>NC_080170.1:79833835-80495710 GCF_950295315.1 Erinaceus europaeus
AAAAGAAATAAGATACCTATTATTGGCTTACCAGAGGAAGAAAGAGAGGGAGCAGAAGAAAGCATTCTTCAGGACATAATAGCTGAAAATTTCTCTAGTTTAGAAAACATAAAGACTGCAGCTATCAAGAACAATGAACCCACCTTCTCTGACCCATCTTGGACAGAGCTAGAAGGAATTATGTTAAGTCAGCTAAGTCAGAAAGATAAAGATGAGAATGGGATGATCACACTCATCAACAGAAGTTGAGTAAGAAGATCTGAAAGGGAAACTAAAAGCAGGACCTGACCAAATTGTAAGTAGGGCACCAAAGTAAAAATCCTGTGGTTAGGGGTAGACATGCAGCTTCCTGGGCCAGTGGGGGGGTGGGAGTAGGTGGGAGGGATGGGTCACAGTCTTTTGGTGGTGGGAATGGTGTTTATGTACACTCCTAGCAAAATGTAGTCATATAAATCACTAGTTAATTAATATGAGAGGGGGAAAATTAATTGTATGTCTCGAAGTTTTTTAAAACACAGACTGAGTCTTTTTAATATATAGGCTGTGTATTTGATATGTGGACTCTCTCAAAAGCCTAGACCAAGTAGATCAGAAGCAACCAATAGCACAGCTATATACAAGATACTGGGTACTGTACAGCAAACCCTAACAAAAGGACTTTTCAAAGTTAACCCAATTACCAAATAATGTGATGATAACATTAACTATCGATAGTCTTTTTGAATCCTAAGAGCAGGAACCTCACATCTCCACTATAGAGCCTCTACTTCCCCCAGTCCTGGAACCCTTCGATAGGGCCCACTTTCCCGTATGCCTCTCCCAATCCATATCAAATAATATTGCATCTGCCGATCACAACCTAATCAACACAACGATTGCCACCTCAACATGCTTCACTTCAGACTGTGTCCAGAGACTTCACGTGTGGAATGACAACCCTTCAGCTTCATTACTCGGGTGAGACCTTTCCTTACATAGTATACTCTAATTCCATCTCAGGTGGTTCACTTTCTAACAAAGTCCCAAAACCTAGATATACACCAGTTTCTGTGAGAGAAAGCATATGTTCACACATATCCATAAACTACTGCAAAAATATACCTGAAAGCAGAAGTACACTAGAGTTTGCAGTGAGTATCCCCCTAACACTTCCTCTCCACTATTCCAACCTTTGGGTCCATGATTGCTCAACAATTTGTTTGGCTTTGTATGTTAACTCTCTTTTCAGCCACCAGGTTCCAGATGTCATCAGGATGCCGGCCAGGCTTCCCTGGACTGAAGACCCCACCAATGTGTCCTGGAGCTCTGCTTCCCCAGAGATTCACCCTACTAGGGAAAGAGAGAGGCAGACTTGGAGTGTGGACTGACCAGTCAATGCCCATGTTCAGCGGGGAAGCAATTACAGAAGCCAGACCTTCCACCTTCTACAACCCACAATGACC
Organism: Erinaceus europaeus; assembly: GCF_950295315.1. Lineage (NCBI taxonomy): Eukaryota > Metazoa > Chordata > Mammalia > Eulipotyphla > Erinaceidae > Erinaceus > Erinaceus europaeus. Next base: position 79,835,278 of record NC_080170.1, read on the forward strand.
CTGGGTCCATGCTCCCAGAGGGATAGAGAGTGGGAAAGCTATCAGGGGAGGGGGTGGGATATGGAGATTGGGTGGTGGGAATTGTGTGGAGTTGTACCCCTCCTACCCAATGGTTTTGTTAATTTATCCTTTCTTAAATATAAAAAAACAATGTTTACATATCAAAAATAAAAAAAGAAAACATAAAGACATAAAAGTTCAAGAATCCCAGAAGGTCCCAAACAGAATTAAACCAAACTTAAAGACACCAAGACACATCATATTGGAATAGAAAGGAACAAGGATAAAGAAAGGATCCAGAAGGCTGCAAGTGAAAAACAAGGAGTCACCTACACAGGAAAACCCATAGATTAGCAGCAGATTTCTGCACACAAACACTGCAGGCCAGAAGAAAATGGTGAGATATATATCAAGTGCCCAATGAGGAAGGCTTTCAACCAAGACTATTGTATCCTGCTAGATTGTCATTCAGACTAGATGGAGGCAGAAAAACCTTCTCAGACAAGTAATAGTTGAAAGAATCAACTATCATCAAGCCTACTCTGAAACAGGTTCTGAAAGGTCTCCTGTAAATAGTCAGACCACCATAAATAGGCCATGTATCAGAACACTCTAAAAATCTACAAGAATGGCATTAAAATATCTTCAATCTTTGATATCAATAAATGTCAATGGTCTGAATTAACCTACTGAAAAGCACAGAGTATAAAGATGAATCAGAAAATGCCACCCAACAATACAGGAAACCCACCTAACTCAACAAGACAAATACAGACTCAAAGTAAAAGGATGGAAAACTATCATACAAGCCAATGGCCCACAAAAAAGGGCAGGAAAAGCTATTCTCATATCTGACACAATAGACTTTAAATTAGATAAGATTAAAAAAGATAGGAATGGACACTAATTAATGCTCAGAGGATCAGTCAATCAAGAGGACTTAACAATTATTAACATCTATGCACCCAGTGAGAAGCCATCTAAATACATCAAACATCTACTGAAAGAGCTACAGCAATATATTAACACAGTCATAGTAGAGGACTTCAACACCCCACTCTCTCAATTTGACAGATCATCTAGGAAGAAAATCAATTAATACATGAGGGAGCTAAATGAGGAGATGGATAAACTAGAACTTTGGACATTTTCAGAATCATTCACCCAAAGAAACTGGAATACACAGTATACTCAAGTCCACATGAGGCATTCTGAAGGATAAACCATATGTCAAGCCAGAAAGACAGTGTCAGCAAATTTAAGAGCATTGACATCATCCAAGCATCTTCTCAGACAACAGTGGAATTAAAATAACACTTAACAATCAACAAAAGATGATTAAGAGTCCCAAAATTAGGAAGCTCAACAGAACACTTCTTAACAACTACTGGGTCAAAGAGGAAATAAAATGTTTCGAGAGTTCAAAAAAATGAAGACATAAGCTATCAAAATATTTGGGACACAGCTATAGCAGTACTAAGAGGGACGTTCACAGCCTTACAAGCATACATTAGGAAGCAAGAACAAGCACAAATAAAGAACCTCTTTGCATATCTTAAAGACCTAGAAGAAGAACAAAGGAACCCTAAAGCAACCAGAAGGACAGAAATCACTAAAGTTAGGGCAGAAATAAATAACATTGAAAATAAGAAAACCATACAAAAGATCAACAAAAATAAATGTTGGTTCTTTGAAAGAGTGAACAAAATCAACAAACCTTTAGCCAGACTCACAAAATAAAAAAGGCAGAAGACCCAAATAAACCGGATTGTAAATAAAAGAGAAGATATCACAGCAGACACCACAGGAATTCAACATATCATGCAAGGCTTCTATGAACAACCATGTCACCAAGATAGAGAACCTGGAATAAATGGTTTTTAGATACCTATGAACTTCCAGAATTAAATAAAGAGGAACTAGAAAATATAAACAGGCCAATCACATAGAATTTCAAACAGTTATCAAAAACCTTCCCAAGAATAAAAGTCCTGGACAAGATGGTTTTACAAATAAATTCTACAAAACCTTCAGAGAAGGGTTAAATCCTCTACTTTTAAAAGTCTTCCAGAAGATTGAAGACACAGGAATACTCCCTTCCATATTCTATGAAGCCAGCATCACTCTGATACCAAAAGCAGACTGAGACATAACCAAAAAAGAAAACTACAGAGCAATGTCTCTGATGAACATAGATGCTAAAATATTGAACAAAATTCTAGCCAACTGGATACAGTAGTATATTAAAAAGATTGTTTATCATGACCAAGTGGGGTTTATCCCAGTGATGCAAGGTTGGTTTAATATACATAAATCAATCAACCTGATCCACCACATCAACAAAACCAAGACCACAAACCACATGGTCATATCAATAGATGCAGAGAAAGCCTTTGAAAAAATCCAACATCCCTTTATGATCAAAACACCACAAAAAATGAGAATAGATGAAAAATTCCTCAAAATAGTGGAGCAAACCTACAGCCAACATCATACTCAATGGTGAAAAAATGGAAGTATTTCCCCTCAGATCAGGTACTAGACAGGATTGCTAATGACCATCATTACTATTCAGCATAGTGCTGGAAGTTTTTTCCATAGCAACCAGGCAGGACTAAGGAATTAAGGAGACAGATTGGAAGAGAAGAAGTTAAACTCTCTTGTTCACTTTGGCAGCATATAAACTAAAATTGGAAGGATACAGAGGAGATTAGCATGGCTCCTGCACAAAGATGACACATAAATTCGTGAAATGTCTCATATTTTAAAAAGAAAGAGAAAAGATGTCATACTCTCCCTATTCACATATGACATGATAGTATACATAGAAAAACCTAAAGAATTCAGCAAGAAGCTTTTGGAAATCATCAGGCAATAAAGTAAGGCATTAAAATTTATGATAATTAAATATATAAATAATTAAAAATTAATTAAAATCAAAATTAACATTCAAAAGGCAGTGGCACTTCTCTATGCAAACACTAACTTAGAAGAAGTTGAAATCCAGAAATGAATTCCTTTTACTATAGCAACAAAAATAATAAAATATCTAGGAATAAACTTAACCAATGAAGTGAATGACTTGTATACTGACAATTATGAGTCACTACTTAGGGAAATTGAAAAAGACTCAAAGAATTGGAAAGATATTCCATGTTAATGGGTTGGAAGAATTAGCATCACTAAAATGAATATACTACCCAGAGCCATTTACAAATTTAATGCTATCCCCATCAATATCCCAACCACATTTTTAGGAGAATAGAACAAATGCTACAAATGTTTTTCTGGAACCAGAAAAGGCCTAGAATTGCCAAAACAATCTTGAGAAGAAAGAATAGAACTGGAGGCATCATGGGCCCAGATCTCAAATTGTATTATAGGGCCATGCCATTGTCATCAAATCTGCTTGGTACTGGGACATGAATAGACACACTGACCCGTGGAATAGAATTGACAGCCCAAAAATAAGCCCCCACCCCTATGGACATCTAATCTTTGACAAAGGTGCCCAGACTATTAAATGGGGAAAGCAGAGTCTCTTCAACAAGTGGTGATGGAAAAAATGGGTTGAAACATGCTTAAGAATGAAACTGAACCACTATATTTCACCAAATACAAAGGTAAATTCCAAGTGGATCAAGAACTTGAATGTTAGACCAGAAACTTTCAGATACTTAGAGAAAATATTGGCAGAATTCTTTTCTGCATAAATTTTAAGACATCTTCATTCAAACAAATCTAATTACAAAGAAGACTAGAACAAAAATAAACCAATTGGGACTAAATCAAAGTAAAAAGCTTCTGCATAGCAAAAGAAACCACTACCCAAACTAAGTGACCCCTCACAGAATGGGAGAAGATCTTTACATGCCATATATCAGACAAGAGGCTAATAACCAAAATATATAAAGAGCTTGCCAAACTCAACAACAAGAAAACAAATCATCCCATCCAAAAATGGGGGGAGGATATGGACATAATATTAACCACAGAAGAGATCCAAAAGACCGAGAAACACATGAAAAAATGCTCCAAGTCTCTGATTGAAAGAGAAATGCAAATCAAGACAACAATGAGATACCCCTTCACTCCTGTGAGAATGTCATACATCAGAAAAGGTAGCAGCAGCAAATGCTGAAGAGGTTGTGGGGTCAAAGGAACCCTCCTGCACTGCTGGTGGCAATGTCAGTTGTTCCAACCTCTGTGGAAAACAGTCTGGAGAACTCTCAGAAGGCTAGATATGGACCTACCCTAGGATCCTGCAATTCCTCTCCTGGAAATATATATCCTAAAGAACCCAACACACCCATCCAAAAGATTTGTGTGTACCTATGTTCTCAACAGTGCAATTTGTAATAGCCAAAACCTGGAAGTAATTCAGGTGTCCACACCAGATGGGTGGCTGAGCAAGTTGTGGTATATATACACAATGGAATACTTCTCAGCTATTAAAAATGGTGGCTTCACTGTTTTCAGCCCATCTTGGATGGAGTCTGAAGAAATCATGTTAAGTGAAGTAAGTCAGAAAAAGAAGGATGAATATGGGATGATCTCACTCTCAGGCAGAAGTTGAAAAACAAGATCAGAAGAGAAAACTCAAGTAGAACCTGAACTGTAGTTTGTGTATTTCACCAAAGTAAAAGACTCTGGGGTGGTTGGGGTGGGAGTGGGAGAGTACAGGTTCAAAAAGGATGACAGAGGACCTAGTGGCGGTTGTATTATTATATAGAAAACTGGGAAATGTTATGCATGTACAAAGTATTGTATAAATAAAGAAATGAGAAAGACAAGTGTAGGATGATCCCACTCATAAACAGAAGCTGAGAAGAAGTACAAAAAGAGAAATGCAAAGCATAATTTGACTGAGTTCGGAGCATTGCACCAAAGTAAAAAAAAAAACTCTGGGTGGAGGGTAAGGGTAGATTTTCAGCTTCACTATAGGGAGGTGGGGACAGGGACACAGATCTTGTAGGCAAGAATGGTCTCTGTCCTTGCCCTCACACCCCTATAATGAAGTTGAAAATCTACCCTTACCCTCCAACCAGAGTTTTTTTATACACTCCGATATACTTATAGTCTTATAAATCACTATTTAATCAGTATAAGAGGGGAAAATAGATTGAATGTCTCAAACTTTTTGATGCCTAGACCCCAGTTCAGAGATGCCAGGCATGGGATGTCGCTCTTCAGCTCCATTAGTCTGCCACCAATTTGCAGATGCTACCATGACACCAACTTGAATTCTCTGGGCAGACAACCTCACCAATCTGTCTTATAACCTCACCTCTCCAGAGCCCAGCCCCACTAGGGAAAGAAAGAGACAGGCTGGGAGTATGGATCGACCTACCAAAATACATGTTCAGTGGAGAAGCAATTACAGAAGCCAGACCTTTCACCTTCTTCACCCCATAATGATCCTGGGTCCATACTCCCAGAGGGTTAAAGAATAGGAAAACTATCAGGGGAGCAGATGGGATATGGAGTTCTGGTGGTGTGAATTGTGAGGAATTGTGCCCCTCTTATCCTATGGTCTTGTTATTTTTATTTTTCATAAATAAAAAAAAAAAACCAATTAAATAACTTTTAAAAAGTCTCAAACTTTTTAATGCACAGACCATAGACTGAGTCCTTGAAATGTTGACTCTCTTAAAAGCTTACACCAGGAGAACAGAAGCAACCGGTGGCATTACTCTATAAGACACAGCTATTATACAAATAATGTCAAATGACATAAATTATGGTGATGTTGTGTATGATGCAGCAAATCCTAACAAAGAGATTTTAAAAGTTAACCCAATTGCCAAATAATTTGATTACAGCAATAACTATTGCCTTCTCAAACCCTAAGACAGCAGGAACCTCCCACTTCCTTTATAGAGCCTATATTTACCCCAGTCCGGGAACCACTAGAGTGGGGCTCACTTTCCTGCATGTTTCTCTCAATTCATACCAAATGATATTACATCTGCCGATCCCAGCCTAATAAATGTAATGAGTACCACCTCAGCATGCTTCACTTCAGACTGTGTCTAGAGATGTCAGGCGTGGAATGTCAACCTTTCAGCCTCATTACTCGGGTGAGACCTTTCCGTTCATAGGATTCTCTAATTCCACTTCAGGTGGTCCACTTCCTAACAAAGTCCCAAAACCTAGATGTAGACCAGGTCCCATGAGATAGGGCATATGTTCACATGTATTCATAAACTGGGGGAAAATATACAGCTGAAAGCAAAAGTACACAATAGTCTGCCGTGAGTCAGTATATGCATCAAGCAAATAGAAAGACCTAAAAGGACACCATAAAGTTCATAATAAAATGTTGTCTACTTAGACTTAGATACCCTCCTCATCTACTTCCTATTATACCTCCCTCAGTCACTCCAAAGCTAACCTTATCAAAGTAAGGACTGCAAAAGCTGAATAAGGGCAAGAGACTGGCATAGTTTAATGATGACTCTTTAGTCACTATCAGGCCACCTCCTCAGCTGAGGTCCTAGTCGGGGAGTCCTGAGATTTCCAAACATACATGACTGACCTAGATCTCAAACAGATCCCTCTCTCTATTGTTACTGGTCATGTCTATCAGGAACAACACAATAGACCCCTTTGGGGGCCCCCATAGGACCTTGCCCCCCAATACGGATCAACAACAGCAGAGAACGTTCCATCCTCTGAATGTATGGGCAACATACACTATGTTCCACCTGAAGAAGATGGGTCCTGAAATTGGGGCAGCTTGGAATGTTCCTACTCATGACCACAGAACGTGAGCTCAGACCTATAGGGATGCAGAGGTCACATAGGCTCCTAAGCTGAATATGGCCCCCAGATCACATCAAAACAATGGGGTTTACAGTCAACAATACTTATATACCTTTCCCATATTTGGGACTACTCTCTTCCCTGATCCAACTTTCTGGTCCTTTTTCCAGCCATGATGTCATCTCCCCAGACAATAACTTGGATCCACCTGCATATCAGATGTTAGACTCAGGGGGGAAAAAAAAAAAACTTGTATAGCCACAGGCCCTTTGTAATTATAACTAAAATATGCCTACTAACTATATACAAAACGGAGACCCCCCCTCCCAACTCTTCATCTGAACTTTTCTAGCCTTTAGTTTCATGATTAGTCAACAATTTTTTTGGCTCTATATGTTGACTCTTTTTTCAGCCACCAGGTTCTAAATGCTAATAATATTCCAGCTGGACTTCCCTAGACAGACAACCCCAATAAAAGAAAAAAAAGTGGCTTGTTACCATGATAGATAAAGGTTGAACTCTCAAGTCTAAGGTCCCAAGTTTAATCCCTGATATTGTGTGTTATGCCCTGTCCCTCCATAAATAAATAAGTAAATCTTTTCTGGGGATTGGGCTGTGGCACATCCAGTTAAATACACAGATTACTACGCACAATGACCTGGTTTATAGCCCCCACTCCCTACCTGCAGAGGGATGGCTTCATGAGCTGTCCTGTCAAATAAAAATAGAAGGAAAATAAAAGACAGCCAGGAGTAATAGATTCTAGTGCTGGCACTGAACCCCAGGTATAACCCTGGTGAGGAAAAGAAAAATAATTTTTTCTTCTAAAAAATTGTTATTGCAGTTCTTTCCCAATAAATTCAAAAAAAAATTTTGGACAGGTCATCTAAATGGCCTCAATTTAGGGATAGGCTTTAAGTTATGGAAGATTTTAATTTTGTAGTATCACCAAAATTTAATTATCAACTTCATGCACTCCCTCTTAGGATCTGTCTACATTTCTATTAAAGGTGGGGCTTCTGTAGGCACTTAGTAACAATTTTGATTAGGATAGCATCTGTATTTACTGATGATACTATTGTTTTTGTTTTTTGCTTTTTTATAGGTAAAACAAATTATCTATGATTGACTTGCTTTCTTGAACAGGTCTAGCTTTAGCAGGAAACACATTTATGTTTTTCATAGTTTGTTGTTTTCACCGGGCTATGTTGTTTTCGCCAGGCTGGCTTCACGGGCAGGTAACAGACGACCAGGGACTCATGGTTGAGCTGTAGGCAGTATCTCTTTATTCATGCAGGACGCAGCACAATCTAAGCCGAGCTAAGCTAAACTAAACTAAAGTACCCTAAAACTCACAATGCTGTCTTTATATATACTTGCCAAGTAGGGTGGAAACAGGATGTGACATAGAGAGGGTGGAGAGAAAAGTGACTGGTGAAAATCAGAGTGTGACAAGGAGAGGATCAGGGTGTGACAAGGAGAGGGGGTGGAGCAGGTGAGAATTCTACCACTAAACCACCAATGCCCTGGAGGGAAGGTGGTGCTTGTTAACAGAGGTTATGTAAATAGAATGAAGTGGTTATGTAAATAGAATAGTGTTAAGCAGGGGGGATTTAAACCAAATGAAACAGAAGGGGTTTTTAAAAGCAGAATTAGAAGATACCAACAATAGTTTGTTACAAGATTATAAGATTACAATGTATATTTCCACACCCATGACCAAAGTTCTATATCCCTACCCTCCAACCTCCCAGACATAACCACCATAGTTCTCTTTCTTCTTTTTTTTTTACCACTCCCATCACCAAAGGTCTGTGTCTCCATCCTTACTTCCATAGATAACCAGTAAAGTCAACTTTCATCATTTCTAAAATTCACTACACCCATCCACAGAAGAATATCAAATTCTTTTGGGTGAAATACAATGAGCTCTATTTAAACAATAGTAATGTGCCTATGGTTCTACACAGATTGGGCATGAGTACACAGCTACTCAACAATTGATAACCACTATACATCTCATTCTGATGAGACAGATTATTCCTTTCCTTACCATTCATCCCAGCATAGCTTCGATTAAAGCCAAGTTGATTGACATGTGGCACTGATTCTGCATTTGTGCCATGGAAAAGGAGTCTCTCATTTTCTGTATGGCCATTCTTGATGTCCATGTGCTTTTTCTTTATCTGGTAAGACTGCCAGAGAAAGGTATTCTGTATTCTCTCAATCTAAAAATGACAAAAAAGCAAAGTATCTTGGAAATAAACTTAGAATTCAATAGATTCTGTTTGTTAGAGATTTGAAGTTTAGTAATGTAAGGAAAAAGAATAAAATACAAACAAATAGCAAATTCAGAGATGGAGTAGTTTTCTGCCTTTGGAAAAAGGATAAGCTAAAAGTATCTCCACTTTTTTTTTTTTTGCCCTCAGGATTATTGCTGGGGCTCAGTGCCTGCACTATGAATCCACTGCTCCTGGAGGCAATTTTTTCCTCTTTGTTGCCCTTGTTATAGGTGTTGTTACTATTATTCTTCTCACTGTTTTTGGATAGGACAGAGAGAAATGCACAGAAGAGGGGAAGACAGAGGGGGGAGAGAAAGATAGACATCTGCAGACCTGCTTCACCACCTGTGAAGCGACTCCCCTGAAAGTGGGGAGCAGGGGGCTCAAACCGAGATCCTTCCGCAGGTCCTTACTCTTTGCACCATGTGCGCTTAACCAGCTGCGCTGCCGCCCAGCCCCCGTACCTCCACTTTTTAAGTAGTTTTATTATCTGTCTTATATGAGAATATTAAATAATCTATATACAATATGTATACATACACATAAATATATATACATATATTCATTCCTTGTAATTCTTGGAGAGTCACTAATATCAAAATTTCTACTAAAAAAATTGCAGTCATTTGATAATTATTCCTTTGACTTTTTCTGATGTCCAAACACATTTAATGTGCTTGTAGATCAGGCAATAATAATTTTCTCTGAGTTGCTACAACTAGGATCAAAAATCACCTCATAATTACCTAATCTAATAACTATTTCTTTCAAGACCCTCAGAAATATTTCAAACTATAGACCTATTTGAAATGTTGTCCTTTTTTTAATATTTTATTTTAATGAAAGAGAGACCAGAGCACTGCTCAGCTCTGGCTTATGGTAGCACTGGGGGTTGAACCTGGGACTTTGGAACCTCAGGTATGAAAGTCTTTTGCATAACCATTTTGTTTTCTCCGTAGCCCAACTTTACTCTTCTTTAACTATATATATAATGATATATATATATATATCATTATGGTGGGCCAAGTCGTACCTCAGCCAGTAGAGTACACACATACCTGGATTCAAGTCCCTAGCAGCTAATTGAAGGGGAAAGTTCACAAGTGGTGGAGCAGTCCTGCAGGTGTCTCTTATTCACTCTGTCCTGCTCTCAGACTATCACTTTATATCAAAAATATGGCCACCTAGAACAGTAAAGTCATACATGCACCAAGCTCCATTGACAACCCTGGTGGCAATATATAGATATTCTCTATAGAGTCCCTTCCTTCTAGAAAATGACTCAGCATACATTCAGTCATTATCTATTAAACATCTACTATAGCAGTCCAGGAACTGGTGCAGTGAATGAAGCAATGAACACTTAGAAATGAAATCCTGAGTTCTATCCCCTGCATCACATATGTGGGTTTTAAATTACTTGTACCCCATCTCCAGTGTATGATAATGACCATCTCTATACTTTCTTGGCTAATTTTTTATATAGCAGAATGGATATAATAAGAATCTCTTTTTATTAAATATTTTATTTATTTTTATTAATGAGAAATATGGGAAGAGAGAGAGAAAGAGAACCAGACATCACCCTGGTACATGTGATGCTAGGGATTGAACTCAGGACCTCATGCTTGAAAATCCAATGTTTTATCCACTGTGCCACCTCCTAGACCACCATAATGAGAATCTCTGAACATTCCAATTGAACAACACTTCTGATCTGGGTGGAGGTGATCCTACTGGTAGTTAAAGTAATCAAGGTAATCTTATGGAGTCTAGTAATTCAGATTCAAGCCAGTCAGCTGATGGGACTCACCAGATGCAGACTAGTTGGACAAAGTCCAGGACAGAATAGTTTCTCTTGTGTTTGTAAGTAAATGGAGGAAGTAAATCAGGAAGATTTCCTGATTGCCTCCAGTAGTCACCCTACAAAGGTTCAAACTTCAGATGAAACTGGTATGAGGGAGAGCAAAGTCAAAACTACTAAGGTCATCACATCATTAAGTCACTAGGTTAAATTGCTAAAGACAATGTCATCTATGCACTTTCTATTAATCTTCAAAATTGAACAGTTTGTGAATAGTGACTGAAAGTATCCAGAGGTATATGTATAACTTTTGGAAATTTCTTTCACTATTAATGAATGTGTCATGAGACGTGACTTCTATGGAGCTGAAGTGAAACTGACTACTAACTGAGTCTAAAAGTGAATCTATGCTTATTCAAATAAAGATAGCAAGGATGAAAGAAAGAAAAATATTATTAGGGAAAAAGTTAGCTTTCATGTTCTTCAATATTCAAAAACATAATTTCAGCTAAAGTTTACCTTCTCTATGTGGTAGGAAAAACAAGTCTGATAGAACTTGTCCTTCACCTTGTTGTATTCTGACTCTCCAGCTTGTAGCTGAATCACACAGGACAGCTCCTCATTCATGTCAGTCCAATGCTCAGGAATGTTATCTGAAAGTCAGCATTTGGTAAAAACAAAACAGTCATTTCTGGGAACTGCTGAAAGCAAGGGTACTTTCTATACTCTTATTTCTCCATCTAACACCGTCTTTTTTGGGGGGTGGCATATACATTTCATATTTGCTTCTTATCCTCAGTTTGGTAAACATGATGCTAATATGACATATACTAATCAATAGTCTTAAATAAAACTTATATCCCCACACCTCATAAATATCTTTGGTCCATACTCCCAGAGAAACAAAGAATAGGGAAATTTCCAATGGAGGGGATGGGATACAGAACCCTGGTGGTAGGAATTGTATGGAATTATACTCTTCCTACCCCACAATCTTATCAATTCTTATTAAATCACTAATAAAAAGTTTTTTAAAAATAGGGAGCCAGTTAAGCATACCTGACGTGAAGCTCAAGGACCCACATAAGGAATCCTGATTCAAACCTCAGGTTCCCCATCTGCAGGGGGGCTTGTCACTTGGCAAGCAGTGAAGTAGATCTGCAGGTGTCTATCTTTCTCTCCCCCTCTCTCAAGTTCTCCCTGTCCTATCCAACAGCAACAACAACAATGGAAAAAAGATAGCCATCAGGAGTAGTAGATTTGTAGTGCAGGCACAGAGCCCTAGAAATAACCCTGGAGGCAAAATATATATATGTCTCCTTTTTACTTTGCCAATTGGACTTTGCCAGTTGTCTTTATTGGCTATTTTGGGGGCAAAAAAAAATACCCTTTTAAAATTCAGGTAATCTGGGTGTGTTTTTTGTATGCTGTCAAAGGAAACAAAATGAAATAAATGAATAAAAACATATAAATAAGGGGGTGGAAAAAACATATAAATAAATTTTAGATCACGTTATAGTGATTTTCCCCAGAAAGTTGTATAGAAATAATTCCATGAGAAACCATTATGTCAACCTGCATGTTAATTGGTGTTTTTACCTTAGTGAAATAAGGACAATAAGAAATACAATAAGGAAATAAGAAAATATTTTCCAAATAAGGGAAAGTGCTAAGTGACTAGTTTCACATGATAATGCTCTGTTTACATTTGTATTCTAATGACTTCCAGAAATTTCTAACACGTTGAAAATGCACATCAATTTGCTGAGAGGGTATGACTAGTAGAAGCATGGATAGATTGTATTAGAGAAGAAAATGCCACAAAATAACACACATAAAAACCACAAGGTTTCTCCTTACAAATAAAGCAACTATTAACTCACTGTTAGTGAAGGACATTCTAGGCCTGGGAGGGAAACCCTGCACACCCTCTTCCTGGTTAGCAGAAGATCCAAGCAGGAACAAAGTGATATATGTGACCCTCATCAGGAAAGACTTTTCTTTATTTGGCTCCTCCTGCCCCAAACCTCTTTTCAAACTCAATTTAAAGTGATATGTTTCTTCAGCAAATTTAGTTCTGTCCTTGTCCTTCTCCGTTCTGTCTCATTTTTTATTGCTTTCTTTTATTTTTTCCCTTTTGTTGCCCTTGTTGTTTTATCATTGTTGTGGTTATTATTGTTGTTGTTATTGCTGTCATTGTTGTTGGACAGGACAGACAGAAATCAAGAGGGAGGGGAAACAGAGGAAGAGAGAAAGATAGACACCTGCAGACCTGCTTCACCGCTTGCAGGTGGGGAGCCAGGGGCTCAAACTGGGACTCTTATCCCTTATGCTGTTCCTTGTACTTCGTACCATGTGAGCTTAACCCACTGTGCTACTGCCCAACCCTTCTGTCTCTTTCAGACCTAATCATTTCTAGTCTCTAGGACCTAGAGTTCTTTTGAACCTGATACTTTCTTCCCCTCTAACTGCAACAGGGGAGACTTGGATGTAGGTGAAATTTTCTTCAGGCCCTCTCTTTCTTTCACATCATGGGGTTGTAGGACAGAAAGCTACTTTATCTTGGAATCAGACCTGTGATCAGTCAGATGGCACTGAACAGGCAATACCACTTCTGAATGAGTCTTCGTTTTCTCATCTGTGGATGAAGATGATAAGATCTGCTCTAATTTGCCATCTCACACAATCATTAGAAGTGTAAGATATTTATGCATGTACAAACTATTGTATTTACTGTTGAATGTAAAACATTAATTCCCCAATAAAGAAATTTAAAAAGAAGTGTAAGATATAATAAAGGATCTTAAAAACACTTTAGGGAATGCCAAGTTCCTTATAAACAGAGTTGTTAGCCTTAAAAACAAATTAAACATCATCTTTTCTTAATCCTAGAGATATTTGTACTTTAAAAGGGAATAAAGTGTAAATCTTTTACACTTAACTTTTCTGGAAAGACTTCGATTTTTAGACATAAGATAATAGTCTAAGTTTATCATTTTTATCATTGTTAACTGTCGCCACAGACAATAATGCTCAGTTTTTTAGAACAGTTGGCTGATGACAGGTAGGATCACAGTGCTTGATGGATGAGTTCTCAAGATGAGCAAAAACAGAGATTGCAAGTAACAGCCCTGCAAAAGCCACAATAAGGGAGGAAAGCGATCAGATCAGAACAGCAGGTTAACACAGACAGTTAAATTTAATGCACAGACACAAAGCTTACAGAGAAAGAACCAGTTATCTACTCATTTGTTATACAATAGGAACAAATGACCCTGGCCACTCTCTACTTACATGTGCTTCAGTGTAGCTTATCCAGGTGATGTGTAAAGCAATATTCATCAGCAAGTTGATAGCTGCAAGGGACACTTATTTGTTTTCTATTTCTGCTTTCTAAATGTGAGTTTGGTCCCTCAAAAGAAAAATCAATAGGCAAGAAGTTCCACGAATTCTAGAAGGTGACTATAAAGTCACTAATAGAAACAGTGAGCACTACATAAAACAGAACTTGGACTGGAGTTGGTGTATTGCACTAAAGTAAAAGATTCAGGGGGGTGGTTAAGTCCTGGAACATGATGGCAGAGGAGGACCTAGTGGGGGTTGAACTGTTATGTAGAAAACTGAGAAATGTTATGCATGTGCAATCTATTATATTTTACTGTTGACTGTAAATGATTAATCCTCCAATAAAGAAATTAAAAAGAAATAAAGTAGAAATAAAGGAGGAAGGAAGGAGTTCACATCTAAACACCCTCTTTTTTTTTTGCCTCCGGAGTTATTGCTGGGGCTCTGTGTCTGCACCACAAATCCACTGCTCTTGGAGGCTATTTTTTCCCTTTTGTTACCCTTGTTGTTGGATAGGACAGAGAGAAATGGAGAGAGGAGGATAAGACAGAGAGGGGGAGAGAGATATAGACACCTGCAGTCGTGCTTCACCTCTAGTGAGGCGACCCCTGTAGGTGGGGAATGGGGGCTTGAACTGGGATCTGCGCCATGTGCACTTAACCTGCTGCACTACCGCCCCACCCCTATCTGAACACTTTTTTTTTTCTTTACAAGGGGATTAATGTTTTACATTTAACAGTGAATGCAACAGTTTGTACATGCATGATATTTCTCAGCTTTCCACCTAACAATACAACCCCCACTAGGTCCTCTGTCTAAACACTTTCTAAGTGATATTAGAGATAACCACATACACTTACGGAGCATCTTATATTCGGTATTGGAGAACGAGGATTGAAAGACAGGTGGTACGCAGCTTTTTCTTTTTTGCATACAGCCAAGGAATACATGTAACAGCCCTGATAGAAATATGACAACCTTAACTTTTTTTAATGATGGGGTGGAATGTTTCCATGAGAAATCTACAACAGCATTGATTATATCATCAGCAACTGTGATTGGATTTTTTCCAGCATTTCCTGAAAGAAAAAAAAAAGTTAAGATAAAAGAGACAGGGGCCAGATTGTGGCACACCTGGTTGACTACACATGTTATAATGTACAAGGACCAAAGTTCGAGTTCAGGTTCCCCACCTGCATGGGGAAAGCATTACAAGTGGTGAAGCAGTGTTGCAGTTGTCTCTCAATCTCTCTCCATCTCTATCACCCCCTTCCATCTCAATTTCTAGCTGTCTCGATCCAATAAATAAATAAATATTTTTTAAAAAAGAAACCTCCACTAGTGTTGGTCATAGGAAAAAAATTAGCAAGTTCAGTTTTTGGTGCTGTGAAAGTGGAAAGCATCCTAAGAACCAAGAACTGACCTGAAATCTCATTCTCCAGCTTACCAAAACCAATTTCTAGAACATCATTGAATGCAACCACACTACAATTAATTCAGCTTAAACAGAAATTTCCCATAATTACATCTGCTCTCAGACAAAAAAAAACAAACACTATCCAAACCACAAAGATGGTCAAGCGCTGCCCAATCTAGGCTAATATGGATGACTTCAGCTTCTTTCAAAATCACAGGTCGAACCATGTCCTTCTTTCTTGGTGTAGTCAAAGGATTACTCTACTTCCTGAAAGTATCCTATCCAGAGCAAAGTTCCACTTACTTGAAACTGCCACAAAATTACCTTAACTAACTTAACCCCATCAATAGGAGCTTTTTAACAACTTCACGCATAGTTCCCTATACCATACGTTCTGAAGGTTCTTCACCTGCAGAGCACTAATAGTGAAGAAAAAAAAAATGTACTTTGGATATGGAAGGTCTTGTTGTATGCCCTGACTCTCCACAGATGAACTGTGTGAGACCCCTTTTGTATTAATTGACTAGGGTCATATTAGGGCTGCCATAACAGAAATGTCATTGACTTAAGCAACAGAATTTTACTTTCTCTCCATCCTAAAGGCTGAAAGTATGAGTTCATGGTGTTAGAAAGAATTGTTTCTTCTGAGGCCTTTCTCATAGGATGGTAGAAAACTATCTTCACACGGTTTCCCTTCTATGCCTATCAGGGTCCTAACCTGATGCGGGGGTGAGATGGTATTGTTAGGACTTAAGCATAGGAATTTTTATTTTAATTTATTCTATTTTTATGTTTTAAAAGGCATTTCTTGCTCTGGCTTATGGTAGTGTAGGGGATTGAACCTGGGACCTTAGAGCCTTAGGCATAAGAGTCTCTGCATAACCATTATGCTATTCCTTCCTTCCCCCAGCATAGAATTTTGAATTTTGAGGGGTTATAAATTATCTCATAACAGATCTGCACCTCAGCTTATTCAGCTATAAAATTGACATGGTAATTGAAGGTAGTATATAATAGAGATACAAATGTGATATCTAGAGAGAGAGGTGCAGAGTGGTGGCATACCAGGTTGAGGGCACATGTTACAAATGTGATATCTAAATGTAGGAAGAGCATAATAGAAGGGAGGGAAGAACTTTACTAATTTTAAAAAGAGTGTGAAGGTTGAAATGTGTAGACTAGGCTTCCTGGGTTTGAATGCAGTTGCCTACTAGTTATAGGACCATATAATGTATTACCTTAAATTTTTAGCTAAAAATAAACAGGGAAACTTATAGGGGTGAATTCAGGTTTGATATGGGTTCGGATGTATACATCTCAGGAAAAAAATATGTAAAATTATGTATAAAAATATATACTTTGGGAAACCCAGGAGGTGGCATAATGGCCACTCTGTTGAACTTAAAGATATGAGGTTCTGAATTCAATCCTCGGTATCTGGTTCTCCTTTTCTTTACTTCTCTGCCCCGTCAGTATGTTAATGAAATAAATCATTTTTTAAAATGTGAATATACACTGGATTAAGCGCACATGGTGCAAAGCACAAGGACCAGCACAAGAATGCTGGTTCAAGCCCCTGGCTCCCCACCTGTGAGGGAAAGGGGGGGTTGTCGCTTAGCAAGCAGGGAAGCAGGTTTGCAGGTATCTTTCTCTCTTTGTCTTCCCCTTCTTTGTCTTCTTTTGTTTTGGTTCCCATTTCAATTTCTCTCTGCCCATGTCCAGCAGAGAATCAATTATAGAAGCCAGACCTTCCACCTTCTGCTCCCTGCCCCCCATAGAGATCTTTGGTTCATTCTCCCAGAGGGATAAATAATAGAGATACTTCCAGTGGAGGGGGTGGTTTATGGAACTCTGGCAGTGGGAATTGTATGGAATTTTACTCCTCTTATCCCACAATCTTGCCAATCATTATTAAATCATTAATTTAAAAAAAAATACTAAAAAGAAAAAAGAAAATACTGTCTAGACTGAGATGTGCTGTTAAGTATAAAATATATCCTGGAGTTCAAAGACAGTGTGAATAAATGTAAAATATACTATTAACAAATTTTACAGGGAGTATATAGTATAATGGCTATGCACAGAGACTCTCATGCCTGAGGCTCCAAAGTTCCAGGTTCAATCCCCCTCACCACCATAAACCAGAGCTGAGCAATGCTCTGTTAAAATATATATATATATATAAAACATTGATTATAGGTTGAAATAATGTTTTGATTTATTGAATGATGTAAGACATATCATTAAAATTAATTTTATCTGTTAAAAAAAAAGAAAAGAAAAGAAAAGAAAAGAAAAGAAAAGAAAAGAAAAGAAAAGAAAGCCTGAGTGAAATAGGCAGAATCCCATAGATGGCCTTTGGGGTCTGAAAGGCTGCCCACTTTCTGATTTGCATAATTGTTGCCTAGACTCATCACTAAGTATGTTAACCTTGAAAGGATCCCTCTCTCCATTGTTACTGGTCATCTCCATCAAGAACAACATAATGGACCCCTTTGTGGGCCCCCATTGGACCTTGCCCTCAATGTGGATCAACAATGGTAGAGAATGTTCCATCCTCCAAACGGAGGTTGGATAACATACTCTACCACCTGAGGAAGATGGGTCCTGAAATTGGTGCAACTTGGAACGTTCCTACTCATGACCACAGAATGCAAGTTCGGACCTACAGGGATGTAGAGGTTACATAGGCTCCCATGCCAAATATGGGCCCCAGACCAAATTGATTTACAGTCAACAATATTTATACACTTTTTCCATATTTGGGAGCTACTTTCTTCCCTGATTCAGCTTTATAGCCCTTTTTCCAGCCATGACATCATCTCCCCAGGCAATAATTTGGATCCACCTGCATATTAGATGTCAGGCTCAGGAAAAACTAGTAAAGTCATGGGGCCCTTGGAATATACCTAAAATAGACCTACTAGCTATCTATCTACAAAATGAAGACCCCAAATCTTCATCTGCACTACTCCAGCCTTTAGGTTCATGAGTAGTCAACAATTTGTTTGGCTTTATATGTTAATTCTTTTTTCAGCCACCAGGTTCTAGATGATAGCAAGATGCCACACACATCCCTGGGCAGACAACCCCACCAATGTCTCCTAGAGCTCCAATTCCCCCAGAACCCCGCCCCACTAGGGAAAGAGAGAGGCAGGCTGGGAGTATGGATTGACCTGCCAACGCCCATATTCAGCGGGGTAGCAATTACAGAAGCCAGACCTTCCACCTTCTGCACCCCTATAATGACCCTGGGTCCATACTCACAAAGGGTTAAAGAATAGGAAAGCTATCAGGGGAGGGGATGGGATACAGAATTCTGGTGGTGGGAATTGTACCCCTCTTATCCTATGGTCTTGTCAGTGTTTCCATTTTATATATAAAAATTTAAAAAAGAGAGAGACAAAGAGAGACTAAATCTAAATTACTCAGGATCATTGAATAATAGAGACTTGCAAACCTGTTCCAATGAATGGCAGGGAAACAGAGGTATACCGCCTCTGCTCACATTCCCCTAAAACACTGGAAATGGTTCTCCTGACATCATTTTGTCCAAGAACATGAATTATTTTCTTGCACTGTAAGTATCCGCCTTGTGTAATTATAAAATCTCCATGAGACTGTGTGGCTGTAAAAAAAAAGGGGGGGTAGAAACACATACAATGCATTCCTTAGAAGAAACAACACTTTTGATTACTGAGAAATGAAAATAGCTGACATCTGAAAAAACTGTAGATTTCTGACCATGTCCAGCCTCCTGTGATCCAGCTGGTTTTACCCACAGGGACTTTAACAGACTCATTTTCTTTCCAATCAAAATTCTTTAACTCAACAACAGACTGGTGAATAATCAGGGTGCTAGACTTAAATATAAATGAAACTTAAATTTAACTCAAAATCTTTGTTTCCACTGAGAAATGTTATGCATGCACAAACTATTATATTTATTGTAGACTGTAAAACATTAATCCTCTAATAAAAAAATTAAAAGAAAAAAATGAAGCCTTCTTCTGTTCCTGTGAGCAGTGGGCAGAGACCCAGCACATGCCAGCAGCCTGCAGTCACCAGCCCAACCAGGCAGGAGCCTGTGCTGAGGAATGGGGCTGGTCCTGGCTATTCCTGGAAGCCTCGCAGGAACATTGCCATTCAGAGGTTAGAGCATTCTCTCATGAGGAGAGGCAGCACCATTTTCTCACATAGCGCTATGAAGAATAAGAATGACAATTTATTTTTTCATTTTTAGTTTTTTAAATATTTATTTATTTACCCTTTTGTTGCCCTTGTTTTTTATTGTTGTAGTTATTATTGTTATTGTTACTGATGTTGTCATTGTTGGATAAGACAGAGAGAAATGGAGGGGGGAGGGGAAGACAGAGAAGGGGAGAGAAAGATAAACACCTGCAGACCTGCTTCACCACCTATAAAGCAACTCCCCTGCAGGTGGGGAGCCGGGGGCTCAAACCAGGATCCTTACGCCAGTCCTTATACCAGTCCTTGCTTGCACTTTGCACCACATGCCCTTAACCCTCTGTGCTACCTTGTTTTTGTTTTTTAAAATCAATTATTTCTTTCGTTGTTCATTTATTTGATGGAGACAAGCAGACATTGAGAATGAAGAGGGGAAGACAGACACGAGAGAGAGAGAGAGAGAGAGAGAGAGAGGGAGAGAGGGAAAGAGAAAGAGAGAGAGAGAGAGAGGAAGAGAGAGAGAGGGAGAGAGGAAGAGAGAGAGGGGGAGAGAGAGAGAGAAAGAGAGAGGGAGAGAGAGAGAGACTTGTAGCACAACTTCACTGCTCATGAAGCTTTCTCCCTGCAGGTGGGAACTGGGGGCTTAAACCTGGGTCCTTGCACATTGGTAATATGTACACTCCAGCAGCTGTGCCACTGTTTGGCCTCTTGTTAGAGATTTATTTACTGGGGTTGGGTGGTGGCACACTATGTTGAACACACATGCTACCATGTGCAAGGACCCGAGTTCTGGCACCCCAGCCCCACCTGCTAGAGGAGGGCTTTGTAAGTGGTGAGGTGGGGCTGCAGGTGTCTCTCCTTCTCTCTCCTCTTTATCTCCCCCTACCCTCTTGATTTCTGGCCATCTCTATCCACTAAATAAATAAAGAAAAAAAACTTTGTTTTCCAGATTGAATGAAGGCATTTCAGCAACCTAAAATGGTTCTGGATTTGAACCAAAACCACCAGAGTTCAGAGTTCTTAATCTCCATCCTACTATCCAGAGAATAATTTATATTCTCACTCAGCTAGGCTAATTTTTTGAGGAAATGAAAAATTACCTTGGAAATTACCTTGGTTGTTTGGAGTCATTTTCTTTGTTTGCACCCTGAGTAAGGCAGAGCTCCAGCAAAGCAGAGGAGGAGGGTATTTCCCTGTCCATCTCACGCTTCCTGTTCGGGGTGCTTCCCCTTCCCAAGTATCTACTACTTTCTCTCAAGTGTTCTACCTGTTCTCCCTCCCAAGCAGTCTCCTTGGGTGCCTCCTACTTTTGCCCAGCTTAGCCTCAAACTTCAGAGGTACAGCTAGTTCTTTCTGTGTTCAAATCCCAGCTAATACCCTCATGATAGTGACAAGTATTGCCTTCTTCTGTTCTCCCTCCAGGAATATATTCACTGCAGGGAAAGTGTCTTAATCAGAGAGTACCAAGGTGAGATTTTTAAGCTAACAGATCAACTGTGGTAATGTCAAACTAACTGTCCACTTGCTTTGCAAGGCATGAGTACTGGTTCTAGAAGATAAAGAATTTATGGTTGGGGGTGGGGGAGAAAACATAAAGGTTATTCAGTCTCTCATGCCTGAGGCCCCCTAGGTCCCAGATTCAATTCCCATACCACTATATGCCAGATCTAAGCAGTGCTCTGGAAAAAAAAATAAATAAAAAAGAAAATATTTTATGGTGGGGCCAAAAAGACATCATAGTGATTATACGAAAGATTCTCACGCCTAAGGCTCCAAGGTTTCAGGATCAATCCCTGGTACTACCATAAAACAATACTGTCTGGCGTCTCTCTCAAATAAAATATTTTTTTAAATATTAAAGAGTTTATAATCATTCTCAAAGGCTCCCCACTGCAATGTGATGTGTTTTTTTAATTTGGTCTTTGTCTTCTGTTTCTGATAGTGTTTGTAGAAGTTTTAGAAATGTCTAAGTATAAAGGTCTTTTGTATGCTCCTTTCTATATAACAAAAGTCCCCCCCAAAAGCATTAAATAATATGGTTCAGGAACCTCTGGATTGTAAGCACGTTTAGACACCTAGAGAGGGTATAGAAACCTCTCTTCAGGCAGTCGGGCAGTAGCCAGTGGGTTAAGCGCACGTGGCGCGAAGCTCAAGGATCCGAGTAAGAATCCCAGTTTGAGCCCCCAGCTCCCTACCTGCAGGGGAGTCGCTTCACAGGCGGTAAATCAGGTCTGCAAGTGTTTTTCTCTCCCCCTCTCTGTCTTCCCCTCCTCTCTCCATTTCTCTCTATCCTATCCAGCAATGACGACATCAATAACAACAATAACTACAACAACAGTGCAAAACAACAAGGGCAACAAAAGAGAAAATAATTTAAAATAAAATAAAAAATATTTTTTTTTAAAAATTTAAATAAGAATAATAATTAAAAAACTCTCTTCCACATCTCTTCCATTGGTTGTTTCTGATTTTATCCTATATAATAAACTGCTGCCTGGTTTCTGAATTATCCTAGCAAACTATTGTGAAGTGAGTTGTGAGAATATCTGAATTTATAACCACTCAGAAGTATAAATTAGTCTTGGGAACTGCAACTGGAGCTTGACAAAGAGGCAGTCTAGTGGGACTGAGAATTTTAACTTGTGAGATCTGACATTGATTCCAAGTAGATAATGTCTGAAGCAGAGAAATGGTTATGTCAAAAAAACACCCCAGAGCCACCCAGACTCACATTCATTAACAAGAGGTCTAAATGTCAGTTATGTGCTATGGGAACTAGAACAAAGCTAAGGGAAGTGAAAGTTTTTTTTTTTTTTTTTTTAACCAGAGCTCTGCTTAGCTCTGTTTTATGGTAATGCAGGGGATTGAACCTGGAACTTTTGAAGCCTCAGGTACGGAGTCTCTTTGCATAACTATGGTACTAACTCCTCCACCAAAAGATAATTTCTATAGTCTTTTGCTGGTTATGAAAATTTTTTATCTTCAAGGTCATATCCCTATAGTCCTTAATAGTAGAATCAGTTTACAGGTAAGATTAGAGATAAAATGGCAGTTCAGGATCCCTAAAACTGTGGAAGTTGAATTATTAGAACCAGACCTGGATTATCTTTAACACTAAGGAAGGAAGAGCCTGATGGGATGGTGGGATAAAGAATCCCTCCTCACCACCAAGTCACAACACTTTCATCTACTTGCCCAGTGAAGCCGTCTTCTTCAAAAGTCCACACTACTTATTCTGCCCCAGTCCTTTTGCTGGTCCTCTCTTACTATTCTCTGTCCTCTAATTCAATAGGTTGTAACCAAAGGTAACAAGTGGCCAGCCATACCTAGTACAGCACATTCATTTTCCACATCTGGTCCAGCAATTTCTAAAATCGCTTTTGACACTCCTAAAAAAAAAAAAAAAAGTAATACTAATGGTTAAAATTCAGTAAGTGGTGATAACTTTTTTATGTTAGACTTCTATTCAACTTGCCTTTTTGTGCATAATCTATTGACAACCCTGTTCCAAAAACCCAGCAATCTTCATTTAGCAACTGATCCATAGCACAATGGCATTGCCCAACAGCTTGAAGTTTGCAGTGTCTGTGTGCAGTTGTACTACTTATTTGTACAGGAATGATTTTTGCAGTCATTTAAATTTGCTTGCATACTACCCTTATTGCTTTATAAAATGGTTTTATGAAAATATAAAAAATAAAAGTTCTTAAACTAGTAAAAAGCACTGACCTTAAAATGCAACAGTAAAGTTGAGCATTTTACTTTAATTCTTTGGTTTGATAGTTTTTGTTTTTCACAATTAGAATAATAGTTTGCTGACTTTAATGACTTTCACTCTAGGCTATAGACTGGTCACTTTGGTCATACTCCATGGTAACTTGGCTAAATAATTGAAAACATCGACTGTGTATTTCAAAAGACTGAGTTGGAGTTGACTCTGGCATTTACTCAATAATTTGTGACTAGTTAAGGCCTCATCTGCTGCATAAAAGCTTGTATAATACTTCCCTCACAGAGTTACTTGAAATTAAAATAGATATTAGGTGAAAAACATTTATCACAGAATCTGACACACAGGAAGTAATAAATATTACTTTCCTATTATGAAGTCCTGTCTATCCATCTTTGGCTATATGTTTGTATTATGAATTGTCTCTTGTTTTAAAAAGTCCTATTTTCAGCTCATTCATTTTGGTCTATGATTTTGTGATGGTGAGAATTTTTGTCAAATGTCAGGTAATCCTCTCCAGTGCATTCATATTTAATAGTGAATTTAATATAATATAGGAATGGAGAGATAGCATAGAGGCTATGTAAAATGCCTTTCATGCTTGAAGCACAAAGGTCCCAGGTTCAATCCTCAACACCATCATAAGCCTGACCTTAGAGTGGTCAGGCAAAGAAAAAACAGGAAAACAACAATAATCATATAGGAGGCTTGCTGACTGGTACACTTTAGCATCTGGTGAGCAGATAGTTAGTACTAAACTTTAGAGCAGTAAATTTCTCCCCACAGTTAGCCTCCAAGCTGTCGGGAAATTATGAGGATGTGGTTAAGCTTGGCAGAGCTTGACTTGAGGGGACATCCATCCTCTCATCTTATCAGACTTATTATCTACATAATCATTATTTTGCCTGAAATATCCCCTCCCATTCCATTCCTTTGATCTATATTCTTTCTACCCTCAAGACCTTCCCTGCCTGCAGGGTATTATTAATCTTACCAGTTAAAACGCTAGCCAACAGTTGCTAAGGAAGTTCCTACTTTTCCCAGCCCCTTCTGCCTTTCTCTGCCCCTTTCCAAACCATGTCAAGCCATTTCCATTTCCGACTTGCCACTTCCGGGTCCAACCTTTAAGAGCCTGGGCTCCCTGATCAATAAAGAATCGAATTGCCTTACCACCATGAGTCTGTTCCTGAGTCATATCTCTTGCATCACTGAGTGAGTAGAAGCCCAGGCTGGCTCCAGTCGAGTTCTCTCCAACCCAGAGAGTATGTGCCCAGGAAGAGGCACACCCACACTAGCCTGGCACCAAGCTCCTGTCTAAGGGGCACAGGCTTCTGCTGTTCTAGGAGCCCTGCCGGGGTAGGGCTTTCAGTACAGGCTTTCACCTGAACACTGTGTTTATCTCACCAGTGCCTAGACCTTTCAATTCAAAACCTCCCTGACTCACCTTCTCAGGAAATTACACAGCTGTCTCTTATGAGAGAAGAGTTAAGGGAAGTTACTAATGCATAGGACAAGAGATAGAATCAAAAGGTTTCTTATTATAGAGAATTGCATCCAGTTTTGTTTTTATCTCTTTATTGCCTACCCAGGGAATCTACTGACTCTAGCCCCCATATCTCTAGGAGCTGTCATTTCTTCTTAAAGGATCCACTCCACATCAGATCCTTCCAGTGGCTAGCTGGCTTCTTAAAAATACGCAATGAGTGGGGGGTGGGGGTTGAGAGGTGGGATGGGACACAGTCTTTTGGTGGTTTGAATGGTGTTTGTGTACACTCCTATTAATTTGTAGTCATATAAATCACTATTTAATTAATCTGAGAGGGGAAAATTGATTGTATGTCTCAAACTTTTTAAAGCACAGACTGAATCTTTTTAATACCATAGGCTGGGTCTTTGATATGTTGACTCTCTCAAAAGCCTAGACCAGGGAGAACAGAAGTAACCGTTGGCATAGCTATATACAAGATGTTGGGTATTATACAGCAAATCCTAACAAAGGGACTTTTCAAAGTTAACCCAATTACCAAATAATGTGATGATAACAATAACTATCCATTGTCTTCTTGAACCCTAAGACAGCAGGAACCTCCCTCTTCCTCTTTAGAGCCTATATTTCCCCCAGTCCTGGAACCTTAAGGTGAGGCGCACTTTCCTGCATGCTTCTCTCAATTCATATCAAATAATATTGCATCCGCTGATCACAACCTAATCAACACAACGAGTACCACCTCAGCATGCTTCACTTCAGACTGTGTCCAGAAACTTCAGGTGTGGAATGACAACCCTTCAGCTTCATTACTCAGGTGAGACCTTTCCTTTCATAGTATTCTCTAATTCCATTCCAGGTGGTTCACTTCCTAACAAAGTCCCAAAACCTAGATATAGACCAGGTCCCCTGAGATAGAGCATATGTTTACACGTATCCATAAACTAGGGTAAAATATATACCTGAAAGCAAAAGTACACAACAGTCTGCAGTGAGTACCCCCCAACACTTCATTTGCACTATTCCAGCCTTTAGGTCCATAATTGTTCAACAATTTGTTTGGCTTTGTATGTTAATTCTCTTTTCAGCCACCAGGTTCCAGATGCCAGCATGATGCTAACCAGACTTCCCTGGACTGATGACCAATGTGTCCTGGAGCTCCGCTTCCCCAGAGACCCAACCTACTAGGGAAAGAGAGAGGCAGGCTGGGAGTATGGATCGACCAGTCAATGCCCATGTTCAGCGGGGAAACAATTACAGAAGCCAGACCTTCCACCTTCTGCAACCCACAATGACCTTGGGTCCATACTTCCAGAGGGTTGAGGAATGGGAAAGCTATCGGGGGAGGGGATGGGATATAGAGATCTGGTGGTGGGAATTGTATAGAGTTGTATCCCTCCTATCCTGCAGTTTTGTTAATGTCTCCCTTTTGGGAGAAAGAAAGAAAGAAAGAAAGAAAGAAAGAAAGAAAGAAAGAAAGAAAGAAAGAAAGGAAGAAAGAAAGGGAGGAAGAAAGAGAAGAAAGGAAGGAAGGAAGGAAGGAAGGAAGGAAGGAAGGAAGAAAGAAAGAAAGAAAGAAAGAAAGAAAGAAAGAAAGAAAGAAAGAGAAATATGAAATGAGATTTAACCTCCTTTCCTAGAGCTTTTGGCCGTTTCTCTTGGTGGAACACTTTTGAGCATACTTTCCTCTTGTATGTCTATATGTTTATCTATCTTGGATAGAGCTTGAAAAAGTCATATTAAGTGAGATCAGCCAGAAAAAGAAGGATGAATATGAGGTGATCTCCCTCATAGGCAGAAAACAAGAGCAGAAGGGAAAATACTATACAGAATGTGGACTAGATTTGGTGTATTGCACCAAAGTAAAAGACTCTGGGGTAAGGGGAAGGTTCATGTCCTGGAACATGATGGCAAAGGGGGACATAGTGGGGGTTGTATTGTTATGTGGAAAACTGGAAAATGTTATGCATGCACAAACTATTATATTTTGCTGTAAACCATTAATCTCCCAATAATGAAATTTTTTTAAAAATTCATTTCAGGTTAGTATAAAATATAGAAGTTGAGATATAAGTGCCAACTAATACATAAAAGAAAAAATTAAAATAGAACTTAAAACTTATTATAAGGATTTAAGTTTTGTTAGTCCAGAACTAACCAGGAAGTGAATGTATTTGTTACAACCAGCCTTTTCATCAGTTATACCTCAGCAAAATCCTCCTCTGGCATTTGGTCAGCAAAGAAGCAGGCTCTCAGAGCGGTTAAGTGATTTACCTAAAGTCACACGATGATAAATGGCATAGCTGGGACTCAAACTCAGCCCTTCCTAATTCTAGGACCCACATATATTCTATAACATTGTCTGAATATTTGGGACAATGTTAGTCACAATCACTCTCCCAGACACTAATCATGTTAATACTTACAATGAAGTACATTGTTTAAATGAGTTACCTGATTTCAAATTAAATGTCCTTGTTGTTGAATTTACAATAACATCTGCCCTTTCTTCTGTAATGTCTCCAGTAGCAACCTGGAGAGTAACTGCACCAATTTTCATTTCATATATTCTCAACCTAGAGTTAGACATGGTTTTAAAAATACCTGAAAAGAGAGAAAATGGACAAAATAAGAGCTGCTCCTAGAGAAAAAACAAACATGAGTGTCTCTCTGTGTGTGTGTGTCTGTCCCTCTCTTTCATTAGAAGCACTGAAACTACTTTCAGTACCACTCAGGCTCAAATCTGAGTCATGTACATAACAAAGCAGCTCATTATCCAAGTGAGTATTTGACCAACCCCAAACATGAATTCTCTTTCCATTTTCCTTCCTTCTTCCTTTCCTTCCTTTCTTCCTTCTCTCCTTCCTTCTCTCCTTCCTTCTTCCCTTCCTTCTTTTCTTCCTTCTTTTCTTCCTTTCTTCTTTCTTTCCTTCCTTTTTTTAGGTCATCATTGGGGATCTACTGCTCCAAGCTGACTTTTTTTAGACAGATAAACAGAGATATGGAGAGAGAGAAAGATATCACAGCACCAAAGTTTCTCTCAGTGTGGTAGGGACAAGACTCCAATCTGGTTCGTGTGCATGACAAAGTAAATGCACTGAATTATCTTATCGGACCCCTCTAATTTTCTTTCTTATCCCACCTCCTCAAAATCCAAGTATTACCATATCTCCTAACCAACTGATGTACTAAATTTTCTTTTTTTAATTATTTTCTATCTAAGGAATTTTTTTTGTAAGATTACCCTATAATCCTACAACACACCCACCACCAATATTTAAGGAAATTAAATAGAACATGATGCTTACAGCAGTAGGAGTACATATCTACATTCTCTGCTAAGGTAGGATGTGATACAAACATCTGATTAGGCCATCTGTGTGTTTGTAAATACTGCTGTGATGTCACATATGAGGAGAAGGTATAAAGGACGTGAGGAGAAGAAGGTGTAAAAGACGTTCTTGTTTCATGGTGACAATGTATCTAGGAGAATTTTTTTCAACTCTACTAAGATATGATTGATGAATAAAAATCATATATGTTTATGATACACAATATGATGTTTTGATATATATACACATTGATTACAACAATCAAACACTTTAACAGATACATCACTTACAAAGTTAACTCTTATCTATGTGTGGTTAAAACACTTGAGATAGGGGCTGGGTGGTGGCGCTCCTGGCTTAGCGCAGACATTACAATGTGCAGGGACCTGGGTTAGAGCTCCCGGTCCCCACCTGCAGGGGGAAAGCTTTGCAAGTGGTGAAGCAGACCTGCAGGTGTCTCTCTCCCTCTCTATCATCCCCTTCCCTCTTGATTTCTGGCTATCTCTATACAATAAATAAATAAAGATATATTTAAAAGAGTTATTAAAAAAAAAACACTTGATATCTACCCTCCTAAAAAATTTTAAGGATATAATATAGTACTAACTAAAATTGACAGTGCACACAATGTATAACTAGCATACACAGTGCTGCATGTTAGGTCTCTAAAACATACTCATTTTATCACTGAGTGTGCTTCTATGAGATTCTTTTATTAGCATTTTACAAAAAGGGAAATAGCTTCAGAATGGCTATATAATTTGTTCATTGTTAAACTAGCTTGCTAACTGCATATATGAGATAGTCCTATAACACTGGAACAGCAATATGGTAGCTGCTCAGAAGAAATTACCACTGACATCTTAGTATATTACTGTCCACTGAACATCCTGAGACTTTAAAACTTAGATACTCCTTTTCTACTCAATACTCCATGTTTATGCAATAGTAATACAACCATCTGCCCTGGATGCCACATTTTAGTTTTCTTTTATCACATTTTAGAAATTCTGGCCTCGGGAGTCGGGCTGTAGCACAGCGGGTTAAGCGCAGGTGGCGCAAAGCACAAGGACAGGCATAAGGTCCCGGTTCGAACCCCGGCTCCCCACCTGCAGGGGAGTGGCTTCACAGGCAGTGAAGCAGATCTGCAGGTGTCTATCTTTCTCTACTCCTCTCTGTCTTCCCCTCCTCTCTCCATTTCTCTCTGTCCTATCCAACAGCGATGACAACAATAATAATAATAAAAAAAACAAGGGCAACAAAAGGGAATAAATAAATAAAATAAAATATTTTTAAAAAAAAAGAAATTCTGGCCTCATTACCATTTATTTTGTTCACAGCATTAAGATTTATTTTTTGTTTGATGGTCTTCTAACATCTCTTCTATCTCTGATTTGTTCTTGTTGCAGCCTAATTTTGTCTCCTTCTTTTGGACTTCAACAGCCACTATCTTCAGTGGTTAGTAAACAATATAAAGTATTTTATCTGAAAAACAATTTAAGCATACCTTGGGTATTTCCAAACAGTGGAATACTATGCATGTTGAAATTTTTGTTTGATCGTTTAGTGAATTCTTTTAAAAATGCCTGGAAATAGAAACACAGTTACTAACCACAACAGATTTTTGTAGAAATATTAATTTAATATTTTGAAGCACTGAATACCAAATATCAGATTGAAATAATAGTTTTTCTCTTACCTCAGACTTTTTAAGTGGTTGCAGGTAAAACCTTTAAATGCTTTCAACAAATATTATTGTTGATTTGCCCTATTTTATGTGAGTACATTTTTCCCAAAGATTTAAAATTACTAAGAATTAATAAAAAAATTATCTTTGATATTTTTAAATGCTAATGTAAGTTGAAACAATTTTTTTAAAGTCAAATAATTTAAAAGATAGTAATAACTATTTCTACATTTAAGTGGCTTGCTATATACTACATACTTTGACTACAAACCCTCTTAATTCTTACCATACCCCTAAAAGGTGCCATTGCTATGATCATTTACACACAATAAGACTGAAATTCAGAAATGCTACCTTACTCAAGCCTTAAATAGTGAAACCAAGTATAAACCTAGCTGTACTATTCTCTTTGTATTTTTATTGTAAGAATGCACATTTATATAATGTCAACAGAACTATTTTGAGTTAATTTTTTTTTTGCCTCCAGGTTATTGCTGGGACTCAGTGCCAACACTACAAATCCACTGCTACCAGAGGCCATTATTTTTCTCTTAATCCTTTTTTTTTTCTTTCTATTTTATTTGATAGGACAGAGAGAAATAGAGAGGGGAGGGGGAGACAGACAGGAAAAGACAAAGATAAACACCTGAAGACCTGTTTCACTATTCGTGAAGTGTCCCTGCTGCAGGTGGGGAGCAGGGGACTCGAACCCAAGTTATTACACAGATCCTTGTGCATAGCACTATGTGCTGTGCTTAACCAGGTGCACCACCGCCCAGACTCCCGAAGACTAAAAAAGTTTAAAGCAGATATTAATACTTAAAATGAGTCAACCAGTTAAGGAATGCTTCTCAAGGTAAAAACCTTATAAGAATAGTGCTAGTGCTAAGAGTTTGATACTCATTTAATGATTCCTCCACTGAATGTAATGATATTTCTAGCTTCACACCCTTCTTAGACTTCAATAAGCCGACTATACTCTATCCAATTAACTAATTTTTAAATTTTTATTTATTTATTCATGTATTGGATAGAGACAAAGAAATTAAAAGGAAAGAAGGAGATGAGAGAGACGTCTGTAAGGTTGCTTCACTGCTTGTGAAGCTTCCCCTAGGGGCTTGAACCCAGGTCCTTGCACATGGTCACTTGAACACTCTATGGAATTCTCCATAGCCACCTTCCCCGATTAACTAAATTTTTAAGGTTTCTCCTAGTTGGCCTTTTTGATACCGATAAAATCATGTTAGAGAGCCTGGAAAATTTTCATGGAAAAATTTTCTGTTTCTTTCTAAGAATTTGTTATGAATTTTTTCACTTGATAAAATGTCAAGGACGAATTCTAGATCAGTGTTACCTCATAGTTAAACCTGTGAACAGTCAACTTATGGAAGGAAAGTAGAAAACCCTATTATTTCTATATCTCCAAAGATAACTGATTGCACTTAGGTTAAGTTGCCAGAATGATTCCCACAAGATAATGTATCATACCTGATGGCCTTCATTGTCATCTGGGTGAACCAGAAAGTGAACTTTTTGTAAGGTTTTCTGCCATGCAAAGGTACTGAATTTAAACACTTCTGAAAAGATTAGTTCAGTGAAAACAGCTTTGGGAAATCCTAGATTCCCTGTTCCTATCATGGGAAATGTGATTGATGAGAAAGATAACTCTTCCGTGGTCATCAAACATTTCTTGATTATATTTGCCATGATCTGAAATGACAAATTATGATTAAAGGACTTGGAACTCAAGCTGGTGAAAAACAGAAAAGGCACAACAATCATGACACTTGTTGGCTTAGGGACTGGAGTCATAGAAAATGGAGGGATGGGAGTAAACTTTACAGAGACTCAAATTATTTCAAAATAGGAGGGTCCAACTTTATGGAAAAACTTACATAAGCCGAGGTATCAACTACAATGAAAAGTGGTGCCTAGGACTGGGGAGACAGCATAATGATCATGCAAAAAGCCTTTCATGTTTGAGGCACCAAAGAGCCCAGGTTCAATCCCCAGCACCACCATAAATCTGAACTGATACATAAAAATGATTTAGAAGAAATACAATAAAATTTTAACCAAAGATATCTCTAAGAGATTGGATTTGTTTTCCTTTTAAAAAAATTATTAGGGGTAGATAGCATAATGGTTATGCAAAGAGACTCTCATGCCTGAGGCTCCAAAGTCCCAGATTCAATCCCCGGCACCACCATAAGCCAGAGCTTAACAGTGATCTGGTGAAAAAAAAGTTATTTATTTATTATTAGAGACAGAGAGAAATTGAGAGTGGAGGGAAAGATAGAGAGGGAAAGAGACAGCCCTGCTTTACCATTCATGAAGCTTTCCCCATGCAGGTGAGGACCAGGGGCTTGAACCTGGGTACTTGCACACTGTAATGTATACGCTTGACCAGGTGTGCCACCTCCTGGGCCTGGATTTATTTTCATTTTGTATTTTCCAAAAATGTATTACCTTTACATTCTGAAAAAAATAATTCTATATTTGGAAAAAAAGTTGGGGGTATAAACTGAGAGTAGATTTGTGTTATCAAAAGAAAAGCACTGAACTTTTTTTTTAAGATTTTATTTATTTATTAATGAGAAAGATAGGAGAAGAAAGAGAAAAAACCAGACATCACTGTGTTATGTGTGCTGCCAGGGACTGAACTCAGGACCTCATGCTTGAGAACCCAGTACTTTATCCACTGTGCCACCTCCCAGACCACAGCACTAAACTTTTATTTATCACCTTATCTATGGTTGTATCTTTGTTAAACTTAATGATCATTACATTAATCTTCAGACACTATTCCTGGGGAACTTCAATGATTATTACTACTTTTAAAAATATATATGTATCTATTTATTACAGAGAAGTCAAGATGGAAGGGGAGATAGGGAAAGGAAGAGAGAGAGAGGAGAGAGATTAGTAACACTGCTTCACCAATTGTGAAACTTCCCCCTGCTGGCGGGGATTGAGGTCTTGAACCCAGATCCTTTCACAGTGAAGTACGCCATAGCCCAGCCTCAATTATTACTACTTTTGAGGACTGATTAATCTGAAGTAACTGGCATTTATGAGGAAATATCTATAAAATGTAGTAAAGATTTCAGTAAATTGGCAGGCTTCAATGAGTACTATCATGTCTCAATCAGGGCAAAACAATTCTTAGTTGTGAAGGTTGATATACAAATTGTAGCATGTTTAGTAATGTTCTTGGTCTCTCCACCTAGATGCCAGTAGAATTTGTAACAAGTCAAATGTCCTCTGGGGGATAAATTCAATTTGATTGAGAACCACAGATCTGGAACATACCAGAAGAACACCACCAAACTATCAAATGAGGTGAGGAGTGAGGACGGAGGAAATTCATCTACCTGCAAAGAAGATCCTGCTCTGTTATCCCACTCTGGAGCCACCACATGAATTACGGCTTTACAATCCAGATTGCAGCCACTTGTCATGAATATGCTACCTACTTCCTCTTCTGTCTCCTGCTTGGTGGCATTTAACTCTTTCTGGAGCATTGGACCACCTTTCTGCAAAATAGCCTGAGAGAGTGGCCCTCCTCCAAGCCGAAGATCCACGGGTACAGTGTTGACAATGACATCGGCCTTAAGGAAAACAGCAATAAGTGGTTAGAGATAAGAACAACAATAGATAATAAAGTAGAAAATAAGATAGGGGCCAGGTGGTGGCATACTTGGTTAAGCACATGTTACAGTGTGCAAAGACCCAGGTTCAGGCCCCAGGTCCCCACCTGCAGGGGAAAGCTTCGCAAGTAGTGAAGCAGTGCTGCAGGTATCTCTCTAACTCTCTATCACTCCCTCCCCTCTCAATTTCTGGCTGTCTCTATCCAACAAATAAAGATTAAAAAATTTTAAGTAAAAAATAAAATAAGATATAGTTTTCCTATTATACTGATCTGCTACCCCTGCCTACCAAGGAGCTTACAATCTACTATTAGAACTTAAACACAATGATGAGGTGGACCCCAAAACTTAGAAACTATGGAAATATATTTTCACGTCATTATACATTATGATATATTTATTATTATATGACAAGTCAACACATAAGGAGTCAGAATAGAATTACAAAAAAGACTAAGGAATGGAGACAAAGAAAGACTGGTAAAAATAGAAAGAGAAGAGAAGAAAAAGTGAAAGGGGGAGCAATACTGAGAAAAACACAGAATTGAGAGAGACTGAGGGAGAGAAAATTGTTTTTAGGCTGCCAGGAACTTAAAGAAATTGTCTTGAATTTATCACTGTACTTAAAGTTAAAAAAAAAAAAATGAATATACCTAAGGGGTTGTGGGGGACTGGTCCACTGCCATGGCTTAGATAGAGAAAGATTAGTGGGCGAAAGGTAGCAAGGGTCCAGTGAAGTCTGTCCAGAGCTATGGAGTTCTCCCATGTCTGTGCTGAGCCCATCCCTGAGTGAGAGCTTAAATCACAGAACCAAATATGTCGACCCCATTGCCTTTTGATGGACTTGCTAAATCTCAGTACTTACATGGATATACAAAACATCTCCACTTATTAACACAAGGTTCAAACCTTCTTTGGTTTGGGTTGAGGATAGAGTATTTGTATTTGAAAGAACATCTTTCCACCTCACTTCGTCTCCTGACTGTGGAGAAAACAGGAAGCAATATTAATATTAGTAGAGTGACTAGGGAGATTTTGCAGAGGCAGAGACTGGCATGTAGGTGCAAGGTTTGGAGTTCAAGCCCAGAGTGACTCTTCCTCCCCCTTTCTCTCTAACTGGTAAATAAATTAAAGGGGAAAGAAGTGTTGGGGGCCTGGCAATGGTGTACCCCATTAAGGATCCAGGTTCAAGCACTCCCGAACCCCGCCCCTGCTCTCCACCCCACACCCACTCCCCATCTACAGGGAAGACACCTCACAAGAGGGAAAGTAGTTCTGCAGTTGTCTTTCTCTCTCCCTATTTTTATTTTTATTTTATTTATAAAAAGGAAACACTGACAAAACCATAGGATAAGAGGGGTACAACTGCACACAATTCCCACCACCAAAACTTCGTATCCCATCCCCTCCTCTCTCTCCCTCTTTATCATCCCCTCCCCTCTCAATTTCTCTCTATCCTTTAAAATAAAATAGAAAGAAAAGGAAGGAAGAAAGGAAGAAAAGAATGAAAAAAATGGTCCCAGCAATAACTGTGATGGCAATAAAAAAAAAAAGTGTTGCCAGGAAACACTATCTGAAGACTTACTTTTTTTTATTTTTTTAAAAATATTTATTTATTCCCTTTTGTTTCCCTTGTTGTTTTTTATCGTTGTAGTTATTTGTTGAACATTAAGCCAACCCCCTGCTCCAATGCTGATACTATGGCCTATTTACATAATCACTGTTTTGCCTGAAAGATTCCCCACCAATTCCTTTGATTTATCTTCTTTCCACCTTGAGATCTGCCCTGCCTGCAGGGTACATTAATTCCACCAGTTAAAACACTAGCAACCATTGCTATGGAAGCTTTCTACCTTCCTGCTTTTTCTTTTCTCCACCTCCTTTCCCAGCCATCTCCATCCTGACTTGTCACTTCCGGTTTTACCCTATAAAGCCCACTTCTGTTCCTGGTTTCATTCTCTTTTCTCTCCCGCTTCCCGACCTGGAGAAGGGTTGGCATGCAGAGTAGGAGGCGGCCATTGCAGTTTGGCACCACAGTCGCTCACACCCAACTCTGGAGCTCCTGCATGAATAAAGAACTGTATTACCACTGCTAGAGTTCCTGATCTCTCTCCCATGAAGCTAGACCAGCAGTTATTGATGTCATCGTTGTTGGATAGAACAGAGAGAAATGGAGAGAGGAGGGGAAGACAGAGAGAAGGAGAGAAAGACCTGCTTCACTGCTTGTGAAGTGACTCCCCTGCAGGTGGGGAGTCAGGGACTCAAACTGGGATCCTTATTCCTGTCCTTGCGCTTTGCACCACATGCACTTAACCCACTGCACTACTCCCTCTGAAGACTTTCTTAAAGGTATTCAACAGAAAGTAACTATCAGATTTCACAGCCTTCTCCAACTTAAGTTCTAAGATTCAAAAGTATATATAACTTGTCACAATGTTTGTATATTAATTGTAGTTATTACCTCAAATACCAGTGAGTTTTTTACTTATTCCCCCAAGAATTCTTACTGGCTGGTCTAGTCCATACCCCTCCCCTACCAAACCTACTTACTAGTTTAGGCCACTCCAATCATATTTCCAACTGTATACCTTGCTGGGGGACTTTCTGTATGAGTCAAAGTCTGTTTGGTTTGCTGGGATAGTAGAGGGGAAATTCATGTAAATTAACCCAGCTTTCCAATTACTCAAACCCTTGTAACAAGTGTTGGTGACATTGTATAGAAATTGGAACCCTCATGTACCATTGACCAAAATGTAAAAGCTGCTATTTTTAAAAAACGGTATTTCATTTCCTCAGCTGCTCTGGTGTCCTTCATGCTCCAAGAAAGTAAGCAAATATTTAATAAAATATTAATATATGTGATTATATATTAATATATTAAAAAGTTTGGGTGGGGGGAGATAGCATAATGGTTATGCAAAGAGATTCTCATGCCTGAGGCTTTGAAGTCCCAGGTTCAGTCTCACGCACCACCATAAGCCAGAGCTAAGCAGTGCTCTGGTAAAAAAAAAAAAAAAAATCTGCATAACAGAAAAATAGCCACCATAATCAAATTCAAAACACAAGCAGCACACTGAAAGAAAGGGGTTCATAGCCTATAAGAAAATAAAAATTCCTTATATGCAAAGTTCTGTTCTTTTTTTACATTTTTATTTCACTTTGAAGGGAATGAGACCAGCAGTTCTAAGATGAAGGGCAGGACAGCCCTGCCGGCCCTCCTAGCCCAGGTCCCCCCACCAAGTCTCACCATCCTCCTGGGGGAAGTGCTCCCTGGAAGCAGGACTGGCTCTTGGGCTCCCTGAAGATGAAACTTGCTGCACTGGAAATCCTCTGCAAATTGGCATTCAAGGTCCTAGAGGCAGAGGCAGGGAGAGAGCTGGAGTCTCCGGGCCGCTGGACTCTTAGGCCCACAGCCAAGTCATCTTCCTCTGCTGATGGTGTCTGGCTTTTCCGGAGTGACTTGATTTTCTTTCACTTTCTTTTCTCTAAAAACCATTTCTGCTGAAGGCAGCAAACAGCTGCCTCAGGGTAAGGTTACTGTAATGGAGCAGACACTACTGCCAAACGAATTCTGGAGTCAAATTCTGGACTCTGCAATTCATTGTACAACCACTGTGTCTGCACAACTGGCATAGCCATGACCACACCATGTCTTAAAAGCAGTGGAAAGACTGAGATAAAGTCTGTTGAGTGACATTTGTTTTAAAAAAAACAATATTAGTTCGCCTTCCTGCTGGGCATCCTGTTTCTACCACACTCCACTTTGTTCCTCTAAACACTCATCTTGAGAAAAATGCACAGGTATTTTTCAGTTCTCCAAGGTGAGACTGGAAGCAAAAGTGATTCCTTAACAAGACATTACTTAATTTCATCCAACCACCATGTTTTGAAGATGTTTTCTGCAGTCCTTTTAAGTTTATATAGCAAGCAAATAAATTAGCTGCTGAGTAACCTTCAAGACTTTCTGTGAAATAGTGTTCAGGGGTAGTAGCCTCCACTGCGTTGCAAACCTTTGTGTGTTAATTTCCTTTTTTATTTGTTCTTACTTTCACAGACCTGAGCTTATAACTCCAAGACTACTAGCATCTTGATCTTTGGAAACACCTCTGTTTTAGAGGACTCCCAGCACAATCAAAAGGAAATAGTGCCTAAATTCTAAATGAAAATCAAAGCAAAAACAGACGTAAGCTTAATGTTAATGGTAAGAAAATTCAACAAAGGTTTGTTTCTTTCCCCTGAACGATTGCTTTGATGCTGAAATATTATGATTTATAAAAATAACTAGACATTTGGTTTTCATTCTTGTTTCTGGCACTAAGCTCCTAAATGTCCTTGGAGTTTCCTAAACGCTGAGAGGATAACTCAGGATGAAGATGCAACTTTTGAAAAGCACCTGAGGGTGGAAAGTTACTGCCAGAGGAGTGATCAGAGGGTTGGAACTTTCAACCCCACCCCCCTGAAGTTTAGGGAGAAGGGCTGGGTATTGAGTCCAATTACCAATTACCAATGTAGCACCCATAAGTATCCTACAGGGAGTCGGGCAGTAGAGCAGAGGGTTAAGCTCATGTGGTGCTAAGCACAAGGACCAGCGTAAGGATCCCCTTGAGCCTCTGGCTCCCCACCTGCAGGAGAGTCGCTTCATAGGCAGTGAAGCAGGTCTGCAGGTGTCTATCTTTCTCTCCCCCCTCTGTCTTCCCCTCCTCTCTCCATTTCTTTCTGTCTTATCCAACGACAGCAACAACAACAACAATAATAATGACCACAACAATGATAAAACAACAAGGGCAACAAAAGGGTGAATAATGGTCTCCAGGAGCAATGGATTCGTGGTGCAGGCACCAAGCCCAGACAATAACCCTGGAGGCAAACAAACAAACAAACAAAAAACCCTGCAAAAGAACTGGGTTTGAAGAGCTTCTGAGTTAGTAAACATGTGGATATTTGGGGAAGTTGCCTTTAGGGCATGTGGAAGCTTCAGAATTCTTTTACTTGCTTTATAAATATCTTATATATGGTAGTTTCTGATTTCTTTATATAATAAAATAGTACTCTAGTGAGTAAACTGTCTTCCTAAAGTTTAAGTGCCACTCTACTAAAACCATCAAACCCAAAGAAAGAGCCCTAGGAACCTCAAGTTTATAGCTATTCTGTCAGAAGCACAGATAACAGTCTGGATTTGTGATTAGCAACTGTAGCAGAGAACAGTCTTACAGAGCTGAGCTCTTTAATCTGTGGAAGCTGAGGCTTTGTCCAAGTCGTGTGTCATAGGTGAGTTCAATTGTAGGATATTTAGTTGTTTGGATGTCTTGGGAAAGAAATTCACACTTTGAAATTGGGTACAGAAATTTACTATCCTTAGGGAAATATAAAATAATATTGAAGCAGGTCAAACTAATCCATCATCTTTATGTATCAATGCAAAACTAGAGGAATGTGTTAAACAACCACTTCCTTTAGGTCTAAGTGGTAAACAAGATATGGAAGAAACAAGGGGCCAGGCGGTGGTGCACCTAGTTAAGTGCACACACTACAGTGTGCAAGGCCTTGGGTTCAAGCACCTGGTCCTCACCTTCAGGGGGAAAGCTTCACAAGTGGTGAAGTAGAGCTGCAACTGTCTCTCTGCCTCTCTATACATATATCTCTTTCCCCTCTCAATTTCTCTGTCTCTATCCAATAAATAAATAGAATTTTAAAAATTTTGGAAGAAACCAACTGGGTCCAAGATGGTGACTGAAATGTCAATTTCATGACCCTGAAATTGTACTGTATTATACTGTAATTATAAAATTATTATACTATATTATACTATATTATTATACTATATTATACTGTAATTATAAAATCACCTCTCCAAATTGAATTAATATAGTCAAAAAGAAGAAGAGCCATGATTCCAAGGAAACTCCATTTGTAGGAAATCACTACCTATCCCAGTTCCCTGATGACTAATAATTGCCCTTCTTCCCTGAGAATACCCCTATTCTAGACAGACCCCCATATAAGCTGAACCCTGGAAACCAGTGGTATACAGTTCACCTTAGAATTCACTCATGCTCTTTTCCAAATGCATAGTTTCCATGTTCCTATGCAATAACTCTAACCTCATTATTACTTAGTTCTCTGTCTCTGAATTCTTTCTTGTACTGTGACAAGAACTTGTACCTGGGTTCAATAAGTACTTTCTTTTGCATCTTCAAAACCTCCCTCCGCCATCGCATACCATCTATCATAGCAAGCCAGCTAGATCTCCACCTGCTATCAATATCTCAATGGTATTTATAACTTTTTTTTAATTTGAAAAAAGGGTGCCCCAATTTATGGACACCCAGGGAATCATAAAACAAGCTCTAGGAGCAAAGAAGGGTAAATATACTATGATAGGGTCTTGCAAATGTTTTCTCTAGAAGAGACAAAATCTGAAGTCCCCTTTATCTTTGCAGCATCTATAATGTGTGTGTCTATATATATATATATATGGACTAGGTGGTGGTGCACCTGGTTGAGTGCATAAGTAACCATGCACAGAGACCCAGGTTCAGGTCCCCAGGCCCTACCTGCAGTCAGTCCCCTCCCAAGAAGCAGCATAACTCTGAGGTACAGAAACCTTGAAGCAAAACCATCCTTCATGTCTTGGCATTTTTACTTATTAACTATGGTGATCCTTTGTCAAGATACTTATTCTTTCTGTCAGTTTTGTTAGTTGTAAAATGGGATAATCATATCAATTATATTAAAAGGGAAAAAATGAGTACACATAAATATTGACTATTATTATCTTACAAGAAGAAGCTTGTGAAGCTTCTTCACAAGTGATGAAGCAGTGCTACAGGTGTCTGTCTCTCTCCCTATCTCCCCTTCCACTCTCAGTTGCTCTATTTCTCTATCACAAAATAAAGATTAAAAATGAGTATCCAGAAATTCTATTTAAATAAGATTGGGGAGCTACAAGAAAATACTTATCTATACAAAAGTAGTAAACTGCATGACCCAGCATGCCTTGCGTCTCTGACAAGACATGAGGTTGCTTTCCAGGCTCAAATGAAAGAAAGGTATTCTATCTAACAGCAGCTCCAAAGACAATATAAGGGCTTCAGTTTTGAAACGTGTGTATATATCTTGCCATGAGACTGCAATTTCCAGATTTTGTTGTCATTTCTGGATAAACCCATTTTGTTAGTAGAATGCCTGATGGGTTTTTATTTGAGGTTAACATATTCTATATGCTAAGAAGGAAAACTATTATGAAATGCATCTTCACAGATGACCGTAGCAGCAGTGAAGTCACTGGTAGCAAAAATGTCAACACATATAGTGTATTGCTGCTCTTGGATGTGTTATAGAAAACACCCAGAACCTAGAGAAAGAAAAAAAGAATAGGATGTATTGCATCAAAGTAAAAGACTCTGTGCTGCAGGGAGAGAGGAGTGTTCGGGTCTTGGAAGATGACAGTGGAGGAGGACCTAGGACCTAGGACCTACGTGGGGGGTTAGTGTTATGCCAAAAACTGATATTACACATATACCGACTACTGTATTTAACTATTAACTGTAAACCATTAATCCTCCCAATAAAGGGGGGGAGTAGGGAAAGAACACAGACAATATGTTCCTAGAATGGATATAACTTTATTTAAAGCAGAAATACATAGTCCCTTCCACAGAGCAAAAGCAGTAATTGAAAGGCTCACAGAACACTCACACCAGGAAAGTTGCCTATGTATACGTATTGTGATCAGAGATCAAGAACTTAATAAGAAGCAAAATTTTGCTTTTTGTGAAGCAGAGTTAGCTTTAAAAAATACAAAGTAATTTCCCATAAATGTAGTGACTGTAATGAATCACGAAAAATCAACGATATAATCTGATTTTTAAGACATTATTTAAAAGTTTCTAAAATTTTTTAAAAGATTTCCTTAGAGGAGAACTACTTTGTACAGAAATCCATTTCTGAGAAAAGCCCCAAACCAGTGGGAACTCCACAGCTTGCTTGCTACAGAGCAGTCAATCTCCTTCTGCTGGGCAACATGACTGTAAGGTACAGAAGCTTTGGAGCCACACCATCCTTCATGTCCTGGCATTTTTACTTAATAGCTATGTGATCATTGTGAACTTATCCTTTCTGTATCAATTTTGTCAGTTGTAAAGTGGGAAAATAATCATATTAATCACACAGATACAATATTCTTATAAAAGGGACAAAATAAGTACACATAAACATTAGCTATTAATCTCTTACAAAAAATCCTATATGCATGTGTATGCATATCTTTAGAGAAAAACACAACATTTTCAAACATTATCATCTTCAGAAAGAGGCTAGGACATAGATAACCAGATATTTTGCTGCTTCTGTCTTTCTTGTGATTTGGAGAACCACCTGAAAATAAGTTATGATGGGCTATATATTCCTTATAATATGATCAGTTCTTGTTGTATTGCTGTTTTGTTTTGTTTTTCCAAGAGAGAATCAGAATAACAGATTCTTTTTTCCTTTTTCTTTTTATTAATTTTTTGTAATTTCTAATTTTTAATTAGACAGAGAGAAACTGAAAGGGAATGGGGTGAGAGAGGGAGAGAGAGAGAGAGAGACACCTCCAGCTAGGGACTTGGGATTTTAACCTTGGTCCTTGAGCACTGTAATATGTGCCCAGCTAGGCAGGTGTGCCACTGCCTGGCCCCCAGGGTCACAGAGTTTGAGTATAAAGACCCCACCAATGTGTCCTGGAGCTCAGCTTCCCCAGAGACACACCTTACTAGGGAAAGAGAGAGGCAGACTGGGAGTATGGACCGACCAGTCAACACCCATGTTCAGCGGGGAAGCAATTACAGAAGCCTGACCTTCTACCTTCTGCAACCCTCAATGACCCTGGGTCCATGCTCCCAGAGGGCTAGAGAATGGGAAAGCTATCATGGGAGGGGGTGGGTTAAGGAGATTGGGTGGTGGGAATTGTGTGAAGTTGTACCCCTCCTACCTTATGGTTTTGTTCGTTAATCCTTTCTTAAATAAAAAATTTTTTTTTAAAAAAGTATGGCTCGGTTGGATTTAGTAGAAATACAGCTATTTTTTTTTACATGGTAGTCTATGGAAACTATAGTAAGGCAATTTATCTGTTCAAACTAGAAGCAGGATATGCTTACTATAATAATATACAGAAGAAAAGTTCAGAAGTGTGTGGTACTATTAAGGTAGGGTAAGTGCACCCCACTTAGCAGATTATAAGATTTAAGAGGAAACATGAACCAAATTAGAAACCTGGTCAAAGTTTAGAGTTTAGAGGTTAAGTGTTCAGCAACATGAAACTAAAACTTCCTTATTCCTGTCTCTGCCCAAGATTTAAGAAACTCTCTCGCGCGGCCCACCCCACCCGCTTCCCGGGCTATTAGCCATATAAGTGAGGCAGCAATGGTTTATAAATTACCAGCTGGTTATGTGTCTTGAAAAACAATTGCTGTATTTCATTTGTTGCCAATGACTGCCCAAACTCTATATCTGGCCACTTTTCTGATCCTGAGAAAGGGAAGGGATTGTGGGACTCCTGTTCTCCACAACTAAAGCCTCTCCCCTTATCATCACACTAGGATTTTACTTTTAGAGAGTAAATTAAAGGGTTAAGCAAACAAGCAACAAAAAAAAGAAAGGAAGGAAGGAAGAAAGAAAGAAAAAAGGATAACCTAGACATGGGGATAAAAAGGAATAGTAGCACAGAAAATAATTTCAGCATCATAGCCCTCCACACCTTGCCTTTCCTATACAGTGACACAAGAATGAGTCACACACCTCTGCAACAAACTGACACTGATCCTGGAGGGGGGGTGTCTTCCATTAAACAAATAACATGGCAGACTAATAGCCTTATTCTTACACAGATTACTTTTTCAGATGATACATTTTTTAAGTTGTTTATAAAGAAAGAATTAGCATTTATTCCATTTTTTCCGACTATGTTTAAAAGCTTGGTTCAAAAGCACCCTTCCAGGATTCTTCTCACTCAATTCCTTTAGCTTTCAGTTCCTGTTTGACACGTTTCAGATAGTCAAGATCAGGGTAACCATACCTGCAAGAGTAATGAGCCTTTTTAGTTTTATGACAGGTGGTTTTAAAGAATCTGTACAGTAGATCCCTGGCATTCACATCAGTGTTGCAAACATTCACCTAGCGAGCGATGCTGAAGGCAGATCACATATAAGCACTTATAAGTCTGCAGATATGAGTCATTTAGCTAGTGAATGAACCTCACTGTTTGCCCAGGATCTGCTTTCCCAGAAAATATTTAATTTTTTTCAGCTCATAGTAAGCACTTACCCTCATAAAAGTGTGTCTATTATATTTTAGTGGGAGATAATCACATACTGCAGCAGGATTTTTCAAGTTGGGGAAATTTAAAAATGCCCCCCAAAATACATTTTCTTTTGAATACTAAGGGTCTGAGGTAGCCTTCAGTTTCAGAAAGGATAACTAGATTGCCAATAACTACTACCACTAACCAATACTTTTCATCTTTTTTAAATTATTTATTTCTTTTTAATTGATATTACAGAGAGAGGTGAGATAAAGAGAGAGACATCTGCAGCACTGTTTTACCATTCTTGAAGCTTCCCTCCTGAGTGGGAACTGAGAGTTTGAAACTAGGTCCTTGTGCACAGTAAAACGTGCCCTCAAGCAAGTGTGCCACTATCCAGCCCCACCAATACTTTTTCTAGAGTACTATTTTGCCAACTGAATTTAGGATCTCCATAGACCTATAGGAGAAGTAAACGGAACAGTGCTTAAGGCAAAGTAAATCATTCCTAGGATCCACTCACCAAATAGGTAAAAAAAATACAAATTAAATTACCATTAGTTACCACTCACCTTGGATTCTGAAGACCCCTGATCTTTGATGCAAAATACAGTAACTCTATAGTACTTCCTGACTGGAAGGGTAGAAGGTGATGGGAACCAAGCTTTTGCCTTTGAGGTCATCATCCCAAATGAAGGGTAGGTGTGTGTGTGTGTGTGTGTGTGTGTGTGTGTGTGTGTGTGTGTGTGTATGAAAAGGTCTTTGTTGGGACCAGGCAGTGACCCACCTGGTTAAGTGTAAGCATTACAGTGATCAAGGAACCAGGTTCAAGCCCCTGGTCCCCACCTGCAAGGG
Organism: Erinaceus europaeus; assembly: GCF_950295315.1. Classification (NCBI taxonomy): domain Eukaryota; kingdom Metazoa; phylum Chordata; class Mammalia; order Eulipotyphla; family Erinaceidae; genus Erinaceus; species Erinaceus europaeus. Next base: position 79,880,098 of record NC_080170.1, read on the forward strand.
GAAAGCTTCACAAGTGGTGAAGCAGGGCTGCAGTTGTTTCTCTGTCTCTCTCCCTCTCTATCTCCCTTGTCCCTCTCAATTCTATCTCAATCCAATAATAAATAAATAAAAATATTCTTTAAAAAAGAAAAAGAAAGTAAAGGTCCTTGTACATGTGTGACTTTATTTCTCTGAGCTGTTTTTATCATTCAGGTAGAGAAGCATACAACAACGGAGAAGCACCACAACACCCAAGCTTCCCTCTCGTGCCAGTACAGCATTCCCCATGCAGTGCCTAGGCTCACCCCTGGGCCAAGTGCACAGCAAGGCAGGTGCCCAGCTATCCAATCACACTGCTATAGTGTCCTTACAGATGCATCTCCAACTGCCCCTGTCACTACCTATAATTGTGTTTAGCAACCAACATGTTTTGATGGATTCTCACCTTTCTGGCCCCCCGCCCCTTGATGTTTTGTGATGTATATCATTCCATGTAATGACATTAGTCTGTCCTGTTGTTCGAGAATACCCCACTGTAAAAATCAGTTTTTGGTCAAAGGCCCTCTGAAGCAATTTCAAAACCTCCTTCCCTTCCTTGTTATCAGGCAAATATGCAGTTCGATGTACTCCAACATATCTCTTTCCTGGGTTTGGGTGCTCCTCCTGTATAAAAACAAGAAAAGATCATGTGAATTCAACACTTTTGTGTCTGTATTAAACTACATGCATAGTTGTGCTATATGCAAAGAGAAGTGTTCAAAACCAAAATAATAATAATAATGCTGAAATTTTGTTCATATTTCCAATAACTTGCATTTCTCATTTGCCCAAATTCATGCTAGAAATGCTCTCCACCTTCCTGATTCCCTTTACTATAATACAAATCACAAATCACCCTTTCTCTGCCTTAATAGAGACTATGAGATACATAAATTAAAACTAAAAAACTGACTCAGTTATAAGCAAATACTGCTACTATGACCACTACTTAAACTTCTTTAAGGGGTCCCAAGGTGGCACACATGGTAAAGTACACACATCACCATGAGCAAGGACATTGGTTCAAGCCTCCAGTCCCCACCTACTGTAGGGGAGCTTCATGAGTGATGAAGCAGTGCTGTAGGTGTCTCTCTTCCTGTCTATCTACTGCCCCTCTCCATTTATCTTTGTCCCTATCAAAAAGAAAAAAAGAAGAAGAAGAAGAAGGGAGTCGGGCGGTAGCGCAGTAGGTTAAGCACACGTGGCGCAAAGTGCAAGGACCAGCTTAAAGATCCTGGTTGAGGCCCCGGCTCCCCACCTGCAGGGGAGTTGTTTCACAATCGGTGAAACAGGTCTGCAGGTGTCTATCTTTCTCTCCCCCTCTCTGTCTTCCCCTCCTCTCTCCATTTCTCTCTGTTCTGTCCAACAACAATGACATCAATAACAACAACAATAACTACAACAATAAAAAGGGGGGAATATCTTGCTTAAAAAAAAAGAGGGTGGGGGAATAGCTGCATTCCCCTAGGGGGAATACACTAGGAGCAGTGGATTCAGTGTGCAGGTAGTAAGCTCCAGCAATGTCCCTGGTGACAATTAAAAAATAGTAAACTAAAACAAACTTCTTACATATATGGGCCTAGAAGATAGCAGAATGGTTTTGCAAAAGACTTTCAGACCTGAGGCTTCCAGGTCCCATGTTAAGTCCTCAACACAAGCTAGAGCTAAGCAGTGCTCTAATAATAATAATAATAGGCAACTTCACAAGCAGTGCTGCAGGGTGTCCTCTCTCGCTCCCCTCTCCCTCCTTCTCTCCCCCTCTATTCCCCTTCCTCTCAGCTTCTCTGTCTCTATCCAAAATGATAAATAAATAATTTCATCTGAGAAAAATAATAAGTAATACCCTTTCATGTGACTGTGAAAATAACTTCCTGGAAAATTTCTTTTCTGACTGGCAATAGAACCGTCTTTGTTCTGGTAATCCTAGCTTAACAGAAAGAAACCTATGGGCACATTACCATGCCAGAAGACTGAGGTTTAAGTCTCTAGCTCCTAACAGGAGGGAAAGCTTCACAAATGTTAGGGCAGTACTACAGGTTTCTCTCCTTCTCCCTGTCTCTCCCTCTCTCTGTGTCACTCAGGTTCTAGCCAAGAAAAAGATCAACATGGCCTCCAGGAAATGATGGTGTAATCCTGCAGGCAATGAGCCCAGTGGCAAAACAAAAACAAAACAAACAGACAAACAAAAAACCCAGAAGCACTTACTGTTTGTATGCCTCCATTCATCTTATAATTAATCACAATGGTGTCACAATTTTCATAACCTGGAAGTGATATTTTTGAGAAAGAGACATCCATGGTTCCCTCCGGCTGATTTCCTGTCTGGACACCATAGAAAGTCTGACACAAAGGACAGGATGGTTTATATAACAGGGCTTTTTTAACACAAGTGGTGCAGAATTCATGCTTACACTTTGGAAGCACTTTTTTGTTACTAATGGTATCCATACAGATGGGACATATGTCCTTTTCTTCAACCACTCCTGTAGCCCCAGAACTGACAGAAATCTGAGATTTTGATGAAGCCAGTTTTGAATCATTCCGGTCAATATCCATGGGTTCTTCATCATCCTTATTCCATTTCTCTCCTAATGGAGACATCCTTCCTCTTTGTACAAGATATTGCTTTGCCTTAGTAAGTTGATTTGGCAACCCAACCAAAGTCATTGAGTCTTGATTTAGTGCAAAGTGTATATATGGATGACATATTTTAAACTCATTGGCAAACTTACTCCCATGTAAATGCTTTATCTCCTGGCCCAGAAGTTCCAGTGAAAGAATCTCTTTCTTTAGCTGACTTGCAAAATGTTGATAGGCATCAATGAAACTTGCATAAGCATGCACAGACAGATCTAATTCTTTGTCCTTAGGTTCAAACAGAATGTAGATTTTCTGATTGCTATCAAGAGCATGACTTCGAACATCATATTTTTTTTCTATTTCTGCTAGTTCCTGGCATAATTCACTTTTTAAAAGCTTATAGTGAGCAATATCAACCCCAATTCCATTCGCCATGTACCCAGGCAATATTTTTACTGGTACCTTGGCAAGATAGTCAGAGACTTGGGAGGCGAGATGTTTGGCAGCTGAAATATCACCCTGAGTGCCAACAAGAGTTAATCCTGTTTCTTCCCCTTTGATAAGGAGATTTTTAAAGCAGAGACTCAATTCTTGTTTGACTTTATTTGCTAGCTTACTGTCTGTTACTGTGACATGTTCTTTTTGTAGAGGTTCTATAGCCTTCTGAAATTCACTGTCAAAATATTGTAGTGCTGCACCCGAGTCACCTAACTGACGGGAGATGAAGCCTAAAGAGACCATTTTCAAGGAACTCTTCTGGATTTTTATTTTGATGCCAAATTTTTCCTCTATTTGGTCTATTTTATTAGGAAAGTTAAGTTTAAAGTATTCAAAGTAAAGCAAAGGAACTTCAAGATGGTCAATTTTTTCTTTTGACTTGGTCTTTGGTTCAAAGGCAGAAACACTACTGCCCCAGCCTGGCTCCGGGTATGGTTCGCTATCCCTTGTCAAAGTGGAAGATACAGGTTTCAGCCCATGTTCCAGGAGCTGGTTACTGAAGAAGTGGTGTATTTTCTCTATGTCTCGCAAGTCACCACACACTTTCTCAATTCCATTGTTACCCATCATAGTTTTGACATTGGGGCAGAGAGTAGTTATGTATTCCCTTTGCTCTTTAGAAAACAGGTCACAGTTCAGGTCAGCTGTCACATCAAGAAAAATCTGAAATTTTAAAAGGAACAAATAAAATGCCTCAGATATCTGTATCTATAGTCTCTTTTTCAGAGAGTATCTAAAAAAACAACCAGTGTGTTTTCCCCTACCAGAGAACAACTTCCTTTTAACACTTTTTTTAAAAAAATTATTTAGAGATACTGTAGTATGCTTAGTATGCTACAGCACTAGGGCACTTACCCTTGTCTGCATCATTAGAACCCTTTGGAGAGGGCCAAGCAGTGGTGTACCTTTTGAGCACATACATTACCATGAGCAAGGACATGGGTTCAAGCTCACAGTCTTCACCTGCAGCAGGAAAGTTTTATGACTGGTTAAGCAGTGCTGCTGGTGTCTCCCTTTCTCTCTCCCACCCCTCAACTTCTCTCTGTCCCATCAAGTATAATAAAAAGGGGAAAAAAGGGCCAGGTGGTGATATACCTGGTTGAGCGCACATGCTACAATACACAAAGACCTAGGTTCAAGCCCCTGGCCCCCACCTGTAGAAAGAAAGCTTCACAAGTGGTGAAGCAGTGCTGCAGATGTGTCTCTATCTCTCTTTCTCTCTATCTCTCCACCCCTCTTGATTTCTATCTCTACTGAAATTAATTAATTAATTAATTTAATTAAAAAGAAAAGAAAAAAGAGGAGGGGGTAACTGTCAGGACAGTGGATTCTAAGTGCAGACACATTTCCAGAGATGTTGACATAAATAGACTCTGGGCACGACTATTGCTTAGAAAGGGTATGTAGAGGGAGCCAGGTGGCAGTACAGTGGGTTAAAGCACACATGGCACAAAGCACAAGGATAAGGATCACAGTTCGAGCCCCCAGCTCCCCACCTGCAGGGGGTTCACTTCACAGGCTGTGAAGCAGGTCTACAGGTGTCTTTCTCTCCCCTCTCTGTCTTCCCCTCCTCTCTCAATTTATCTCTGTCCTATCCAACAACAATGACAGCAATAACAACAATAATGATGACAACAACAACAATAAAAAAACAAGGGCAACAAAAGGGGGAAAAATAAATAATAAAATTTAAAAATAAAGGGTATGTAGGTGGTGAGGAGGTTCTCTCGTCCTCTTTTTCAACTTGCACCCTTGTTTTATTTAAAATTTTTTTTTCAGCTTAAGTGTCTCATACACATCTGTTCACTATTCCTGGGCCAACTTTCTCCTTCTTCTTATCTCACACAGAGAATGAAAGCCAGAAGAAAAGACACCAGCACAGGAGCTTTCTCCAGAAGTACAGTGACACTTCCATGTGCTGCTAGGATTTGAACCTAAACCCAGTGCAGGTAAGGCACCCACCCTACAAACTGAGCTATCTTCTGGCCCCACCCCACAACAAAACATTTTTAATACCAAGCACCTAACTGTATATATTGTTGTTGAGTCCTCTAAATCCAGACTTTCAAAAGCTCAGATGATAGATCAGGCTAGAAAGGACAGAGGTAAATTGAGTATAATTTTAAAAAAGCAAGTTTCTAATGTTTTGTTCCCTGCCCTCAGGTTCTTTCCTCATGCTTTTATTTTATTCCCTCTTATTTGACTTAATATATCTCCTGAGGATTGGTAATATATTGTGGTGAAAGAGTGCAGGACTTGCATACCTGTGGTCTCTAGTTTGATCCCTGTCATCATCAACAGCCAGAGCTACTCCATACTCCATACTCTTCTTGGAGTATGTTACTCCAAGAAGAGAAAAGGAGAAGAAAGGAGAGAAAAGGAGGGGTGGGGAGGGGAGGGGAGGGGGGAACTTCTAACACTTTCATCTGAATCACTTAGAGTTCTAACTAGGCTCTTTCCATTCTAGCCCCTTCCAACTTTTAGTTCTCCACAAAGGAGCCAGAAAGATCTTTTTTTTTTCTTTTTTATTATTGGATAGAGACAGAGAGAAATTGAGAGGGGAGGGGCAGAGAGGGAAGAGACAGTAAGACACCTGCAGCCCTGCTTCCAAATACCTTTATTTCTCCCTTGTATTTGAAGGACAACTTAGCAAGACAGAGTATATATGGCTGGCAGGTCTTGTCTTTTAGTATTTAAATATATCATTCCACTCTCTTCTTGTCTCTAGGGTTTTTGAAGATCCTGATAACTTTACCTTTGTATGTCACTCCTTTCCTAGCAATCTGCAAAGTTCTTTCCTTGCCCTTGAGTTTCACTATGATATGTCTTGGTGTTGGTCAGTTTAGTTTTTGTTTATTTGTTTGATTTTTCCCTCCAGGGTTATTTCTGGGGCTTAGTACCTGCACTACCACTGCTCCTGGAGGCTATTTTCCCATTTTGTTACCCTTGTTGTTGTTATTGTTGCCATTGCTGTTGTTGTTGTTGGATAGGACAGAGAGAAATGGAGACAGGAGGGGAAGATAGAGAGGAGAGAAAGATAGACACCTGCAGACCTACTTAACTGCCTGTGAAGTGACTTTCCTGCAGGTGGGGAGCTGAGGGCTCTAATGGAGATACTTACGCCAGTCCTTGTCTTCTCACAATGTGCACTTAACCTGATGCGCTCTTGCCCAACTGCTATATTTGTCTTTTTGTATTTAGGTACCTGGGTGTATGCTCTGTTTCCAGGAAGTTTATGTTCTGAGGATTGCTAAGGTGAGGGAAATTCTCAGCTATGATTTCTCTGAAAATAGTCTTTGTTTCCCTCACCCTGTCTTCTTCCTCAGGAATTCCTATCACTCTTACATTTGAAGTTTTGATTGGTCTGCTATTTCACAGAGGATTGCTTCATTCTTTCTAAACCTCAGAAAGATCCTTTATGGTGGTTCCTTAAGTATATAAAGTCCACGTCTTCTTCCTATAAAGACCTGAATTCTGAGCTTCTCCATGTTTCTCTCCTATCACACTCTTTCATGTTCACTGGCTTGTAGGGACTTTGTCCTCCAAACCTGAAGCTTTTGGGCTTCAAGATGGAAGCTCCTGTCTGTGTGAGGAACAGAGGGTTTAGCTTTGGACTAGTGCTTCCCTCTGCCTAAACTCGTTTTCTCTTTGAAATCTCCTTAACAAGCCTCTTTCATTCATGGCTCTACTCACATGTGACCTCAATTTGAAGTTTCTTTCAGACACCTTGATTAAAACAGGAGGCCTGCCATTATTTTGTCCTGCTTTAGTCTTCCTAGTACTTACTACCACTATACATTTTATTACATTTCTATATGTTGACTATAATTATCTGTTTCCTTCACTAGAGTGAAGGAACTTTGGGAAGGCAGAGTCTGCTGCATTCCTGGCTGTAGCCCTAGCTACTGTGACAGTGCCTGGCATACAGCAGATAGCTGACATTGTTGAGTGTCTCTTTGCTTTCCTGGGTCCTTTTTTTTAATTATTATATTTATTGGATAGAGATAGAGAGAAATCCAGAGGGAAGGGTGGATAGAGAAAGAGAGAGGAAGAGAGAGACATCTGCAGCCCTGCTTTACCACTCGTGAAGCTTTCCCCCTACAATTAGGGACTGGGAGCTTGAATTTGGATCCTTGCACATTGTAACATGTACTCAGCCAGGTGTGCCACTGCCTAGACACACCTGTCTCCTTTTTATTTCAATCTCAGTATCCATGGAGAAGCAGTTTTTCATGGTTGGTCAGAGCAAACACCACTTCCTTCTCCCTTTTTCTTGCCTTTGCATTGTTACTCTCTAGGGTAGAATCCCATTTTATTTTCAACTTACACATAATAACTTTCTAGTATGATTTATTTATTTGGTTCCCAGCAAGGACATGTTTCTCTCTCTCTGTCTCTCTCTCTCTCTCTCTCTCTCTCTCTCTCTCTGTGTTTTAACATTTTCTTGTTAATTAACAAGGGAAAGAAGGGATATATATATATGGAGAGAGAGAGAGAGAGAGAATGAATATAAGAACCAGAGCGTTCTTGCATATGCAATGCCAGGAATTGAACTCAGGACCTCATGCTTTGGAGCCTAACGCTTTACCCATTGTACAACCTCCTGGGTCACACATACATGGTCTGCTATGGTCATCTATCTCCCAGGGCCTAAAACAGTGCTCCGTTCACAGTAAGTAAGGGACTAGAAGTAGTCACTGGGTAAAGAAAGGTATGGCGGGAGGCAGAGCTACGAGCAGCAGATCACTTTCTCTCCTCTCCTCTCCTCTCCTCTCCTGGATCAACTAGGAATACCAAAGGAGACCACCTGGACTGAAACAAGACAGGACTAGAATGACCACAGGAACCCAGTAAATCACCCGTGAGTACAAACACGCGTGGCTGGTGACAGAGAGGAGAGAGGGGCCTAAGGAGAGATTAAGTGACTGCTAACAGTTCTACAGTTTATCAGTGGAGACACCACCTCCAGTCTGCTCCACCAACAAGGGGACAGCTGAAGGGAGGAAAGGACTCCCCAGAGACTCACCAAGTGCAACTCTGAGTCTCCATTGCTACTACCCTCAGAATCTGGAGCAGCAACAGGGAGGGACACCAGGGGACAGAGATCTAACCGGGAAACTCAGGAGAAGACCTATATCTCGGTGGCATAGCTGAGGGGCTGTGAAAGTCTCTTTGCATAACCTCTGGATTATCTCTGCCACACCCTGCTTTATCTCTTGGTCAGGAGTCAGTGATTAAGCTAAGAAGCCTATTGATAGTTTAAAAGCCCTCAGGCTCCCATATCCAACAGGGAAGAAAAACAAAGAGGCTTTTACACCACTGAGCTCCAACTCAGGGATTGAAAAAACTGTTAACTTCCACCACGGTAAAACATTTAATTAAATTACTTAGACACAAGTCAATCCAGGCAATAGTGATCAATAATTTGAAAAGTACTGATAAAGGGAACTCATAACATAATATATAAAATGGTTAAAACAACAAGAAAAAATATTGGAGACTCGAACCAGGACAAGAGTCCAGCTAAAAGTCCTCCAGAGGGTGAAGCACAAAACAACGAATTCAACATCCAAACATTAGCTAAGGAAATAATAACAGGAATGAGTAAAGAATTTGAAAAAATTGTAATCAGAAATGCAGGAACAACAAATGAGAATATGGAAGAAAATTCTAATTATCTCATGGTTAATAGAGAGCTGAAAGCTGAAATCGCTGAGCTAAGAAGGCAACTAGCTGAACAAGCAAAAACAGTATCAGAGCAGGGCAACAAAATAGATGAATTCCAGAAAGCAGTAGAGGGCAGAGAGAATAGAATCTATGAGGCTGAAGACAGAATTAGCAAGATTGAGGATGAATTAGAGACAACTAAAAAAGAAGTAAGAGATCTCAAAAAGAGATTAAGAGATGCTGAAAACAACAACAGAGTCCTGTGGGATGACTTCAAAAGAAACAATATACGTATTATTGGCTTACCAGAGGAAGAAAGAGAAGGAGAGGAAGAAAGCATTCTCCAGACCATAATAGCTGAAAATTTCTCTAGTCTAGACAACACCAAAGACATAAAGATTCAAGAAGCCCAGAGGGTTTCAAACAGAATTAACCCAGACCTAAAGACACCAAGACATGTCATACTTAGAATGGAAAAGAATAAGGATAAAGAAAGGATCCTCAAGGCTGCAAGAGAAAAACAAAGAGTCACCTACAAAGGAAAACACATAAGATTAGCAGCAGACTTCTCCAGACAAACACTACAGGCCAGAAGAGAATGGCAAGATATCTATCGAGTGCTCAATGAGAAAGGCTTTAAGCCAAGAATACTATATCCTGCTAGACTGTCATTCAGACTAGATGGAAGCATCAAAACCTTCTCAGACAAGCAACAGTTGAAGGAAGCAACCATCACCAAGCCTGCCCTGAAAGAAGTTCTGAAAGGTCTCCTATAAACAACCAGACCACCACAAATAGGACATATATCAAAACACTCTAAAACTCTACAAGAATGGCGTTAAAATATCTTCAATCTTTGATATCAATAAATGTCAATGGCCTGAATTCACCTATTAAAAGACACAGAGTAGGAAGATGGATCAGAAAACACAAACCAACAATATGTTGTCTACAGAAAACCCACCTAACTCAACAAGACAAACACAGACTTAAAGTGAAAGGATGGAAAACTATCATACAAGCCAATGGCACACAAAAAAGGGCAGGAACAGCTATTCTCATATCTGACATGATAGACTTTAAAATAGATAAGATTAAAAAAGAAAGGAATGGACAGTACTTAATGCTCAGAGGATCAGTCAATCAAGAGGACTTAACAATTATTAATATCTATGCACCCAATGAGAAGCCATCTAAATACATCAAACTTCTACTGAAAGAGCTACAGCAATATATTAACAGTAACACAATCATAGTAGGGGACTTCAACACCCCACTATCTCAACTTGACAGATCATCCAGGAAGAAAATCAGTAAAGACATAAGGGAGCTAAATGAAGAGATAGATAAACTAGAACTATTGGACATTCTCAGAGTCACTCATCCCAAGAAACTGGAATACACATTTTACTCAAATCCACATGGATCATTCTCAAGGATAGACCATATGTTAGGCCACAAAGACAGCATCAGCCAATTCAAGAGCACTGAAATCATCCCAAGCATCTTCTCAGACCACAGTGGAATTAAACTAACACTTAACAATCAACAAAAGATTAGTAACAGTCCCAAAATGTGCAAGCTCAGCAGTACACTTCTTAACAACTACTGGGTCAAAGAGGAAATCAAGGAAGAAATCAAAATGTTTTGAGAGTTCAATGAAAATGAAGACACAAGCTATCAAAATATTTGGGACACAGCTAAAGCAGTCCTAAGAGGGAAGTTCATAGCTATACAAGCACACATTAGGAAACAAGAAAAGGCACAAATAAACAGCCTGATTGCACATCTTAAAGACCTAGAAGAAGAACAACAAAGGAATCCTAAAGCAACCAGAAGGACAGAAATCACTAAAGTTAGGGCAGAAATAAGTAACATTGAGAATAGGAAAACCATACAAAAGATCAATGAAAGTAAATGTTGGTTCTTCGAAAGAGTAAACAAAATCGACAAACCTTTAGCCAGACTCACAAAACAAAAAAGGGAGAAGACCCAAATAAATCGGATAGTAAATGGAAGAGGAGAAATCACAACAGACACTGCAGAAATTCAACATATCATGCAAGGCTTCTATGAACAATTATATGCCACCAAGCTAGAGAACCTGGACGAAATGAATGATTTCATAGATACCTACCAACTTCCAAAACTAAGTAAAGAGGAAGTGGATAACATGAACAGGCCCATCACAGCTAATGAAATTGAAACAGTTATCAAAAATCTTCCCAAAAATAAAAGTCCTGGACCAGATGGTTTTACAAATGAATTCTACAAAACTTTCAAAGAAGAATTAATACCTCTACTTTTAAAAGTCTTCCAGAAGATTGAAGACACTGGAATACTCCCTGCCAGCTTCTATGAAGCCAACATCGCCCTGATACCAAAAGCAGACAGGGACACAACCAAAAAAGAAAACTACAGACCAATATCTCTGATGAACATAGATGCGAAAATATTGAACAAAATTCTAGCCAACCGGATACAGCAGTATATCAAAAAGATTGTTTATCATGACCAAGTGTGGTTTATCCCAGGCATGTAAGGTTGGTTTAATATACATAAATCAATCAATGTGATCCATCACATCAACAAAAGCAAGACCAAAACCACATGGTCATATCAATAGATGCAGAGAAAGCCTTTGACAAAATACAACATCCCTTTATGATCAAAACACTACAAAAAATGGGAATAGATGGAAAATTCCTCAAGATAGTGGAGTCTATATATAGCAAACCTACAGCCAACATCATACTCAATGGTGAAAAACTAGAAGCATTTCCCCTCAGATCAGGTACTAGACAGGGCTGCCCACTCTCACCATTACTATTCAACATAGTGTTGGAAGTTCTTGCCATAGCAATCAGGCAGGAGCAAGGAATTAAAGGCATACAGATTGGAAGAGAAGAAGTCAAACTCTCCTTATTTGCAGATGACATGATAGTATACATGGAAAAACCTAAGGAATCCAGCAAGAAGCTTTTGGAAATCATCAGGCAATACAGTAAGGTGTCAGGCTACAAAATTAACATTCAAAAGTCAGTGGCATTCCTCTATGCAAACACTAAGTTAGAAGAAATTGAAATCCAGAAATCAGTTCCTTTTTCTATAGCAACAAAAACAATAAAATATCTAGGAGTAAACCTAGCCAAAGAAGTGAAAGACTTGTATACTGAAAATTATGAGTCACTACTCAAAGAAATTGAAAAAGACACAAAGAAGTGGAAAGATATTCCATGTTCATGGGTTGGAAGAATTAACATCATCAAAATGAATATATTACCCAGAACCATCTACAAATTTAATGCTATCCCCATCAAGATCCCAAGCACATTTTTTAGGAGAATAGAAAAAATGCTACAAATGTTTATCTGGAACTAGAAAAAACCTAGAATTGCCAAAACAATCTTGAAAAAAAGGAACAGAACCGGAGGCATCACACTCCCAGATCTCAAACTGTATTATAGGGCCATTGTCATCAAAACTGCTTGGTACTGGAACATGAACAGACACACTGACCAGTGGAATAGAATTGAGAGCCCAGAAATGAGGCCCCATACCTATGGACATCTAATCTTTGACAAAGGGGCCCAGACTATTACATGGGGAAAGCAGAGTCTCTTCAACAAATGGTGTTGGAAACAATGGGTTGAAACATGCAGAAGAATGAAACTGAATCACTGTATTTCACCGAATACAAAAGTAAATTCCAAGTGGATCAAGGACTTGGATGTTAGACCAGAAACTATCAGATACGTAGAGGAAAATATTGGCAGAACTTTTTTCCGCATAAATTTTAAAGACATTTTCAATGAAACGAATCCAATTACAAGGAAGACTAAGGCAAGTATAAACCTATGGGACTACATCAAATTAAAAAGCTTCTTCACAGCAAAAGAAACCACTATAGAAACCAAGAGACCCCTCACAGAATGGGAGAAGATCTTTACATGTCATACATCAGATAAGAGTTTAATAACCAACATATATAAAGAGCTTGCCAGACTCACCAATAAGACAACAAATAACCCCATCCAAAAATGGGGGGAGGAGTTGGACAGAATATTCACCACAGAAGAGATCCAAAAGGCCGAGAAATACATGAAAAAATGCTCCAAGTCTCTGATTGTCAGAGAAATGCAAATCAAGACAACAATGAGATATCACTTCACTCCTGTGAGAATGTCATACATCAGAAAAGGTAACAGCAGCAAATGCTGGAGAGGGTGTGGGGTCAAAGGAACCCTCCTGCACTCCTGGTGGGAATGTCAATTGGTCCAACCTCTGTGGAGAACAGTCTGGAGAACTCTCAGAAGGCTAGAAATGGACCTCCCTATGACCCTGAAATTCCCCTCCTGGGGATATATCCTAAGGAACCCAAAACAGCCATCCAAAAAGATCTGTGTACACATATGTTCTTGGCAGCACAATTTGTAATAGCCAAAACCTGGAAGCAGCCCAGGTGTCCAACATCAGATGAGTGGCTGAGCAAGTTGTGGTATATATACACAATGGAATACTACTCAGCTGTAAAAAATGGTGACTTCACTGTTTTCAGCCAATCTTGGATGGACCTTGAAAAAATCATGTTTAGTGAAATAAGTCAGAAACTGAAGGATGAATATGGGATGATCTCACTCCCAGGCCGAAGTTGAAAAACAAGATTAGAAAAGAAAACACAAGTTGAACCTGAAATGGAATTGGAGTATTACACCAAAGTAAAAGACTCTGGGGTAGGTGGGTGGATGGGGAGAATACAGGTCCATGAAAGATGATGAATGACATAGTGGGGGTTGTATTGTTAAATGGGAATCTGGGGAATGTTATGCATGTACAAACTATTGTATTTACTGTTGAATGTAAAACATTAATTCCCCAATAAAGAAAAAAATTATTTAAAAAAAATAAAATAAAAAATAAATAAAAAATAAAATAAAAAGAAAGGTATGGCAATTAGGAAGAAAGATGCAGTAATAAACTAAACTCCTTCTTTCAATACTCACCTTCTGGAAACAGTAATCCACAGCATTAGGGCTATGCTCTTCATTTGGATGCTTCTCAACAGGCCTCACTGCTGCTGATGACTGTGTCAAGGATGGTTTTCTGGGTCTGGGATTTTTCTCTAATGGATTTTCAGTGGGTTCCAGGAAAATAGTTACTTTTTTCTCTTCAATCAAAATATGATGACTTCCTTTTTTCAATATTCTCTCTTTAGCTTCAGTGCAGACATTAAACAAACACATACACATAGAAAGGGAGAGCTTTCAAATAATCTTTCTATTCATGCATCTGTACCCTACCCCAGTGAGGACTGCTTCCTGAATCCTAGAAAGGATTCATCATTGGGTTATGAGACAGCAATTCAGAACTCTTAATCCTTTTCTGTTTGCACAGAAAATTCTACCAAAAAATATGCTTATGGCTGCAGCATTTAGCATTCACCCAGAAGTAACTTATGACTACAATCACAGGCCATGTGGAAGGTGAAATTTTTGTATGAATGTGATGTCACACCTTGTGTTGTTGCATGTCTTGAAACTTATCATACAAAAAACTCTATTAATTACTGATCTTCACATGAATGTATATTACATTAGGATCAGAAACAAATTTTATTAAAAATAACTTCAAGAAAAGTTCTAAATTTTATTTCACAGTGAAAATAGTCAGATGATGGTCCAGGAGATGATGCAGTGGATAATCCTGGTAGCACATACACTAGAGTGATGTCTGGTTCTTTTTCTCTCCTCCTATCTTTCTCATTAATAAAATAAAAAAGAAAATAGTCAGATTTTTTTCAGCCTCAAAAAGTATAATGATAAAAAATTAAATCATCTCTGGCAGCAAGTTGAATTTCTTTTTTCCTAAACAGAAAATGGGTCTAGCAGGCATCTGAAGTCTTATTGTTGAAAGCTTAATGATAATGGAAGATTATTCATTGACTGAAAGTCCTGTTTCTAAAACTGTTTCCAGTTTTCCAATTCAATAACAGAAAGTATTACTTATTATATAAAGAAAAAAAGCAGAAATTATTAGATATCCAAGATGCACATTAATGATGGAAATTAGTCACATGTAAACTATATTTTTTCTAATAAATGCACTTCTTATATGACTTATTTTCACTTAAGTCAAAACCTTTTGGCTATCTATATTATGGTAATAAAGTGCTTTCCAGTAACTTCAGAATACTAATTGTGTCTCATTCTCAACTAACCCATTTCTGTGAAATACAAATTCATTTACAAGATTCTTAAATATGTTAAAGGTAACTAAATTTTTACTACAGTTACATTAAATATTGTATAAAAATGTGAAAAAAAGAAGTGAGGACTGAATTTTCTAACTGTACTTATATCTTTAATGGCTATTCATGAAAAAAGGCAGGAAGAAATATATTAATGTTCACATCATTTATTGTACTCTAGGTGGCTTTCTTGTTCTTTTCATATATGTATATATCATCTTCTGTATTCCTTAAAAATCAATCAATAGAGTGACTTATTTATCAGTAGCATTAGTTTTAGCAGAGCACTTCTCAGTTCTGGTTTATGGTGGTGCTAGAGACTGTACCTAGACCTCAAACTCTCAGGCACGAAAGTCTTTTTACATAACCATTATGCTATCTCTCCAGTACTGGATTTTTTTTTTTATTTAATACATTTTTTATTCTCTTTTTTACTGGGAAGTTAATGGCCTCCAGGACAATTACTGACAAATAAATAAAATATCTTCTCTCACCATGATTATGTCTGGAAAAGACTCTCGCCCCCAACCTAGGTCTGTTCCCTTCATCTTGCAAAGGCCCTCCCCCCCCTTCTTTAGCTCATCTTGGACGAATTGTTTCTTAATAATTTTTTTCTTATATTTATTTATTTATTTATTCCCTTTTGTTACCCTTGTTTTTTATTGTTGTAGTTATTGTTGTTGTTATTGATGTCCTCGTTGTTGAATAAGACAGAGAGAAATGGAGAGAGAAGGGGAAGACAAAGAGGGAGAGAGAAAGACACCTGCATACCTGCTTCACAGCCTGTGAAGCGACTCCCCTGCATGTGGGGCGCCGGGGGCTAGAACCCGGATCCTTAAGATGGTCCTTGCGCTTTGCGCCACTTGAGCAAAGTTTAATTGGCTGCGCTAAAGACTCCCGGATTTTTTTTTTTTTTTTTAAGAGAAGTTACGCTTTACAAGCCTGTTGTCACACGGGTGCCCAGAGTGTTTTCTTTTTCTGTAACATAAAAGTGGAACAGCTAAATAACACCCGGCTGAAAGGTGTCTGGGCATGGAAAGGGAGGAGTGTGTTCTGAACACTGAGAAACTGAAGGTAGGACTGAATTCATGCAAGTCAACTTGAAGACACAGACAAACCAGATCATGGGCTGGGGCACTTTGGGCAGCGTCCTCCATTGCTGGGCTGTGCCTCTGGCAGCAGGAGGCCTGAATTTCTGTCTCCCCCCTCGCCCCCTACTGGGTCAGGTTGAACTAGGTGGGTCCCCTCACAACCACCTCCGCCCCCGCCCCCGCCCCCTCCCCCGCCGCTCCCTTGCCTGCAGCTCACCTGCGGGATCCAAGAAATACACATGAAAGTAGCCCTGGCCGAGGTGGTCGGCCCTCTGGACTTTGCACTCCCCGCCATCAGACTCCCGGCTCTGAAAGTACTTTTCCAGCTTTCGCTTCACCGGTGCCTCGGGATCCGACACCCGCACCAGCAGCGGGGACGGTGGGCTGGGGTTCGAGGCCATGGCTTTGGGCGCAGTGATGGCTCTGCTGTTCGGAAAGAAGCTGGGCCACAACTGGGACAGGGGCGGGGGTGCTTTCTGCGCCGCCGCCCCGAGGCCGCAAAGTTTCAGTTTCATTTTCCTGGCACTCCCTCCCTCAGAATAATAAAATTCTTCCTGTCCACAGCTCCGGGACCTCTCTTTCTCCGCAGCCCTCGCGTAGCGCTTCCCTGGCTGGGTGAGTGTGACTAGCCCGGATGCGGGAGGTGGGTGGGCGGCCCGCGTGGGGAAGCGGGCTTGCAGGTCTGGTCTCCAGGTGAAGAGGTGTAGACAGTTCTGAGGCCTAAACTAAGAAGGTTTCCTGGGGGAAGTTATCCCTTTAACTCTTCTTGTTCCCGTTCCCAGCTAAAATGTTATTTAGGTTACCAACAGTTTTGTTTTGTTGTGTAAAAATTGAATTTATCCATTGCCATGAACACTTCCCACCTGCATGTGTACACTCTCCCCCCACCCCCACCTTTGATACTGGACTGCTTGCTGCCCTGCTTTGTGCCTGGCACTAGGAAACAAAGATGAGAGGTGAGGGACCCCAATGACTCTTGGGGGTTGGCAAAAGTTGGTTACTTGTGAATAGAAAAGCAGAACTCTTGAATGCCTCCAAGAGGAAGTTTGAAAGAGAATCTTAATAAAAGCCTGGGTGGGAAGTGGTTCATGCCCCTCAACCCCCATCCCTACCCCTGGCCTCATCCTGCATATCTGAGGCTCAAGAACCACCAAGGCCTTGAGGTTTGAAGTGTCAGAGGGACATACATGAAGTCGGGAAGGGTCTAAATCAGTGTCAGTTGCTCAACAGAAATAACAGTGGAAGTCACCTGTCTGATTTTAACTTTTTAGTATAAGCCATATTTTTAATGTTTTAAGATTTATTTATTAATTATCAGAACATTGCTTAACTCTGGCTTATGGTAGTACTGGGGATTGAACCTGATTAAATACTGCCAGGACTACGTTTAGGAAACAACACATTCAATAACATTTCATTTATTCATACTTTTTAAAAAATATGACTGTTGGATTAGGGAGATAGTATAATGGTTAAAAAAAAAAAAAAACTTTCATGTCTGGGGCATCAGAAGTCCCAGGTTCAGTCCCCAGCACTATCATAAGCCAGAGTTAAGCAGTGTTCTGATAAATAATTAAATAAATTAAATAATTGAGTCTGGGACCTCTGTTGCCTCAGGCATGAAAGGTTCTTTTTAACCATTATACTATCTCCCCAGTCCCACAGCCATATTTTTTAAAGAGTATGAATAAATGAAATGTTATTGAATGTATTGTTTCCTAAATGTAGTCCTGACAGTATTTAATTAGGTTCAATATTTAAAACTTCTGAAGGACACCCAAAGAACACACAAGAACCCAAATTCAAACTCTAGTCCTCACCTTCATGGGGGAAAAGCTTCCCAAGTACGGAAGCAATGCTGCTCATGTCTCTCTTTCTCCCCCTTTCTCTTTTCCTCTCTATTTCTCTGTCTCTATCAGAAAAAGAAAGAAAACTAAAATGGCTGCCAGGAGTGGTGAATGCTTTGTGCAGGCATTGAGCTCCAGTAAATGGGCTGAGAAACAGCATAATGGTTATGCAAAGAGCCTTCCATGCCTGAGACTTCTAGGTCCCACCTTCAATCCCTAGCATGACCTAAACCAGAGCAGTACTCTTTTTTTGTTGTTGTTAGTTTGTTTTTGGTTTTTAATTTCCTTATTGGGGGGATTAATGTTTTATATTTGACAGTAAATGCAATAGTTAATACATGCATAACATTTCTCAGTTTTGCACATAACAATACAACCCCCACTCAATGCTCTTAATGAAATAGTGTGCACTTTTTTTCCATACCTGCCAAGATTTGCTATCCAGTACGTACCTAATATATCTCATCTTTGTTGTATCTAGCTGCATTTCGAAAGCTACATGTGGCTAATGGTCCACAATGAGGAATGCAAACTAGGTGACAAGAAGTCGTGAAGATCAGTGGGGAGAAATGGGGGTTGTAAACAGGGGCAGCAGGAGAGTCCAATATGTTCTTCAGCAAGCTGGTATAGATGTGTAAAACTCATTTTTGTCAGGGATGAATAGAGGTAGAAAGACCACAGAAGGCTTTTGTACCTGGCCAGTAAAAATAGAAATGACTCAGACCTTCTAGAGAGCAATTTGACAGTATTCTTAGAACTATAACTGCAAATACTTTGTGAACTGGCAGTTCTACTTCTGAAACTATCTCATTGACTGGCATATATGTGACCAGTGTATAAATTTGTTCTTTATGGAATACTTTTATAATAGCAAAAGGGTGAAAATTCCTTAAATGTCCATAAGTAGGGTGACTGACAAGTAATAATTAGTGTAAATAAAGAATAAGATAATTTTTAGTGAATGCAACAAGCACTAAAAAGAATAAAGAGACTGTGCGCTGATATACAAAAGCAGCTATAATATGTAAAATGGAAAAGACAAGATGCCAGTACACATATAATGCTACATTTTACTTATTTATTTAAGAGCACAATTCACTATTATGGGTTATGATTACATTTTATATAAAAATACCTTTGGGGGCAAGGGAGATAGCATAATAGTTATGCAAAGAGAGTATCATACCTGAGGGTCTGAAGTCCTAGGTTTAGTCCCCTGCACCACCATAAGCCAAAGCTGAGCAGCGCTCTGGTAAAAGGAAAGTAATAAATAAACTCTGTTGAACTAGGAATACCAAAGGAGATCATTTGGGACTGCAACAAGACAGGACTAGAACGACTTCAGGAGCCCACCAAGTCACCAGTGAGTGCAAATACGTGTGGCTTGTGGACAGGGAGGAGCCTAGGGAGAGATAAGTGGCTGGTAACAGTCCAGCAGTTTACCAGTTGAGGCACCACATCCAGTCTGTTTCACCAACAAAAAGACTGATGAAAGGAGGAGAGGACTTCCCTAAGACTCACCAAATGCAACTGTGAGTCTCCATTGCTACTGCCCTCAGAGGCTGGAGCACCAGGGGGGAGGCCCTGTGCTGACACCAGGGGGCAGAGAAATGACCAGGAAACTCAGGAGAAGAGCTACACCTTGGTGGCATAGCAGTGGGGCTGTGTGGTGGGAGCCTTTCCATGTTGTTCTCCTGATGAGAACATGGTGAATAATTGCCTCAGAACCTACAGACTATAAACAGGACTTGTTTAGAAACTCACAGGGCCCAGCAGTGCTTCTGGCTTGGCAGCGAAGCTGAATTGAGCTTGCAGCTTTGGATCCTTGGGGTGTGAGATTCTCTTTGCATAGCCACTGCATTGTGTCTCCCCCAATCTGCTTTATCTCTTGGTGAGGAGTGGGGGATTAAGCCAAAAAGCCTACTTATAGCTGCAAAGCCCTGAGGCTCCTATAGCCTACAGGGAAGAAAAAGAAGAACAGAGGCTTTAACAGCCACTGTGCTCCAACTAAGGGATTAAAATAATATTGAAACAACTGCTAATTTCCACAACTGTGAACCCTTTAATTACTTTACTTAGACACAAATCAATCCAGGCAAGATTGATCAGTAATTTGAAATGTACTGAGAGAGGGACCTCATAACATACTTTATAGAATGGTTAAACCAACAAGAAGAAATACTGGAGAAATGAACCAGGACAAGAGTCCAGCTAAAAGCCCCCCAAAAGTTGGACCACAAAATAATGAGGTCAACATCCGAACACTAGTTAAGGAAATAATCACAGGAGTGAGTAAAGAGTTTGAAAGAATTGTCATCAGAAATGCAGAAACAACAAATGAGACTCTAGAAGGAAACACTAATTATCTCAAGGTTATTAGAGAGCTGAAAGCCGAAATAGCTGAGCTAAGAACACAACTAAGTGAACAAACTAAAACAATATCAGAACAGGGTAACAAAATAGATGAACTCCAGAAAACAGTAGAGGGGAGAGAGAATAGAATTAATGAGGCTGAAGACAGAATTAGCAAGACTGAGGATGAATTAGAGACAACTAAAAAAGAAGTAAGAGATCTCAAAAAGAGATTAAGAGATACTGAAAACAACAACAGAGACCTATGGGATGACTTCAAAAGAAATAAGATACCTATTATTGGCTTACCAGAGGAAGAAAGAGAGGGAGAGGAAGAAAGCACTCTTCAGGTCTTAATAGTGAAAACTTCTCTAGTCTAGACAACATCAAAGACATAAAGATTCAAGAAGCCCAGAAGGTCCCAAATAAAATTAACCCAGACTTAAAGACACCAAGACACAACATACTTAGAATGGAAAGAAATAAGGATAAAGAAAGGATCCTGAAGGCTGCAAGTGAAAAACAAAAGAGTCACCTACACAGGAAGACCCATAGATTAGCAGCAGATTTCTCCAGACAAACACTACAGGCCAGAAGAGAATGGCAAGATATCTATCGAGTGCTCAATGAGAAAGGCTTTCAACCAAGACTGATGCATCCTGCTAGAATGTCATTCAGACTAGAGGGAGGCATAAAAACCTTAGACAGAAGTCGGGCGGTAATGTGGCACAAAGCACAAGGACCAGCATAAGGATCCTGGTTCGAGCACCCGGCTCTCCAACTGCAGTAGAGTCACTTCACAGGTGGTGAAGCAGGTCTGCAGGTGTCTATCTTTCTCTTCCCCTCCTCTCCATTTCTCTTTCCTATAAACAGTCAGACCACCATAAATAGGCCATATATCAGAACACTCTAAAAATATACAAGAATGGTGTTAAAATATCTTCAGTCTTTGATATCAATAAATTTCAATGGCCTTAATTCACCTATTAAGGCACAGAGTAGGAAGATGGATCAGAAGACATCACCCAACAATATGCTGTCTATAGGAGATCCACCTAACTCAACAAGACAAACACAGACTCAAAGTGAAAGGATGGAAAACTATCACACAAGCCAATGGCCCACAAAGAAAGTCAGGAATTGCTATTCTCATGTCTGACACAATAGACTTTAAAATAATAAAATTTAAAAAGATAGGGATGGACATTACTTAATGCTCAGAGGATCAGTCAATCAAGAAGACTTAACAATTTTTAACATCTATGCACCCAATGAGAAGCCATCTAAATACATCAAACATCTACTGAAAGAGCTACAGCAATATATTAACAGCAACACAGTCATAGTAGGGGATTTCATCACCTCACTCTTTCAACTTGGCAGATCATCCAGGCAGAAGCTACATTAGGGGACTATGGAAATCTCAGTGTAGTTGAAAAGTAAGACTTAAGAAGGTTATTTGGAGTCAAGGGAGTCGATGAGATGAGTAGTATTGAAGGTAGAATGAGGCTGAGAACTGCCTCTCAGACATTGGTGAATGACTACTAAGTGTCAAGAAATTCAGGGAGTCGGGCTGTAGCGCAGCGGGTTTAGCGCAGGTGGCGCAAAGCACAAGGACCGGCATAAGGATCCCGGTTCGAACCCCGGCTCCCCACCTGCAGGGGAGTCGCTTCACAGGCGGTGAAGCAGGTCTGCAGGTGTCTATCTTTCTCTCCTCCTCTCTGTCTTCCCCTCCTCTCTCCATTTCTCTCTGTCCTATCCAACAACGACAACAACAATAATAACTACAACAATAAAACAACAAGGGCAACAAAAGGGAATAAATAAATAAAATAAATATTAAAAAAAAAAAGAAATTCAGCAAACCATTACAATCCTATAATGCAAAAACTTGCATATATATACTTGCCTCCAAAGGCACAAAAGAAAGTAGATTCTAGAGTCTGGCCATGGGCTTTTACTTTAAATGTAAATAAATGTGGGGGTGATGGTTAGGGTGGTTGGGGAGGCCTATAAAGTCAACATAAGTAACAAGAATCAGAGGATAGATAGCATAGGAAAAACTGAGAAAGAGTTGCAGGAGTCATAAAATGAAGTACTATAGAAAAGAGTTGAGTGAAAATTACTGAAAAAGCTCATTGGGGTTAACCACATGGAGGGGTATTGGGGTGAAGTGAGGAATTAGACTAAGTGGCAGATAGCTCAAGGAGAGTCAACCCTATGCTCCCCAAGGATAAAAAGAAACAACAGAAGGAAGACTTTTGTTGTAGTATATGTTTAATTTTTTTAATGGAAGAGATTGGGTAAATCAATTGATTTTTCTTTGGGGTTGAATGAAACAACTATCAACTCTAAGTTTTTAAAGCCTAGTCTGAATTAAAAGGGGGTGGGGCTGGGTGGTGGTGCATCTGGCTGAGTGTGCATATTACCATTTGCAATGACCCAGGTTCAAGTTAAGCTTCACAAATGGTGAAGCAGTGCTAGCAGCAAGTGTGTCTCTTCCCATCTCAATTTCTCTCAGTCCTATAAAAAAATAAATATTTTAAAAATATTTAAAATAAAGTGCGGGAGTCGGGCAGTAGCACAGCAGGTTAAGGGCAGGTGGTGCAAAGCTTGAGTAAGGACCCAGTGTAAGGTTTCTGGTTCCAGCCCCCAGCTCCCCACCTGCAGGGGAGTCGCTTCACAGGTTGTGAAGCAGGTCTGCAGGTATCTATCTTTCTCTCACCCTCTTTATCTTCCCCTCCTCTCTCCATTTCTATAAATGTTCTATAAAACAACGACTGTTCTATAAAACAACGACGACATCAATAACAACAACAATAATAACTACAACAATAAAAGTGCAACTCTATCTAAAGTGAAAACCCATGGAATACCCAGGGTCAAGACTGATGCCAGTCTTTCTTCTTTTGTTGAGCAATGGTGCCCTCTGCAGGCAAAAAAAAAATGTGTCTCGTCATTTGATTTTTAGGATTGTTCTGGCCTTTCTGGTTTTCCTGACACTGGCAATAATAATGCTCTGATGCTGTAGATAAATTATACAAACTTTTCCTGTTGAAAAAGCTTTAGAAATAATTTCTGAGGCTTAAAGGAAACTCGGTGGAAATTAAGTATAGGCAAATGTCTTTAAGCATTGTCATTATCATGCTCTTAAAACTTCAGTCTTTTTGTTTTTTGTTTTACAATTCAATATTCTAAGTCTTACCTATTAGAAAATCTCTAAGTTATATTTTCCCATAATTTCTAGTGTTTGTTCAGATATTCCTCTTCCTAATTAAATCAAGGACATTTATCAGAAATTCAGAAACATCCCTTCACTGGCACAATTTCCTTCTGCAAACACTCTCTAGGAGTTCCCTCCTTCATTCTGAAGGCTTTTTTCTCACTGTTGTTTGGCTGCTGTGCTTAGTCTAACCACCTGTACTCTTCTTTTTTCTTTCTTCCTTTCTTTTTTTTTTTAATTGGGCAATTAATGGTTTACAGTCGACAGTAAAATACATTTTTTAATACCTGTGTAACATTTCTCAGTTTTCCACATAACAACTAACATGCTCCCCAAGATCTTCCTCTGCCATAATGTTTCAGGACCTGAACACTCCCACCCACCCTAGAGTATTTTATTTTGGTGCAATACTCCACCTTTTTTTCCCCCCTCTAGGGTTATCACTGGGGCTCAATCCCAGTACTATGAATACATTGCTCCTGGTGGCCTTTTTATTTTCAACTTTATTGGATACAACAGAGAGAAATTGGGGGTGCTATTGAGAAATATAGACATCTGCAGACCTACTTTGCTGCTTGTGAAATGTCCCACCTGCAGGTGGGGAGCTGGGATTTGAACCTAGATCCTTGCATTGGTTCTTGTGCTTTGTACTGTGTGCGCTTAACCTGGTGTGTCATTTCCTGCCCCACCTACTTGTCCTTTTCTAGAAGCCCTATTTCTTCCTCCCTCCCTCTTTCTTCTTTCCTTTTTCTCCTTCCTTTCTATCTTTTGTTCTTTCTCTCTCTCTTTCTTTCTTTTCCCTAGAAGCTCAGCCTTTCTAAAAAGATAAGAACCAGGTTAGGGAGATTGAATGATAGTTATGCAAAAGACTTTCATGCATAATCTGATCCCAGATTCAATCCCAACTGCCACCTTAACCCAGAGCTGAGCAGCGTTCTGGTCTTTATCTTTCTGTATCGCTCATTAAAAATAGGTAAATAAGGACCAACAACAGTAGAGAATGTTCCATCCTCCGAAGGGAGACTGGACAAGATACTCTATGTTACACCTGAGGAAGATGGGCTCTGAAATTGGGGCAGCTTGGAACGTTCCTACTCATGACCATAGAATGTGACCTCAGATCTACAGGGATGCAGAGATCACATAGGCCTCCTAAGCTGAATATGGGCCCCAGATCACATCAAATTGATGGGGTTTACAGTCAACAATATTTATACACCTTTCCCATATTAGGGAGCTACTCTCTTCCCTGATCCAGCTTTCTGGTCCTTTTTCCAGCCATGACATCATCTCCCCAGACAATAACTTGGATCCACCTGCATATCAGATTTCAGGCTAAGGGAAAAAGAAAAAAGAAAAAACTAGTATAGCCACAGGCCCTTTGGAATATAACTAAAATATGCCTACTAGCTATCTACAAAACAGAGAACCACCCCCCACCAACTCTTCATCTTCACTATTCCAGCCTTTAGGTTCATGATTAGTCAACAATTTGTTTGGCTTTATATGTTAACTCTCTTTTCAGCCACCAGGTTCCAGATGCTAACATGATGCCAGCCAGACTTCCCTGGATAGACAACCCCACCAATGTGTCCTGGAGCTCCGCTTCCCCAGAGCCCCTCCCCACTATGGAAAGAGAGAGGCAGGCTGGGAGTATGGATGGACCTATAAATGCCCATGTTCAGGGAGGAAGCAATTACAGAAGCCAGACCTTCCACCTTCTGTACCCCATAATGACTCTGTGTCCATGCTCCCAGAGGGTTAAAAAATAGGAAAGCAATCAGGGGATGGGATGGGATTCGGAGTTCTGGTGGTGGTAATTGTGTGTAGTTGTACCCCTCTTATCCTATGATTTTGTCAGTGTTTCCTTTTTATAAATGAAATTTAAAAAATAAGATAAAAAGCCTCTTTCAACCTTCAATGCTTGGTTCTAGCCTCTTTTCTACATAAAGCTTTGTCTGCTATAAACCTTATTAACTCTTGCACATCTCTGAATTGTCAACATGATTTCAGTTGGAAACTATCTGTAAAGGATAGAAGTAAACGCCAGCTATGAGTCAACCTGTCAATGCCCATGTCCAGTGGAGAAGCAATTACAGAAGCCAGACCCCACACACCTTCTGCACCCCATAAAGATCTTTGGTCCATACTCCCAGAGAGATAAGAATAGGGAAGCTTCCAATGGAGGAGATGAGATACAGAACTCTGATGGTGGGAATTGTATAGAGTTGTACCTCTCTTTTTTAAATTTTTATTTATAAAATGGAAATATTGGCAAGACTATATGATGAGAGGAGTACATTTCCACACAACGCCCACCCACAGAGCTCCATATCTAATCCCCTCCCTTGATAGCTTCCCTATTGTTTATCCCTCTGGGAGTATGGATCCAGGATTATTGTGGGTTGCAGAAAGTGGAAGGTCTGGCTTCTGTAATTGCTTCTCCACTGAACATGGGCATTGACACGTTGATCCATACTCCTAGCCTGTCTCTCTCTTCCCCTAGTGGGGCAGGGCTCTGGGGAGGCAGGGCTCCAGGACACATGGTGGGGTCGTCTGCCCAGGGAAGTCAGGTTTGCAATTATGCTAGCATCTAGAACCTGGTGGCTGAAAAAGAGTTAAGATATAAAGCAGAACAAATTATTGATTAATCATGAACCTAAAGGCAAGAGTACTACAGATGAAAATTTGGGGTCTCCATTTTGGAAAAAGCTAGTAGGTCTATTTTAGGTATATTCCAAAGGTTCCTTGACTTTACTAGTTTTTACCTGAGCCTGACATCTAATATGCAGATGGACCCAGGTTCTTATTGACAATCTTGTTGATCATTATTAAATCACTAGAAAAAAAGGGGAAGGAGGAGAAGTAAACACCAGCAACAAACCAAGGTGTACATCTTCACTAATGAAATTTAAAAAAAAAAAAAAAAAAAAAACTCCGAGCCAGTCGATGGAGTCAACAAGATGGAACTTTATTAATGCTAGTAGACTAGGGTGGAATCCCTCAGAAGCACCCTTCCCCTAGCTTCAGTTCTCTTTACCTTAAGTAAGGGTTGGGCATGGGGGTTAGACTAAGAAGCTGTTGCAAGCAAGCAAAACAGAAAAGAAATACAAAAGCAACTTATACCAGTTAGCGTTAGCCACTACAGATACAGTTAGGCACCTTCTATGTTCCATATTAGGCATTTCACTTTACTGACCTTGTGCTCTACTTATCTACAGCCTACTCAGTGAAGTTTAGTCTGACCTTCCTCATCTCAGTTCTTTGTTTTACTTACCTTCTGCAGAACCACCTGCACAGTCTCAAACTCCTACACATACTCAGTCCCTTTGCACATTCTCAGTCCTTCTATATATCCTTACTCTTTCTATACATTCTCAGGTTTTCTATTCTGTGTCATCACCCCTGATGGTGTGATGAAGTAGTTCTTTCTATCCAGGGTTCACAACAAAAACCCAGAATCCCAGCAAGTCTTTTGAAAACTCTGTTCAATACTTATTGCATCCTTGCTATTCACGTCTAGAAGCGGCCTATGAGATTTGGAAACTATGTTTGCAAATGGAAAAGAGCATAAATACCCCAACAACCCAGGGACCAGGAAGAGGATAGACTCTGCCAAGGTAAAAAGCAAAAATGTGTGCAAATCCATGGTCCCTCACTAGCCTATGAATAAATTCTATCTGTAATCAAGAGATATCGGGGGTTTTCAGTTATACCTGTCTTTCTCCTTGGACATTGTGAGAAATAGTGAATTAAGAATATGCTAATCTAATTAAGTGTTAGAGTCAACAGGATGGATTTTTTTGTTACTTTTTTTTCATATTTTTTTTATTTAAGAAAGGAGACATTAACAAAACCATAAAATAAGAGGGGTATAATATCATTTTAATTCTGTTTGCTCACTGAGCAATTCTTTGAAAGGTGAGAGAAAGATGATGAATAAAGAACAAGGGACTGAAGAATGAGGACCTCATTTGCATAACCATTGAGTCATGATATAAGGAAAATCCAGTTCTTACCAATAGAGGGGAGGTAACGCTTCCTTGCTCTATTGATGGAGACCACCTTCAAAATAAGTTCATGCCCCCAGGTTTTTTGTTCTGTCTCAAAAACTCCACATATAGATTAAAGACTTCCCTTAGAGTTTTAGGTTACTTTATTCTTGACCTTTTCAATGACTAATCTTTAAATGTCCATTTTACTCTAAATTAAGAGTGAATTGGAACTTGGGAGACAACATAATGGTTGGGCAAAAGGCTCTCATATGTGAAGCTCTGGGGTCCCTGGTTTAATCCCCAGCACCACCATAAGCCAGCAGTGCTAATTCTCACAACATCCAAGGAGAAAGCCATAAGCTAAGCAGTGCTCTGGTTTCTCTCTGTATCTCTCTCATTATAATAAAACAAATAAATAAATATTAAAAAGAGAGAGAGTGAACTGACTTCAGGACCAGGCAGTGGAACACCCAGTTAAGCACACACATTACAAAGCAGAAGAACCCAGGTTCAAGCGTCTGGTCCCCACCTGCAAGAGAGAAGCTTCACGAGTGGTGAAGTAGGGCTGCAGGTGTCTCTCTGTCTCTTTCCCTCTATCTTCCCTTCCCTTCTCAATTTCTCACTTTCTCTATCCAATAACAAGTAAATTTAAAAAATTTAAAATGCAAAAAAAGAATTCTTTTTTAAAAGGAGTAAACTAACTTCTAGGAAACTGGCAAGCTTAATATTTGCTATAACATTTAATGTTTGAGGCACACAGACCAAAGAAACAAATGCTCATTTTGTTTCTACCGCAAATCCAGCACTCTTAGCAGGGCTTCTGTTTCTTGGTATTTTCTAAGTTGTATGTATTACTGGCAATATGTAATCATTCATTTTCTTTTTTTTTTTTAATTCTCATTTTTCACAGGGTGCTGGAGAAGTGGCATACAATGAAAAATCAGGTAGGATCACTTTATCCTCACTCTTGTTTACTCTTGTTTCAGCAAATCTTTGTTCATTTCTTTCTTCAGTGGAGGCAGGGAAGTAAAAGAAAAGAATGTCTTGTCCCCAAATGCTCACGTGTGTATTTGCAGGAATTTTCAACCAAAGTTTAGACCAATCCCATCTGACTACTCATAGCTACTGCTTTTTTTTTTTTTTTTTACTTTTTTTCTTTCTTCCTTCAATTGCACTCACCTCACCCAGCCCCTGTACTTTGTTTTTTGTTGTTTATTTTTATTGATGGAGTTAATGGCTTGTGATACAGTCATTGACACAAGGGCACCATTTCTTTATGCACCTCACTTATAAGTAAGACTTAAATAAGGACAGAGAGGGAGAACGGAGATCTGTTGGTGGGAATTGTGTATAGTTGTACCCCTCTTATCCTATGGCATTAGCCTCCTTTTTATTTATTTATTTATTTATTCCCTTTTGTTGCCCTTGTTTTATTGTTGTAGTTATTGTTGTTATTGATGTCATCGTTGTTGGATTGGACAGAAAGAAATGAAGAGAGGAGGGGAAGACAGAAAAGGGGAGAAAAAGATAGACACCTGCAGACCTGTTTCACCACTTGTGAAGCAACTCCCCTGCAGGTGGGGAGCCAGGGGCTCGAACTGGGATCCTTACACTGGTCTTTGTGCTTTGTGCCATGTGCGCTTAACCCGCTGCACTACTGCTCAATTCCCTAATGTCTCCTTTTTTAAATAAATAAATAAATGAAATGAAATGAAATAGGAGCTAAAATGAATGTAATTTCCATTATTATCTATTTTAAGGTATGTACTGTCTTTGTTTTTATATATCTGAACTAAAGTTACTGTCAGTCACTAGCATGCCATTGCTTTATGGGCATCTTCTTCCCTTTCTCAGCCAAAGACTACGTGAATACAGTGCCACAGGTTGGGTTTTTCGAGTATCAGTAGTCAAGATAGAGTTAGGAGTGCAAGAGATTTGTTGTGAAAGGAAAAGAGACCAGAGTGGGCAGATAGAGCCATCAGAGGGTAAAGAAAACCTGGCAAAGCTTTACCAACTTGAGATTTCCCAATAAGGAAGTCCTATGTTGATCATAAATGGCATTGCTTAGTCATTGATGGAAGCCAGCTTCAGAATAGCATACTGGTAGGGGTGACAAGTTAATAGTTATGTAAACAGATTCTCATCCCTGAGGATCTAAGGTCCCAGGTTCAATCCCCCATACCACCATAAGCCAGAGCTGAGTAGTACTCTGAAAAAAAAAAAAAGCCAGAATAGTGT
Source organism: Erinaceus europaeus (assembly GCF_950295315.1). NCBI lineage: Eukaryota > Metazoa > Chordata > Mammalia > Eulipotyphla > Erinaceidae > Erinaceus > Erinaceus europaeus. The sequence continues at coordinate 79,909,854 of NC_080170.1, forward strand.
GCTGTTCCCTAAAGCTGGAGGCTGTCAGCTAACCATAGCTCCTCCTTTAGGACCTCACTGTAGGGGTCTCAGAACAGTACAGCATTTTATCAGACACATAGGGTAAATAATAATTTTCATACCACAAAATGTCAAGAATAAAGAAGAATTATTTATTGCAGCATCCTTATCTAATGTGCCTGGTGTTTTTCTCAACTGTATACTCAAAATCATTGTCTTCTAAGACAGCCCAAACTAAGACCTTGACAAAAGTAAATAGGGAGTACCACCTATTGAACAGTGTCTAAATATTTTGACTCACAATTAAGTTCATTTTATTATTTGTGCCTTAATCCTGAGTCTTCCCAACCTCAGCTTTTTTACTTAGGTATAAAAGTTCAGGAGCCCACATATGAAGAGATGCTCAACTGGTAAAACACTGGACTTTTTGCCCCCGTTTTCTGGTTCAGTCCCTAGCACCACATCTTCCAGATTGGTGCTGTGGCTCATCTCTATACTTTGCCTCATATAAAACTCACTACCTCTCATACACAACAAATCTTTAAAATATATATATGAGCCCCCATATACATAGTTTTCTCACTACCATCATTATATCATAATAGCTATAGCCTACTAAATACTTGCTATATGCCAAACATAAAGCTAATCACTTCATAGAAAAAGCTTAGATATCCTTAGTTCAATTACACATTTAGAAATGAGAGGGAGAATTGATTGGGGAGGGGGGAGGTTAGATGGAGTTTTTTTTTTTCTCTTTTGCACATAAGACAGTCTGTCCTGTTGTGAAATGGAATTACATTATTTTCCAAGAAGCCTGTGCACTTTCCTTTACTTTTTATTTTCTCTTTTTTCTCTCCAGATACTCATACTCCTAAAGACAACTTTAACTGGAAAATTCGCATTGACTACAGTGACTTGAAGATTTTTAAAAATAATGAAAGTTTGCTGTGTGAAGTCCTCCAGAATAAATTTAACTGTCTCTCTACCCTGGTCTCCCCAGTGCAGGAAGGGAGTAGCAAGTCTCAGCAAGTGTTCAGAAAAATGCTGACTCCTAAGCTACAGTTAACTGTCTGGAAGGATGACCTTACCAGACATGCTGTTGATGTAGTAGTGAATGCAGCCAATGAAGACCTTGAGCATGCAGGAGGCCTGGCTCTGGCCCTGGTGAAAGCTGGTGGCATTGAAATCCAAGAGGAAAGCCGAAGATTTATTTCCCAAAATGGAAGAGTAATAGCTGGTAACATAGCTCTCACAAAAGCAGGGAAACTTCCCTGCAAAAGCATTATCCATGCTGTTGGACCTTGTTGGACAGAAAGTGATAGACAGACATGCATAAATTTATTGTACACAGTCACTAAAAATATTTTGCTTTATGCCACTAACTCCCACATTGAGTCAATAGCAATTCCAGCTGTGAGTTCTGGAGTTTTCCGTTTCCCTCTTAATTTGTGTACAGATATTATCGTGGGTACTATCCGTACGCATTTCCAACAGTATTCACAGACTAGTAATTTGAAAGAAATTCACCTGGTTAGCAACGAGGACCCTACCGTCAATGCCTTTAAAACTTCTTCAGAAGCCATCCTAGGGAAGAATGAGCTAGAGCCCTGCGTGAGACAAGAAGAAATGATTGTGGGAGGTCTAACTCTTCAGATTGTCCAGGGCTGCATTGAAATGCAGCAGGTGAGTCTTTTCCCTCTTTCCTGCACTGCTAAAGAGGGTCTCTGAACTAAATTACTACAGTTGTGTTTTAGAACATACTGTTTCAAGATTTGCTTAGAAAACATCTTACTAAGGTTAAAACTATAGACTTAAGAGATAGAACATTAGAATTAGAATACTAGCTTTACCATTAACTAGGTAGGTCACCTTAGTTGAAAGATCTTTTGATCTTTTATTTAATATCTATAAATTGAGAACAATCATAGCATATACATATATACACACATATACATATGTGCATGCACACACATATATTTCCTTTTAAAATAAGATTTTATTTATTTATTCATGAGAAAAATAGGAGAGAACAAGAAAGAACCTGACATCACTCTGGTACACATGCTGCCAGGGACTGAACTTGGGACCTCATGCTTGAAAGTCCACTGCTTTTCTTTTTTTAAAAAAATATTTTTTTAATTTATGATCAGATAGAGACAGACAGAAATTGAGGGGGGAGGAGAGATAGAAAGGGAGAGAGACAGGGAGTTGGGCTGTAGCGCAGCAGGTTAAGCACAGGTGGCGCAAAGCACAAAGACCGGCATAAGGATCCCGGTTCAAACCCCGGCTCCCCACCTGCAGGGGAGTCGCTTCACAGGCGGTGAAGCAGGTCTGCAGGTGTCCATCTTTCTCTCCTCCTCTCTGTCTTCCCCTCCCTCTCTCCATTTCTCTCTGTCCTATCCAACAATGACAACAACAGTAATAACTACAACAATAAAACAACAAGGGCAACAAAAGGGAATAAATAAATAAAATAAATATTTTTAAAAATTAAAAAAAAAAAAGTTTAAAAAAAAAAGAAATGGAGAGAGACAGAGAGACACCAGCAGCCCAGCTTCACCACTGGCAAAGCTTTCCCCCTGCAGGTGGGGAACAGGGGCTTGAACCTGGGTCCTTGTGCATTGTAACATTCACTCAACCAGGTGTCCCAGCACCTGGCCCCACAAATACTTCTTTTACCAAGCACTGCTCAGCTCTGGCTTATGCTGGTGTCAGTTATTAGGAACTGAATTTGTAACTTTTGAACCTCAGGCATGAAAGTATTTTGCATGAACACTGAATAATATTGTGTGGGGTGGGGAGAAATGGGGGATTTAAAAATTAACTTTATTTAATTATTGGATAAAGACAGCCAAAAATTGAGAGGAAGGGGGATGGAGCAAGGGAAAGAAACAGGGAGACACCTGCAACACTGCTTCGCTTCACCACTCACAAAGCTTTGCCCCTGAAGGTGGGGACCAGGGTCTTGAACCTGAGTCCTTGTGCTTTGTACCATATGCGCTCAACCGAATGTGGCACCATCTGGCCCCTAAACTGGGAAAAATTTTTATTATTATTTTTCCACCAGAGTTATCACTATGGTTTTGCACCTGCACAATGACTCCACTGTTCCTACTAGTCTTTCTTTTTTTTCTTTCTTTTCTGATAGAGACAGAGAAGTAGAGGGGGGAGAAGAGAAAAGGTGAGAGAAAGAGAGAAATCTGCAGCATTACTCCACCACTTGTGAAGCTTCTTACCTACAGGTAGATACTGGGGGGCTTCAGCCTGGGTCCTTGTGGGTGGTAAGATATGCTCTACCAGGTATGCCACCACCCAGCCCCATAGCATTTATATCTTAGAGTTGGAATCAATATACATAAAATGCATAGAAATCTACTATAATCATTACTACATTATTGTATGCTCTCCCTCTGCCAAGAAAATTGGTTCAGTCCTGCTAGTTTCCCGGGCCCGCTTGTCCCCACCCCAAGGAACCCCGAGAGAGTTCCAGAGTTCCAGAGTTGGAGAGTTCGAGAGTGCTTGGCGCTGCTGCAGGAGAAGGAGGCAGCTGAGTTCTGTTTGGTGATTAGTTTGGGTTAGTTTATAAATCGTTGTTTCCTGAATAAAGAAATACAGCTTCCCTGCCCAGCCGTGTGTCCTCCAGTCTCTGTTACCCACCCGTGAAGCTAGCCCGGCCAGCTGGAGCCCCTGAATTTTAACAACAAATGGCGCCCGACTTTTCTTACGCCAGGCCCGGTAGGCTAGGGAAACTTGACATTGTCTTGGGCGCAGTGCGTGTGGCGACAGATCAAAGGCAAAGAGGCCGAAACGCGCTCCTCGCCGCCCGGGGACCTGCCCGGCTAGCTCAGTCAGTAGAGCATGAGACTCTTAATCTCAGGGTCGTGGGTTCATGCCCCACGTTGGGCGCCATTTGTTGTTAAAATTCAGGGGCTCCAGCTGGCCGGGCTAGCTTCACGGGTGGGTAACAGAGACTGGAGGACACACGGCTGGGCAGGGAAGCTGTATTTCTTTATTCAGGAAACAACGATTTATAAACTAACCCAAACTAATCACCAAACAGAACTCAGCTGCCTCCTTCCCCCGCAGCGGCGCCAAGCACTCTCGAACTCTCCAACTCTGGAACTCTGGAACTCTCTCGGGGTTCCTTGGGGCGGGGACAAGTGGGCCCGTGAAACTAGCAGGACTGAACCAGTTTTCTTGGCAGGGGAGAGTATACAACACTACTGTCCTTATGTACTAGAAAGAACTAGAACAAATTTTGGTTCCAGGGAACTTAAAATCTACTACATTATTTTTTTGATATTTATTTACTTATTTATTGGATAGGGATGAAAGGAATCAAAAGGGAAGGGGGAGATAATGAGGAAGAGAGGGCTGCAGCACTGTTCCACTGCTCATGAATCTCTCCCCCCTGCAGGTGGGGGTTTGACCTTGAACCTGACTACTTCAGCATTATAAGAAAATTCTTTATTTGAGGAGTCGGACGGTAGTGCAGCAGGTTAAGCGCACATGGCGCAAAGCACAGGAGCTGCATAAGAATCCCGGTTTGGCCCCTGGCTCCCCACCTGCAGGGGCGTTGCTTCATAATCGGTGAAGCAGGTCTGCAGGTGTCTCTCTTTCTCTCCCCCTCTCTGTCTTCCCCTCCTCTCCGCATTTCTCTCTGTCTTATCCAACAACAATAATAACTACAACAAAACAAGGACAACAAAAGGGAATAAATAAATAAATATATTTTTTAAGTTTTTAAAAATTCTCTATTTGAAAAATATCATTGAGGAGACAATCTGAACACTGTGATACTACCTGTCAATAATAATGAAGTCTTTATACAGAGTGCCTTAGAACAGAGGTCCAAGTGGTTAAAATTACTTAACCAGAGAGACAGAAATTGAATGATAGACCGAAGATGATGGGCTGGACCAGTAGTAAGGAGACTGAGGTTGAACTGTAAGTGTCTCTGTGCCAGGGTCAGCAGAAAATACAGACCCCACCTGCAGAGGAAAAGCTTTGTGAGTGGTGAAGCATGTTGCAGGTGTCTTTCTGTCTCTCCCTCTCTTCCCCCTACCCTCTCAATTTCTGGCTGTCTCTATCCAATAAATAAAGATAATTAAAAAAAAGAAAGAAAGAAAATAACTTAGCATTTAGCCAGGGCTTATGGAGCACAAAGGTAATGGCACTGTTGGGGGGGGGGGGTCAGGGTAAGTTAGATATTTCTGAGTTAGTTCAATTCCCCTGCTTGACAGGGTGCAATGAGGGTGGGGATTATAAGTTGTTTATCTCTGTGACCCCAGTGCCTGGCCTGGGCATTTATCGCAAATTACTGACAAATAAGTAAAAGGACAACAGAAAGCAAGTACATGATGGTGGAAAAAGACCTAAGTTGGGAGTGAGAGTGCTTTGATAGGCATCTATCAGGGGAGACAAGAAATTGTACCTACGTGTCAGTAACTGAACTGCAAGCTATTAACCTCATTAAAATGATAAGGAAAAAATAATATCAGCATTATGTTCTGAAAAAAAGAGAAAGAATGATATAAGGCTATGTTCCTTTTGTCTGGCAGTGATATTACTCTTCTGTAACCATGAGCAAATAGATTTAATCATGGGGGGAACTATCACTTATTGTAGTGTATGTGAGATGATTTGAAGACTGAGGGACCCCTGACAAAATGAAATGTTTATTTAATAAGTCAGTGTGCCAATTCAAAATTAAAATAGGAACATCTGATTGGATAACTTATCCCTTTAAGTGAAATGGTGTTGTTTATATTTACTGTCACATTAGGACCTTTAAATTTTGTTTAATAGAGCTGGGAGATAACACATGTATGGTTTCATTGTTCTAGGTCGCTTTCTTTTATTCAGAGAGAGAGGCACTACAGACCCAGAGCTTTCTCTAGTGTTATAGCACCTTCCATGGCAAGCCTGATATTGAACCTTGGCTGTGCCAAAGCTTGGCTCTTACCTTACTTGGTAAGCTATCTCTCTAGCCTGAAAACTCTTAATTTTTTTTTAATGGTGCTAGACACCTCCCTCAATTGTAAGTTTTGACTGTACTTTCAAAGTGCATTTATCCATGAAAAGTACATAAATTATCCCCAAAGGGGGCCCCAAAGTCATCAGCATAATTCAGAGGAATTTGGGCATAAGGTAAAAGAAAGATAAAATCCATTTTAGCACAGTTGGGGGGGGGGACAAACCAGAAGATTAAGTTATTTAAACACAGCTTTTGTCTATGTACTGTCTTTCTGGAAGGACAGATGAAGTACTGTTAGTTTACTACAGTATATATAGGTGGGTGAGTGGTGGGGACCAAAGGTCCACCAAGAAAGAAAGATCTACTTTTCACTAAAAACTTTTTTTTGGGGGGTATGGAACACATTTCTAATTTCTTATAACTGTATACTACTAAATATTAAGGAGTAGAATTTTCATAAGAAATTTTCTTTCCCCTGTAGTTAAAACAAAACTGAAAATTTACATAGAGTTAGCAAAAAGTTGTGACAGTGGGACAGAGGAATGAATCCACTTGTATATAGAACAGAAAAATAATCCTAGATAATTCCATGCCGGGACTATGAGATGTATATGCTAACAAGGGACTGACAGATGTTTACAAAAAGAACTGTATCATTAACACACTCTACCCTCATTTCTGAATAAGGTAAATAGACTCAGCAATCAAATGATCACTCTTTGGAAATAGGAGTCTTCCCCATTATTAAATGATATTTTGGGGATTTTGTATCTTCATACACATACTTTTCTTTTTTTTTTCTTTTTTTCTCCTCCAGGGTTATTGCTGGGCTTGGTGCCTGCACCATGAATCCACCGCTCCTGGAGGCCATTTTTCCCCCTTTTTGTTGCCCTAGTTGTTGCAGCTTCGTTGCGGTTATTATTGCCATTGTTGACATTGCTTTGTTGTTGGATAGAACAGAGAGAAATGGAGAGAGGAGGGGAAGACAGAGAGAGGGGTAGAGAAAGATAGACACCTGCAGACCTGCTTCACTGCCCGTGAAGCGACTCCCCTGCAGGTGGGGAGCCTGGGGCTCGAACCGGGATCCTTACGCCGGTCCCTGCACTTTGCGCCACGTGCACTTAACCCACTGCGCCACCGCCCGACCCCCCATACTTTTCAAAGATTTCTATAGAAATAGAAATTTAAACAAACAAAAAAAAGAGAAACTTTAGTTAATAACTCAAGGACAAGTAATTTTTAATTATTTTATCGGAGAATTAATGTTTTACATTTAACAGTAAATGCAAAAGTTTGTAGATACATAAGATTTCTCAGTTTTCCATATAATAATACAACCCCCACTAGGTTCTCTGTCATCCTTTTTGGACCTGTACTCTCCCCCACCCACCCACCCCAGAGACTATTACTTTGGTATAATCACCAACTCCAGTTCAGGTTCTACTTGTGTTTTCTCTTCTGATCTTGTTTTTCAACTTCTGTCTGAGAGTGAGATCATCCCATATTCATCCTTCTGTTTCTGACTTATTTCACTTAACATGATTTCTTCAGACTCCATCCAAGATGGGCTGAAAACAGTGAAGCCACCATTTTTAATAGCTGAGAAGTATTCCATTGTGTATATATACCAAAACTTGCTGAGCCACTCATCCATTGTTGGACACCTGGGTTGCTTTCAGGTTTTGGCTATTACAAATTGTGCTGCTATGAACAGAGGTATACATAAATCTTTTTGGATGGATGTGTTGGTTTCCTTAGGATATATATTTCCAGGAAAGGAATTGCAGGATCATAGGGTAGGTCCATTTCTAACCTTCTGACAGTTCTCCAGACTGTTCTCCACAGAGGTTGGACCAATTGACATTCCCCCCAGCAGTGTAGGAGGGTGCTTTTGACCCAAGACTTCTCCAGCATTTGTTGCTGCTACCTTTTCTTTCCTTCTTTCTTACTTTTTTTCCTTTTTTTCTTTCATTCATTCTTTTCCCTTTTGTTGCCTTTGTTTTTTATGGTTGTTGTAGTTATTGTTTTTGTTGTTACTGATGTCATCATTGTTGGATAGGAGAGAGAAAAAAGGAGGAGGGGAAGACAGAGAGGGGGAGAGAAAGACACCTGCAGACCTGCCTTACCACCTGTGAAGCAACTCCCCTGCAGGTGGGGAGCCGGGGGATCAAACAGGAATCCTTAGGCTGGCTGCTACATTTTCTGATGTATGACATTCTCACAGGAGTGAAGTGGTATCTCATTGTTGTCTTTATTTGCATTTCTCTGACAATAAAAGACTTGGAGAATTTTTTCATGTGTTTCTCGGCCTTTTGGATCTCTTCTGTGGTGAATATTCTGTCAATGTCCTATATCCATTTTTGGATGGGGTTATTTGTTATTGTGTTTGGCAAGCTCTTTATATATATTGGCTATTAGACTCTTGTGTGATGTATGACATGGAAAGATCTTCTCCCATTCTGTGAGAGGTCTCTTGGTTTGGGTTGTGGTTTCTTCTGCTGTGCAGAAGCTTTTTAATTTGATGTAGTCCCATAGGTTTATACTTGCCTTAGTCTTCTTTGTAATTGGATTCGTTTCATTGAAGATGTCTTTAAAATTTATGCAGGAAAGAGTTCTGTCAATATTTTCCCCTAAGTATCTGATAGTTTGTGGTCTAACATTCAAGTCCTTGATCCACTTGGAATTTATTTTTGTATTTGGTGAAATATAGGGGCTCAGTTTCATTCTTCTGCATGTTTCAACCCACTGTTTCCAACACTATTTGTTGAAGAGACTCATCTATCCCCATTGAATAGTCTGGGCACCTTTGTCAAAGATTAGATGTCCATAGGGGTGGGGGCTTACTTCTGGGCTCTCAATTCTATTCCACTGGTCAGTGTGTCTACTCATGTTCCAGTACCAAGCAGTTCTGATTACAATGGCCCTATAATACAACTTGAAATCTAGGAGTGTGATACCTCCAGTTCTATTCTTTCTTCTCAAGATTGTTTTGGCAATTCTAGGTCTTTTCTGGTTCCAGATAAACATTTGTAGCATTTTTTCTATTCTCCTAAAAAATGTGCTTGGGATTTTGATGGGGATAGTATTAAATTTGTAGATGGCTCTGGGTAGTATATTCATTTTAATGCTGTTAATTCTTCCATCCTATGAACATGGAATATCTTTCCACTTCTTTGTGTCTTTTACAATTTCCTTGAGCAGTGACTCATAATTTTCAATATACAATTCTCTCATTTCTTTGGTTAGGCTTATTCCTATATATTTTGTTGTTTTTGTTGCTATAGTAAAAGAAATTGACTTCTGGATTTCAATTTCTTCTAACTTAATGTTTTTATAGAGTAATGACACTGATTTTTGAATGTTAATTTTGTAGCCTGACACTTTACTATATTAACAGATGATTTCCAAAAGCTTCTTGCTGGATTACTTAGGTTTTTCTATGTATGCTATCAAGTCATCTGCAAATAGGGAGAGTTTGACTTCTTCTCTTCCAATCTGTATGCCTTTAATTCCTTGCTCCTGCCTGATTGCTATGGCAAGAACTTCCAACGCTATGTTGAATAGTAATGGTGATAGTGGGCATCCCTGTCTAGTACCTGATCTGAGTGGAAATGCTTCCAGTATTTTCACCATTGAGTATGATGTTGACCTGTAGGTTTGATATATATAGACTCCACTATATTCAGGAATTTTCCATCTATTCCCATTTTTGTAGTGTTTTGATCATAAAGGGATGTTGTATTTTGTCAAAGGCTTTCTCTGCATCTATTGATATGACCATGTGGTTTTGGTCTTACTTTTGTTGATGTGGTGGATAACTTTGATTGATTTACATATATTAAAACAACCTTGCATCCCTGAGATAAACTCCACTTGGTCATGATAAACAATCTTTTTGATATACTGCTGTATCCGGTTGGATAGAATTTTGTTCAATATTTTCGCATCTATGTTCATCAGAGATATTGGCCTGTAGTTTTCTATTTTGGTTGTGTCCCTGTCTGCTTTTGGTATCAAAGTGATGTTGGCTTCATAGAAGCTGGAAGGGAATATACCAGTGTCTTCAATGTTCTGGAAGACTTTTAAAAGTAGAGGTATTAGTTCTTCTTTGAAGGTTTTGTAGAATTCATTTGTAAAACCATCTGGCCCAGGACTTTTATTCTTGGGAGGATTGTTGATAACTGTTTCAATTTCATTAGCTGTGATGGGCCTGTTCATATTATCAACTTCCTATTTATTTAACTTTGGAAGTTTATAGGTATCTAGGAAATTGTCCATTTCTCCCAGGTTCTCTAGCTTGGTGGCATATAGTTGTTCATAGAAGCCTCGCATGATATGTTGAATTTCTATGGTGTCTATTGTGATATCTCCTGTTTTATGTATGATCCTATTTATTTGGGTCTTCTCCCTTTTTTGTTTTGTGAGTCTGGCTAAAGGTTTATCGATTTTGTTCACTCTTCTGAAGAACCAACATTTATTTTTGTTTATCTTTTGTATGGTTTTCCTATTCTCAATGTTATTTATGTCTGCCCTAACTTTAGTGATTTCTGTCCTTCTGGTTGCTTTAGGGTTCCTTTGTTCTTCTTCTTCTAGGTCTTTAAGATGTGCAATCAGGCTGTTTATTTGTGCTTTTTCTTATTTCCTAATGTGTGCTTGTATGGCTATGAACTTCCCTCTCAGTACTGCCTTAGCTGTGTCCCAAATATTTTGATACCTTGTGTCTTCATTTTCATTGAACTTTTGAGACATTTTAATTTCTTCCGTTACTTGCTCTTTGACCCAGTAGTTGTTAAGGAGTGTACTGTTGAGTTTCCACATTTTGGGACTCTTAATCATCTTTTGTTGATTGTTAAGTGTTATTTTAATTCCACTGTGGTCTGAGAAGATGCTTGGGATGATTTCAATGCTCTTGAATTTGTTGATGCTGTCTTTGTGGCCTAACATATGGTCTATCCTTGAGAATGAGACATATGGATTGAGTAAAATGTGTATTCCAGTTTCTTGGGATGAATGACTCTGAAAATGTCCAATAGTTCTAACTTATCTACCTCCTCATTTAGCTCCCTCATTTATCTGTTGATTTTCTGTCTAAATGATCTGTCAAGTTGAGATAGTGGGGTGGTGAAGTCCCCTACTATGACTGTATTGCTGTTAATATATTGCTGTAGCACTTTCAGTAGATGTTTGATGTATTTAGATGGCTTCTCTTTGGGTGCATAGACGTTAATAATTGTTAAGTCCTCTTTATTGATTGATCCTCTGAGCATTAAGTAGTGTCCATCCCTTTCTTTTTTAATTTTATTTATTTTAAAGTCTATTGTGTCCAATGTGAGAATAGCAATTCCTGACCTTTTTTTGTGGGTCATTGGCTTGTATGATGGTTTTCCATCCTTTCACTTTGAGTCTGTGTTTGTCTGTTGAGTTAGGTGAGTCTCCTGTAGACAGCATATTGTTGGGTGGTGTTTTCTTATCCATCTTCCTACTCTGTGCCTTAATAGGTGAATTCAGGCCATTGACATTTATTGATATAAAATATTGAAGATATTTTAATGCCATTCTTGTAGATTTTTAGAGTGTTCTGATATATGGCCTATTTACTGTTGCCTGACTGTTTGTAGGAGACCTTCAGAACTTCTTTCAGGGCAGGCTTGGTGATAGTGGATTCTTTCAACTGTTGCTTGTCTGAGAAGGTTTTGATGCCTCCATCTAGTATGAATTACAGTATAGCAGGATACAGTATTCTTGCTTAAAAGCCTTCCTCATTGGGCACTTGATAGATATCTTGCCATTCTCTTTGGGCCTGTAGTGTTTGTGTGGAGAAGTCTGCTGCTAATCTTATGGGTTTTCCTGTGTAGGTGACTCTTTGTTTTTCTCTTGCAGCCTGCAGGATCCTTTCTTTATCCTTATTTCTTTCCATTCTAAATATGATGTGTCTTGGTGTCTTTAAGTCTGGGTTAATTTTATTTGGGACCCTCTGGGCTTCTTAAACCTTTATGTCTTTGATGTTGTCTAGACTAAAGAAGTTCTCAGCTATTATGACCTGAAGAGTGCTTTCTTCCTCTCCCTCTCTTTCTTCCTCTGGTAAGCCAATAATAGGTATCTTATTTCTTTTGAAGTCATCCCATAGGTCTCTATGTCATCCCATAGGTTGTTTTCAGTATCTCTTAATTTCTTTTTGAGATCTCTTACTTCTTTTTTAGTTGTCTCTAATTTATCCTCAGTCTTGCTAATTCTGTCTTCAGCCTCATTAATTCTATTCTCCCTGCCCTCAACTGTTTTCTGGAGTTCATCTATTTTGTTACCCTGTTCTGATACTGTTTTAGTTTGTTCACTTAGTTGTGTTCTTAGCTCAGCTATTTCAGTTTTCAGCTCTCTAATAACCTTGAGATAATTAGTGTTTTCTTCCAGAGTCTCATTTGTTGTTTCTGCATTTCTGATGACAATTCTTTCAAACTCTTTACTCACTCCTGTGATTATTTCCATAACTAGTGTTTGGATGTTGACCTCATTATTTTGTGGTTCAGCCTTTGGGGGGCTTTTATCTGGATTCTTATCCTGGTTCATTTCTCCAGTATTTCTTCTTGTTGGTTTAACCATTCTATAAAGTATGTTATGAGGTCCCTCTCTCAGTACATTTCAAATTACTGATCAATCTTGCCTGGATTGACTTATGTCTAAATAAGGTACTTAAAGGGTTCACAGTTGTGGAAATTAGCAGTTGTTTCAGTATTATTGTAATCCTTGAGTTGGAGCACAGTGGCTGTTAAAGCCTCTGTTCTTCTTTTTCTTCCCTTGTAGGCTATAGGAGCCTCAGGGCTTTGCAGCTATAAGTAGGCTTCTTGGCTTAATCCCTCACTCCTCACCAAGAGATAAAGCAGATTGGGGGAGACACAATGCAGTGGCTATGCAAAGAGAATCTCACACCCCAAGGATCCAAAGCTGCAAGCTCAATTCAGCTTCGCTGCCAAGCCAGAAGCACTGCTGGGCCCTGTGAGTTTCTAAACAAGTCCTGTTTATAGTCTGTAGGTTCTGAGGCAATTATTCACCATGTTCTCATCAGGAGAACAACATGGAAAGGCTCCCACCACACAGCCCCACTGCTATGCCACCAAGGTGTAACTCTTCTCCTGAGTTTCCTGGTCATTTCTCTGCCCCCTGGTGTCAGCACAGGGCCTCCCCCCTGGTGCTCCAGCCTCTGAGGGCAGTAGCAATGGAGACTCACAGTTGCATTTGGTGAGTCTTAGGGGAGTCCCCTCCTCTTTTCATCAGTCTTTTTGTTGGTGAAACAGACTAGAGGTGGTGCCTCAACTGGTAAACTGCCGGACTGTTACCAACTGCTCAGTCTCTCCTTAGGCTTCTCTCTGTCCACCATTCACACGTTTACACTCACTGGTGATCTGGTGGGTTCCTGAAGGTCTTCTGGTCCTGCTTTGTTGCATTCCCAGGTGATCACCTTTTGTATTTCTAGTTGACCCGGGAAAGGAGGGAAAGAAACACCGGGGCTGCTGCTCTGTAGCCCCACCTCTGAAGAACAAGTAAATTATTAATAGTTTTTGCCTCCAGAGTTATTGCTGGGGCATGAATTTGCTCCTGGAGGCTTTTTTTCCCTTTAATCTCCTTGTTGTTTTATCAGTGCTGTGGTTATTATTGTTGTTGTCATTTATGTCACTGTTGTTGGATAGGATAGAGAGAAATTGAGAGATATGGGGAAGACAGAGGGGGGAGAGAATGATAGAGATCAGCAGACCTGCTTCACTGCCTGTGAAATGACCTCCCTGCAGGTGGGGAGCCAGGGTCTGGGAACTGGGATCCTTATGCTGGCCTTTGTACTTCGCACCATGTGCATTTAACCTGCTGCCCTGCCACCCAGCCCCCAAGAACAAGTAATTTAGCAATTAATCCTGTACATTTTTTTCTCTTCCTAGACAGATGTAATAGTTAATTCTATATATTCATGTGCTGATCTTCAAGCTGGACCTTTATCAAAATCGATTCTAAGTGCAGCTGGAAATGAAATGGAATTGGAATTAAGTTACGAAATGACTAAAGCATCTCACGACTCAGTGTTGGTCACGAAAGGATTTAACATGTCTTGTCAATATGTATTCCATGTATTATGGTCATTTTCACAGTATTATGACAGAACTCAGGTAAAACCAAAATATATTTCTCTTTGTAGCTTCAAAATTAATACTGAATTTCCATCATGTCATTACATTCTTGAAATATTGTCAAATAATATGGACTCTATCATCCACAACTCCTGTAAATACCTGAAAAACTGAACAAGTTGTCATCATAAGCTATCTTAAGTTTAATTCAAAATATTAGAGTGCAGGTAGATAGCATAATGGTTATGCAAACCATGCCTGGGGTTCTGAAGTCCCAGGTTCAATCCCCTGCACCATCATAAGCCAGAGTTGAGCAGTGCTCTGATAAAATATACATAACCAATGTCTAAAATTTTAAGTGAGAAGACTGCAGATAGGCACAGAAATGCCAAGGCTGTCTCAGTCTACATCCCCATTCATCATGCCACATCTGTGATCTTGTGAGTCTTTTTTTTAATTTTATTTATTATTGGATAGCTACAGGGGGATTGAGAAGGGAAGTGATGGGGGGAGACAGACCTACAGTGCTGCTTCACCACTTGTGAACCTTTGCAGGTAGGGACCCAGGGCTTGAACCTGGGTCTGTGTACACTTAGCCAGGTGCAACAGCACCTGCCCCCCTCCTATTTTTCATGAGAAAAACTAGTTTATCATTTTTTTTCAATAAGAAGGAACAATGATGCTATTCAAGCCATTTTCTCAGAACCCTCTTTTTTAAATTTACTTTATCTTCCTTTTATTTCCTTTATTGTTTTCTATTGTGAGGTTAATGGTTTATAGTACAATTGTTGGTACATGGGCAAACTTCTCATCTCACCAAGTTAGGTTTCTACAAAACACTCTCAACCCCCCCAAATTAAGTCCATCATCTTGTACCAAAACCTGAAACCCCCCTCCCATTCACCTCTTTCCCTGTCCTCCTTCCCTAAAGCCCTTTACTTTTCTTATGCTTCTCTGTATTTGCCTCCATTTATTCATTTTTTTTAATTCTAAGAGTTTGGGGTGAACACTGGCACACCCGTTGAGTGCACACATTGCCATATTCGAGAGCCCAGGTTCAAGCCCCTTAGTGCTTCCTTACCTACAGGAGAGAAGCTTCACAAGTAGTGAAGGTCTCTGCAGGTCTCTGTCTCTCTTTCTATCTCTCGCTCTCTGTCTGTCTGTCTGTCTCTCTCTTCTCTAGTTCTCCTTCCCATCTTAATTTCTCTCTGTCTCTATAAAATAAATAAATAAATGTTTAAAATAAATAAATAAATTCAACCTTTCCCTTCTAGCTCCATTTCTGGTGAGCTTGTTACATTGATCTCTTCCCACCTGTGAGGCAGAGTGACTTTTTTTGTTGTTGCTTATTTTATTTAATAGGACAGACAGAAATTGAGTTGGGTGGGGGAGACAGAGAGAGAGAGAGTGTCCTGTTTCACCATTCATGAAGCATTCCCACTACAGATGGGGAGCAGTGGCTAGAACTATGTGCACTTATCCAGGTGTACCACTGCCTGGCCCCCGAGATTGACTTTCTGGCCAAATCTTCACCTGAGGCACCTAAAAGACATATATAAAAGGCTTATGGGGAATCCACTAGGTGTGGAGAATAGGGGAACTTAATTCCCTTCTATGCCTTTGTCTATTTTATTTTATCACCATTTAATCCTACATTGATTCTTTGAGCACTTGATACCTCTCAGTTTTCCAGAGTTCTTTACAGATAGAACTTCTTCTGTTAGTATTTAGTTTGCATAGTGAAATATTGATGGGAAGTTTAAACCTTCCAAGTATTCTAGCAGTTCCCAATGAGAAATCATGTGACATATCTTAATGGCATTGAACACATGGTACTTACTTATTTTAACCTCTAAATCCTTTATTAAATTTCCAGCAGTTCTTTATATTGGCCTGAAAGTTACAAGTGAGTGGGAATAAACTGATGTTTGTCTTTCTGACCTACAGAGATGGCCAAGGCTGTATTAACTAGGAGAATTCAGAGCATCCAAATGACCTAAATAGATACAAGTGGGCAATTCAATTACTTCAGTCTTTTTTATAGCACTTTAATTTTTCACCATTTAACTTTAGAGGTGTAACAGGTTCCCTATGGAGTGAGACCTTTCCTGAAATCTGAGGGAGAGTAGACATTTATATTATTAAATATAGTCATGATCAAGGGTTAAGTGAAATCTTACATTTGACCCACACTAATCTAAATTTGTGTTTTTTCTACAGATATTATTAGATGCAATGAAGAACTGTTTGCAAAAATGTGATACAGAAAATGTGACTTCCATTTCCTTTCCTGCCCTTGGGACTGGTAGCATTGGTCTAAACAAGTCACTAGCGGCAAATATTATGTTTGATGCAGTGCTCAACTTTACCAAGCATTTGAGTAAGCCATTAACCGTAAAGTTTGTGATTTTCACGGATGACTTG
The DNA here is from genome assembly GCF_950295315.1 of Erinaceus europaeus. Classification (NCBI taxonomy): domain Eukaryota; kingdom Metazoa; phylum Chordata; class Mammalia; order Eulipotyphla; family Erinaceidae; genus Erinaceus; species Erinaceus europaeus. The sequence goes on from NC_080170.1 coordinate 79,926,369, forward strand.
GAGACATATAAGGTAAATTAGTATTTTAGAAATGTCCTGTGGTTCGTTCATTTAACAACTTCTATTTAGTATCTACAGTATTAGTGCTATACAGGATGATAATGTTTCTAACTTGGTGAGATTTAATTTTTATAAATAGTAAATTTATAAATTGTTTACTTCCAACTTAGTAAAAAAAATGTCATTAGAAAAGTCATGTTGGGGGCTGATCATGCCTCATCCGTTTGAGTGCACATCTATGTTATGTGCTATGAATGATCCTGGTTTAAGCTCCTGATCCCCATCTGCACGAAAGAAGCCCATGAGAGGTATAGCAATGCTGCCAGTGTGTCTCTCTCTTCCTTCCTATCTCCCTTTTTCCTTTTCAATTTCTCTCTGACCTATAAAATAAAAAATAATGAACAAATGTTTCAAAAGTAAATGTCTTGTTTACTCACTACTTAGGTACTTTCTTTGTAGCCACTTACTCTTTCCTCCATTCCTTAAAGTATACATCCTCCTGGTTTCTATATGAGGTCCTCTGCTTCTCCCTCTTCTCTCTCCCTGTAAGAATACAACTATTCTTATAACCACTGCCATAACTTCCAGCAGTTTTGTCTTCCAAGCCACTATTAAACTTATATCCCCAACTCAACCTTTTCTCATTTCTTTTTTGGATATCTGACTTCTGTCTTAAATCCAACCTATTAATTGTATTTTATTTATTTTATTTTTTATTGGGATTAATGATTTACAGTAAATACAGTTGTTGATATATGTGTAAAATTTGTCAGGTCACTGAAAAACACTCTGACGCCTAGCCTAGATCTCCTTCCATCATAATACACCACGTATTTAAAACAGGTTTTGCCTATTATTATCCAACCCATCAACTTTTTTAAAATTTCTTTATTGGAGGATTAATGGTTTACAGTCAACAGTAAAATACATGCATAACATTTCTCAGTTTTCCACATAACAATCTAACCCCCCTCTCATCAACTTTCTTGGGCAAGTAATCTACTGTATTTATCTGTGCTTCAACTTCCTCATCTTAACACTTTTTTCTTTTTCTTTTCTTTCTATTTGATTTAATAGGAAAGAGAGAGAAATTGAGAGGGGAGGATAAAATAGAGAGGTAGAGAGATAGACACCTGCAGCACTGTTTCACCATTCCTGAAACTCCCCCCTACTCCAGACAGAGAGCTTCTTTATAATAGGGATAATATCTAACCTTTTTTTTTTTATTGAGGGAGCATTGGTTTATAAGACTATGTGTTTTACAAGTGCAATGTCACAACTCTTTAAAAAATATGTTTTCACACCATGCTACCACAAAAGCTCCAATATTCCTCCACTAGTCTGTTGGAACCCTTACTCTGTCAGCCTGCTTCTTTCTCCTCCTTTAGTAACCTCATTTCTGTAGTCTGAATCTCAAATTTGCTTTCATTTGACTTTACTTATTACCTTGCTTTGTTTCTTAATGTGTTCTATAATAATGAGAGCATTTTGTATTTTTTCTTTTCTGGAAATCCCTTTTAGTATGACCTTTAGTAATGAATTTTTTTAACCATTGTCTGGAAAACTTTTATCACTACTTCAAATATGAGTGATAATCTAGCTTTATAGAATATTACTTGTGAGTTTTTGCTTTAGTGTGGTGCTGGGCATTGTATCTAGAACCTTGCAGCCTTAAGAGTGAAAGTTGTTCATATAACCACCATACTATGTCCTCCAGCCCTTTTGTAAATGGTCCTTTCCATTCTGTACTTTGTCATATCCAGCCATTCCTTTCTATCCCTTAGATTTTCATGTGAGAAATCAGGTAATAATCTCCTTATATGTGACTCTTTGCATTTATATTGCTGTTTTTAGGATTTTGTCTTTGATTTTTGCCACTTAAAATTTAACACATATATGTTTGGATTTATGTGAACTTCTTGGACCTGAATGCCTCTCTACTTTTTTCTCAGCTTGGAGAAAGGTTTTGTTTTGTTTTGTTTTGTTTTGCCTCCAGTTTTATCTCTGTGCCTCAGTGCTTGCTCTATGAATCCACCACTCCTGGAGGCCATTTTTTCCACTTTTTTTGAATATTTACTTACTTATTTATTCCTTTTTGTTGCCCTTGTTTTATTGTTGTTATTGTTGTTATTGATGTCATTGCCATTGGTTAGGACAGAGAGAAATGGAGAGAGGAAGGGAAGACAGAGAGGGGGAGAGAAAGACACCTGTAGACCTGCTTCACCGCCTGTGAAGCGACTTCCCTGCAGGTGGGGAGCCAGGGGCTCGAACCCGGATCCTTGAGCCTGTCCTTGCGCTTTGCGCCACCTATGCTAAACCCTCTGCACTACCGCCCGACTCTCTTTTATTCGTTTTTAATATTTATTTATTTATTCCCTTTTGTTGCCCTTGTTTTCTTGTAGTTGTTATTGTTGTTATTGATGTCGACATTGTTGGATAGAACAGAGAGAAGAAAGGAAGGCAGAGAGGGATAGAGAAAGATATACACCTGAAGACCTACTTCAACACTTGTGAAACAACTCCCCTACAGGTGGGTGCCACGGACCACCACAGTGGATGAGCAGCAGGAGGGTCAGGGGTCTTGAAGGCAGCCTCCCCGGTGGGTCAGGAGTCGGCACGAGGGAGAACAGATAGACACCACACTCTATTGGAGGGTGAATCTGGACTCATTTTAATAGTGAAACCGCATTAGCTTTTATACTTTTTTCAGGTTACATTCAGGTTGCCTAAACAACCAGCTCATAAGGAAGTAGCAGTAAGCATTATAGTCTTGTGGCTTTTTTGGCGGGCTATATGTTACTCCCCTATAACTGTAAAGAATGGTACAATGCTTAGTATCACCCTGTTCCCAGGGGAGGCCATACCCAGAATTGTTTTTGACTTTATCTGAGGGCTATTTCTATCATTAATCTTCTACAGGGGGCACACAGATCTTTGCCTAGTCGTGGACCACTGCTCATCTAGGTCTGGTACAGTTTAACTATTAATCTTTCTTTGTTTCAATACATCAACTTGTACCAGGGAGGCCTCAATCTCTGCATTCTTTCTTTGAGGGGCAAGTAATAACATGACTTCTTTTGTCCATCTATGTTGACCCACCTTCCCCACTTTCATAATGTAACTTTCAAATATGCCCCTGTGTAAGGGAGAAGGGGTGCTTCTGACTCTCAATTCCCACCAGGCACTGCCAAAGCACTATTAATCAATTGTGACAGTATAATTATTTGTAGCAATAACAGGGGGAGAATGCGTCGACCCACTCTCGTCCTTTCTGCCCAGCTTCCTTGAAGTCTGAATGCAGGTCCAGAGGAGATGACCCTGTCAGGCTCCCTGGCGTTCATGACGGGAGGAGGGGCGCCGCAGGTGGGGAGCTGGGGCTCGAACCCGGATCCTTAAGCTGGTCCTTGCTCTTTGTGTCATGTGTGCTAAACCCGCTGCGCTACTGCCCGACTCCCTCCATTTTTATTTTTTTATGGGATAGGACCGAGTGAAATTGAGAGGAGGGGAAAATAGAAAGTTGGGAGATAGACACCTGTAGACTTGCTTCACCAGTTGTATAGTGACCTTCCTGCAGGTGGAGAACTGGGGGCTCGAACTCTGCTACCCAAAGTGCTGTACCTTATAACATTCTGCCAAATTGTAGTTTCTGGTCATATAGTGATTTTTCTTTCTTAGCCACTGAGCCGCCTCCCGGACGAGTTTTATTTCTTATGTTCTCACTGCCTGAATGCTCTCTTTTTATCCCTTGCTGAAGAAGCTGGCCAATCTCAGTTTCTAGTCTGTTTCTGTGCAGGTTGTTCCTTGTTTTGTAGATTTTCTGTTATTATGGGAGGAAATAAACACAGTTTAATCATCTTTTACTTACAGCTCTGTTTTACTTGCATTTGATATGTCTGATATCAACAAAAATGACATCAAGGGGGCTGGGTGGTGACATACCTGGTTGAGCTCACATGTTAAAATGCACAGGAATCCAGGTTCAAGTCCCAGTCCCCACCTGCAGGAGGAAAGTTTCACTAGTGGTGAAGCAGTGCTGCAGGTGTCTCTCTGTCTCTTTTCCTCCCTCTCTCCACCCTCCTCTCAATTTCTGACAGTCTCTATCAATAAATAAAGATAAAATAATAAAAAATAAAATGACAGCAAGGTAAATAATCTCAAACTTAAAGTGCTTAAGTTTAGTAATTTTATTGGGATTTATTTATTTGATAAAGACAGAGTCAATTGAGGGGGAGCAAAAGAAAGATGCCTGTACCAGTTATAAAGCTTCCCTTTGCAGGTGGGGACCAGTACCTGAGTCCTTGTACTTGGTAATATGTACATTCTCCCAGATGGACCACCACCTGATCCCCTTACATTAAAAATGTACAGCATCATGTGGAATTATATACATGCATATATAACCTTCTGATAAACATATATTTCCTTCCTAAGTAAGTTTATATTAGTGAGGGATGTGTATTCAGAAAGATCAAAGGACAAATTACATGCTTCACACAAGGTGTATTACCTTGATTGGTCCCTACATTACAAAAAATTCATTTTTCAGATATCCAAAGTTGGTCTGACTCAAGAAGACAAACACACACTAAAATTTATAATAAAGTGATATTTCTATTCATACATTCTTAATTTTTTTAATTTATAAATCTTGGGACAACTATCTCACCATTTACCTTAAAATACTTTTGTTCACCAATCTTTTTAACTTTTTTATTGATTTAACAATGATAGACAAAACCATAGGATGAGAAGGGTACAGTTCCACACAGTTCCCACCACCAGAGTTCCCTATCCCATCCCCTCCATTGGAAGCTTTCCTATTTGTCATCCCTCTGGGAGCATGGATCCAGAATTGTTATGGGGTGCAGAAGGTGGAAGATCTGGCTTCTGTATTTGCTTCTCCACTGGTGAGAGTATGGATTGGCAGATCAATCCATACTCTCAGCCTGTCTCTGTCTTTCCCTAGTAGGGCAGGGCTCTGGATATGTGGGGTCATCTGCCCTCAAAAGTCAGGTTGGCATCATGGGAGCATCTGCAGCTTGGTGGCTGAAAAAGCATTAAAACATAAAGCAGAACAAACTGTTTAATAATCGGGAACCTAAAGGCAAAAATATAACATGAGATTTGGGGTCTCCATTCTGGAAAAAGCTAGTAGGTCTACTTAGGCATATTCCAAGGGACCCACAACTTTACTAATTTTTGCCTGAGTCTAACAGCTAACATGCACGTGGGCCACAGTTACTGTCTGGGGAGATGGTGTCAGAGTTGGAAATAGGATTCGAAAGCTGGATCAGGACAGAAAGTAGCTCCCAAATATGGGAAAAGTATATAAATATCATTAACTGTAAACCCCACTGATTTGATATGGGGCACATTGTTCACCAGCCTTTTATGATGATAAGGTTCCTGGGAGGAGGTGTGTGTAAAAGTTGATGGGTGGTTATCATTTGACTATGTAAGAAATGCTTATCATACATCTATCTTATACCTGATATTATCTCAGAATAAGGAAAACCTCTTTAGAATCATACTATTGCTATTCCTCACACTAAGTGTTGTTTATTTACTGATAGAATTGGACAAACTGCCAAATTTCTTGCCACTTGGGTCTGTTTCTCCATACTCATCATCAAATGTATGCTTGTTATCTACACAATCTGTTACTGATACTAAATTTAAAATTTCTTTCACATTAGTTGAAAAATCTTCCCTAATTGACTTACAATCACCTATAACTCATGCTGACTTAATTGGCTTTTAGAGAGCTAATTTTTATTTATTTTGCATGTGGCAGTTGTTATTGATCTACTTATCATTAGTAAATGTTATCTCATTTGTTTTATTTCCAAGTTCATGGATAGGAAAAACAGGTCTGTCATCATCCCATGTAATAAATGTGGTAAGACCCAGGGCCTTTTTTTTTGGAAATAGTAACTGCAAATATAGTTTGTAAATAAAATTCTGGGGCTGGTTGGTGGTGCCCCTGGCTGTAACATATTACAGTACACAAGGACCCAGGTTCAAGCCCCTGGTCCCCACCTGAAGGGGAAAAGATTCACAAGTGGTGAAGCAGTGCTGCAGGTGTCTTTCTGTCTCTCGCTTCCTCTCTATCTCCCCCTTCCCTTTCAACTTCTTTCTGTCTCTGTCCAATAATAAAGATAAAAAAAATTTAAAGGGGGGGCAGGAGGTGGTGCACCTGGTTGAGCACACATATTACAGTGCTCAAGGACCCAGGTACAAGACCCCAACCCCACCTGCAGAGGGAAAGCTTTGCAAGTGGTGAAGCAGAGCTGTAAGTGTCTCTCTGTCTCTCTCCCTCTCTATCTCCCCCTTCCCTCTCTATTTCTGGTTGTCTAACCAATAAACAAAGATAATTTTAAAAAATAATAAATAAAATTCTTACAGAGGCAGGGGAGACAGCAAAATGTTTATGCAAAAAGTCTCATGTCTGAGGCTCCATGTTTACTTCCCTGCACCATTATAAAACAGTACCAGGTAGTGCCCTGGAAAAAAAATAAGTAATTTAAAAGAAAATGCCCTACAGATTAAGAAATTTTGTTTGTTGGGCAGAGATAGCATAATGGTTATGCAAACAGACTCTCATACCTGAGGCTTCCAGGTCCCAGGTTTAAGGTTTAATTCCCCATATCACCATGAGCCAGAGCTGAACAGTGCAGTGATGAAAAAGAAAAAAAGAAAAATTTTTGTGGAAGTTAGATGTGAAACAAACTCTAGCTTTTTAAAATTATTTTTTAAAGCTTAATATTATTTAAGTGTTAAATAGAGATGGGAAAGGGAGAAAGAGAGAGAGAAACAGACATACCCTGCTTCACTGCTCCTAAAGCTTTTCCCTTGCATGAGGAAACTGGTGGCTTGCACTGAAGTCCTTGCACACTGTAATGTGTGCACTTAACCAAGTGCACTACTGCCTGGTCCCAACAAAATATTTTTTATATTTCTTTTTACTTCATTTTTACTATTTTTACTTCATTGTTTACTGTGTTTTCAAATAAGTAATTACTGCCAAATGAATCAACATTAAACAAGAAAGTATTTTTATGATGGGAGTACTTTTATGATAGACAAATGTGATGAATTATAATTATTAAATGAACATGTTTTACTAATTGCAAGAGCATCTACCTATATTTTTCGTCTTCAGTGATATATGTATAGCTCAAATTCAGTACTTAATATGAAATAGGAAGGATGGTAATTCCATTGAATGAATGAAAATAATACTTTGCATTGGAATATACATTCTTATTTGCTTCAGATTTTGGTTTCCTGTTTTCCTATATTCATTTCCAATATATGTGCTAATAGGCTGTAATATCATATTTGCTTTTACCCAAGACTTTCCATAAAGTCTGCTTTATTTTTGTGATAATGGGAATGGAGACTGATGGAGTGAATGAAGTCATAGTATGTTCAGGTAGAGAGAAGGATTTTACAATGACAATGGCTAAACTCCTCATTTATGGCACTTCTCTGTTTTGATTCTTATAGGTTTTCTGGGATGAAATGGCAAGGCGTAAGTCCATGTTGCAGACTCTCAACAATTACAATGGTGAGTAAAAAATTCAAGGACCTAGAAGTAGACTCTCTCATCATACACAGACTATTTCTATTTTTGACCATCTGAATTGATAGAGGGGTGAAGAATAAATATACCAAATATGTTTCATGGTATTCTGCTTGAATACAAACTGCTGTATACCTCACTATGATTCTATTCTTGTTCAGCCCATTTTCACATGAACATGGAAAAGCTGACTAAGCCAGTCATTTTTCATGCTCTGAGTGGAGTTATGTTTATTCTTTCTTTAAATAATTTTATTTTTAGATAGGGACAGAAAGTGAAAGAGATCACACCACTGAAGTTTCAATGTGGTGGGGGCTGGGCTCGAACCTGGGTCATGCACATAGGAAAGCAATACACTATCCAAATTAACTATTTTGCCAGCTCTCAAGTTTCATTTAAATAGGATTGTGCCATAGTAATTATAGAAAACACATCTCAGGGAGTTGGGCAGTAGCGCAGCGGGTAAAGCGCACATGGCACAAAGCACAAGGACCTGAGTAAGGATCCTGGTTTGAGCCCCTGGCTCCCCACCTGCAGGGGAGTCGCTTCACAAGCGGTGAAGCAGGTCTGCAGGTGTCTATCTTTCTCTCCCCCTCTCTGTCTTCCCTTCCTCTCTCCATTTCTCTCTGTCCTATCCAACAATGACAACAACAATAACTACAACAATAAGACAACAAGGGCAACAAAAAGAAATAAATAAGTAAAATAAATATTTTTTTAAAAGGATCCCTGTTCGAGCCCCCGGCTCCCCACCTGTAGGGAAGTTGCTTCACAAGCGGTGAAGCAGGTCTGCAGGTATCTTTCTCCCACTCTCTGTCCTCCCCTCCTCTCTCCATTTCTCTCTCTTATCTAACAATGATGACATCAGTAACAACAACAATAACTACAACAACAATAAAAAGGGCAACAAAAGGGAAAATAAATTAATATTTAAAATTAAAAACAAATTAAAATTAATTAATTAATAATAAGTTTTAAAAAAACACATCTCAGACAATACCAGATAATACTAAACATACTTAACCTAACGCAACCTCAATCTGAGTAATCACTAGTATCATGATGGAAGCATTTTTAATGAAAAAAAAAAAAAAAATATATATATATATATATGTCAGCTCTACAAACTCTAATTCAGAAACTGTGGGCCTAGGCCAAAGATTTATATTTTTCAACTCTCCCTCATCAGTTTTTCTGTTAAACTAGGATTGTGGTCACTGGACTAAACCCATCCTGGTTGTTAAGGACTGAAGAAAGATTAACTTTATCTTTTTTAAAAAATATATTTATTTATTTCCTTTTTGTTGCTCTTGTTTTTTATTGTTGTTGTAGTTATTATTGTTGATGTCATTGTTGTTGGATAGGACAGAGAGAAATGGAGAGAGGAGGGGAAGACAGAGGGGGAGAGAAAGATAGACACCTGCAGACCTGCTTCATCGCCTGTAAAGTGACTCCCCTGCTGATGGGAAGCCTGGGGCTTGAACCAGGATCTTTATGCTGGTCCTTGTGCTTTGCACCACATGCGCTTAACCTGCTGCGCTACTGCCCAACTCCCTAACTTTATCTTATAGATCCATTCCTTTATTGGAGGTTGAGTGGGCCTAATGAATTGCCTAATGACAACTAAGATGTACAGTTCAGAAACTGTCTTTTAAGTTACAGAATTTTCCCCTTTTTACCACCAACTTTATCCCCTTGGTACTTGCATAATGAAGCTCCTCCCAAAGGCCTTTTTTTTTTCTTTTTGATGAAAAGTGAAACAGATGCTCATGAAGCTTCCTTTGCACCTATAGACCTGGGCAGGTTTGGCAAATCCTGATACTTGCACAGGATAAAGTATGTGACCCACTATCTGTCCCAAGCATTTTACAGATATTAAGAACACTATATAATCAACCAGGGGAGATAACACAATAGTTATACATTTTATGCCTTTCATGCCTAAGACAACAAAGGTCCCAAGTTCAAACCTTAGCATCACCATAAACAAGAGCTGAGCAGTACTCTGGTAAGAAAACAAAACAAAGCAAACAAACTAATAGTAAAACTCTACATAGTCAATCAGTAATTAAAACTTTTAGGATATTTCTTAATTTTTTTAAATTTCTTTATTAGGGGGATTAATGGTTTACAGTTGACAGTAAAATACAATGGTTTATATAAGTATAACATTTCCACATAATAATACAACTTCCACTAAATCCTCCTCTGCCATCATGTTCCTAGATCTGAACGCTCTCCCCGACCCCAGAGTCTTTAACTTTGGTGCAATACACCAACTCCAGTTCAAGTTCTGCTTACTGTTTTCCCTTCTGATCTTGTTTTTCAACTTCTGACTATGAGTAAGATAACCCCATATTCATCTTTCTCTTTCTGACTTATCTCATTTAACATAATTTCTTCAAGCTCCATCTGAGGTGGGGTAAAGAAGGTGAATTCACAATTTTTAATAGCTAAGTAGTATTCCATTGTGTATATGCCACAGTTTCTTAGCCACTCATCTGTTGTTGGACACCTGGGTTGCTTTCAGGTTTTGGATATTACAGACTGTGCTGCTATGAGCACAGGTAAGCATAAATCTTTTCAGATGGGTATGTTTGGTTCCTTGGGATATATTCCCAGGAGAGGAATTGCAGGGTCATAGTCATAGGGTAGGTCCACTCCTAACCTTCTGAGAGTTCTCCAGACTTCTCTCCACAGGAGTTGGACCAATTTAACATTCCCACCAGCAGTGTAGGAGGGTTCCTTTGACCCCACACCCTCTCCAGCATTTGCTGCTGTTACCTTTTCTGATGTATGACATTCTCACAGGAGTGAAGTGGTATCTCATTGTTGTCTTTATCTGCATTTCTCTGACAATCAGTGCCTTGGAGCCCTTTTTTCCATATGTTTGTTGGCCTTTTGATTCTCTTCTATGGAAAATATTGTGTTTATATCCTCTCCCCATTTTTGGATGGGGTCGTTTGTTTTCTTGTTGCAGAGTTTAGTGAGCTCTTTATATATTTATATATTTTGGTTATTAGCCTCTTATGTGATGTATGGCATGCAAAGATCTCCATTCTATGAGAGAACTCTTTAGGTGGTGGTATCTTTTGCTGTGCAGAAGTTTTTTAATTTGATGTAGTCCCATTGGTTTATTTTTGTTTTACTCTTCTTTGTAATTAGATTCCTGATTGATTTATGTATAGTGTATTAAACCAACCTTGCATCCCTGGGAATACCCCACTTGGTTATGCTGAACAATATTTTTAATATACTTCTGTATCTAGTTAGTTAGAATTTTTTTAAGATCTTATTTATTTATTAATGAGAAACATAGGAGGAGAGAGAAAGAGCCAGACATCACTCTGGTACATGTGCTGCCGGGGATTGAACTCAGGACCTCATGCTTGAGAGTTCTATGCTTTATCTACTGCACCACCTCCCGGACCACAGTTAACTAGAATTTTATTCAATATTTTAGCATCTATGTTCATTACAGACATTGGTCTGTAGTTTTTATTTTTTGTTATATCCTTGTCTGGTTTTGGTAACAGGATGATATGGGCTTCATAGAAGCTGGAAGGGAGTATTGCTGTGTCTTCAATCTTTCACAAGAGTTTTAAGAGTAGAGGTACTAGAGCCATATACAAATCTAATGCTATCCCAATCAAGATCCCAACCATATTTTTTAGGATAATAGAACAAATGCTATAAATGTTCATCTGGAACCAGAAAAGACCTAGAATTACAAAACAATCCTGAGAAGAAAGAATAGAACTGGAGGCATCATACTCCCAGATTTCAAGTTGTATTACAGGCCATTGTCATCAAAACTGCTTGGTACCGGAACATGAATAGACATACTGACAAGTGTAATAAAATTGAGAGCCCAGAAGTAAGCCCCCACACCTATTGACATCTCATCTTTGACAAAGGTGCCCAGACTATTAAATGTGGAAAGCAGAGTCTCTTCAACAAATAGTGTTGGAAAAAATTGGTTGAAACATGCAGAAGAATGAAACTGAACCACTATATTTCACCAAATACAAAAGTAAATTACAAGTGGATCAAGGACTTGGATGTCAGACCAGAAACTATCAGATACTTAGAGGAAAACATTGGCAGAACTCTTTTCCGCATACATTTTAAAGACATCTTCAATTAAACAAATCCAATTACAAAGAAGCATAAACCCATGGGACTACATAACATCCACGTCCTTGATCCATTTGGAGTTGATTTTTCTTTCTGGTGAGATAAGGTGGTTCAGTTTCATTCTTCTGCATGTTTCAACCTAGTTTTCCCACCACTTATTGAAGAGCCTCCTTCCTCCATTTAATACTTTGGGCCCCCTTATACTATGGACATCAAAGATTAGATGTCCATAGGTGTGGGGGTTTAGTTCTGGGCTTTCAATTCTGTTCCACTGGTCTCTGTGCCTATTTTTATTCCAGAACCAGGCTGTTTGAACGATGATGGCCTTATAATATAGTTTGAGATCTGGGAGTGTGATGCCTCCATTTCTGTTTCTTTTACTCAAGATTGTTTTGGCAATTCTAGGTGTTTTCTGGTTCCAGATAAATGATTGCAGTTTATGTTCTATTCTTTTAAAGAAGCTTGGTGGAACTTTGACGGGTAGTGCATTAAATTTGTATATGGCTCTGGGGAGAATATTCATTTTGATGATATTAATTCTCCCAATCCATGAGCATGGGATGTCTTTCCATTTCTTGGTATTGTTTTCTATTTCCTTGAATAGTGACTCATGGTTTTCAGTATACAAGTCTTTCATTTCTTTGGTCAGGTTTATTCATAGGTATTTTATTGATTTTGCTACAACAGTGAATGGGAGTGATTTCTGGATGTCTGATATGTTGAATTTCTGCAGTGTCCATTGTGATATCTCCCAAGCCTTAGGCCCAATCCCCCTCCCCACCAACACCACCAACTAGAACCAAGCTGAGCAGTGCTCTTTGGTCCTTAGAATTCCTGGATAAATCCTAGTTTTATTTGGTGAGTTCTGAGGCAATTATTCACTGTGTCTCCTAATTCAGCAGGAGAACGATATGAAAAAGCTATATAGCCACACCTCTGTATCACCAGAAGTGCAGCTTTTCTCCTGAGTCACCCAGCCAGTTTTCTGCCACCCATGTCAGCAATAGGGCTTCAGCAGTGGAGATCCATAGTTGTAAATTGGTGGGTTTTAGATTATTTGTCTCCTCTTTTCAACAGTCTTTTTGTTGCTAAAACTCAGACTAGAGGTGGTATGTCAACTGGCAAACTGCTGGACTAATGAGCATGGGCTTTTAGCCCCAGGATTCTCTCGTTTAGCACCTCTCTGTCCATGAGCGAAACGTGATTGTACTCACCTGTGGATTTGTGGGTTTCCAAAGTTATCCTGGTCTAATCTTGTATTCTCAGGTGATCCTCTTTGCTTTTCCTGATTCCTTCTTTTTTAAAAAAGAGAAACAGACACCTCTGCACCAAAACTGTCCCTAGCCCTATAGTACAACAATGTGGTATCCTAGGGTGGTTGTGGGGGCTCAAACCTGAGTCACGTACACATGGCAAATCAGGTACCCTCCCAGAAAGCTATCCTACCATTGTCCCTTGAGAATGGAGACGTTTTCAGTGATCAGAGTTGATGGGATAGGGCATCTAATGGGAAGAAAATTCCAGAAACAAGTGTTGTACATGTTTGAGGACCATAATGAATTCAAGAAATATATGATCTTTTGGAAGAATTTTAGATGAAGATAATATACAAATGCCTATCATTATCAGAAATAATGGGGACAAGCATTATGCAGTAATTCTTGAATATATCTATAAAGGAATTGTAGCATAAGACAGTAATTGAAATTAATAATGATTACTGATTGTGATGAAATATATTTCTCCTCTAAATATTTAATTAGTAGATCATAGTTCAGCTTGAATAAATTTTGGTACTAGAGGAGTATCCTCTAGTGACCTGAACAATTTAGTTATCTAAAAGAATAATTATATTTTTTGATAATGCTAGATAAATGAAGTCTTCTTACGCATTGTTTTGTTTTTTCTCCTAAAAAAATAAAACCAATATAATAAGGACTTTAAAAAAAATTATCCCTAGGTTCAAGTTCCTGGTCTCCACCTGCAGGGGGGAAGCTTCACAAGCTGTGAAGCAGAGCTGCAGGTGTCTCTCGTTTTCTCTCTCTACCTCCCTTTTCCCTCCCAGTTTCTCTCTGTTCTGTCAAATAAAAGCAAATAATTTTTTAAAGAAAAATTTAAAGTTTGTGTTCTATTAAGAACCTCTGTCAGGGGCCAGTGGTAGTGCAGCAGGTTAGTGCACACGGTGCAAAGTACAAGGACAGGCGTAAGGATCCCGGCTTCAGCTTCCAGCTTCCCACCTGCAAGGGGGGTCACTTCACAAACAGTGAATCAGGTCTGCAGGTGTCTGTCTTTCTCTCCCCCTCTCTGTTTCCCCTCCTCTCTTTATTTCTCTGCTCTATCCAACAACAACAGCAGCAATAACAACAATAGTGACAATAACAACAACAAGGGCAACAAAATGGAAAAAATGGCCTCCAGAAGCAGTGGATTTGTAGTGCAGGCACCAAGCCCCAGCGATAACCAAGAAGGAAGGGGAAGCTAGTGAGGAAAAGAGACAGAGAGACACCTGCAACACTGATTCACCACTTGCAAAGCTTTCCACTAGCAGATGCGGACCGGGGGCTTGAACAGGGGTTCTTGAGCATTGTAACATGTATGTTCAACATAGGTGCGCCACCACCCTGCCTTCCCCTGCCATTTCTTATTGTTGTATGAAACATTAGCTTTTGTTTTTACTCAAAGGGAGGACTTCCCCTCTGCTTCTAGGTCAGTCTTTGGTACTTTTTGATAATTTCTGATGGTTCTCAACTATTGTGCATGGAAACAGATGCTGATTACCACTATTGTCCTGGGATCACTCATTGAGAAACATATTGTATGAACATTGCAGTCACATTGCCCACACCTACCAGCTCTGTGCACTGTTTTCTAGTCTTATTACCATGGGCAAGTCAAAACTCTGAATCCATTTCCTTATTAGTAAAGTGGGGCTACTGATAGCCCCTATCTCATAGGGTTGTAAGAATTGAATAAAGCAATATACATAGAGCACTTAGACCAATACTTAGAAAATAATAAGTGCTCAACTTACTTTATCCTCCTCAAAATCTATTTCTGCAATTCATTCATATAGTTAGGTTCCTTCCTGGTTATTGCTATAATATTTCATTTTGAAGGTCAATTTTTTTTATATTTTTGCATGAGAATGTGAATTTTCATGTACATACTCTTGGATACAAGCATGTGTTCTTTAGATAACATAATGAGAGGAAGGGTTGTTCCACTTTTACTTCTATTATGAATATATAGGATTTCCAGTTCTTACTCTTTGTGTGCTCAGGTCATGAGGAAGGTGGGTATATTGGTATTAGTCCTGTTTTCTCTTTTTGGCCATGTGTACAACCCAGGTTCAAGCTTGGCCCCTGGTGTTGTTGTGGTTGTGGTCAGGTGTCGGGCTGCACCGTGGAGAAGAGAGAGGAAGTCCAGAGAAAGTGGGGTACACAAATCTTTATTATAGGATGAGGAGGGTGGTTCAGGCCACGTGGAGTCAGCCGACAATGGCCGTCCCCACTACCTGACCATGGGGCGAGAGAAGGGAGAGAGATCTGAGAGAGAGCTGAAGGAGCCTAGAAAGAGAGAGGGGGAGCCAAGAGCCCAGAGATAGCGAGGGGAGGGGTGAGGGGGCTTTTATTGGGCGACAACCAGGGGTGACGTGTGGGGCCAGGATTGGTTGAAGGGGGCACTGCTAGGATTTCGCGGGTTGTGGTAAAACCTGGGGGTGGAGACTTCATCAGAATAATTCCTCAGCGTCATCTCCTCCTTTCCCTTTATATCTAAATGGACACAATAAAGAAAAATGGAATGGAGCAGCCTTAAATGTTATTAAAGAGTGCCGTGCTCAGGTGGGAAGATGTAAGACTTTCTGTGGAGGAGGGAAGGCTTAAATGGCTGCCAACCTTGTGAGATTTATGCGTCCTCCTGTGCTCAACCCCTCTTTAGAGAGAGAGAGACTTGCCTGGAGGGACTCATCTCATAGGTTTAAGCTCAGCCTGCTCAACCATCTCTTCACAATATCTCTACATCTTTTCTATCTTTCTATCTAGTAATAGCATAAGATGGTTCAAAGTCTGTAAAAGACTATCATGGAGCAGAAACCTTTTGGGCATAAACCTAAATGATGTAACAAAACAGGAAGGGACAAGTAGGGGAGTAGTAAAAGCCAGTGTGAAGTGAAGGGAAGGATTGATGTGTAAAGAAACGTTCCCTGCTTGGGGGGGGAGAAGGGGCAAGGGTAAATAATGAGGGGGAGGCAGGAGGGCATGACCCACCAAACAGAGGGGCTATTTGGCATTGTATAGTCCTCAAGGCAACAGTCTGTAAAGTCTATGAACTACTCAGGATCAGTCTATGAAAAACCAGCAGTGTGAAAGGAAATAAGCTGCTTTAAAATTGTGTAAAATGTCTATAGGGTATGTCAGAAAGTCCGATACAAGTCTCAGTCCAAAATAGATGGCTAAGGGAAGAATTGGCAGGGGATAAGATGCTGCATGAGGGAGGTCAGCCGCTGGAATTCTGCTTTTCTGTAGATAGCCAGCTGGAACCGCCAACACGTGACAGGCAAATCAGAAGCAGGAATGGCAAGCAGGTATTAAGAAAGTTCTGTCCTTGGAGTCTGTGTATCAGGTTCTTCAGATCGCGTTAAGTGACATCTAGGGTTTCAGGAGGTGTACCACTGTAGTCGTGCCATCTATTGGGTGATGTCTGGGTGTGCAGGGGTTCAGATGGTTTTTCCAGGATTCCTGTGAAAGAAACACAAACAATCTGCTTCTCGTGGTTAATTTGAACTTGTAACTAGTTATAGGTTTGTTATAGTTGATACCTCGATGATTATAATTGGTTTAAATCTCTCTATGATTTTATTTAAAGGTCTTCTAATGTGACCTCCTGTAGCAGTCTCTACCGCAGGATCTTGAGACCAATTTTAGCTAAAATATGTATTTTAAACAGACTCAAATTGCTTAGAGAGTTAATGCATTTTCGTGACAATGATTTTAACGTTTATAGTGTCAGATTGATGCCAGATCTGTTGTGGATTAAATTCCACAAGATAGTTTACAGGGCACCTTTGGGGGCTCTCCAAGGGTGTCCTGTATATAAAATGTATATATTTTAGTTTTGGGAATGTATAGTCACGTTAAACATTTAGACTTTTACCTTAAATAGTTAGTTACCTTAGCAAATTAATTTTTACCTTGTCTGGTAATAATGTAGCTGTAAGGTTACACTTTTGAGTGTTACCAAACTTAAGACATACCCATAAACATTTAGTTATAACATACTGGAGGAAAAAGAACTTTTGTTATAAAAACATATCATTTTAAAAACAAATTTATATCTGTCATTAGTCACACAGTTTAAGAGTAAACACTTACATATATACCAAAAACTATATATAAAAATCAAAAGAAGGAGAAAAACAAAAATTTTGGAATGTTTCTGGATGTCCCCAGAAACTTTGGCTGCGTCCAGCATTTTTATATAAAGCCAATTACCTTTTAGAGTACTCCGAGCAGATGGGTCATGAAAAAAAAAATTTTTTTGTCATTCAACACACTCACTCACAAAACACAACTGGCCAGTTATAACAGAAGACATTCAGGGAAAGGGAAGGAGAGAGGTCTCTGTACATTCAACACACTCACTCACAAAACACAACTGGCCAGTTATAACAGAAGACATTCAGGGAAAGGGTAGGAGAGAGGTCTCTGTGAGCCAGATTTTGTAGGTACTGCCATGTCGTATTATGGGTCCTGGGATGTATCCTGCATCTGGTCCTCTTGTAGTATTTCTTGTTCTTCAGGGATGACAGCGCCATCCTGCGGGTATTGTCGGACACGGCGGGCAGGAACCCAGACAGGTTTAGAGAAATTTTGAGAGAAAACGCATGCGAAACCCCTTCCCATGGTAAATAGTGGGTCAGGCCCTTTCCAAATTTTATCAAGTGGGTGTCTCCATTTGACCTTACTGGATGGGAGGGTAGATGGTGTTTGCCAGTGAAGAATGATAGGAGGTAGGTTCAAGTTATTGTAAATATTAAAGAGATTTAACGTAGTTAAGGCTTTGGCTTTTGCTAGCTGGATATTCGGGGGGTACATTCCTCCTTTAATTTTATTTAATTTAGCCTTAAGGGTTTGATGGGCCCTCTTGACAATGCTTTGTCCCTGTGGATTATAGGGAATGCCTGTGGTATGAGTAATGTTCCAGAGGGAACAAAAATCTTTAAATTGTTTGCTGGTAAACGCCGGTCTACGGTCAGTTTTCAGTTGAAGATGTAAGCCCATCACAGCAAAACAGGAGAGCATATGGCTTTTAAGCTTTTTATAGCTTTCTCCTATCTGAGCTGTAGCCCACATAAATTTAGAAAAGGTATCAATTGAGACAAACACATATTTTTGTTTGCCAAAGTTTGGTATGTGGGTGACATCAATTTGCCAGATAGCATTAGCTTTTAAACCTCGGGGGTTAACCCCAAGGGTCTGGATAGCAGGTGTCTTTATGAGACTTGCACAAGAAGAGCATGTAGCAAGGATATGTTTTAACTGTAGTACAGGAACATCAGGAAATCGAGCTCGAAGGCCTTTAAGATTAACATGTGTTAGAGAATGAAAATTAGCAGGATCAGAGACAGAGACTGGGAAAGTTCCTGTGGAGGCAAGGCGGTCAACTGCGGCATTCCCTTCAGACAGGGAACCAGGAAGAGGGCTGTGGGAATGAAGGTGTTGAATATACAGTGGTTGGGTTCGAGAACAGAGAACAGAGGCGATTTGAATCAAGAGAGGGGAAAGTGGGTTGTCATCAATTTTTACATAAGAATGAGCAAGCCATGGGAGTAAGTTAACAGTATACACGCTGTCAGAAAAAAGGTTGAAGGATTCTGGTACAGCTTTAATGCAAGGAAAACAGCATAAAGTTCTTTATACGGAGGGGAATTCTCAGGAAGCTCAGTAAAGAGAGGTTTAGGAGATTGTCTGGGTAATATATAAGGGCAGCAGCTCCCCTTTTTCCGCCATCATTAAAGATAGTAGGAGCAGAAGGAATGGGATCCCAAGAGAAAAGTTTAGGTGCCAGTAGAGGCAGAAGAGGTAAAGAAGCTATCAATTTATTAGAAGGAAAATGGTTATCTATTTGTCCTGGAAACCCCACGAAGCTTATGACAAAGTGGGAATGATGGCGTATAAGCCACTCTGTATCTGTAAGAGAAAAGGGCAGAATAATTAAATCCGGTTCTTTCTCTAAGACCTGCACAGACCTATTTCTCCCTTGGCGAACCATGAATGCTAATGCGTCTATCTCAGTGAGGAGTCTTGGAGCTCCTCCTACTGGCGTGTGAAGCCACTTGAGAGCTCCATGGTCTTGCCACAATGTCCCTACTACTGTGGGGGTGGAGTTGAAGATTAGAACTTTACCGGAGAGGAGGGGGAGAATCATACAAGGTGCATGTCCTGGAGGGCCTGGTTAACCCTCTCCAATGCCGAGGAGGCCTCGGGAGTTAACTTACGTTTTGAAGAGGGCTGTTTGTTTCCTTTCAACAGGTCA
This sequence comes from Erinaceus europaeus, assembly GCF_950295315.1. Classification (NCBI taxonomy): domain Eukaryota; kingdom Metazoa; phylum Chordata; class Mammalia; order Eulipotyphla; family Erinaceidae; genus Erinaceus; species Erinaceus europaeus. The sequence continues at coordinate 79,945,627 of NC_080170.1, forward strand.
AACAGTGGTTGGAAGCAGCTTGTAGGCAGATAGAGATACTGCCTAAGCCAATTTAAATTTCCTAGAAAACTTTGTAAAGAAGCAAGATTAAGGTTAGAAGGAAAGGTGACATTAGGTTTTAAGGAACGAATTTGTGTTAAAGAAATCTCTGAACCTAAGAAAGAAATTGGAGGAATTAGCTGTCTCTTCTCAGGAGCTACATTAAGGCCGCTTTTCTTTAATGCAGGAATGAGAAAATCACGTAGGGCACAGAGGTCTGTATCTGATTTTCCCCATATTAAAATATCATCTGTATAATGAAAAACATGAAGGCCCTTATGAATATATGGGACAAGGGCAGATTTAACAGCCTCCTGACAAATTGTAGGACTATTGGCCATACCCTGGGGTAGCACCACCCATTCAAATCTATCAGCAGGGCTGGCATTATTAATAGATAGAACAGAGAAGGTAAAACGTTTACAATCTTGCAGACGCAAGGGAATAGAGAAAAAACAATCTTGTATATCAATAGCTATGATTGGAATTCCCGTGGGAATTGCAGAAGCAAGAGGCAAACCCCTTTGGGGGGAGCCCCAGACCTGCATGGTTTTATTTACCGCACGGAGATCTTGAAGGAGGCGCCATTTTCCCGAGTGCTTTTTAATCACAAAGACAGGAGTATTCCTTGGGCTTCGAGAATGACGAATGTGTCCCAAGGACAACTGCTCTTGGACGAGCTCTTTTAAAATTTCTAGCTTATCCCTAGGTAAAGGCCACTGTTCCACCCAGACAGGCTCATTAGAAATCCAGCTTAAGCGGGGTGTTTGGCTACGAACAGTGGCATTTAGTATTGGGGGTGCTGATTAGATCTGGTCTTGCGGGAACGAGTGTTACGCTCTGCAGAGGCATCTGTGGATATCCTAACATCAAGACATTCCAGAATATCCCTGCCCAGTAGGTTGGTGCTAATATCAGCTACCAAAGGGTGGAAGTGTCCAGTAGAACCTTCTGGGTCTTCCCACATGAGCGAGTCTCGTGTGCAAAATGATTGGGTCACCCCTCCTACTCCATGTATACTGGGTCCAAGGATAAGTTCCCAATCTTGGGGAATCTCTGCTTGCCTTAAAATCGTCTTTTCTGTCCCCGTGTCAATCAAAAATTTAAAAGGAATATTGCCAATCTTTACTGTCATGGAAGGGTGACCGCGTTCTAAAACAGGAGTGGTACACAAAAATCAGGCCCTGAATTTGTACCATTCAGGGGCGTGCCATCTTTGTGAAAATTTGACCAACAATCTCTCTTCCAGTGAAACTCTTTACAACATCTTGGACAGATCTTACGTGGCTTCTGGCTCCCTGACTGGAGGCGTGGTCACAGCTTATCAGGACATTGGTTACGCCAATGTCCTTGGCGACCACACTGAAAGCAGGCCCCGTTTTGATTACGTGGTCTAACTGCATAAACTTATGTCGTAGCGGATGCCCCATAATTGCCTGATGTAAGTTCCTGTGTCGCTAAAATCCAATTATCTGGGTGTAGGTGTTTAAGATTAAGGCATGCCTGACGGAATTGTGGTACCATGCCTTCCCAGACAATAGAGTGCAGGAGTAGTGAGTGGACGTCAGGATTATAAACCTTTCTCTCTAAGCTTGTCTTCACCCTTGAGATGAAGATCGCTAATGATTCATCAGTGCCTTGGCAAAGAGAGTTAATGGGAACTGACGAATCTACATTGGGTGGGGTCACCCTTTCCCATGCTTGTGTTGGGCAGATGCGTACCTGTTCAAAATAACCGGTTGGAAACCTGGCTTCTGCCTGCTGAGCTCCAGATTCATAAGCTCCTGCTCCAAACAAAGCATCAACATTTCATTCTACCTGTTTGTTACTATTTTCCAGTGATTGTCTAGAGCACTCATCACGGAAGCATGCTGTCCACTATAGGTAGAGGGCATCTGGGAGTGCAGCACAAGCCAGGTCTTTCCAGTCCTGGGGGGTGTTAAGGTGCTGGTAAAAACTCCTTAAAATGGACTTAGTCCATGGCGCGTGAATTCCGTCCTCCCTGACCGCTTGTCTGAGTTGTCCAGGCTCTTAGAGGTGTACGGCTGCCACAGCTGAGGGTTTTGTTTAGAGGGGGCCACGTTTACTGGGAAGGTGTGGATTTGGTTCGATGGCAAAGGAGTGGGAGCTACAGAAGTGGAAGGTGCCGTGGAAACTGCTGTAGTGGCCTCAGGGGAAACTGAACATGTATCTACAGGGACGGAGCTCTCCGGGCAGACTGCACATAGTTTAAGGTCCTTAAATGCTGAAAAAATATCCTTTAACTCTCGTATCTTAGCCACTAGGTCTCTTAATGATGACGTATCAGCAGGGGGTAGGGCCAGAGAAGAGGAAGCCTCAGGAGAAGCTGAACCCGGGTGGCAGGGGGTGGGGTCAGAGAAGGAGCTTCCAAACATGTGTACACGTCTGTGGGAACAGAATTTTTGGGTCTAGCGGCTGATCGCTTAGGGCGTCTAAGTCTTAAGCACATGTGCTTTAACTCATGTATCTCCGCCTCAAGGTCGTGTAGCCTCAAGGCAGACCACATTGTACATATCTTGTAAGTCGTGATTATAGCTATGAGAACCCACGGTGTAGCAAAAATTAAACTGTCTCTGAGAGCACGAATCTGTCCCAAGAGAGAAGGAGATAATGACTGGGACACCTCCTCATAAAACGAAAAATTTCCCATGGTGGAGGGAAACGCGGGGCCACAGAGGTGGGCGGATGCCACTTACCTGTGTCTGGGCAGCTTTCAGGGACCTCAGGCTGGGCTACCCAGCGGGGCGTGGGTGCGGAACACGATGGGCGCCAGATGTTGTTGTTGTGGTTGTGGTCAGGTGTCGGGTTGCACCACGGAGAAGAGAAGAGAGAGGAAGTCCAGAGCAAGTGGGGTACACAAATCTTTATTATAGGATGGGGGGGTGGCTCAGGCCACGTGGAGTCAGCCGACAATGGCCGTCCCCACTACCTGACCATGGGGCGAGAGAAGGAAGAGAGATCTGAGAGAGAGCCGAAGGAGCCGAGAGAGAGAGGGGGAGCCAAGAGCCCAGAGAGAACAAGGGGTGAGGGTAAGGGGGCTTTTATTGGGCGACAACCAGGGGTGATGTGTGGGGCCAGGATTGGTTGAAGGGGGCACTGCTAGGATTTCGCAGGGTGTGGTAAAACCTGGGGGCGGAGACTGCATCAGAATAATTCCTCAGCGTCAGGCCCCCACTACATTGAAGGACATTTTTAGAATATCTCTCTCTCTCTCTCTCTCTCTCTCTCTCTCTCTAAAATACATATATAATCTTGTTTCCTTTTCTGCTGAGATATAGTATGTTGAGCAGCAGCCTCTAAACTCCAAATTCTTGTAGAGATAGAAAATGCCTATTATGGGCTGGGGTAGATGGCATAATGGTTATGCAAACAAATTGTCATGCCTGAGGCTCTGAAGTCCCAGGTTCAATCCCCCACACCACCTTAAGCCAGAGATGACCAGCACTCTGGTAAAAAAGAAAAGAAAGAAAATGTCTGTTATATCTATATATAATATAAAAAAATCTTTGACAGAATTATGTAAGTATTCTTATATTTTGATAATTTTATTTTTTAAAAACAATAACCATGTATTCTTTTTGTAATTTGGAATACCTGTTTCAAAAAAAAAAAAGAGAGGAATCTCAACTCTTAAATCTCTATGACTCTTATAAAAGTTTGATTTTAAACCCAATAGTAATAAGGCTTTGAGGAAGAGACCAGTCATCAGGAAATAATAGTTGGTTAATATATATGCTGAGATAAAAACTGAATTCATCTGTACATTGACACATTTTGTATATCCCTGGTTTAAAACCTACCTGCATTCTGTGATTGCTTTTTCAGTCTCTCAGTGGACAGGAGAGAAGAGAGAAAATGAACTTACAGCTACATTCCCTGCAATCAATCTGATGGGCTGCAATTTAGAAAAGATGAATGAAGCCCAAGCATGGATCCAAAGGATGCTGTCCTTCCAGAACGACCACGTCATTGAGAATAATTATATCCTCTACCTTGGGAAAAAGGAACATAGATTTTTGTCTCAGCTCCAGAAAACCCTAGGTATCTCTATCACAGAGATTATCTATCCTGGAAATACAAAATTGGAGATTAAAGGAGCCAAGGCTGACCTCACTGAAGTTGTAATAAAGATTGAAAACATGCTATGTGAAGTTCAAGCAGAAATGACAAGAAAAAAGGAGCAAGACCTTTGGAATATAATAGGTAAGTAGGTTTATTAAGTTGAGATGACAGCTTTCTCAGCTCTTCCTTATTTTGGGTATAAGCATGTGTGAATAAGAGATTGTTTAGAAGAAAAGAAAGAGCAGCTCTGTGTTAGGCTACAGTTTTATGATAGTTTATTAGTTCTTGTCCCACCAGCTGGATTAATTATTAATAAATAGGAGTGAGCACACACACACACACACACACACACACACAGACTTAGGATGGCATGGATTGCTTAAGAGGCAATTACATGGTAAACGAAACCCTGGGCTACATTAATAATCTAAACGCAAACTCTGGAGGAAAAAGTGCATCTCTGATTCTTATAGATGGAGTATTCAAACATGACACATTCCACTGCTTAATTCATCTCTTTATGTGGATTTTACTGTGTTTATTTGTTGCTGGGAACATTAGAAGACCTAAAACTACCCTTTTGAGCCCTCTCACCAAAGTTAATTATCCATTGCTCTAATTATCCAATTCATTGCTGGGTATAAAGTGAGGTGCACTCAAGTATCATCCATTCAGTGAGATGTAATCCATCAGGAAAACTGTGGGAATTTGGAAACTGTAGTGATAACAAAGAGCTAACAAGATTATACTATTGAAAATGCCACTTTAAGGGGCCAGGTGATGGTGCACTTGGTTAAGCACACACATTACAGTGCTCAAGGACCCAGGTCCAATCCTCTGGTCCCCCCTGCAGGGGTAAAACTTCATGAGTGGTGTATTAGTGCTGCAGGTATATCTCTGTCTCTTTCCCTCTCTATCCCCCCTCTCAATTTCTTTTTTTTAATTGGGGTATTAATGGTTTATAGTCAACAGTAAACTACAGTAGTTTGTACATGTGTAACATATCTCAGTTTTCCACATAACAATTCAACCCCCACTAGGTCCTTCTCTGCCATCGTGTTCCAGGACTTGAACCCTCCCCCCACCCTAGAGTCTTTTACTTTGGTGCAATACACCAACTCCAGTCTAGGTTCTGGTTTGTGTTTTCTTTTCTGTTCTTATTTTTCAACATCTGTCTGAGTGAGATCATCCCATATTCATCCTTCTCTTTTTGACCCCCTCTCAGTTTCTTTCTATCTCTATCAAATAATAAGTAAATAAAATATTTTAAAAGAAAGATAAAAGAAATACAAGAAAGAAAACAATGAAAACCCCACCTTAGGAGTCTATGATTTATTTTATTCATTTATTCTGCTACTGTGTGTTGCATCATTGATATGTGCCCAACATTGTGCTAGGTCTTGAGAATATAATGACAGGATGATTATTCTTTCCATTCGGAATCCAATTGGGGAAATTGAGAAGTCAGCAAGTTATTATGAAGGATGAGGGAGAAATTGATTTGGGAGGTATCTAGAGGGTTAGTTACCTAACCCCAAATGAGTATTAAAGGACAAACTTCTCAGAAGATAAGTCATAGAATAGTGAGGTTGGGAGAGATAGTAAAATGGTTATGCAAAAAGAATTTCATGCTTGAGGCTCCAAAGTCCCAGGTTCAGTCAACCTCATCACCATAAGCCAGAACTGTCACCAGCGCTCTCTCACATTCTCTCTCTCTCTCTCTTCCTCTCCCTCTCTCATTAAAGTAAAACAAGCATTCTCTCTGTCTCTCTCTCTGTCTCTGTCTCTCTCTTCCTCTTCCTCTCCCTCTCTCATTAAAGTAAAACAAACAAAAGAATAAGTAGTGGTTAACGAAGCAAAGAAAGAAAATGTGAGGGGGGGAGATAGCATAATGGTTATACAAAGAGACTGTAATGCCTGAGGCTTCAAGGTCTCAGGCTCTATTCCCTGCACCACTATAAACCAGAGCTGAGCCGTGCTCTAGGAGAAGGAAGGAAGGAAGGAAGGAAGGAAGGAAGGAAGGAAGGAAGGAAGGAAGGAAGGAAGGAAGGAAGGGAGGGAAGAAGGAAGAAAGGAAGGAAAGAAGGAAGGAAATTTGAACCACCTTGGCCATAGCTGGAACTCAATTATATAAGTCTTTATAAATCATATGAAAGTATTCAGATTTTTTTCTTGAAATAAATGGGGAGAAGCAAACTTTAAGCTAAAATAATATCAAACTTGTAGAAATAACACTGGTTGTAGTGGGCAGAACAGAATTAGTATAAAAATTCAGATGCAGAATTTCAAAGAACTCTTCATGTAGAAACAGTCAGAGTTTACAATAAATGAACTATCCACGATCTTCCACAATCCCCAGAAAACCTAGTGTCAAAACAGATAAAATAGTACTCAAGAATGATAAACAAAGTTATGATTTCTACTTATCTTCTAAAATGAATGTGGATTTTTGAAACGGATACTAATGCTTCTCAAGGTAAGAAGATAAAACATCTGTCTCCTATAAAGCTTCTGATTCTAATAATAAAGTTACCCCTACTGTCCCAGCTATTAGAAATTTATTCATGTACATTATTTGGTCTGCTACACCATGGCAGGTAGGTCCACTTCTAGGCTTCTGAGAGTTCTCCACACTGCTCTCCACAGGGGTTGGACCAATTTACATTCCCACCAGCAGTGCAGGAGGGCTCCTTTGTCCCCACAACCTCTCCAGAATTTGTTGCTGCTAACTTCTCTGATGTATGACATTCTCACAGGAGTGAAGTGGTATTTCATTGTTGTCTTTATTTTAATTTCTCTGACAATCAATGACTTGGAACATTTTTCCAGATGTTTGTTGGTCTTTTGTATCTCTTCTATGGTGAATATTCTGTTCATATCCTCTCCCCATTTTTGGATGGGGTCATTTGTTTTTTTGTTACTGAGTCTAGTGAGCTCTTTTTGGTTATTAGCCTTTTGTCTGATGTATGACATGTAAAGATCTTCTCCCATTCTGTGAGAGATCTCTTTGTTTGGGTGGTGGTTTCTTTATTTTAAATTATTTTTATATATTTATTTATTTACTTATTAAATAGAGACAGAGAGAAACTAAGATGAAAGGGGGAGATAGAGAGGCACCAGTCGTGAGGCTTCCTCTCCATAGGTGGGGGCTGGGGACTTGAAGTAGGTCCTTGCATATTATGGCATGTGCTCTCAACTGGGTGTGCCACCACCTGGCCCCATATCTTGAATTTTTTAAAAGGAATAAAGATGGGGCCTGGCGGTTGCATAGATGATTAAGCGCATATGACACAAAGCGTAAGGACCTCGGTATAAGGATCCTGGTTCGAGCCCCCAGTTCCCCACCTGCAGAGGGCGGGGGTCTCTTCATGGGTGGTGAAGCAGGTCTTTAGGTGTCTGTCTTTCTCTCCCCCTCTCTGTCTTCCCCTCCTCTCTCCATTTTTCTCGTTCCTATCCAACAACAAAATCAGCAATGTCAACAGTAACAACAACAAGAGCAACAGCAAGGTCAACAAAATGGGGAAAATGGCCTCTAGGAGCAGTAGATTTGTAGTGCAGGCACTGAGCCCCAACAATAACCCTGGAGGCAAAAAAAAAAAAAAAGAAAGAAAGATGATTAGAGAGAGTTAGCATAATAGGTATACAAGCAGATTCTTATACCTGAGGCTCTCAAGTCCCAGGTTCAATCCCTCGAACCACCATAAGTCTGAACTGAGCAGTGCCCTGATGAGAGAGAGAAAAGGAGAGAAGAGGGAGAGGGAAGGAAAGAGGGAGAGAGAAGATAGGAGAAAACACAATATCATGAAACTAACACCTAGACTTTGGTCTTCTTGATTGGGTAGCATTTGAGTAATATATGTACACAGTATCCTTTCTTGCCTCTTACAAAAAGCATTGGGCAAAGTCATGTTTGTAATCTTGGATGTGCTCTTATTAACTACCTAATATTATATTTATGTGTTTCAGTTTCTTCATTAATAAAGTCATATTAATTATTTTTGTAGTGGAATTGTAATGATCAAATGAGGTAGAGATGTGAAATCTTTTTGAAAAGTTTATGCATTATACAAATGGCATATTGCTCTCCATCATTCCTTAATGTCTCCTTATGCCTGTCTCTTTTTGTTGGTGGATATCATAGCTAAAACTATAAATATTTCCTAGGAACCACACTTTTATATATCATCATTAAAGCATTGATGGATGAAGTATATATTTAATCATTTTTCCCTCGGGTTCTGAATCCAAATCAACAATGATAAGTCTACTAACCGTCTAGTTTATCCTATAGTTTATTACAGTTACAGTTCTATTTGCATATCCTAAACATTCAAGGGCTGCATTTTTTTTTTACTATTTTCTTTTTTTATTTTTATTTTTTACTATTTTCTTTTTTTATTAGTGATTTAATAATGATCAGTAAGATTTAGGGTAAGGTGCCAGGTGGTGGCGTACCTGGTTGAGTGCACATATTACAATGAGCAGGGACCCGAGTTCAAGCCCCATTCCCCATTTGCAGGGGTAAAACTTTGCTAGTGGTGAAACAGTGTTACAGGTGTCTCTCTGTCTCTCTCCCTATCACCCCCTTCCTCTTGATTTCTGATTGTCTCTATCCAATAAATAAATGTAATAAAAAATATTCTTTCTTTGGCACCACAGGGCTGGGTGGTGGGGCAGCTGGTTAAGTGCGCATGTTATAACACACAGGACCTGGGTTCAAGCCCCCAGTCCCCATCTGCGGGAGGAGAACTTTGCGAGTGGTGAAGCAGAGCTGCAGGTGTCTCTCTCTCCCTCTCAATTTCTTCCTATCTCTATCAGATAAATAAAGAAAATTTAAAAATTAAAAAAAAAAAAAGATTGTGGGATAAGAGGGATATGATTCCATACTATTCCCACCACCAGAGTTCCACAGCCCACCCCCTCCATTAGAAGTTTCTCTATTCTTTATCCCTCTGGGAATATGGACCAAAGATCTTTATGAGGTGCAGAAGGTGGAAGGTATGGCTTCTGTAATTGCTTCTCTGCTGTACATGGGCATTGGCAGGTTGATCCATACCCCCAGCCTGTTGCTATACAGGTCCTTATCCCTAATGGGGTAGGGCCCTGGGGAGATGGAGTTCCAGGACACATTGATAAGATAGTCTGCCCAGGTTGGTGTCATGGTAACATCTGCTACTTGGTGGCTGAAAAGTTGAAAAAGAATATAGTAAATGAGATATAGATGAGGACCCATGGGATAGATAGAGCACATGTGTACATGTACCCATAATTTAGGAGGAAATATATACCTTAAAGTAAAAGTGTGCAATAGTCTGCAGTGACTCAATGAGTGCAGCAAGCAAGTAGAAAGACCTAAAATAAATAAATAAATAAAGTACTTAATCAAATATTTTCTTTTTTGCCTCCAGGGTTATTACTGGGGCTCAATGCCGGCACTTTGGAGAACCAAGGGCTCAAACCAGCATACTTGTGCGGGTCCTTGCACTTCTTACTATGTGCACTTAACCTAGTGCACCACCGCCCAGCCCCCTTAAGCAAATATTTTCTACTTAGCCCTATATACCCTTCTCACCTACTTCTTATTTCACTCCCCTTAATCACTCTAAGTCTATCCCTGTCAGATAAAGTAAGGACTACAAAAGCTGGATAAGGGCAAGAGACTGGCACACTTTAATGATGGCCTTTTTGGCCACTACTAGGCCACCGCATCACCCAGAGCCCTAGCCAGGGAATCTGGTGATTCCCACACAGATATGTTGGGCCTAGACCTCTAACAGATCCGTCTCTCCACCATCACTGGTCGTCTCCATCAGGAACAACATAGTGGACCCTCTTGTGGGCCTCTCTAGGACCTTTCTGTCTATGCATAATAATAGTGATAGAAATTGCCCCACTCTCTGAAGGGAGGCTGGGTCAACATACTCTACTGTTCAACGTAAACTGGTTCTGAAATGAGTGCAGCCTAGAATGTTTCTGGCTGTGACCATGGAATGTGAGCTCAGGCCAACAGGGATGCAGAGGTTACACAGGCTCCTATGCTAAATATGAAGAGAGATGGGCCCTAGGTCAGGTCAGTGGGGTTTACAGTTAATGGTATTTATATATTCTTCCTATATTTGGAAGCTACTTTCTGCCCTGATCCAGCTTTCTAATCCTACTCCCAATTCTGACACCATCTTCCCAGACAATACTTTCAACACACTTACATGTTAGCTGTTGGGCTCAAGCAAAATTAGTAAAGTCATGGGCCCCTTGGAATATACCTAAAATAGACTTCCTAGCTTCTTCCAAGGGCTACAGTTTTTGTTTTTCTTTTTCTTTTTTTTTTTTTTTTTTTTTTGTGTGTGTGTGTGTTTTAACCAGAGCTCTGTTCAGCTCTGGTTTGTGGTGGTATGGGGATTGAACCTGGGACTTCAGAGCCTCGGGCATAAAAGTATCTTTGCATAACCAATATGCTATCTACCCCTACCTGGGCTATAGTTTTAACTGGCTGATCTGTTTCTCCAAATTTCTATAATTTTTTTATTACATTTCTTTTCAAACCTTTGCCCCTTCACAGACCATTGAGAGAAAGTTTTGTGTTTCTCATTTTCAGGACAAAGGACTAATCAACAATCAAAATACCAGGATGGCATGGAAGAAAATAAATTTTTGAAATGTCTGAGCTGTGAAACTCAGGAAATTCGTGATCGAAAGAAAGAATTTGAAAAGTGTGGTTTGAGTGTTGTGAAGGTATACTTTATTAAAGGAAAAATTTGACTCATCTTGCTAATTCACATGGTCCTGCAGCCAAAAGAAAACTCACCTGATGATGACTAACCTAGCTACTTACTGACCTAGATTGCTATGAGTAAGATTGAGAAGATTTTAGAAAAGGATAGGTGTAGGAATGTATCTGGAGTCAGGAGGTAAATATATGGGTAGGATATATAGAAGTATAGATCAAGTTTTAAAAAAAAAAAAGCCATCTGTCTATCTTGTAGCAAAATAAAATAAATGTAGTAGTATTTACACACAGTATTATAATTATTGACCTTTTAAATTTTTTATTTTAGATGAGAAAGAAAGAGAAGTCAGAATACCACTCCAGTATATACAACACTGGATATCAAACTAGGAGCCTCAAGCATGCAAAGTCCTGCTTTCTACCAACTGAGATATTTTCTCGCTCCTGTTTACCTAGTTTTTGAAAATCTCTCATTAGCCAAATAGTGACCTATAATAGGAAAAAGAAAGTTTACATTGTTGACCATTTCATTACCAGTGTCTGGCATATATATAGTGATTGTTCAATGAATTTTTAAAATTTTTTTATTATCTTTCTTTATTTATTGAATAGAGACAGCCAGAAATCAATAGGGAAGGAGGGATAGAGAGGAAGAAAGACAGAGAGACACCTGCAGCCCTGCTTCACCACTTGCAAAGCTTTCCCCCTATAGGTGGGGATGGGGGCCTCGAACCTGGGTCCTTTAGCATTGTAAAATGTGCGCTCAACCAGGTGCACCACCACCCGACCCTTTCAATGAATTTTTATTAAGTGAATTCATTATTCATTTAGGGACAAGAGATTTTGAAGATATAGAACTCAGACAGAAACCAAGAGAGACTTTCATATAACTTCGTATGAAATGCAAGTTTCATATGAAAAGTAGCATATACATACGTACCTTTTATTTTTTGAAGCAGTCTACCAGGCAGCTTAAGTAGCAGTTCTCCAGTTTCTCTTTCAATTTTTCATTTCCTTGCATTATAGGTGGAGAAAATACAAAACGATGTTCTCGAGAATGTCTTTTTAAAGAAGAAGCTGGACATTGAAAAGAGAATGAATGGGAAACCTGTGAGCCACAGGTTGTTTCAGCGAGTCCCATACCAGTACTGCAAAATGATCTGCAGAGTTGGCTTTCAGAGACTGTGTTCAGTGCCCTGTGGTAGGTGTCAGCCCCTCAGAATGGGGATCATTATGTATGAGAATTGGTGAGCAGACCTCAGCAGATGGCTCACCTCTAGCACCATTTATTGTTGTGGTGAGAGGGTCATCTACAACTGAGATGTTGTAGTAAAGTCATTTGGGGGAGGCTGACTGGGTTGGTTTTGATCTGATAAATGCAAGCACTCCCCCCCCCACAAGGGAGTCAGTGCCTGTCAGCATGTATTAGCTCTAGAATTACCACAGTTATCCAAGTAGGAGAGGAGTAAGCGACCAAAGGAACCATAACTGATTTAATTAGCCATTTGCATTTTCACTGTAGGTAAAGTCATTTGGGTAATTTTTTTTTTCATCACATAATTTGTTAATGACAGGTTTTAAGTCAAAGAGAGTGTTGAAAGTTAAGATCTATAGTCCACTGTTTTTCTCCTATCTTTATTTATGTGTCCTATCTGTAGAAAACTCTGTGAAACTTTGTGTTTACTTATCTCAACAAAATTATTCAACACTATACAATTACCCTCATCACTTAATTCAAAAGACATTTTCTTGAATATAATGAAGTTGATCTTTTCCAGTCCTTGCATTTCCCGTAGCATGCTGGTGAATTGATTAGCTATCATCTGGTAGGTAAAAGAAGTAACTTTCTTTTTAAAAATGTAGTATCAGCGGATTGTGTTCAGGAGTACACTCTACTGCTATGCCTCCTCCCTAGTACAGTATTTTATGTACATATTTATGAGAGACACAAATGCACCACTGCACCATCCACTGAATTCCATTTGTCTCTGTTCTTGGTGCTCAGGAATCCAACTCAGAGCCTCACACATGGAAATCATGTGCTCTACCCACTAAGATAGACCTCCCAGCTTTGGCGATAACATTTTAAAAAGTGATTTAAAATATGTATTAATGGATATGAGTAAGGGAGAGAGAACCAAAGCATCACTCTGTTGCAGATGATGCTGGTAATGATCTCCAGATTTCATGCCAGTGAGTCTAACACCTTATCCATTGTACCACTTCCTGGGGTGCTGCAAATACTATCCATCTTATCTGTGGAAGTCTATATGTAACTGTTGTGTCACTGTTAAGATGTACCAACATTTTAATGCTTATTGTATTGTCCCTGTTAGATCTCCCCAAAGGAGGATTAAACTTTTACTAATAATCATAGCAGTTGCCTAACATTACAGCTTTATTTTTTTTCTAGTTCACTAAATTAGTTGCTCTTGATTTCTAGTAAGCAAGCTCTGGAAATCGTCTTCTCTTTGCCCCAGAGATAACATAAGCAATACCTAGGGTAAAATTAAACACAAATAATCCAGGTGGTAAAAGCAGTAAATGAATCCACTTCAAGAAGTCTTTGTGGAGTTGTGCAGTAGCGCAGCGGGTTAAGCACACATGGTGCAAAGCGCAAGGACTGGCATAAGGATCCCGGTTCGAGCCTCCAGTTCCCCAACTAAAGGGGAGTCGCTTCACAGGTGGTGAAGCAGGTCTGCAGGTGTCTATCTTTCTCTCCCCCACTCTGTCTTCCCCTTCTCTCTCCATTTCTCTCAGTCCTATCTAACAATGACAACATCAGTAACAACAACAATAACTACAACAACAAGAAGAAAAGCAACAAGGGCAACAAAAGGGAAAATAAGTAAATAAATATATATATATATAAAGAAGTCTTTGAATGCAGCTAGGGAAGTGCTGATGCGTGTGGTGTTTTTACTGAAAATGAAATAAAAATACACAGACTGGGTGGTGGTACACCTGGTTGAGCTCAAGGGCCTGGATTTAAGCCCCTGGTTCTCATTTGCAGAGAGGAAGCTTCATGAGAGACTAAGCAGATGTCTCTTTTCTCTCTTCCTTTTCAATTTCTCTGTCTCTACCTCCTCCCCACCCCAAGAAAAAAGAAAAAAGAAGAAAAGAGAGAGAGGGAAGGAAAAAAAGAAATGAAAATTCACAACTACTATTTGCTCCTAAGCCCATTATAATTGTCTTTTATGTATTTACCCCCCACCATTGAAATTACACTTAAGATAATCACTGTATTTTTATTTTCTAAATCCAGTCTTATGGAAGACACATCCTACTCAACACCTTTCTTCTCCAATATTGAAAACACATACTTTCCTCCTAAGCAACATAATTCAAGTCTTATCCTGGTTTAAATTAAGGCAGTCCTCTCTTGAAGTTTATCAGTAATACAATTGCTACAACACTCTCATTGTATAGCCATATGAGGAACTGAAAAATAAACAAACAACAACAGCAAGGACAACCCTCTCATTTGGAAAAGTGAAAAGGAAATAGACACAAGTTACTAGCTCATATCATTAATCACATGCTGCTGTACAGGAAATAGTGAAGACTCTGTTCTAGGAGTGGAGTGATACCATCATCATTTTGCACTCTGGGAAAAGTCTTTTTTTTTTTTTTTTTTTTTCTTATTTATGATGTTTAACAGAGCACTGCTCAGCTCTGGCTTATGGTGTTGCAGGGAATTGAACCTGGGACTTTGGAGCCTCAGGCATGAGAGTCTCTTTGCATAACCATTATGCTTTCTACCCCGACCCTGGGAAAAGTCTTTATGTATTGCCATCCTTTATCATTTCTAGATTCATTGCCTATCCAAGTCCCTGTACTGATGGTTTTGAGGACTAGAATGCTTGGCTTATGGTGTCTTCAGCAAGACAGTTCCTTTAAAAAATTAGCTGACAGAGCCTGGGAGGTGGTGTGGTAGATAGGACACTAGACCCGTGCATGAAGTCCTAAGTTGAATTTGTCTCAGTCTATCTTTTGTGTTAATGGATGGGTGGCTTTAAAAAACAAACAAACAAAAAATTTTACAGGTACAAGGCCTATTTGCTTCTGGTCAAGTTCATGTCTTTATAACTGAGCCAAATATCTTGTCTCTCTAGTCTTTAAACCTCAGTAATCTGGTCTTTTACCTGCTGGTCTCTATGCCTTGCTCATTTTGATAGAATTTATTGAAATTCAGACAGTGGACTCATTGGGGAGATACTACCCTATATGTGATCTGTGCTACTGTTTCTAATAAGAATACTTAAACTGAAGACACTTGAGAAATCCAAGAAACATTAATTTATCACCACTAAAGCTATCTCTCTCTCTTTTTTTCTCTGTATGTCTTTCTCTGTATCTCTCTCTTCCTCTTTCTCTCTCTTACTTAGCTTTCATTGGGAATACCAGATCTCTTGACTATTTTCACCCATCAGACTCCAAGTTACAGAACTCATTCCATTTGATGACTATCCACAGGCAGAGGGAACTTCTTAGCAAAACTTTTTTTTCTTCCATTTTTGCTTACATCTCAGCCAATTCTATTTTGAGTTCATCTCTTGCTTGTAGGATTTAGCTAAATGCAGCAATGAGACTACACATTTGCAGTTTCCTTATTAGGGTCATAAGTATTTATTGAGCATTTTCCATGAGTCAGACCCTGTGCTAAGTGTGAGGGTTACATCATTAGTCAAAACACAGAGTTCCTGCCCTTTTCATTTATAATCGAGTGATGTCTGTTCTTCCTTTCTTTCTTTTATTTTTTTATTGACTGTTGTTGTCATAGAGGTACAGTTTCACTTCTGTCCAGGATAGGTGTCAGTATTCCTCACCTATCACCAAAATGTCAACTCCCTCCAACTATGGTCTTGCTCCTTCTTTGATTGTTGGCATTTTCCAGAATTGTAAAGGAAACTTTCCTCTGCAATGCCCTCCCTAGATAAGTTCACTTATTCTTGTGACTTTGACTGCTATTTCTATAATGATTCATGACTTTATAACTTTAATTCCCTGTCTCTCTTGTGACCTCCAGCTGTCTTTCATACATTATCTATTTAAATGTCCCACAGTTATTTCAAACTAAACTCCTCTTGACTTTACTTTTACCTAAGGAATATGACCTCCCATGAACCCCCCTGCCCTTGTACTCCCTAACCTGGATAAAGCCATCCTCCTCCTCCCATCAATCTACCATGCTTTCTAAGGTAGAAACTTTATTATTCTCCATTTATGTCTTTCCCTTACCCTTATATCTAGACAGTCACATAATCCTAGTAAGTTTCTCTCAGCCTCTCTATTCCTATTGCCTTAGTTCATTTTCCCTATAGACCTAGGCAATTACCAGGTTCTTTTTTTTTCCTTTCTTCAAAACCCACCTCTACCTAACCCATTATTTATTGTGCTTCCAGAATTCTTAGGAGAAAAATTCACATGCCCATTTAATATTTGTATTCTTAGTTGTCTACAAGATAAATATGCAAACACCTGGGGTCTGGGCAGTGGTGTACTCAGTTAAATGCACATAGTACTATGAGCAGGGATATATGCAAGAACCCAGGTTTGAACTCCTGCTTCCCTACCTGTAGGGGGAAGCGTCATGAATGGTGATGAATGGTGAAGCAGGTCTGCAGGTATCTCTCTTTCTCTCCCTCTATATGTCCCCTCAATTTCTCTGTTTTATTGAATGAAAAAAAAAGAAAAAGAAAAGAAAAAATGGCTTCCAGGAATGGTGGATTGACTCTGAGCTCCAGCAACTGGAGGCAAAATGAAATAAAATAATAGAAATGCAAACTCCTTAGTGAAGTTCCTAGGTCCAAGCTCCATATTACTTCACTATTTTTATCATTTAATAGATTTAACACTCTAGTTATGAATCTTATGGTTTCCTAAATATGTTGCATACTTTTCAATCTTTGTGCCTCTGCATGTAGAATACCTTCTTCATGAATTGTTTTAGCCCAGAAAACTCCTTCATGATGTAGCTCAAATAGCATTTCCTGGCTGATGCCTCCCCTAGCACTTGAAGGCCCCACAAGTTGCTTCTTCCATAGTGCTTCTGCACTTCCTCTATTCTTTTGTTACAAAATCTCTAACTTTAAAAAATGTGACAAAAAAGTGACAATTTACAGTTCCATAAAATTCAGATGTGGAGGACCAAGTAGTGGCACATCTGGTAGCAAACACGCCTGATTGAGCAAGGACCAGGATTCAAGTCCCCAGTACCCACTAGCAGTGAAGCAGTGCTGTAGGTGTCTCTCTTACTCCCTCTAGATCAAAATTAGGTGAAAACTTTTTTTGAGGGGGTGGGGGAGATTATTTGGGGGACTTCTGTCAGGCTTCAAAGGGAACTAATGACCTACCCAAATCACTGTTCCACTGTAGAAAATGCATATCCCTAGTGGTCCATGAGGTGGTACAGTGGATAAAGCATTGGCTTCTCAACCATGAGGTCCCAAGTTCAATGCCTGGCAGCACATGTACCAGAGTGATGTCTGGTTCTTTCTCTCTCTCCTCCTATCATCCTCATGAATAAATAAATAAATTCTTTTAAAAAAATGAAAATGCATACCTCTGTAATAGCCATGTAATATCATCCAAATCCAGGGTGTCTTTACCTAAACAATGCAGCACGTACACTGGCATTGTGTTCTATGCACAACAGTCTCCTTGTTTTGACTTTGTTCTTATTTTTTTGTCATGAATTTGGGAAACATTCTGCCTTTTATTAGATACAATTTTCATAAGACATATTCTCAAGAATTGTAGAGAGACCATTATTTATGGCTTCTAGAAGTTCTTCTGAGTTTTAAGGGAAATAGAATCTTCTATTACACTTTCTTTATCATTTGCCTGACTGATGATGTTGACCTGAGTCAGAATTTCTCTGAACTTCAGACTGTTCCCTTGTTAAATGGAGATACTACCCAAATCATTGATTGACAACAGTCAATAAATCATATATCCTTCTATAAACTAATGGTATACTTAAGTGTAAAATATTATGACGTTGATGATATCTGTGGCAATTTATCTCAATGGAACAACTATGGATATGGATATCTTTAATACAAACACAGGGCTTTGGACTAGGAAGTGATTATTATTTGGAGGACTAAAGAGAAATACATCTTACTACCAAAATATGATTTTCCAGCTCATAATAATATTTTGAAATTATCTTTATTTATTGGAAAGAGACAGCCAGAAATAAAGATAGAAGGGGGTGATAGAGAGGGAGAGAGAGACAGAGACATCTGCAGCACTGCTTCACCACTCACAAAATTTCCCCCCTGTAGGTGGGGACCGGGGGCTCAAACCTAGATCCTGGCACATTCTAGCATGTATTTTCAACCAAGTGTGCCACCACCTGGTCCCCACTCATAATAATCTTTTGCCCCGACCAGCGGGGTGGTGAACAGTGGCTAGGAACCCACGAAACCTGGAATGAAAAGGACAGGAGACACAAGAAATGACATCAAGACAGGACTCTGATCAAGCTGCAAAATTTTATTGTGTTCACAGGCATTATAAGGCTTTGGGAAGGGGGGGGAGATGCTGAAGGAGGAGGAGGGGGAGCAAACTTCAAAGTGGAATGTTCCTTGCAACAAACAATGGCCGAAATCATGTTTGTTACCACAACTATGTGTTGTCTCACTTGATTACTGATAAATGGTCTACCTGAGGGGAAATGGCCTGCCCAGGGGAGAAATAAACCTTGTCTTGAGGGCTTCCATTGTTTCAAAGCTTATCAAGCAGAGAAATGGTTCCTGGCAATCTTTTACTTCTTTTTTTCTTTTTATCTTTTATCAGAACCAAAATTTGGAGATGGCATATACTTCATGAAGGATCTTAAAGGCCTAGCATCCCAGATAAAGGCAACACCTGCGACAGATAAGTTCATCTATGTATTTGAGGCTGAAGTACTCACAGGCTCCATATGCCAGGGTCAGCAGTCAATTATCTCTCCTCCATCCTTGATTCCTGGATCCATAGAAAGCCATGACAGTGTGGTTGACAATGTCTCCAAACCTGAAATCTTTGTTATTTTTAGTGGTATGCAGGCTAAGCCCCGTTATTTGTGGACTTGCACTCAGAGTCCTGTAAAATCACAAGTCACTGCGTACTCTCCATGGCCTTGGTCAAATTTTTCAGGTGGTAGTTCAGTTGATTAATAACCTCCATTATTATTATAATACCCAGCATTGCCTTGCTTTGGAAGAATTAACCAAATAATTGTCACCAGTGACACAAAAAGTGATTTGAATATGTCAAATTGGTTGTCTATACAGACTTGATTATTGAAAGAACTAGCTGTATACTAGCATCTTTGTGCCTTCACTTTTGTCTTTATTTCTTGGGCTTAAGCGGATAGATATCCATTAAACCTATCAAGATCAATTTCTCTCCAAGTATTTCCTTCATCTCTTTTACTCCAGGTAACAGTAAAAATGTTTTTACATGTAACAAAGATTTTTCTAGTATGTAATCCAATTATTTTGTCTTCTGAAATGGTAATATGAACAAATGGTGATAGTATATACTAAAACAGTAAGATGATCTTGGGTTTTCCAGATAATTTTATATTATTTAGATAACAAAATAAATCATTTTTGTCTGTATAACTGACTCTGAAAAATTATTTCATTACAATGAAATTATTTGAAATGGAATGCCATCAAAGACTGATACACAACTTATATTTTGTTTGAATTCACCTGTATCAAGCAACATTACTAAAATACTATGAAATCAAATTATTAATTCACCAAGAATTTCTTGATGACCAGATGTAGTTAAATCACTGTCTGAGTGCTGAGGGTTATGGTACTGGACAAGATAAAGGTGAACATCATGATTACAGCCTGAGTAATCAGAAAGACAGCTCTGGACAACTTAACAAGTATGACTGGGTATAATGAATGAGTAACCATAGATTCTTTGGGGAAGTTTAAGGGAAAAAAAAGATAATCAGGTTGGTTGGGAGGAAGGTCTCCTAAAGACAGTGAAGCTTAAGATAAATCTTGAAGAATCTGTAAGAATTTAAAATGCACATCTACAAAGTACTGGCACTTCAGAAAAAAAATATTTTGCTCAACAACAAACAAAACAAAAAGATAACAGGGCCAGGCAGTGGAACACCTAGTTAATTGCATACATTACAAGGGCCCAGTTTCAAGCCCTGAGCTCCATCTGCAGGGGAAATGCTTCATGAATAGTAAAGCAGGGATGCAGGTGTGCCTGTCTCACTCCCTCTCTACCTCCCCCTCCCCTCTCAGTTTCTCTGTCTTTATCCAGTAATAAATACATTTTCAAAAATTTAAAAAATAAAAGTTAAGAAAAATAGCAGAGCTAGTGATAGGGCACAGGAAATTCTGTGCAGAAGTCTTATATTCAGTCCCTAGCACTATTAATAGCAAGTGCTCTGGTAAAATGAAAAAAGTTAACAGATAAAAAAAAAGTCCAATCTCAACTAATAAATGCCATCCTTGTATTTTTGTAAAAGTAAGTGACATGAGAATTCTGGTAAGGGGAGATAGTTTAGCTGGTAGAGTACAAGATTTTCATATCTGAGGCTCTTAGCTCTTTCCACAGTGATGCATGTCTGTGTGGTGCTCTGGCTTCTCTCTCTGATATAAAAATTTCCCATGATTTAAAAATAAAATAAATTTAGAAAAGGACTCTGTGTTACCTAGTATTATTTCAAACAAATACTACGTCTGTTGAAACCAACTCAACAAAATCACACCAAGGAAACACTAAGGCATTAAAGAGCTACCATGACAATGAGAACTTTAGGGAAAAGGGAAAGCAGGAGTTGTGAACCTAATATTTGCCATCACATGTGGTAATTGCTAATTCTGAAATCAGTGACTGAAAGACTGAGCAGAGTTTTTGGCTGTTTCATGGGAAAGAGGAGGCCATGCTAAAGAGAGGTCCTAGTTAATAGTCCAGATTTGTGATTAGGGAATTGAAAGGATACCTTAACTAGGAGTAGGAGTGAACTGGAAATAAACTAGCTTTCACTGAAGAATCTTGAATTATTAATTAGAATATAATGAGCTGTCCTTACATGAATAGACACACTGACCAGTGGAATGGAACTGAGAACCCAGAAGCCCTCACACCTATGGACATCTAATCTTTGACAAAGGTGCCCAGACTATTAAATGGGGAAAGCAGAATCTCTTCAACAAATGGTGTTGGAACAACTGGGTTGAAACATACAGAAGAATGAAACTGAATATTTTACCAAATACAAAAGTAAATTCCAAGTGGATCAAAGATTTGGATGTTAAATCAGAAACTATCAGATAATAAGAGGAAAATATTGGCAGAACTTTTTTTCTGCATAAATTTTAAAGATATCTTCAGTGAAACAAATCCAGTTACAAAGAAGACTAAGGCAAGTATAAACCTATGGGACTACATCAAATTAAAAAGCTTCTGCACAGCAAAAGAAACCACTACCCAAACCAAGAGACCCCTCACAGAATGGGAGAAGATCTTTACATGCCATACATCAGACAAGAGGCTAATAAGCAATATATATATATATATATATATATCTTGCCAAATTCAATAACAAGAAAACAAATAACCCCATCCAAAAATGGGGAGAGGACATGGACAGAATATTCACCACAGAAGAGATCCAAAAGGCTGAGAAACACATGAAAAAATGCTCCAAGTCTTTGATTGTCAAAGAAATGCAAATAAAGACAGCAGTTAGATATCACTTCACTCCTGTGAGAATGTCATACATCAGAAAAGTTAGCAGCAACAAACGCTGGAGAGGTTGTGGGGTCAAAGGAACCCTCCTGCACTGCTGGGGGGAATGTCAATTGGTCCAACCTCTGTAGAGAGCACTGTTGAGAACTCTCAGAAGACTAGAAATGGACCTACCTAATGACCCTGCAATTCCTCTCCTGGGGATATATCCTAAGGAACCCAACACACCCATCCAAAAAGATTTATGTACACCTCTGTTCATAGCAGCACAATTTGTAATAGCCAAAACCTGAAAGCAACCCAGGTGTCCAACAACAGATGAGTGGCTCAGCAAGTTTTTGTATATATACACAGTGGAATACTTCTCAGCTATTAAAAACGGTGGCTTCACTGTTTTCAGCCCATCTTGGATGGAGTTTGAAGAAATCATGTTAAGTGAAATAAGTCAGAAACAGAAGGATGAATATGGGATGATCTCACTCTCAGGCAGAAGTTGAAAAACAAGATCAGAAGAGAAAACACAAGTTGAACCTGATCTGGAGTTGGTGTATTGCACCAAAGTAAAAGACCCTGGGGTGGGGGGGGAGGGGGAGGAAGAGTACAGGTCCAAAAAGGATGACAGAGGATCTAGTGGGAGTTGTATTGTTATGTGGAAAACTGAGAAATGTTATGTATGTACAAACTATTGTATTTACTGTCAAATGTAAAACATTAATCCCTCAATAAAGAAAGTTTTAAAAAAGTGAACTGATCTTGGTCTAACTGGTCAGAAATATTTGACTAAGGTGTCTTTTTGAGATTATCTTCCTTTGGGAGCTAGCTGGCTGTTTATGCAAAGTGACTCTCATACCTGAGGCTCCAACATCCCAGGTTCAATACTCTGCATCACTGTATGCCAGAGCTGAGCAGAGTTCTGGTAAAAAACAAAACAAAATAAAATAAAATTAACCTTCTTTTTCCCCCAAACCCTTGCTCAAATTAAAAAGCACACACTGGTGAGGAACTCAGTGTACTAGATAGATAGCCGATATCCAGGACAAATGAACATTGTTTAACTTAGGATCCAGTATGGTTGTCTTCCCACACTTACAAATCTTTCGGACTATCCATTTCACTGTGCTTCTTTGGCCTGTGATTTAATTTGACTAGATAAAATCGTTTCACATGAGACCCCTGGCTGGCTGAAGGTTTTGTTATTGCTCAATAAGAAGTTCCCCAAAAGAATTCTATCAAATTAAACAGTAACAATTACCCCTGTAGGCTGCGATGAGGAGGAGAGAGAGAGAGAGGGAACACAATTCTTTAGTGCCTACACCTCAGAGTTGGGTGAGAGCACAGTGGTTCAGGCCATGTAGAGCTAGCCAAAATGGCCGCCTTGCCAACAACCTTCCCTGCCTCTAATCACAGAAGTGAAAAGCAGGCAAGAGAGATAGAATCGGAAAAGAAGGGCTTTATAGGGCAAAAACCAGCAGTGACCAGCCAGGACAGAATTGGTTGGGAAGGGCACTTCGAGAATATCGTATTAACTCTAGAGGGAACTGGCACTAGCCTGAGGGGACATCCGCACAGCAACCCCAATTTTTGTTTCAGTTTCGTTTATTCCAAGTAAAACAAGTGTTTGCATCTCGTTTAATTTCTTATTTTTTGATGGTCCTCATACATTATAAGGCAAGGTAGATGGGCAAGGACTACAGAAAGTGGTAATCAATAGACATCCTCAAAAGTGATGCACGTGAATCTTCAGACTTAAGGGCGCTGGCTTTTTAACACTTCTGTTAACAATCCCTTGGTCTTCTATCATTTAATTAACTAGAACACTGCTCGGTTCTAGTTTATGATGGTGCTGTGGGGATTGAGCCGAGGAACTCAGAGCCTCAGACATAAAAGTCGTTATACACAATCATTATGCTTTCTTTTCAGTCCAACAGTCATTTAATTTCCCTTAGACGTGACTTTGGTGATTATTATTATTATTATCTTTATTTATTTATTGGATGGAGACAACCAGAAACCGAGAGGGAAGGGGTGATTGAGAAGGCGAGAGACAGAGAGACAGCTGAAACACTGCTTCACCACTCGCAAAGCTTTCCCCCTGCAGCTGGGGACTGGGGGCTGCAACCAGGCAGGGTCCCTGAGCATTGTAACATTTGCGCTCCACCAGTCGCGCCACCACCTGGCCCCAACAGTCATTTAATAAACCGGTAATACGCACCAATATGTGAGAGGCTTTAGAGAGCAACCAGCATTGATGCGAACTAGAAGAGATTCAAAGTCAGCCTCGTTGAGAACTTTGGAATTCTACCTGCAAAGTACCATTCATAGTCACTACACCACGATTCTCATTGTCCTGCCTTTGCCAATGAACAAAAGTTTCTCAGAGTGAACTTCCTTTGCCCGGTTTTCACTGGTTGGGGTTATCTGCAAGATTGCAGCATCCACCCAAAGGCTACTGAAAAAACGGGTGGGGGTAGGTAGCATAATGGTTATGCAAACCGACTCTCATTCCTGGGGCTCCAAAGTCCCAGGTTCAATCCCCTGAGCCACAATAATCCAGAGCTGAGCAGTGCTCTAGTAAAATAAATAGATAGATAGATAGATAGATAGATAGATAGATAGATAGATAGATAGATAGATAGATAGATAGATAGATAGATAGATAGATAGATAGATAGATAGATAAATACATTAAAATAAAATAGACTACTCAAAAACTACATTTCCCGGCAGGCTCTGGCGCTGGGCGGTAGGGGCGCGCGCGCAGGTGCGAGGGTCCGCCCCCGCGCGCAAGCGCACTGCGAAAGCCGGCTGAGCTAGTCTCGCTGCTGGGTGCGCGGCGGCGGAGAGCGAGGCCTGCTGAGCACCGCAGAGGCGCTGGCCAGCTCTGCGAGCTTGAACGCCGGAGCAGACGCGGAGCAGACGGCAAGCGGGCGAGCGAATTAGCGGCTTCCTTCAGCAGCGGCACCGAATCCGGTTGCCTTGAGCGTGGTGAGTGCAGTGACCCGCCGCGCCGGCCCCTCCCCCTCCCGCCGGTAGATTCGGGAGTCCTCGGCCGGCGGTACCGGGAAAGAGGCCCCGGAGCCGGGGCGGCCGCCGGCCGTGCTCAGACTCGAGTTCCTCGTGCTCGGGCGCCGGCTGCGCGTCGGTGCGTCACGGGCTCGGCCGCGCTAACGGCCGCGCGGCGGGCGGAGGAGAGAGTGGGGGTGGGGAGCGCGGGCGTGATCGCCTTCGTGCTCGCGGGCAGAGGCGGGGCGGGGCGGCCGCGGGGTTGGAAGCGGCGCCGGGGACTGCGGGGCGCCGAGGCAGCGGGGCGGAGAGGAGGCGAGCGAGTGCGGAGCCGGCGCCGCAGCCCAGCGCGGGCGGGCGGGCGGGCCGCGCCGGGCGCCGTGACGGAGCAGGAAGGAGCGGCGGCGGCGTGTGCAGTCCTCTCCGAGGCAGGAAGGACCCTCCCGGGAATTCACTAGTTGCTGCGGGAGCCGGTGGCCGGGTGGGGGGTGGCGGGGAGAGGCGGGAGGGAGGGAGGTGGCCGGCGAGCGGCTGCTGTTTACAGATGTCATAACAACTGGGGCCTGGAGCGGCTGGCAGGGGTGTGGTAATTACAGAAATGACAGAACTTCACGGCTGCGGACGAAGGGCATGTGCCGGTGCACGGGGATGCCGAGAGGCTCGGAGCGGGGAGGCCGATGACGGAGGACGGGTCGGCGAAGTGGTGGGAAGGGAGAGCGAGCTGCGGTGTTTTCAGAGGCTGTATGGAGCGGAAAAGCAGCGACTCCAAAGTGCCTTTCCGACATTGTCTTAAGGAAACATTATTGCTGAGGTTTTTTTTTTTTTTTTTTTTTTTTCATTCTCCCTAAACCCAACCCACCTCCGCCCCGAGTAAGCATCATTTCTTCAGAGCTCCCTTTTTCTTAGCAGTAGAGCAGATCCCCTTTTCCCCGTGTTCCTGGGCCCGGTGGTGGCGCACCTGGTTGAGCGCACAAGCTACAGTGCACAAGGATCCGAGCTCGATGCTCCCAGTCCCCACCTGCAGGGAGAATGCTTTGCAGGTGGAGAAGCGGTGTTGTGGTTGTCTCTCTCCCTCTCTATCACCCTCTTCCCTCTCGAGTTCTGGCGGTCTATCCAATAAATAATCATTTAAAAAATTATAAAAGAGACTTTAAGAAGTAAATTTCTAGGAAAAAAGATTGTTGACATTTGTGTCTTTTTAAAAAATTGTTTATTCTTTTTATTTATTTATTGGATAGAGAAATCGAGAGGGAAGGGAAGCTAGAGAGGGACCTGCACCCCTGCTTCACCACTCGCAAAGCTTTCCCCCTGCAGGCGAAGGCCAGGGACTCAACATCCTTGTGCGCTGTAACATGTATACACAGCCAAGTGAGCCACCTTTTGTGCTTTTTTTTTTTCTCCCTAACTTGTCTTTGCAGTTATTATATTTTGAAATCCTCAAGTTATTCTCTCCAGTCAACTTATTTTTTGGAAGGCAATGTTTTTGTGTAATATGTGCTTTTAAGGTGGAGGATGTGAGAAAATAGTTAACATTCACTGAGGCCCCCCCCAGGTATTTATGTATACGCAAACATTTAATGCTTATGGGGCTGGGTAGATAGCATAATGGTTATGCAAAGAGATTCTCATGCCTGAGGCTCCAAAGTCCCAGTTTCAAACCCCCCCCCACCATATGCCAGAACTGAGCGGTGCTCTGGTAAAAATAAAGAGAAGAAAAACTCATTTAATGCTTACAGTAAATCTGAAATAGAGGTTCATTTTTTACATTTTTTAAATAAAAACATTAACGTTTAGAGAAGTACTTTATTACCAGTGTTGAATCCAAAGTCATTGTTTCAAAATACTTTTCTACTTTTTATTTTTCTTGTGTTTTATTTCATCTCATTAGGAATGAAATGAGTGGTGTGCCAGATAGAGTGACACATTACAAAGCGCAGGGACTGGACTTGAAGACCATGGTCCCTACCTTTGTGGGGTGGGAGTGGGGGGAGAGCTCAGTTAGTGAATCAGTGCTACTATAGGTGTGTGTGTGTGTGTGTGTGTGTGTGTGTGTGTGTCCCCTCTGCTCTGTGTCCTCTCGTCTCTATCAATTTCTCTTTCTATCTAAAACCAAAATAAGATATTAAAAAATAATCTCATTGGGAATACATGTGGAGTGATTGTGTGCCCTAAGATCAGAAATAATGACATGATCAAGACACGGTGAGATTATAGAAATACTGACTGCAGGGAGTTGGGCAGTAGCACAGCAGGTTAAGCGCATGTGGGGCAAAGTGTAAGGATCCCCGTTTGAGCCCCCACCTAATCACCTGCAGGGGAGTCGCTTGAAGCAGGTCTGCAAGTGTGCCTTTCCTCCTCTCTGTCTTCCCCTCCTCTCTCCATTTCTCTTTGTCCTATCCAACAACAATGACATCAATAAAAACAACAATAAAAATAAATAAATAAACAAACATTGACTGCATGACATTTTATCAGCTATAGAACAGAAGCTGTGGGGTACTCTGCCAGTTACCAAAGAAAGTTCAGGTGGAAGCAAAGTAAGCCTTGAGGAATTTACAATTGGGGGCTGGTATCCAGTATCCAGCACAAAATAGTATTAAGCATAAGGGATTTACAGTCTAATAGGAAAACAAAACACATTTATATTTGCATTGGATTACTTCAGGCCCACATTAGGAGTTTCCTTTTAGACTCTGTAGGGTGGATGTAGGTATATATATAATTTATATTTAGAAAAAAAAGACTAGGTAGACTGCATCGTGATTATGCAGGTGGTCCAGAAGGTGGCACAGTGGATAACACATTGGTCCTGAGTTCAATCCTCAGCAGCACTTGTTCCAGAGTGATGTCTGGTTCTTTCTCCTTATGTTTCTAATTAGTAAATAAATACAATTGCATATATACCAGAGCACTAACTGTTCAGCTTTGGTTTATGATGGTGCAGGGGGATTGAACCTGGGACTTTGGATCCTCAGGCATGAGAGTCTGTTTGCATAACCATTATGCTGTCTGTCCTCTGCCCAACAAATAAAATCTTTAAAAAAAAAAAAAATGATGTGGTCCGGGAGGTGGCACAATGGATAAAGCATGGTCTCTCAAGCGTGAGGTCCTGAGTTCAGTTCCTGGCAGCACGTGTACCAGAGTGATGTCTGGTACTTTCTCTCTCTTTTCCTATCTTCCTCATTAACAAATAAATAAAATCCTTTAAAAAATGGTTATGCAGAAGACTTTCATATGAAAGTCTGAGGCTATGAGGTCTCAGGTTCAATCCAGCACCACCATAAACCAGAGTTGAGCAGAGCAATGGTGTTTTATCTCCTTCATTAAAGTAAATATTTTTTTTGAAATGTGAAAAAAAAAAAGACAAACTCATTTGTTGATGCTTGTAAAAATAGAGATTTTTTTGAACAACAAAACACAATCACTGCTCTTAGATTATGTTTTGGGGGCGGGGGGTATACCATAATGGTTATGCAAAGAGACTTTAATGCCTGAGGCTCTCAAGTCCCAGGTTCTATCCCCCACACCACCATAAGCCAGAGCTGAGTAGTGCTCTGGTAAAAAAAAATAAAAAATAAATGTTTTGGAAATTATCTTTTTTTTTTTTCCCACTTTGAGAATAGGCTGAATGCACTGCTCCAGTCTGCTTTTTAAATTATTATTATTATTAGATAGGACAGAGAAATTGAGAGGACAGGGAGATAGGAAGAAAGACACTGCAGACCTGCTTCACCTGTGGGTATGGGAGCAGAAGCTGGAACCTGGGTCCTTGCACTTGGTATATGTGAGCTTATTGGGTGTGCCACCACCCAGCCCCACTATGTCTAATTTTTGTAATTTTTCCCTTGGCTCAGCTATGTTACAAATTATTGCAAATAGTTTGGATTGCTCTAAGTTGGTTCCTGGACAGCTTCATTCACCTTTGCTGGTAATTTTGTTTTTTTACATCTCAAGTATTTTTGGAAATATTTGTTGAATCAGTGATAAAATCTTGTTGATTTATGCTTGTGTCTCTCAGGCTGTTTTTAGGAAAAAAAATTTATATATATATGATGCTTTGTTTTGTTTTGCCAGAGTACTGCTCAACTCTTGCTTCTAGTGTGAGGGATTAAACCTAGGACTTTGGAGCCTCAGGTATGAGTGCCTTTGCATAACATTATGCTATCTCCCCTGCTCTTATATTACTACTTTGTACAAAATCTTAAGTAAAAGTGGCTGACCTAGTAATAAAGATAATTTTTCAATGTGACGCAAAGCATTAATGGACTGGCATAAGGATCACTGTTTGAGCCCCCGGTGAAGCAGGTCTGCAGGTATCTATGCCTGTCCCGTCCGTCTGTCTGTTCCCCCCTTCCCCTCCTTTCTCCATTTCTCTCTGTCCTATGTAACAACGACGACATCAAGAACAATAGTAACTACAACAGTAAAAACAGGACAACAAAAGGGAATGAATAAATAAATGTTTTTTTAAAAAAAATAATTTCCGAGGGTCGGGCGGTGGCGCAGCAGGTTAAGCACACATGGCGCAAAGCGCAAGGACCAGCATAAGGATCCCAGTTCGAGCCCTCCCCACACTCCCACTCCCCACCTGCAGGGGAGTCACTTCACAGGCGGTGAAGCAGGTCTGCAGGTGTCTCTTTCTCTCTGTCTTCCCCTCCTCTCTCCACTTCTCTCTGTCCTATCCAACAATGAACAATATCAACAATGGTAATAATAATAATAACCACAATGAGGCTACAACAACAAGGGCAACAAAAGGAGGGGGAAAAAATGGCCTCCAGGAGCTGTGGATTCATGGTGGGCACTGAGCCCAGCAAGAACCCTGGAGGGGGGAAAAATTTTCCATTGCTCTCTATGCCTTAAGATCTCTTTACTTGTGCAGGGTATTATGAATTCAGCTATAGTAGGGGAAGAAAACATTGGAAATAGTAAACAGTTCAGTTGGCTGATTGGGGTTGATTTCATTCAACTTTTGTTACAGAAAATAGGTGGTTGCTCCAGCAGTGTAATGGAGGGAGATGCAGATAGGACCTGGATTAGAATATTTTGAAGGGAAAGGGAAGGGTAGATAACATAATGATTATGCAAAGAGACTTTCATGCTTGAGGCTCCAAAGCCCCTGGTTTAATCCCCTGCAGCACCATAAACCAGAGCTGATGGGTACTCTGACAAAGGGAAAAAATTAATAAAAGAAAGAAAATTGAGGACTGATGGAATACACAAACTTTGTCTTTTTGTATGCTTTGGCTCTCCGTAACAAACCTGAGTGATCAAATAGTTCTGATCTAGTGTGGTAGACAGATACTGAAAACACAATAATTCAGAATGTGGATAATAGGGATAATCTCCTTCACCTAACAAGAATAATGATGCTTTCCATATACAAAGATTAAGTCTGCTTACTCATCATGGTTGGTTTTCAGTATGAAGAGAAATATGTGCTGAGTTGTTCATGAGTCTCTGCACCCTATAACCAACGAGGCAGTGGGAGATCAGAATGAGGGTGGGGGTTTGAAACTGGGGAACAGGAGATAGGCAGAACAGCTATTGAGGGGCCAGGCACTGCATCAGATGCTTTCACTTAATCATTCTTGCAAACCGCTTTGAGGAGGTACAAGATGAGCACATAATTTGCCCTACTTCATGTAGTAAGTGATAGAGTAGGGACTCAAACCCAAACCCAGGACTGTTTGTAGTGTGTTTACATGAATCATCAAAATTTGATTTTGTCATGTTCACTCTTTTCCAGACAACCCAATTTAATAAAATAGATTTTTTCTTCTTTCCTTCTCCTTTTAAATGGGAGAGAAACTAAGTCCAGAGCACTGCACAACTTTGACCCTTGGTGACATTAAGGGTTAACCTGGGGTCTTAGGTTTGGAAAAGCACAGTGCTCTAATGCTGAGATATTTTCCTAGAAAAACTACAATTTTTTAAATTAGAATAATATCCAAAAAGCACCTGACCCCTCTTCTAGTCTCTGCACTTCAGAGACTACCATTTTCCTCTAACTTCTTCCTCTTTCATGTTTATAAATAACTTCTGGGCCCAGGAGGTGGCCCAGTGGAAAAAGCATAAACTCTCCAGCATGAGGTCCTGAGATAGAGCCTCGGCATTTCATGTACCAGAGTGCTCTGATTCTCCTTTTCTCTATTTCTCTGTGTCATTAGTAAACATTAAAAAATAACTTGTAGTGCTGTTTTTTGTGTATCAGTTTTACAGACTGTTGACTTTTCATATACACTGCCTCTCCCATCTTGCCAGTATAGTTAAGTTTAAGAAGTCACTATTCTGTATGTTTGCAGTATTTATAACTAAATATTTATAGCTGAACTGTGTAGTGTTTATGATATAATTACTTAATCACCTTTTGTTTTCCCAGGGACTAGTGGCTTTTTAAAATTCTTCTATCATTTCCTGAGACAGTTGTCGTGAAACCCTCCTAAAAGAAATAGTACAACCTGGACTGGCTACTTTTATTTTTTATGTTTTCCTTTTCTACGAGGGTTATTTCTGAATCTCTGCATCTGCATATTTTCACTCACGGTGGATTCTTCCTTCTCTTCTTCCTCCTCATGAAGGTTAGACTTGAATAGTGTAACTTTAATCTCTAAATCTGCCATCTTTCTTTAAATTCTAATTTTAGTGTCTGTCACTGAATGGTTATATTAATTTGCTGCATTGTTCCTTTGATATTATTTTCTTCATCATTTTTCTGTTCTTTGTCTAGGAATTTCTCTTTGGGTATCGGAATTAAGTTTTTTTTTTCTTATTCTACTTCATCTTAATTAATTTTTTTTTCATTAGTATTACCATCCAACCCTTCTGTTAAGTTTTAAAATTATTTCTGTATTTTATTTATTTGCCACCAGTATAACTGGGGCTTGAGTACCTGCTCACTGATTCTACTGCTCCCAGTTGCTTACTCCTCCCTATCTCCCTTCCTCCCTTCATCCCTTCCTTTCTTTCTTGACTGGCAAAAGGCACACTGGGGAGAGAATGAGGGAGAGACACACTCCAGCTGCAACACTCCACTACTGCTCAAGAAGCTGCCCCATCACATGGTGTCAGCCAGGATTGCCACTACCTGGTCTAGTAAAGTGAACCAGATTATCACTCTAGCATACTGGTACCACATATCAACTGAACACCTCACGTTTGCAGGTCTTATACTACATTGTTGTAGCACCTCCTGGGCTGTTTTATCCATGTTTTAAATTTCTTAAATCATCATTTCTCATTATTGAGTAGTGAGTATATTATTGAGTAGTGAGTACAGATTGCTAATCTACTGGTCTTTTGGGGGTGGGGGGCAAACATGGGCTGTTTCCACATCTTGGCTATTGTAAATATCATTGCAGTCAACAGAAGTGTGCAGATATCTTATCTGTGGGGGTGGTTTTGATGTTATTTGGATAGATACCAAGGAGTCAACTCTACAGTTTGCCATCGAGAATGTACCAGGTACACTCCCATCAACAGTATGCAAGGGTTCTGTTTTTCTCCACTTCCCTGCCAACACTTGCTTCTGGTCTTTTTGATAAAGTCTGCTCTTACAGATGATCTTGAGATGATTATTTCATTTTCATTTTGACTTGTGCTACCTTAATAAATGATAATACACATTTTGTTGGGATTCTTGTTGCTGAGTTTGTTTTAATTTTGTCCAACACCCCCACTCCCCTTTAAGTTCTTTTGCTTTCATTGCTTCCTCCCCCTTTGTTAGCGACCATTCAGATTGAGACTGAAGTTCTGAGGCTGGGTGATAACTCAGCTGGTAGAGTGCTTGAGGCTTCAGGTTTTATTCCTAGCATGTCATGTACAAAAGTGGTGCTATGGCTTCTCTAGCTCACTCTCTCTCATATTCTCTCTCATATGAAATAGCTTTTTTCTCTTTTCCTAAAGGTAAAATTCTAAAATCTGAATTAAAAATTCTGTAGCTGTGGCTTGTTGAAGGGTGGGGCAGAGTAGCTGGTGGTCATTTATGGGAGAAAAGCACACTCATAATTTTATTGGACTGGTTTCCTTTCCAGAGAGAGAGAAACTGCCTGAGGTCTACTGCTTGGAGGATATATACTTAGTTTTGACATCTTGTCTTAGAAAAGGAACTGCTATTATTGTAGATTGTCTTTATATAATCCTATTTTCTATATAAGTCTCTGCATGTTCTCTGTATTCTGTTTACCTCATTCCTACCCTCACCTATTCATTTTAGACCTTCAATTTTTTTTTTCCCCTCTAGTGTTACTGCTGGGGCTGGGTGCCAGCAGTACAAATCCACTGCTCCTGTTGGCCATTTTTCCATTGTATTGGTTAGGACAGAGAGAAATTGAGAGAGGAAGGGGAGATAAACAACGAAAGGAATGCTTATATTCTGAAAAATACAGTAGCTACCAGAGGGGAAATGTGGGAATGAGTACAGTTAGTCATGCTGATCATGCCATGACTTTTGGTGGCAGTGAGACCACCACTTATATAGACAAGGACAGCTCCCCACCTGCAGGGGGGAAGCTTCACAAGCAGTGAAACAGTGCTGCAAGTATCTCTTCCCCCCTTTTACCTTCCCCTTCACTCTCAATTTGTCTCTTATCCAAAATAAATAAAGTCTGTTTGCATAAGCATTATGCTATCTACCCTCCACCCCAGACTCATTTTTGCTTTTATTTTTCTTTCCTTTTGGATTTGAGTCTTCCAAGATATTTTGGAAGTGAACATCATGGAATGCTCTCCCAATGTTTTCTTCTGTGTATTTGAAGTTTAACTTCCACATTTCTCATCCATTTGTAGTTTTGATTTGTCATCTCCTATTATTCTGCATTTTTCAACCCAAGTTTTTTTTTTGTTGTTGATTTTTCTTACAAGAGCACTTCTCAGCTCTGGCTTATGGTGGTGCAGGGGATTGAACCTGGGATTTTGGAGCCTAAGGAATGAGAGTCTGTTTGTATAGCCATTATGCTATCTGCCCCTTCCCTCAACCCAAGTTTTCTAGCACCAGTAATTTAAAAAGATTGTCCACTTAATGTCCTGGGGAACCTAATCATAACTGGTTGCCTGGTGATGTGCATTTGACCAGATATTTTATAATTTATAATCTTTGCTAGTAT
The DNA here is from genome assembly GCF_950295315.1 of Erinaceus europaeus. Lineage (NCBI taxonomy): Eukaryota > Metazoa > Chordata > Mammalia > Eulipotyphla > Erinaceidae > Erinaceus > Erinaceus europaeus. The sequence goes on from NC_080170.1 coordinate 79,979,308, forward strand.
TTCATTAGTTCTGATTTAATAGAGAGGGGGCCCAAGGCAGAGGGGGAGAGAGAGATGGACCTCCTTCACTGCTTGTGAAGCAACTCCCCTGCAGGTGGGGAGCAGGGGACTCGAACCGGGATCCTTATGCTGCTCCTTGTGCTTCACGCCATGTGCACTTAACCCGTTGCACTACCGCCCAACTCCCTAATATTTAAAATTTTTATGATAAACCACTAGGTTGTCAGAAAAATCATGAAGCATTTTTGCATAGAAAATTCCTCATGACTTTTCTGACAACCCAGTATTTTTTTTAAATTTTATTTTATTCCCTTTTGTTGCCCTTTTTGTTTTATTGTTGTAGTCATTGTTGGGTAGGACAGAGAGAAATGAAGAGAGGAGTGGAAGACAGGGGAGAGAAAGATAAACACCTGCAGACCTGCTTCACTGCTTGTGAAGTGACTCCCCTGCAGGTGAGAAGCCAGGGCTCCAACCGGGATCCTTATGCCAGTCCTTACACTTTGCACCACCTGCGCTTAACCCAATGCACTAGAGCCCAACTCCCAACCCAGTACTTCTTCCCTTCTATTTGACAGATTGCTTCAAAGTAGACTCCCCCACCCCCTTCCAAAAAAGGGGACATAAAACATACCTTCACTAAGCATAGTACTGAGTATGTAACAGTCCTTTGAATGTTATATGGGGAAAAACTTGGAGAAATTTAATGATAAATTTTGTAAATTAACCCACACTACAATTATAAGAAACATTTTTTAAGTGAACAAATCTCATGCAACAGAAAAGGAGAGAATAACAAAAGATAAAATGCCTTAACTTTTTAAGTTGTAAAGAAAATGGTCCAAGTGTGTAACTCTGGAATCTAAGTGCCTAACAAAAAGCTGACTTGACACTGCCCACAAATAAAAAGGAGTCTTCACAGACAGGAGTTATCTTTGAAGATACAGTGGAGAAAGGTACTGATAACTTGGTGATTATGTGAATAAATCACATGCCCACATTTACTCCCTTTTTCTGGACAGTCAGGCAGCTATCACAGATATTGAAAGAATTATGCTAAAGAAATCAAGCTAAGGGGAAAATGTACAAAGCCCAAGGACCCCAGTTCCAGCACTGAGCTCCTCACCTGCAGGGGGGGAGCTTCACAAGTGATGAAGCAGGTCTGCAAGTGTCTGTCTTTCTCTCCCTCTATCAAAAGAAAGATGAGAAGAGAGAAGATAGTATTGTGGTTATGCAATATCTATCTGTCCATAACAGGAAAAAAGTGAGTAGGAGCAAGGCTATGTTAAGCTAAGGAAACAACTAAAGATAATTAGGTGATGATTATAGTGGTGTGTTGGTGACTTTAAAATGTTTAATACTGTATGGGGTAATATGTGTTTAAAAAAATACCATAAAATGAATACAATATATTGAAAGTAACAGGATGAAGTAAGATCTGGCATCCAAAAATAAATCATAGAAAAGCTGGAACAGTGGCTAGATAGGAATGCACTAGAGTGCACCTTTCCATGTGCAAGGACATGGGTTCAACCCACTGACACACACACACACCCCATCGATAAACCTGGAGCCAAAAAAAAGGGCATAAGATAGAATGGTTCTCTCTACTTTCTGCATTATGTTGTATTGGACATTCTAGCTGTGACACTTACAGATTTAAAAAAGATGAAAGATAACCAAAATTGGAAACAATGGAAGAGAGAAAACTACCTCACAGATGACATGATCTATCCCGAGATCCATGTATAGCTGTATTCATAGCATCAGTTTTTTTCCTCTTCCTCCTCCTTCTCTTCAAACCCCCCCCCCCCCCCCATTGCCACCAGAGTTATCACTGGGACTCAGTGCTGGCCCTACAAATCTATCACTCCCGGTTGCCATTTATTTATTTATTTCCATTTTTTTATTTGATAGAGAGTTGAGGAGTGGGGTGGGGGGAGAAACACCTGCAGATCTGCTTTGCCATTCATGAAGCATCTCTGCCGCCCTCCCCCCCCGCCACACACACACACACACACATACAGGTGGCGAGCAAGGCCTTGAACAGAGTCCTTGCACATGGTAATATGTGCACTGAACCCAGTGTGCCACCACCTCCCCAGCCAAGCAATACAATTTGTAATAGTCCAAACCTGGAAGCAACCCAGATATCCAACAATAGACTAGTGGTTAAGAAGAGTTGTGGTGGCTGGGGCTGTGCATGGCATTGTAGTAGGTTACATGCACATGGCGCAAAGCCCAAGGACCAACTCAAGGATAACGGTTCAAGCCCCGGCTCTCCACCTGCAGGGGGGTTGCTTCACAGACAGTGAAGCAGGTCTGCAAGTATCTATCTTTTTCTCCCCCTCTGTCTTCTCCTCTGGCGATTTCTCTCTGTCCTATCCAGTGACCACAGCAATAACAACAGTAAACAACTAGGGCAACAAAAATGGGGAAAATGGCCTCCAGGAGCGGTAGATTTGCAATGTAGGCACTGAGCCCCAGTGATAACCCTGGAGGCAGAAAGAGAAAAGAAGGGAGAAAGAAAGATAAAAGAAGAGTTGTGGGTGGTGTGTTACACCAAAATAAAAGATTCTCGAGTGGGGGGTAGGTTCAGGTCCTGGAACACAATGGCAGAGACTAACTTAAGAGGGGGTTGAATTGTTATGTGGAAAACTAAGAAATGTTACACATGTACAAACTACTGTACTTCACTGTTGACTATAAACCATTAATCCTTCCAATAAAAAAAGAGTTGTGAGATATATATATATATATATATATATGTGTGTGTGTGTGTATATATATATATATATACACATACATACACAGTAAGAAATGATGGAATCTTTCCCTTTTCTAAATATCTTGAATGGAACTTGAAGGAATCATGTTAACTGAGATAAGCCAGTAGAAAGATGAATACTGAATGATGTCATTTATAGATGATACTTAAGCAAGGCCAGAAGAGGACCTAGTGGGGTTTAAATGGAAATATGGAAAACTGAGAAATGTTACACATGTACAGCTATTGTATCTTACTGTTGATTGTAAACTATTAATCCCCCAATAAAGAAATTAAAGGGGATGGGTGGTGGCGCACCGGGTTAAGCGCACATAGTACAAAGTACAGTGATCCCAGTTCAAGCCCCCGGCTCCCCACCTGCAAGGGTGTCGCTTCACAAGTGCTGAAGCAGGCCTTCAGGTGTCTTTTATTTTTCTCTCTCCCTCTCTATCTTCCCCTCCCCTCTCAATGTCTCTGTTCTGTTCTATCCAAAAAATAGAAAGAAAAAAAAATGACCACAGGAGCAGTAGATTCATAGTACAGGAACTGAGCCCCTTGTACTAGCCCTGGAGGCAAAAAAAAAAGAAGCAGAAGCAGCAAAGCAAGAGTGCTCACTTAGGCAGTTCATATACAAAGGAGAAAGAGGAGAAGCAGGGAGTCAAGAAAAGGGAAACAGTGCTTAGACTGTTTGAGATCTATTGTAGCAGAGCAAAAGGCTGGTCTGGGGGAGATGGGGACGGTGAGTACAGTTAAATAAAAAAGATTGTGGGTTTCAAAATTAGTATACAAAAGTCAGTTGTAAAGGGGTCAGGTGGTGTCGAACTGAATCTGATTGAACATACATGTTAGTGTTCAAGGACCCAGGTTCAAACCCCCATTCCCCACCTGCAGGGGGACAGTTTCACAAAGTGGGAAAGTGGTGCTTCAGGTGTCTTTCTATCTCTCTCCCTCTGTCTTCCCTTTCCAATAAATAAATAAAATTTCAAATAAAAGTAGAAGCCCCAAAAGTCAGTTGCAGTTATAGATTTGTCATGAACAATTTAAAAATAAAATTTAAGACAATTGCATTAAGACCAGCATTAAAAATGTTAAAATACTTAGGGGGTAAATTTAACCAAAAAGTATACAATGCTCATGGTCTGGCAAGTGGTGTAGTGGATAGAGCATTGGACTCTGATGCTTGAAGTCCTAAGTTCAATCCCTGGCAGCACATGTGCCAGAGTGATGTCTGGTGTCCTCTCTCCCTCTCTCTCTTTCCTGTCTTTCTCATGAATAAAGAAATAAAATCTTTTTTTTAAAAAAAGTATTCAATGCTCTGAAAATGACACAACATTATTAAAAAAATAAAGATCTGGGGACTGGGTGGTGGTGTACCTGGTTGAGTGCACACATTACAATGTGCAAGGACCCAGGTTCAAGCCCCTGGTCCCCACCTGCAGGGGGAAAACTTCACAAGCGGTAAAGCAGGGCTGTAGGTGTCTCTCTGTCTCTCACTCTCTCTATCCCTCCCTTCCCTCTTGATTTCTGACTGTCTTTATCCAATAAATAAAGATAATAAAGTTTAAAAGAAAAAAAAGAAAAGAAAGATCTAAGTTAAGTAGAAAAAAGACTTACCTATGCATCCAGTTTTTACCTGGTGGTAGTCACTTGTTTAGGTTTTTTTTGTTTGTTTGTTTGTTTTGTAGTTCTTAAATATGAAGTCAAAAATAGCATAGTGGTTATGGGGAAATACTTTCATGGCTGAGCCTCCAAAGCCCCAGGTTCAGTTCCCCTCACCATTATAAGCCAGAGTTTAGCATTGCTCTAGATCATAAAGCAAAAGGCATTTTATGGGCCAACAAAATAGTTCGCTTAGTGTTCTTCCTTGCCGTGTGTGACCCAGGTTTGAGCCTAGCTCCACTGCACTGAGGGAAGATTCTTCTTCTTTGAGTCTTATGTCTTCAGAAATCAACTGGTGGGGCTAGCATCTTGGATGCTGTGCCTGCTTTTTTTTTTTTTCTTTCTTTTTTTTTATGAGCACAACCCAGGTTCGAGCAATGAAGGAAGCTTTGATTCTGGCTTCTCTTTCTGCCTGTATCTATTACTTTGTCCATCTCTCTTTCTTCCTCTCTATCTGGAAACATCAGTGTGTAACAGTGAAACCCCAATGATGACAAAAATACTGATGGTTGCAAATAATTGTGACTGTACTAAAACCCATTGAGTTGCTTACTTTAATAAAATTGTTACGGTAACTGGGTCTCTGTGGGCTTGGTCTGGCATGTTTATGTTCAAAATACTGAGCTTTTAGGATAATAGAGCTCCTTACAATAAGCTAATCTTTTCCCTCCCACCCATCCTGTTTCTTTAGAAATCATGACCACCCCAGGAAAAGAGAACTTTCGCCTAAAAAGTTACAAAAACAAGTCTCTGAATCCTGATGAGATGCGCAGAAGGAGGGAGGAAGAAGGACTACAGTTACGAAAACAGAAAAGAGAAGAGCAGGTAAATCCTTTTCCATTAAAATTAATTGCCCCACATGATTATGTGGGGGCACACCATGGACCAGTATCAGGAGAGGTCCATGGCTGGTACCTCTCTTTGTGTTTTCCTCCCTTCTTCCTCTCTAGGAAAGACACAAAGAATGAAAACATTAGTTCCGGAGGCTGTGATCAATATTTATATTTCCCCCCCTTTTCTTTATTGGGTGAGGGGTTAACGGATTACAGTACAGTTGTTGACACATGGGTACAATTTCTCATCTCTCTGTGATAGGTGTCTCCAGAACATTCACCCCTGACTTGGGTTCCTTTACACCATCATGCACCAGGGTCCCAAAGCCCTCCCATCCTCCACTCTTCTCCTTCCCAAGTTCTTTGTTTTGGTGCAGTACACCAAACTCAGTCCAAATTTTACTTTTTATTTTCCCTTTCTGTTCTACCTATGAGTGAGATCATCTGGTATTCATTCTTCACATTCATTCATCACACTTTTATGTGATTCCTTCAAGCTTCATCCAAGATGAGACAAAAAAAGATCATCATTGATAGTACCTCAACTTACTTACTTTCCTTCTTCTTTCCTTCCTTCCTCTCTCTTTCCTTCTTTCTTTCAAGGTTTATTTATTTTTAAATTTGTTATTTTGGGTAGAGACAGAAATTGAAGGGGGGAGCATGTGGTGGTGTACCTGGTTAAGTGCACATAGTGCAGTGTGCAAGGACGCAGGTGTCTTATCTCCCTCACTCCTTCTCAATTTCTGTCTCTACTTCAATAATAAAGACTAATACTAATAAAAAGAGAGAAATTCAGAAGGGATGGGGGAGATAAGGAGGGAAAGCGACAGAGACACCAGCAGCCCTGCTTCACTACTCATGAAGCTTTCCCCTTTCAGGTGGGGTCCACAGGCTTGAACCCTAGATCCTTGCGCACTGTAATGTGTGTTGTGTTTAACCAGGTGCACCACCACCTGGCCCCACACTACATCTTTCTTAGCCTATCATCTATTTGGCATCTAGGTTGCTTCAAAATTTGGAGTATTATATACTTTTAAAAATTATTATTATTATTTTACCAGAGCATGGCTCAGCTTTGATTAATGGTGGTGCAGGGATTGAGCCTGGGACTTTGGAGCTTCAGGCATGAGAGTCTCTTTGCATAACCATTATGCTGTCTACCCTCTGTGAACTGGGCTGCTGTGTACATAGGCTTATGTAGACCTCTTCAATTACATGTCTTTGTTTCCTTTATATATCTCCAGGAGAGGAATTGCCAGGTCAGGTTAGGTTTATTTCTAGAGTCTGATGAGTCTCCACACTGTTTGCCACAGAGGTTGGACCAACTTAACATTTTCACCAGCTATGTAGAAGGTTCCTTTCTCCCTACATCCTTACGAGTACTTGTTACTGGCCTTTATAATACATGGCATTCTGACAGGTTTTAAGAAGTATGTCATTGTTTTTATTTGTATTTTCTGATCAGTGACTTTGAGCATTTTTTTTTCCATGTCTTATGGCCCTTTGGATTTTTTAAAGTTATCTTTATTTATTTATTGGATAGAGGCAACCAGAAATCGAGAAGGAAGGGGGAGATAGGGAGTGAGACAGAGAGACACCTGCAGCCCTGCTTCACCACTGGAAGCTTTCCCCCTGCAAGTGAGCACAGCGGGCTTGAGGCTGGGTCCTTACAATATTTTAATTTAATTTATTTATTTATTGGGTAGAGACAGGCTGAAACCAAGGTGGGGAGGATAGAGTGGGAGAAAAACTTGTAGCACTGCTTCACTTCTGAAGCTTTCCCTCTATAGATGGGGACTGTAGGCCTAAACCTGGGTCCTTGTGCATTGTAGCATGTGCACTCAGCCTCTCTCCCTAATTTTTAATGGAGTTGATTTTTTGTTACTGAATTTGTCAGACTGGCTAGCTTTGTGGGCGGGAGACAGATGACCAGGGACTCATGGCTGAAGCAGTATCTCTTTATTCATGTGGAACGCAGCACAATCTAAGCTAAGATAAACTATCTATAATCACAATCCTGTCTTTATATATATACTCACCAAGTAGGGTGGAAACAGGATGTGACGTAGAGAGGGTGGAGCGAAAAAGTGACTGATGCAAATCAAGGGAGCGGAGCAAAAAGACATCATGAACCAGTGGGGATTAAACCAATACCCTGCAGGCAGGGCAGTGCTTAGTTAACAGTGGTTATGTAAATAGTGTTAACAGGGGGGATTAAACCAATGAAACAAGGGGTCTTAGAAGCATACCAACAGTTCTTTATGTATTTTGATTACTAGTCCCTTGTCTGACATATAGCATGTAAAGAAAATGATCTTTTCTTATTCTGTACAAGTCCCTTTGCTTCGGTGGTGGTTCATTTTGCTCTGCAGAAATTATTTATCATTTTAGTATTGCTCCTTTGGAATTTGCCATTTGTTATCTTGTTAACAGTATCTGCCGTATCATTTAAGATGTTCCTATGCCCTCATACTTCTACAGTTCTAGTAGTTATTTAAAAATAAATAATGGCTTGGTCTGACTCAGGTATTCTTTTCTTCTATAAGACTTTTTTTTAACGTATTTTTTATTTAAGAAAGGATAAATTAACAAAACCATAGAGTAGAAGGGGTACAACTCCACACACTTCCCACCGCCTAATCTCCACATCCCATCCCCTCCCCTGATAGCCTTCCCACTCTCTATCCCTCTGGGAGCATGGACCCAGGGTCGTTATGGGCTGCAGAAGGTGGAAGGTCTGGCTTCTGTAATTACTTCCCCACTGAACATGGGCATTGACTGGTCGATCCATACTCCCAGTCTGCCTCTCTCTTTCCCTAGTAGGGTGGGTCTCTGGGGAAGCGGAGCTCCAGGACACATTGGTGGGGTCTTCTGTAAGACTTTATAGTAGCACTACATCAAGAGAAACATAATCTGTCTCTGTTTTGTGATAACACAGGCTCATCCTTGCATTCTGGTATATATCCAAAAGAATTCATTCATTATAGTCTGTGTTTTCACTTCTTTCTCTTAGTTCCCTTTGATGGTCATTGTCCAGTTGGCAGTGATCATTCTCTCTGTTTTTATTATCTGGCAGGTTATTCTAGTGAGTTATATTTCCTCACCAGGTTCTTTACTGTTCTCAGTTATGAATCATACTGTAAAAGAAAATACTTGATTATTTCCCTCATTTTATTTTCAAAATAATGAATTGATCCCATACCATCTTCTGAAGGAACTGGTAAAGTGTGAATGTGTTTTAATATTAGTAGAAACTCATAGTTTAACATAGCAGGAGTATTTCATATTTCAGTGATTACTTTTGTAATCTTTTTTTAACCAGAGCACTGTTCAGCTCTGGTTTATAGTGGTGTGGGGGATTGAACCTGGGACTTTAGAGCCTCAGGCATGAGAGTGTTTGCATAACCATTATGCTATCTACCTTCTTTTGTGTCTTTAAGAAGCTGTTATAGTGGTATAGTTGATATACATTCAGAAAAATGTCAACTTTGGTACTTTTTTTTTTTCTAGTGATTTAATAATGATTGAAAAGATTGTGGGATAAAAGAGAGGTACAATTAATACAATTCCCACTACCAGAGTTCCATATCCCATCCCCTCCAATGGAAGTTTCCCTTTTCTTTATCCCTCTGGGAGTATGGACCAAAGATCTTTATGGCGTGCAGAAAGTGAGAGGTCTGGCTTCTGTAATTGCTTCTCTGCTAGACATGGGCATTGACAGGTTAATCCATACCACTAGCCTATTTCTTTCCTTAGTGGTGTGGGGCTCTAGGAAGGTGGGGTTCCAGGACACATTGATGAAGTCATCTGCCCAGGGAAGTCAGGTTGATGTTATGGTAACATCTGCAACTGTGGCTGAAAAACATTAAGATATAAAGCAGAACAAACTGTTTAATAGTTAGGAACCTAAAGGCAGGAGTATAGCAGATGAGATTTGGAGTCACCGTTTTGGAAAAAGCTAGGAAGTCTTTTTAGTATACTCTTTTTTTTGTTTGTTTGTTTTGCCTTCAGGGCTCGGTGCCTGCACTAAAACCCACTGCTCCTGGAGGCTGTTTTTTCCCATTTTGTTGCCCTTGTTGTTGTTATTTTCACTGTTGCCATTGATGATGTTGGATATTGAGAGAGAAGGGGGAGACAAAGATAGACACCTGCAAACCTGCTTCATCACTTATGAAGTGACTCCCTGCAGGTGGGGTGCTGGGGGCTCAAACTGGGATCCTTGTGGCAGTACTTGTACTTTGCGCCATGTGTGCTTAACCCTCTGCGCTACCACCCGACTCTCTATTTTAGGTATATTCTAAGGGGCCCATAACTTTATTGGATCAGGGCAGAGAACAGTTGCTCCCAGATATGGGAAAAATATATAAATACCATTAGCTGTAAACCCCATTGATCTGACATAAGGCCCATGTCTGTTCATATTTAGCATAGGAGACTGTGTAACCTCTGCATCCCTGTAGGTCTGAGCTCACATTCCATGATCACCGCTAGGAACATTCTAGGCTGCACTCATTTCAGGACCAGTCAGAAACCATCACCATAATTAATGTAGTGATCATATTGTCACCAGGAGGTGGCTCAGTAGGTCATCTATAGGATTTGCATGTATTAACCCCATGGATTCAGTCCTCCAGCACTGCATATGCCAGAGTGGAGTGGTCAGTGCTCTTGGTCTTTCTTTCTTTTTTTTTTTTTTAATTTCTTTATTGGGGAATTGGGTTTTTCTGTTCTTATTTCATGAATCTTTAACGTAAACCACTCCAGAATCCAGAATAGTGACTATGCTTACCTTTTCCAAAAGTTTCTGGTAAATCTTTGTTAGATATTCCAAGGTATTTTGTCTTTTTTTTTTTTTTTTTTTGGTACGTGTGCTGATTTTGCATACTGCTATTTTACTCAATTTATTATGTCTAGCTTTTTAAAATTATTATTTTGGTTTAGTTTATAAGGTTTTCTGTGTGTAATAGGTCATCTGCAAAGGTAGCTTAATCTGCAGAGGTTGTTATTTTGCCACCAGGGTTATCACTAGGGTTCAATGCATGCACGCCTCTCATTGGCCATATTTTTAGTTCTTTCCTTTCTCTTTCTTTGTGATAGAGACAGAAATATCTTGTTTGACTATTCTGGCTAGAATATGTAGGACTGTGTATGCCCAGGTGGGTGTGCCACCACCTAGTCCCTTAAAGACATGGGTTTTGAATCATGTCAAATGATTTTTCATCTTTTGATTTAACTATATATTTATCTTTTTATTGATACATCTCATTGATTGTGTATTTCTGCATCCTTGTCATGATTCCCATTGAGTCTTAGTGAATTATTCTTTTTTTTATCTTTATTGAATAGAGACAGCCAGAAATCAAGAAGGAAGGGGGTGATAGAAGAGAGGGGAGTCGGGCTGTAGTACAGCGGGTTAAGTGCAGGTGGCGCAGAGCGCAAGGACCGGCGTAAGGATCCCGGTTCGAGCCCCCGGCTCCCCATCTGCAAGGGAGTCGCTTCACAGGCGGTGAAGCAGGTCTGCAGGTGTCTGTCTTTCTCTCCCCCTCTCTGTCTTCCCCTCCTCTCTTCATTTCTCTCTGTCCTATCCAACAACAATGACATCAACAACAACAATAATAACTACAACAATAAAAACAAGGACAACAAAAGGGAATAAATAAATATTAAAAAAAAAGAAAGAAAGAAAAGAAGAGAGACACCTGCAGTACTGCTTCACCACTTGGAAAGCTTTCCCCCTGCAGGTAGGGACCAGGGGCTCAAGCTCGGGTCCTTGCCCTTTGTGCGCTCAACCAGGTACGCCACCACCCAACCCCCGTGAATTATTCTTTTTCTGTGTTGTTAAATTTGATTTACCAAGTTGTTTTTTTTTTTTTTTTTTGAGGATTTTTGCATCAGTGTTCATGGATGTAGGCCTATGGTTTCTTCCTCCCTTTTTGTATAATCCTTTCATGTTTGGAGGATGAAGGTGGTACTGGCTCCATGGAAAGTATTTGGGGCTATCGGTAAGACTTTTTTTAAAAGATAAGTTGGGAGGCAGGGGTAGATAGCATAGTGGTTCTGCAAAGAGACTCATGCCTGAGGCTCCAAAGTCCCAGGTTCAATCCCCCACCATCATAAGCCAGAACTAAGCGGTGCTCTGGTAAAAAAAAAAACAAAAAAAGTTAGGTGGGGGCGGGGGGGGGCAGTGGGGATGCACAGAACTGTGGTGATAGGTGTGGTGTGAAACTTTACCTCTGTAATCTTTTTTTTTTTTTTTTTTTTTAAGATTTTATTTACTTATTAATGAGAAACAGGAGGAGAAAGAGCCAAACATCACTCTTGTACATGTACATATGCTGTCAGGGATTGAACTCAGGACCTCATGCTTGAGAGTCTGCTGCTTTATCCACTATGTCACCTCCCGGAATCTTGTTATTTTGTCAGTCACTGGTTGGAATAAGTAAAAAAAAATTTTTTAATGTGCTTGGGAGTATTCCTCCACTTCAGTTTTTAAGAAGAGCTTCAATAGGATGGATGTTAGTTCTTACTGAAAGCTTTATACATAGAGGATTCATTTAAAAAGTAATCTGGGGGAGTCAGGCGGTGGCACAGAGGGTTAAGTGCATGTGGCGCAAAGCGCAAATAAGGATCCCAGTTGGAGCCCCCAGCTCCCCACCTGCGGGAAGGGGGGGTCCGCTTCACCAGCGGTGAAGCAGGTCTGCAGGTGTCTTTCTCTCCCTCTCTCTGTCTTCCCCTCCTCTTTCGATTTCTGTCTGTCCTATCTAACAATGACATCAATAACCACAACAATGTTAAACAAGGGCGACAAAAGGGAAAAATAAATAAACATATATAAATAAATAAATAAGTAATCTGGATCTGGGCTTTTATTCTTGGAGAGACATGACTGCCATTTCAATTTCTATACTAGTGATTGGCCTGCTCAAGCTGTTTCCTTTTGGGTGAGTCTTAGAAGTTATGACTTAAGAATGTGTTCTTTTTATCTAGATTGTCTTAATTTGTGTTCTTAAGATGCTCATAATATTCTCTCATGATCCTTTGTGTCTGAGTTAACAGCTGTAATTTCACCTCTCTCAGTTCTAATCGTTTAATTATAACTTTCTTTTTTTCCTAGTGAATCTAGTCAGTAGTTTATGTTTTATTTACCCTTTCAAAGAACCAGCTCTTGGTTTTATTGATCTTTTGAGTTGTCTTTTTGGTTTTTGTTTCATAATTTTGTTCTCTGTTTTTTATCGTTCCCCTCCTACTGACTTACAGATCTGTTTGTTGCTACTTTCCTAGTTGCTTCAGTTATGTTAGGTTGTTGAAGATCTTTTCTCTTTGTAAACATAATCCTATATTGCAATGAACTTCCCTCCTAGTATGCTTTCACATCGTCCTACAGGATGTGGTAGCAGGTCTTTTAATTTCTGTTGTCCTCTATATAGTTTTTAATTTCTCTCTGTAATTATTTATTGGATAGAGGCAGCCAGAAATCAAGAGGGAAGGGGAGATTGAGAAGGCAAGAGACAACTAATTTCTTCACTGACCCAAACAGCTACTCAGATGTGTGTTTAATCTCCATATTTTGTGGTTTATTTCATACTGATCTGAAATGGTACTTTTTATTACTTCAATCTTGACATGTTTTTTAAAGACTTTTTGTAGGTAAGGGGATAGCATAAAGGTTATGCAAAGAGACTCTCATGCCTGAGGCTCTGAAGTTTGGTGGTGGATATGGTGTGCAAGAAGTCTCATTTTCTCCAGCTACTTTATAACTGATTCTTTTTATTCATTTTTCAAATCTTTTTGATATGATATACTTTTGTGTTTTTTTTATTCCTTGACCTGTATGTTCTCCAGAATTGTTTTGCATACTCCTTGAAGCTACTATTGTTCCCAACTTTGGTTTCTTTCCTTACATACCGGAGTTATCAGCCCCGAATTGAAGGTTCAAGGGAGCCCTCTGTATTGTAGAGTTCTGTTTGATTGATGTTTACCCTTCATTGTTCTGTCTTGTGGATTCTGGATGTCTTGGCCTCCGTCGTTCTTTATGCTTGTATTTCTTTTTTTATATATTTATTTTTTTTTTCCCTTTTGTTGCCCTTGTTTTATTGTTGTAGTTATTATTGTTGTTGTTATTGTTGGATAGGACAGAGAGAAATGGAGAGAGGGAGGGGAAGACAGAGAGGAGGAGAGAAAGATAGACACCTGCAGACCTGCTTCACCGCCTGTGAAGCGACTCCCCTGCAGGTGGGGAGCCGGGGTTTGAACCGAGATCCTTATGCCGGTCTTTGTGCTTTGCGCCACCTGCGCTTAGCCTGTTGTGCTACAGCCTGACTCCCTATGCTTGTATTTCTAATGCTGTATTCTCATCAGAGAAGGCTTCTTGACCCTATCTGAGATTAGCTTACCTTTCTGCAATCTGGAAACCTTGCCCAGGCAATAATCCCAGGCAGTCACAGGCCCAAACTTGTTTTACTAAGGGTTACCGCCTGTGCTGTTATTATCTAATTATTACTGTTTTTTTTTTTTTTAACAATACTTACTTTCTTATTTATTTATGTAGAGTGGGAAAAAGAAAGACAGACCAATTACAGGACATAATTCACTTCTAGCATTTGTAGTGTTCACAGTTGAAACTGGGACCTTGTGCATACAATTTTGTGCTATATCATGGAGCTATCTCTATAGCCAATCTACTTTATTTTAACCACATAGGATGATTGGATAGCTTATTGTTACTCCATCATAGTTAGATGTCTGAGTGTACTGCCTGGGAATCTTGAATGGAGGCACCTTACATAAATTGTTTTTTTGAGAGAACTGTTCTCTTTTGCCTACCTCAATACATGCTTTAAAGGTAGTATTCATGCTGTGGTTATTTGTTGACTGGTTTCTGGTTGGGTTGGAACAGTCAGGAAACCTTAATCTTCTTTGACTATTAGAAGGGAAGTATAAATTATCCTGATACCATTTCAACATTCTTTTCTCTGAAGAACTGGTGAGATTATTCTATTATATATTTTTTACATAAGATGGAGAAGGAAAATGACCAAGTATGCCTTAACTTCTTTTTCCAACTTACCTTTTTTATTTTTTTTTTATTTTACTTATTTATTATTGGATAGAGACAGAGATAGAGAGGGAAAAAGAGAGGCTCCTGCAGTCCTGCTTCATCACTCATGGTGGGAAACAGGGGCTTGAACCCAGGTCCTTGCTTCCTGTACTGTTTGCTCTTAACTAGGTGTTCCACTACCTGGCCCCCTTCCAACCTTATCTTTTTTACATGGTACACTGTGTCAGGTCTTTCTCAGTAAATTTACCCTCATCAGATGTTGATAATTATATAGTTGCATTAAATTAGATTATGGAGAATTATTAGGAAAGATGGAAAGCAACACAAAATTTAGTATTTTCTAAATGATAGTCTGAAAGTTCCATCCATAATGATTTTTAAAAAGTCATTTTATTGAGGAAATGTTGACTTACAGAGCCATAATTTAAGTGTCTCCTCTCCTCCCCTCCTCCTCCAGCTATTCAAGCGAAGAAATGTTGCTACAGCAGAAGAAGAAACAGAAGAAGAAGTTATGTCAGATGGAGGATTTCATGAAGCTCAGATTAATAACATGGAGATGGCACCAGTAAGTAAGATAATAAAAAAATGTTTTTCTTCTGAAGATATAAGAAAAAGATCCCTTAAAGTGTGGAACAACAAGGGGTACTTTATTTATTTGTTTATTTTGCCTCCAGGGTTATGAATCCACTGCTCCTGGAGGCTATTTTTTCCCTTTTGTTGTCCTTGTTGTTTATAGTCATTGTTATCGTTGAATAGGACTGGGGGGGGGGTCAGAAAAGGGGAGAGAAAGACAGGCACCTGCAGACCTGCTTCACCACCTGTGAGGTGACTCGGGAGCCGGGGGCTTCAACTGGATCCTTAGGCTGGTCCTTGCACTTCACGCCACGTGCATTTAACCCGCTGCGCTACTGTCTTACCCCCAACAAGGGGTACTTTAAAGGTGATCTTAATTTGTTGCTTTGTGAAGCTGGTTGGTGGCTCACCTAATTGAGTGCACACATTATAATCTGCAAGGATAGCGAAAAGCGTAAGGACTGGTGTAAGGATCCCGGTTCGAGGCCCCAGCTCCCCACCTGCAGGGGAGTCGCTTCACAGGCTGTGAAGTAGTTCTGCAGGTGTCTGTCTTTCTCTCTCCCTCTCTTGTCTTCCCCTCCTCTCTCCATTCTCTCTACCCTGTCCAACAATGACGACATCAATAACAACAGTAATAACTACAACAACAATTAAAAAAACAAGGGTAACAAAAGGGAATAAATAAATAAAATATTTAAAAAAATCTTCAAGGACCCAGGTTCAATCCCCCAATCCCCTCCTGCAGGTAGGAAGCTTCACAAGTGGTAAAGCAGGTCTGCAGGTGTCTTTCTGTTTCTCTCCTTCTCTATCTCCTTCTCTATCTCTATCTTCTCTTCTTCTTTCTCTCCTTCTCTATCTTCCTCTTGGTTTCTGGCGGTCTCTATCCAATAAATAAAGATAATAAAAAATTAATAAAAGTAATGCTTTGTTAACACGATTCATATCTGTCTAGATTTCCAATTAATTGTAACCACTGATATAGTGCTTCAGTAGATCATATATATTCTATTTTGGTTTTAAGTTTTTATATTTATATTTGGTTTTCTTTTAAGTTTTTCTTTTAAGTTTTTATTTATAAAATGGAAACACTGACAAGACCATAAGATAAGAGGGGTACACTTCCTGCCACCGGAACTCCATATCCCATTCCCTCCCCTATGCTATTAGATTCTTACTATTCTCAAGAGAGTGTGGCTCAGTGCTGGCACTATGAATCTATTGCTCCTGGCAGCCATTTTTTTCTTTCATTTCCTTGAATAGGACAGAAAGAAATTGAGAGGAGTAGGAGATAGAAAATAGACACCTGCAGACTTGATTTACCACTTGTGAAGTGACCCCCCCCCCCCCGAAAGTGGGGAGCTAGGGGCTTGAACCAAGGATCCTTGGCGCTTAGTAATATGTGTGTTTAAACAGGTGTGCCACTACCTGGCCCTGAAAATAGCTCCTCTTCTTTTTTTTTCTTTCTTTTTTTTTTTTTTAAGATTTTATTTATTTATTAATGAGAAAGATAGGAGAGAGAGAAAGAACCAGATATCACTCTGGTACATGTACTGCCAGGAATTAAACTCAGGACCTCATGCTTGAGAGTCTAGGGCCTTAGCCACTGTGCCACCTCTTGGACCATGAAAATAGGTCTTCTTAACACACCCTAGTCACTTTCTTATTTACTGCTTCCATGGCTTCACTGGGGCTTCGTACTTGCATAATTACACTTCTCCCAGCAGACTATTCCCATTTTTTGACAGAGGGAGCCGGTCAGAGGAGAGGCAAAGTTAGCAACAACTTTACCACTTGTGAAGCTTCCTACCTGGTGTTCCTACCAGGTGTTCACACCTGGTGACCAGTAGCCTGAGTCTTGCCCATGGCTAAGTGTATGCTACCAGATAAACCATTTCCTGCATATGTTTTTAAGGGGTGCTATATTTACAGTATTTTTACAGATTTCTCATTGCTTCCTTTATTGATTTTTCAGTTTTTATGGACCAGCTTTATTACTATTTTTTTCTTTTTTAAAAAATATTTATTTATTCATTTTCCCTTTGTTTTTGCCCTTGTTTTTTTTTTTATTATTGTAGTTGTTGTTGTTATTGATGTCTTTGTTGTAGGATAGGACAGAGAGAAATGGAGAGAGATGGGGGAGATAGAGAGGGAAGAGAAAGATAGACACCTGCAGACATGCTTCACTGCTTGTGAAACGAATCCCCTACAGGTGGGGAGCCAGGGGCTTGAACCGGGATCTTCTCGCCGGTCATTGTGCTTTGCGCCACCTGCGCTTAACCGCTGTGCTACCGCCCGACTCCCTATTTTTTTCTTTTTAAGATAGAGACTGTGAAAGACCACAACATAAAATCTTCCTTCAGTGCAGTGGGGGCCTGGTTCAAACCTGGTTTGCACACATGGCAAAGCCCATGATCCACGTGAGCTATTTTGCTGACCTGGGCTAATTTTCTTGTGGAATTCGAGCAGTATAAATCCATTTGGAACCAAGGTAGATGCTGTTGTCACCTCTCAGTCTTCTGTGCCCTTCTGAGAGTCAAGCTATCCATTTGTTCTTAAAATAGATGTTAATTGGATATGGATAGCTTTGGATTCCTGGGAAGTGGCACGGTAGAATGCAGAACATGCAAACATTTGAGGTGAATTTGAACCTTGGCACTACTGTGCTCTGGTGTATATGCGTATTTGATCTCATGTATGCACTCTTCAAAGAAGAAAAAAGTGCTTTTGTTTTTAAAATGTTTTAGTAGTTTGGGGCTTTTGACTCTATAAAGATTTATTTGTGAATGAGGGTAGGTTGGGGAGGAGAGAGAGAACCAGAAACATCACTCTAGTACATATACAATGCTGGGGATTAAACTCAGGACTTCATTCTTCTAAGCCAGTATACCACCTCCTGAGCCACTATCCTTGTTTTTAAGGTAACCTTTGGTTTATGGACTGGAAATACTTGTGGTGGCGCACCAGGTTGAGCACACATATTGCAATGTGCAGGGACCCAGGTTCGAGTCCCCGGTCTCCACTTGGCAGGGGGAAAAGCTTTGCAAGTGGTGAAGTAGTCCAAGTGTTTCTCTGTCTCTCACCCTTCTCTGTCACCCACTTTCTGGCTATCTATCCAACAAATAAGTAAAGATTTTTTAAAAATAAGTAAAAAAATATTTAGAAATACAGTTTCTTATCTCTGTGATCTAGGAGAAGCTTTTGCTATAACTGCCAAAACTAGTTTATAGCTTTTATTTACAGTTTCCATTGTAAGGTTGGAGGATTTGAGCTCTTAAGATTTGGAAAAATTGGGGAAGGTCCTAGATTTGGTCCCCTACAAGTAATGAAGAGCTACTGTCTGGATCCTCACAAAATTGGCAACATAGTCAGATACTTTGTTTATTCAGGAATCGGTTTTGAAAGTCTTACAGCAGTTTTCTGGTTATTATGGGGAGAATCTTATATCTATTCTAGAATGTTAGGTATTGTTAACCAGCCAGTTGACATTAATAGCTGTGTGTAGTTTTCTTCACAGACCTTTCTTGTTTCCAGTTTAATACCACAGTTTCATGAAATGAAAACTTCATTTCATAGTGATGAATAACCTTACAAAAAAAGTTCACAGGGGTGAGGTAGTGGCACACCTGGTAGAGCATACATGTTACAGTGCACAGGAACCCAGGTTCCAGCTGCCTGTTCTCATCTGTGGGGGGGGGGGGGGCTGAGTGATGAGACAGTACTGTGGGTGTCATTCTCTCTCCACCACTACTTCATTCTCTGTTTCTATCCAAAATAAATACATATAAATTAAAAAAAAAAAAAAGAATAAAATGCACTACTGATTATAGGGGTAGATTGCAATGGAAAATGAGAAACTTTATTAAAAACTAGCAGGCCAGGTGGTAGCACACATGTTATCATATGGCAGGACCTGGGCTCAAGACCCTCAAGCTCCCCAACTGCAGAGGGGAAAACTTCACCAGCAGTGAAGTAGGTATGCAGGTATCTCTCTTTCCCTCTTTATTTCCCCATTCTCTCTCAAATTCTCTCTGTTTTTATCTAAGAACGAAAGATGTCACTGGATGCACTGGTTTCCTAGTATAGGGACTGAGCTCCAGCAATAACCTTGGTAGTACAAGAAAACAATGAACAAAAAACACCAACTTGATTTTTAAACAAATTTAAGAATATGCTCTTGGGTTTGGCAGTGGTTAGAATTAGTTTATACAGGACTACTCATTCAGTAAGTATTTGGTGTATAGCATCAAAGTGGGGCGGGAAGTGTTCAGATCCTGGAACGTGATGGCAGAGGAGGGCTGCTAGGGTGGCGGAGTTTAGATCGTTAATGTAGAAACTAGGGGGTCAGGCAGTAGTGCAGTAGGTTAAATGCCCATGGTGCAAAGGAAGGACTGGCATAAGGATGGTTTGAGCCTCCGGCTCCCCGCCTGCAGGGGGATCGCTTCACAAGCAGTGAAGCAGGTCCACAACTGTCTTTCTCTCCCCCTCTGTCTCACCTCCTCTCTCAGTATCTCTCTGTCCTATCCAACGACAACAACAATAAACAAGGGCAACAAAGGAGGGAGAATGGCCTCCAGGAGCAGTGGATTAAAGTGCAGGCACTGAGCCCCAGCAGTAATCCTGGAGGCAAAAGGAGGGTAGATAGTATAGCATGATGGTTACACTGAAGTCCCAGGTTCAGTCCTCTGCACCACCTGAACAGTGTAGAAAACTGAGAAATATTACAGATGTACAAACAACTGTATTTTATTGTTGCCTGTAAACCATTAATCCTCCTAGTTAAGTGGGGGTGGGAGATGGGATAAGTGATGTGATAGAAATTGAGTGACTGCTGTAGACTTGAGATTATGAAAAACTTTTTTTAGAATTTGAAATTGAAACTTCTAAAATAGCTTACTTTGCTATGCATGCCACCAAGGTTCAGTGCTGACCCCGAGTATGCTGAAAGAAGCTTTGGTGTTGTAGTAGGTTGCTGCTTGGTAGCTACCTCTCTCTCTCTCTGTCTGTTTCTCTTTCTCTCTCTGCCTTTTTTTTTTTTTTTTGTCTTTATGTAAAAAAAATTAGGGCTTGAAATTTAATCTGAACGACAGGAAATGGGCAAATGTGTAACTACCAAACAAGAGTAATAACAAATGCATGCCTTTTCTTTGTATTAACTATTAAGACTACTTTATCATTGCTGTAAACATTTTTAATGTCAGAATTTAGCTTCGTCATGTTATTAATCATTTCAGACATTTTTACTTGTAATGAGTTATCCAATATTTGTATAGTTCTTCTAGATGGTATGGTTAAGTTATTAAACTTGGACACAACATATCTTTGTTTTCCTTTGAGTTAATGTTAACATTTTATTATCTTTGCTTTTTATTTATGATCTCAGGGTGGTGTTATTACTTCTGACATGATCGAAATGATATTTTCCAATAGCCCAGAACAACAGCTTTCAGCAACACAGAAATTTAGAAAACTGCTTTCAAAAGGTGAGTTCTGAATATGTTGTGTATTTTTTCATTTGTTATAAAATACTATTTTCCCATAATGCATTTTTGCACCACAGTTAACTTGCTTTAGACTGTGTCTGCCAGGAGAGTGAAAGGTAAATACCTAGATAATTATGAACCATGACTAAAGTGATAAGAAAGAGCAATAGTCACTATTTCATGTTAATTAAAATCAAGAAACTTAATTTTAAGGAAAAAAACTTAAAATACTACTTGAAAGAGCAATCACTGTTTTAATGAGCTCAGATTGATTTATTGGTGACCAAAACTACCTTTTTTTGTATAATTAGGATAGAATGGAGTATGGTATATTTTGTTATCCTTGGCAAGTAAAAAATGCTCTGAGCTTCAGAACTATGTTAAAATGTTGGTAGTGGGTCTGGATAGTGGTATACCCAGTACTGCTTGTGCTTATACTTGCTCAAGGACCCAGGTTCAAACTCCTAGTACCTTCTTGTATGGAGGAAATTGCATGAGCAGTAGAGTGATTCTGCCAGGTATCTCTGTCTCTCATCCTCTAGAAAAAGTATTATCACCAGGAAACGGTAGTGGAGTCATTCAGATATCAAGCCCCAGCAGTAACACTGGTGGTTAAAAAGATGTTGGTAGTAAATACTTAAAGTAGTATCTGACCCTTGTAATTTATAATTATTTGGGGATATTAGTGATAAACTCATATGTCTTAAGGTTAACCAGGAGTAAAATAACAAAATATGAGGATCAGCATGTGGCTTGCTTGTTAGAGTGCACATTACCACTTGTGAGGATCTAGACTTGAGGCATGTCACCACATGGGAGTACCTGCAACAGGGAAGTTTCATAAGCAGTGAGCTATGGTCTCATTCCTTCTCTTATCTCTCCCCGTTTCTCACTGTCTGCCTAGAGGAAAGAAAAGAGTGACTGCCAGGAGTATTGGAACAGTGCAGGCACTCAGCATCAGTAATAACACTGGTGACATAAGCAAAAACCGAAACAAATAGTTTTTTTTTATATAAAATATTAAGTATTTGAAGACCATTATTATGTACACCTTTGCTACTCCTCTAAAAATGTTACTATTATCATTTTTTTTGGTATGCTGACCCTAGTGGGTTTCTCCGTTGTGATTTTTCATGGCTCTGCTACTTCCCTGCACATGTTCTAGTTTGCCAACCATTCTTTTAAAAAATGTGACAACTAGAATGTAATCCTCCACATGTAATCTTATTTTTCTTAAGATGTGATTATAAAGTGTTTAATTCAGTTGCAAGATTTACTTTATTAACCCAGTTTTATTGCTCTGGTTTATGGTGGTGTGGGGCATTGAACCTGGGACTAGGGAGCCTCAGGCATGAGAGTCCCTTTGCATAACCATTATGCTGCCTACCCCCACCCTTTGGCTTGCCTTTTTGTTGTTAAAATTCCGGAAGGCTCTTGCCGGGCGGGTCTAGCTTCACGGGCGGGTAACAGACGGGGGAGACAACGGCTGGGCAGGGAAGCTGTATTTCTTTATTCAGGAACAACGATTCATAAACTAAGACAAACTAATCACCAAACAGCACTCTGCTGTCTCTTTGCGGCGGTGCAAGCACTCTCTCTCTTACTCTCGAACTCAGGAACCCAGGAACTCTGTCTCTCTGGCACTCTCTCTTACTCTGTAACCCTGAAACTCTCGAACTCAGGAACTCTCTGACTCAGGAACCCTCTCTCGGGGTTCCTCGGGGCGGGGCCAAGCAGGCCTGCGAAATTAATAGGACTGATCCAATTCTCTTGGCGGGGGAGGGCTAGAACAAACCAATGTAAAGCATACGACACCTTTTTAATATTATTTATGTATCTACATATTAACAAATTAATCTCTGTGAACAATTCAGTTTATTGTTTTTGTCTGCATAGTGATAAAATTATTGAACCTAGCAAAGAATGTATAATTAGAGCTTGCCAGATTAACATTAACATAAAATCAGGGAGTCACCTGCCCACATGACATAAAGTGCAAGGACCTGCATAGGGATCCCGGTTCCCCACCTGGAGGGGGAGTCACTTCACAGGCGGAGAAGCAGGTCTGCAGGTGTCTTATATTTCTCTCCCCGTCTTCCCCTCCTCTCTCCATTTCTCTCCGTCCTATCCAATGACAACGACATCAATAACAACAACAGTAATACAACAAGGGCAACCGAAGGGAATAAATACTTAAAAAAAAAAGGCAAGTTTAAAAAAAAAAACATCAAATCAGTACCTTCTTTTAGTAAGATCATAAACTTGGCTGAAATCCCTAGTAGTAAACCAACACCCATCTTTCTCATGTTGCTAAATGGATGTTATCACAAACTTTGTCAAATGTCTTGCTGAACTAACTAATCATGTTATTTTTGACATTACCTGTCTACTCGCCCAACAAGTTTCTGTGTGAATGCATTTAAAGCAGACAACGACAACAACAAAATTAAAACCCTTGGGAGAGAGAACCAGAACATCACTCTGGCAGGCATGTTTGTTGGGAAAACCTTAGACAGTCGAGTCCTGTACTCTACCACTGTGGCACCCCCTTCAGCCACTTGAATGAATCTTCCAACCTGGTTTCATAAGATGATTAACAGTGGCTGTCTTTGGATGTATTTCTCCTTCCTCACTCCACTCCTTTATAACTTGGCTAAGATAATAGAGGCAGTAGCTTTACCCTTTAAGAAGTCTGCTTGGGAGTTGGGTGGTAGCACAGCCGGTTAAACCCAGGTAGTGCGAAGCACAAGGACTGGCATAAGGATCCCAGTTCCAGCCCCCCAAATCCCCACCTGCAGGGGAGTTGCTTCACAGGCAGTGAAGCAGATCTGCAGTTGTCTGTCTTTCTCTCCCCCTCTCTGTCTTCCCCATCTCTTTTCATTTCTCTCTGTCCTATCCAACAACGACATCAATAATAATAACTACAACAATAAAAAGACAACAAGGGAAACAAAAGGGAATAAATAAATAAATACTATTAAAAGCATGTTTAAAAAAAGAATTCTGCTTAAGGTGTCAGGTGGTGGTCCTGGTTTGAGTGAACAATGTGCAGGGACCTGGAATCAAGCCCCCCCTCCCTTGTCACACCTACAAGGGAGAGACTTCATGAGCAGTGAAAACACTGCTATAAATATCTCTCCCTCTCCCTCTCTGTGTCCAAAATAATAATAATTTTTAAAATGAATGCTTATTTTTTTAAATTAACTTTATTTGATAGGGACATCCAGAAATCAAGAGAAAGGAAGGAGGAAATAGGGAGAGAAAGGAATGACACACGATAGATAGCGTAATGGTTATGCAAAAAGACTTTCTTGCCTGAGGCTTAAAAGGACTGAACCTGGTGGTTCATTCCCCCTCATCCCCCATAAGCCAAAGTTGAGCAGTGCTCTGGTAAAAAAAAAAAGGGGGGGGGGGCAGGAGAAAGAGAGAACTGCAGCACTGCTTCACCACTCTGAAGTTTCCCCTGCAGATAGGTACTGGGGATTTGAATCTGGTTCCTTGGGTATTCTAACATGAACTCAACTAGGTGCACCACCTTAATGCTTAAAATAAAAAAGGTTGGGAGTCGACGGTAGCGCAGCAGGTTAAGCACAGGTGGCACAAAATGCAAGGACCAAAGTAAGGATCCTGGCTCAAGCCCCCGGCTCTCCACCTGCAGGGAGTCACTTCACAAGCAGTGAAGTAGGTCTGCAGGTGTCTGTCTTTCTCTCCCCCTCTCTGTCTTCCCCTCCTCTTTACATTTCTCTGTGTCCTATCCAACAATGATGACATCAATAACAACAACAATAATAACTACAACAATAAAATAAGGGCAACAAAGGGGAATACATAAATAGTAAAAAAAAAGAAGTGGTCCAGGAGGTGACACAGTGGATAAAGCATTGGATTCTTTTTTTTTTTTTAATATTTTATTTTATTTATTTATTCCCTTTTGTTGCCCTTGTTGTTTTATTGTTATAGTTATTATTATTGTTGTTGTCATCGTTGTTGGATAGGACAGAGAGAAACGGAGAGAGGAGGGGAAGACAGAGGGGGAGAGAAAGATAGACACCTGCAGACCTGCTTCACCGCCTGTGAAGCAACTCCCCTGCAGGTGGGGAGCCGAGGTTCAAACCCGGATCCTTGTGCCTGTCCTTGTGCTTTGCGCCACCTGTGCTTAACCCGCTGCGCTACAGCCCGACTCGCCAAGCATTGGATTCTTAAGCATAAGGTCCTGAGTTCAAGCCCCGGCAACACATGTACAGAGTGACATCTGTTTCTATTTCTCTCTCACCTTCTATCTTTCTCATTAATAAATAAATAAAATATTATTTTTAAAAAAAGTTTAAAAAATAAATAAATCAGATTATTCAAATAGAATCATCCCTGAGACCTCTGAAGTCCCAGGTTCTATTCCACCACCACCACAAGCCAGAGCTGATTAGTAAAAATGAATGAATGGATGGGTGGGTGAATGAAAATTTGCTTAAGCAAGGACCGGCGGAAGGATCCTGGTTCGAGCCCCCGGCTCCCCATCTGCAGGGGAGTCGCTTCACAGGCGGTGAAGCAGGTCTGCAGGTGTCTTATCTTTCCCCCTCTCTATCTTCCTCTCTTCATTTCTCTCTGTCCTATCCAACAACAACATCAGTAATAACAATAATAACTACAACAATAAAACAAGGGCAACAAAATGGAATAAATATTTTTTTTAAAAAAATTTGCTTAAAGAATTGTACTTATTCTCACTTTATTGTAAAGCATTTTAAGCCTCCTGTTAAAATGACCAAGCTCGTTTCACTTTTTTCTTTTTTAGATTTCTAGCATTAAAAGGATGCTAAAGTGGAGAGATACTATGAAGTCATTTTGAATTATGAAATTCTTATATTAAAGTCACTAATTTTTTTCCCTTTTTTTATGGAAACAGAACCTAACCCTCCTATTGATGAAGTTATCAGCACACCAGGAGTAGTAGCCAGGTTTGTGGAGTTCCTGAAACGAAAAGAGAATTGTACATTGCAGGTACAAACTGTTTATATTTCTTGCCTTATATGTTAATAGCCTTTACAAATACGTATTTTGTATACCATGTGTTACTTTGTTTTAGTGAGTGTTTGGTATTTTGATAATGATATTCCTGAAAACCACATTGCAAATTGCTTAGACAAGCTTTGTTAACATCCAGGCCCTTGGTTTTCCCCATCAGAATTTTCTACTTTGATTCATGTAAATTTTTTTTAAATAATTGCTGGTAATACTTACATAAGAGGAATTATTTGCAGTAAGGAAACATTATAGGTAGATACTATATCTAAGTTATGCAAAATTAAATTTAAAGAGCTTCTAACATGGGCTAGAACAGAGACTCAGTATCCAGACCTGATCCTAGTTAATCCTCCAAAGAGCCTAATGAGAAATCTGTCTCTCACTATGATAATTCAGTCTGTCAGTACCACATTATGTAGGAGGTTCAAGAGTAGGTTCTACAGCTTCTGGGTTAGATAATTGTCAGAACATAAAGAACAAAGTTTCAGTTAACTTTCACCTTGGAAATTATTTAGAAACTTTCAAATGATTATTTTCAATAGCTATATATATATTTTTAACCAACTGAATCGTTTTATTTATAATTTAACAAATACCTATAAACTCTGTTCTTTTAGGACCTAATCTGAAGGGTTAAGACCTACTAGAGATACTCAGTGGCTATTAAATTTGGTCAGGTGCCTAATTTTCAACAAATGTGATTGTTTTTCCTAGTAGACACCTGCCCATAACAAGTTAATCATGATGATAATTTTTGCCCTCTTCTATAGTCTTGCCCTGTTACAAAGGCTATAGCAACCTGGGACATTTTATGTTCGTGACCAACCGCTCTGCCCCTAAGTTCCTTCCTGTCAAGAAAATTATGATTTATAAGACTTGTTGCTGGGTGGGGGTATAGCATAATGGTTATGCAAAGAGACTTCCTGCCCATAACAAGTTAATCATGATGATAATTTTTGCCCTCTTATATATAGTCTTGCCCTGTTACAAAGGCTATAGCAACCTGGGACATTTTATGTCAGTGACCAACCACTCTGCCCCTAAGTTCCTTACTGTCAAGAAAATTATGATTTATAAGACTTGTTGCTGGGTGGGGGGTATGTATAGCATAATGGTTATGTAAAGAGACTTTCATGCCTGAGGCTCTCAAGTTCCAGGTTCAAGCCCCCATAACACCATAAGCCAGAGCTGAGCAGTGCTCTGGGAGAAAAAAAAAAAAAAAAAAGACTTGTTGCTTTGTCTTGATATTTTCTCTCCTTTCCTCCCCTCATCTTTCTACTTCTTTTATTCTCTTTGTTGCGGTGATGAGTTTCTTCCAGAGGAAAAACAAGAAATCCAGAAAAGGTAGAGTACTTCAATGTCCCATCAGTTTTTCTTCTCCAGTTTGACATTTACTAATCCCCAAATTCATTTGAATTAAGATTCTGTTTTGCTAGCTGCTTTCTGGATTGTAGTTTTGGTTCCCATCTAAGACTAGATCACCATTCCTGAAAATAAAGTTCATCTAGAGAGCAAGGAAAAAGACTTCTCAGAAAAAAGAAAAGAAGGAAATCCAGACAACTAACACTGCAGAGAAAAGAGTCTGAGCCCCTAAACAACCTACCAGGAACCAGAGGGATCAAATGAAGAGCCTTACTGCAGTTTATCATTTGAAAAGCTTTGCAGGGAGATTAGGGAAGACTATCATTTTTGTTAGCATTTTAAAAAAAAAGTCAGAAACGGACCTTTCCCTAGCTCTGCATTTTACAGTACTCTAGAGTATTATTTACACATTAAATTTTAGCAGGCAGTGCCCTCTCCTGGTTAGCATGTGTAGCTTCTGTATCAGTTTTATGCTGTAATTCTAGAATTTATACTTTAATGTATCTGAATATACAACCCTTCAGGAACCTCTGATTTGCTCCTTTCTAAATTCCCAGATTCTGCCCCTGTGAAAATCAGTCATTAGGCTGAAATATTGATAAATGATTCCTCTGGAAGTGACTACCTGGTCATGATTTTTCATTTTAGCTATCCAAAGACTGAGAAGTAACCAGCTTGCTAATCATCTAAAGGTCATCATCCCTAACTAATTTTTTTTCTGTACATTTAAGCAAAATATGGTGATTTCTCTCCAATGTGACTAAAGCTTTGGCCACCCAGAAGCAGAAGGGAGACCTTAGAGCCTCTGGGAAATTTGGAGGGTATTACTTCCCTTTTCTTCTTAGAGAGCAACAGGATGTAAATTGTCACTGCTCCTCCCACCTGCTTACTTAAAATGTTAATAGTATGTCTTTGGATGGGGCTTTTGCCATTTTTCTTCCAGAAAAAGAATCATATGGTGATAATATTTATATTCACTAATAAGCCCTGTGGAAAAACTTAATCACTTAATTCCATAGATAAGGAACTGAATCCTAGTGAAGGATTTCATTTCTTTTCTGACTTCCCTCAGTGAGGTTACTTAAATTATAGGAAGGCTTAATGGCCTGATTTGGGCAATGCTGGTCAGATAATAACTTGCCTTTAAGAGAATATGAGTGGAATCTAGGGTTTTGAAAGCAAACTTTTTAGCTGAGGGAATTCTCAAGCTGTGACATGTAGGACTCAAACATACTTGAACCTTTGAAGTGAAATTGGTCTGCCTGATGGCATATTTCTTGGACTCACTTTGTTTGAGGCCGAGCATCTTTGTACTGCTTTGTACTCCTTTGCAGTTCTAAGATACTGTGTTCACAAACCTTAACTAAACTTATAAAAGTAACTAGAAATAAATTACTTTCTAGTTCTATTAGATAGACTTCTCTTAAAGTTGTAAACTTTAATTACTTTGGCTTAGTTTCCAAATATTTGCCTTACCTCTTCCCACTAAAAGCTTAACGTGATAAACTGCAGTAAGCCTTCATCTTTCTACATCTTTTCCCATCCTCATTGATCTCTACCTTTCTTGAAAGGTTGCTCAGATGATTCAGGCACTGGTCTCTGCAGAGTTTGATATCTGGGTTTATTTTTCTGATGTGAGCCTCTCTTTTCACTTGCTCTCCAGGTGAGCCTGGCATTTGCTAGGAATCAGAGTGGAACCGGCAAAGTGGCCAGCAACAGAGTCCTGATGCAAATGGAGAAAGGGAACCAGGCGTACCTCAATCTGGAGTGGGAAACTTGATAGGAGGTCAGAAGTACTTCAGCTTTGGATTCTCATTTTCCTTATTTAAGGAACTGAGCACCAGAAGGTAGAGACTGAGAAAGGAAAAAGAGAGTATCAAGTATTCAGTTTACCCTTCAGATTTTAGTTGTAGCCTTATTTTAGCAAGTTCCGGACTATGAAATATAGTAGTAGAATTACAGTTTATAAGCAATCATAGCTGCATGGTGGTTGTTTCCTTACTTGATACCATTCTTGAAACACTAGGAATATGGTATTTTATTTATTTATCTTTAAGCAGGTTTTAATTTTTTTCACTTATTTATTTATTCGATAGAGAGAGAAAAAGAGGGAAGGGGAGGTAGAGAGTAAAAGACACCTGCAGCACTGTTTCACCACTTACGAAGTTTTCTCCGTGCAGGTGGAGACCAAGGGCTTGAACCTGGGTTCAACCAGGTGCACCACCACCCACCTACCTGGTCCCAAATATAATACTTTAAAAACAACAAAGAGGAAACAATAATTATTTTGACTCTCATTTATTACTTAAGGTGATACTACTAGTTTTTAAAATCTTTGTGTTCCTGGTTCTCCCCTGACCCTCCACCTCCCTTGAATCACATTATTTAAAATACCTAGTTATTTTGTTTTATAATCTTATGCAGTAGGTTTTTGTTATCAACTGAACTTTCCCATTTCACAACTCTTTCGTGTTAAATTCTAATCCAAATGCAGGATCAAAACATACTATAAAAGAGAGAAAAAAGAGACTACCATAACCAGATACATAGAAGTTATGTTTGTTTATTTATTTATTTTTAGCAGAGCACTAATCAGTTCTGGCTTATGGATGTGTGGGGGATTAAACCTGGGACTTTGGAGCTGTAGGCATGAGAGTCTCTTTGCATAACCATTAATGTTTATTTATTCCCTTTTGTTGCCCTTGTTTTATTGTTGTAGTTATTATTGTTGTTGTTATTGATGTCATTGCTGGATAGGACAGAGAGAAATGGAGAGAGGAAGGGAAGACAGAGAGGGGGAGAGAAAGATAAGACACCTGCAGACCTGCTTCACTGCTTGTGAAGCGACTCCCTTGCAGGTGGGGAGCTGGGGACTCAAACCGTTAATGATGGTTTTATTGAGCCTGGGACCTGGGTGCCTCAGTCTGTTCGCATAACTATTATGCTATCTCCTGCCTTTTTTCCCCCTTCCCCTCATTCTTTTAACTCTAAAAGGACCCCATGGAGGCCAGGTGGTGGTGCACCTGGTTAAGCACTCATGTTACAGTGTGCAAGGAACTGGGTTCAAGCCCCTGGTCCCCACCCACAGGAAAGCTTCACTAGTGGTGAAGCAGGACTGCAGTTGTCTCTTTATCTCTCCCTTTCTATCTCCCTTTCCCCTCTCAATTTCTCTCTGTTTCTGTCAGATAAATAAGTAAAAGGACCCTGTATATCATTGTAATCAGTAATAGTTGTCACTGTTTTGTTTTGCTTTTCCATTTTATTAACTTCCTATCTGGAATATGTCATTTCCATTGAGACCTTTGGTGTTAAATTATATGATACAAATAGCAGTTTAAACTCTGGCAGTTACCAGCATGCTGTTATTTTCATCTTGCTAACACCTTAATATATTAGGTTATTTTTACCATTTCTTTTGTGTCAGAGTCTCAGTGCAAGCCATTTCTATCTTATATATTAATTGCTATGTACACTGATCTTACTTATTCTCTGTATTGTTTTACCTCGCAGTTTTCATTTCTTTCTCTCTCTCTTTTTTTTTTTTTCTCTTGCAGTTTTCATTTCTTTGGCTTGGTCTTTGCAGTCAGTATCTGACAACTCTTTAATCTTGCCTTCTGCTATTTTGTTACGCACTGTGGCTAATTTTTTAGTAAATGAAAGAAACTACATTTTAGATAAACTGTTTTAACAAATACTTTCCCCCCCCCCTTAAATCTAGCATGTCATTTGAAATTTCTTGATCTGGATATGAAAGTTATGATCATTTTTGCAATTTTTCCAACAGTGTTGTTTGTATTATAGGTGTGCTTCTGAGAGGAAACTGGCTAGACTTCATAAGTTTACTAGACTAAGGCACTATAGTTTTTGAGTGGCTATGTAGCATATAAGTAGAATAGTCAGGTGCTGGATATTTTGTGTGAATTTCTTCATTCACTAGCTGGGAAAGCCAGACTTTCTGGTTGTTGGGAGAAATACTTGAGAATATAGGAACACTGATTTCAAAATATGAAGTACTGTACAAATGTAAAATCAGGCAAATTGAAAAAGGTCAGAGCGTTGGTTTTAGCAGTGATTTAATTACAGAGGTTACTACGTGATGGGTTTTTACCATTATCAGAAGTGCTCCTCGTCTGGGACTCCTTAAGTATCTTAAGTATCTTTCAGCTATGCTAATAGAATATCTTTTGTATTTCTTCTATCTTCCTCCTCACCATGACTAGTGTTCTATCTGACAAATGCTTTTTAGTAAACCCCAAAAGTTTAAAAGAACTGAAACTCTTATCTTATTAAATGGGGAAGCCACTGAAATTTTATTTTATTGCATGTATGCTTCATTAAAGGGAACATAGAAGGCATAGTGGGGGAGGGAAACAACCTAAAGTTGTACTTAGGACTCTTACTAAATACAATTATAAGGATTCATTCTTGGAAGAGATGTGTAGAATGAGTAATATGTTGCATTTTTTGTTGACTATAATTTCTTTCATACCTCCTGTTTACCAACCTTCAAGTTTTACATGTGTGATCTTTTTAAGTTTTTTTTTTAATTATTGTTATTGATATATTGTATAGACATAAAAATTGAGAGGGAAGGGTGTAATAGGGAGGGAGAGAGACACCTGTAGCACTACTTCACCACTCAAAAATTTCCCCCTGCAGGTGGGAGCCAGGGTCTCAAACCCAGGTACACCATCATCCAGCCCCAAGAGTGCTTTTTCAAAAGTTTTACATGTCACTGTCAAGGTGGCACAGTAGATAAAGTGTTAAGCTTGTAAGATGATGTCCCATATTGAATCCCTGGCAAATGTATGTTGTCCCTGTCTGTCAGTCTCAGTCAGTGTCTCTCTCTCTTCCCCCTCTCTCCTTCCCTCTCCCCCCCTTCCTTCTACCCCCTTCTCTCCCCCTCCCTCTCTCTCTCTTTCTCACGCGCACACAGAATCTTGAACAAAATTGGGGGGCCAGGTGGTGGCACACCTGTTTGCATATATTACCATGGGCAAGGACCCTCGGGTTCGAGCTCCTAGGAAAGCTACATGAGTAGTGGAGCAGCGCTGCAGATCTATCTCCTCCTTCCTTCCTGATTACTCTGTCTCTGTCCAAAATAAATTAAACAAAGATATTTTTAAAAAAAATTTTTTACGTGTGTATTGGTTTGGACCTTCTTTATTGGCTTTGTTAATGTTCTGAAGTTACTTTTTTTTTTTTTTTAAGGACTTTATTTATTTATGAGAAAGCTAGGAGGAGAGAGAAAGAACCAGACATCACTCTGGTATATGTGCTGCTGGGGATCAAACTCAGGACCTCGTGCTTGAGAGTCCAGTACTTTATCCACTGTACCACCTCCCGGACCACTAAAGTTATATTACTAATGAACTTCTTTTGGCCTACTTACCTGAAATACAGTTTTGCTTTTTCACTCTATCTATATCTTAACTACATCCCTCCCCCATTTCACATTGTCCACTCTTTTTATTTTTATTAGATAATATATCTGGCTTAAAGCCAGTGGGCAGCATATAAAGTATATAGTGAAAAATGCCTTTTTCTTTCCTTTCTTGTTCTCCATTTACTCTGAATTCCCCATGTAGTTAGCAGGTATTATTTCCCCTTCTAGAAACATGCTGTGCAATAAGTACATAAGTAACTTGCCAACCCTTTTAGAGATACTGTGTGATAAAATATTAATGTGTACTGTTTTTTTTTTAAATTAATTTCTTTGGTGATCATTCTCAGCACGTGTTCATTTTATAATTTTATGTCAGTTTATTTTCCTTTAAATTTGTAGACACCTTGAATATTCTTTTAGAGTGAGGTTTTTTTTTCTGAGGATCCTTCTCTTAAGATTAATATATTTGCTTGGTAGATTAGATGCAATAATGGTCTCAGATCCTGTTCTATATATACAGAGAACCTTATTGATAATGCTATTCTAAAAAGATAATGAAATTATTTTTATCTTTATAGTTTGAATCAGCTTGGGTACTGACAAATATTGCTTCAGGAAATTCTATTCAGACTCGGATTGTGATTCAGGCAGGAGCTGTGCCTATCTTCATAGAGTTGCTCAGCTCAGAGTTTGAAGATGTCCAGGAGCAGGTAAACAATGAAACAAATAAAAAGAAGTAGGTGAAAGAATAAACTTTCCCTCTTTGGTGCTACATTCAAGGCCTGAGTTTCAATACTGGTCATGAGAATCCATGGTTTAAAGGAATATTCTAAAAATCTAACCCAAAGTAAAAGCATTCCATAGTGAAGATAGAAATTTTGCTAAAAGTATATGACCATATTTCCCCTTTTATTTGTTTGGTTGGTTGCTTATTTATTTAGTGGAGTTAGCGCCTCGCACATGCATGATTGCACCACTCCCCAACTAACCCCCCCCCCCTTCAGAAAGAGACATCATAGTACTACAGCTTTCCCCAGTGTCATGCCTCCCTTGTGGAGCAGGAATTCAAACCTGGGCTGCATATGACCCTACTTAGTATGCTATCTCACTGGCCCTTAATTCTGAAATGTTTAAACCCAGTAAATGTACTTTTGAGGCTGGGTGAGCAGTTACTTGAGTTTTTTGTCTTTTTCTTTTCTTTTTTAGAAACCTATGTTTTTAAAGTAATAGTATGTCTTTGACACATTCATATAGAAGGTTTAGCAAATAACAGATTTTTTTTTTTATTGCAAATTTAACCAAATCTGTAAATAAAAATGACTGTGAGGGCTGGCAAGATAACTTACTTGCCAGGATAGTTTAGCTTTGCCATGCACATGACCTAGGTTTGAGTATGGTCCCCACTACACCAAAGGAAGCTTTGGAATTATGGTCATTCCTTCTCTCCTTCTGTCTCTGTTTCTGAAAGGGTCGGCCCAGAGTGGCAACGCCCTGGTGAGCAAAAAAACAAATTGAATGAATATAACTTTCTTTATTGTGTTATCAACTTGCATAAAACTATATATATTTGAAAATTTTTGATACGTTTATGCCCATGAAACCATCATAATCAAGATGATTAACATATTCATTATCCCCCAATGTGTAATAAAGTTTCTGCATTTTGATTGCTCCTAAACTCTTTGTTCATTTATTACATTCATAAGCAGTTTTAAAATATGCTTTTCATCAATTCAGTAGACCATTTTAGTCCTACTCTATACCAGAGGCTGCATGGAATCTTACTAAGGGCTAGTATCCATTATGGTAAAGAACATGCATAGAGGGCAGGGGTAGATAGCATAATGGTTATGCAAAGAGACTCTCATGCTTGAGGCTCTAAAGTCCCAGGTTCAATCCCTTGCACCACTGTAAGCCAGAGCTGAGCAGTGCTCTGGTAAAATAAAAAAAATTTAAAAAGAACATGAATAGAAACTGCCTCCACCCTATAATAAACTTACCATGGATATTTACATGTACACTTAATAATTTAACTCCTTGATGAATGAACTTAGGAGTATAAAGAACCTTGCATTATAAGTTGATTTAACGTGTTAATCATGCTGTAAATACTTACTGTGATATGTTGACATCTTTTTAAAATAATTAAGAGAGAACTAAACTTTACAGCCTGCCATTAATGAATAATGTTTTCACAGGCAGTCTGGGCTCTTGGAAACATTGCTGGTGATAGTACCATGTGCAGGGACTATGTTTTAGACTGCAATATTCTTCCTCCTCTTTTGCAGTAAGTTTCAATTTTTTTGTGTGTTTAATAAAAATTAAGTTCCCGAACTGTACAACTTTGGAAATCTTTTTGTGTTCCCTAGTTTTCATCATAGATATTTCTTGCTAATTTATTCAAATAATTTCTTCTGGCAGCCTGTCTTAGTTGAGTACCAAAATTCTGAATTAGTTGTGTTATAATTAAGCTTTATTGTTCTGCAGAAGTTATTTGGAGACATCTATTTAATCAGTAGAATTAAGTTGTTTAGTATTTATCTTATAACCAGAGAATTGAAGCTAGTTATACAGTTTACATTATCACTCTTGTAGGTTATTTTCAAAACAAAACCGCCTGACCATGACCCGGAATGCAGTATGGGCTTTATCTAATCTTTGTAGAGGGAAGAGTCCACCTCCAGAATTTGCAAAGGTAAGGATTATTCTTACAGGAAATTGACAGAATGGTATACTTTAAAAAGTATACAACAGTAGAGGCAGGGCAGTGGTATACCTGGTAGAACACACACATTACCATGCTCAAGGACCTGGGTTCAAACGGGGAAGCTTCATAAGTGGTGGAGCAGTGCTGTAGATGTCTCTCTTCACACACCCCCACTACCACCTCATATTCCTCTTTGTCTCTGCCACATGAAAAAACAAATAAACATAATTAGTATTAATGTGAAAATCAAGGGCTAATTCTAATATTGGTTAAAGTGTTAGAATTTTGTGTGTTTCTTGAGAAAGACGTGGGGGGGTTAGGTTACCAGATTGTAAAATTACAGTATATAGTTCTATATCCCCACCTTCCCACATCCCATGTTTGTTCTTTGTTAGAGTAAAAATTTTCACTGTCTGTTTTAAAAAAAAAAACAACTTTGAATTAATCTTAAAACATATCTTTTTGGTTAATAGTATGTAAAATATAAAATGTATTCTAACTTTACCACATGTGACATAGGGAGTTTTTTTGGTGGGAAGGCATAAAGAATATATATTGACAAGATGTCTCACTCTAGAATTGGTATTTATTAAACTTTGCTCTCTGAAATTATTTTCCTTAAACTCTTGACTACTTCATCTGAGTAAACTGCCAGACCATTAGCAGCATTCCCAAAGCTCTAAACATTACTTGAATAACTCCATCTCTAAAAGTATTAATCACCTCAAAAGTCAGCAAGTGTGTACCTGTTTGCTTTCTGAGCTTCTCACCTTGTCTCTGACTTTATTGTATTGAGTTTGATAATTATAGCATCTTCCCATTACAGGTTTCTCCTTGTCTGAATGCGCTTTCCTGGTTGCTGTTTGTCAATGACACTGATGTTCTGGCTGATGCCTGCTGGGCCCTCTCATATTTATCAGATGGACCTAATGATAAAATTCAAGCAGTCATTGATGCAGGAGTATGTAGGAGACTTGTGGAGCTGCTGATGTAAGATATCTATAATAGAATTTGTATGTTCTTTTCTCCACGTTATGTTTTCTAGCTGCAGATACTCTAATGATAACATATTGTGGTGATGTATAGTGTTTGGGAGATGGTATGTTTATTTAAACAATTTTCCCCTTAATTTTTTATTGCAATGTAGAGCATGAAAAAGATTTTTTAATTTTTATTTGTTTTCCCTTTTGTTGCCATTGGTTTTTTATTGTTGTTGGATAGGACAGAGAGAAATGGAGAGGGGAGGGGAAGACAGAGAGGGAGAGAGAAAGATAGACACCTACAGACCTGCTTCACCGCCTGTGAAGGACTCCCCTGCAGGTGGGGAGCTGGGGGATTGAACCCCGGCTACTGCCTGACTCCCTGCTATACCATTTTTAATTTCAGTAATTCTAGCCCATGTTTAACAAATGACCTTAGATCAGCCAGTGGCTAGCAGAGAGCATGTTGCCACTGAAAATAGTAATTTTTTAATTAGAGCATAATCTTGATTGCTGTCAAAGTTATTTTGCTATATCTCTTTGTGATACCTTTCATGATAATATGGAAAGAATATTTGAGACTATTAATTAGAACTTTAGATATGCTATTATTATGGACAGCACTACAAATCCACCACTCCCAGTAGCCCCCTTTCTATTTTGTTATATTGGACAGAGAAAAATTGAGAGGGGAGCAGGAGAGAAAGATAAGACACCTACAAAGCTTGGAATCTAGGTGATGGACTACCTGGGAAAAATTATTAGGATTTTGGCTTTCAATAAAAAATAGCTTTCCTGTTCTTTAACCCTCTGGGAGTATGGACCCAAGGTCATTCTGGGATGCAGAAGGTGGAAGGTCTGGCTTCTGTAATTGTTTCCTCACTGAACATGGGCGTTGACAGGGCGATCCATACTCCCAGCCTGTCTCTCTCTTTCC
Organism: Erinaceus europaeus; assembly: GCF_950295315.1. Lineage (NCBI taxonomy): Eukaryota > Metazoa > Chordata > Mammalia > Eulipotyphla > Erinaceidae > Erinaceus > Erinaceus europaeus. The sequence goes on from NC_080170.1 coordinate 80,016,069, forward strand.
CTAAGCTATTGGGGGAGGGGATGGAATACAGAGTTCTGGTGGTGGGAATTGTGTAGAGTTGTACCCCTCTAATCCTATGGTTTTGTCAATGTTTCCTTTTTAAAATTTTTTTTTAAATTTTATTTATTTTCCCTTTTGTTGCCCTTGTTGCTTGTTGTTGTAGTTATTAATGTTGTCGTTGTTAGACAGGACAGAGAGAAATGGAGAAAGGAGGGGAAGACGGAGAGAGAAAGATAGACACCTGCAGACCTGCTTCACAGCCTGTGAAGTGACTCCCCGCACGTGGGAGCGGGGGCTCGAACTGGGAACCTTATCCTTATGCTTCACGCCACATGTGCTTAACCCACTGCGCTACCGCCCAACCCCCCAATGTTTCCTTTTTATAAATAAAATTTTTTAAAACACTTAAAAAATAGTAAACCCAGCTCTTCTTTGAGACCCCAAATATTCCATCATCATAATAGGGTTCCCTTAATAACCATCTTTCTGCTCTAAAATCTTGTCATTTTTAGTGTGAGTTTAAACCTAAATGAAGGATACAGAGAATAAGGCTGTTGGCTATAACGTTTCTTCTTGTGATTGCAGGCATAATGATTATAAAGTGGTTTCTCCTGCTTTGCGGGCTGTAGGAAACATTGTCACAGGAGATGATATTCAGACACAGGTATGAATAAATTGTTAACTATTATTTTCCTTCATAGACAATATATTGAACATCATAGTATGATGCATAAGGAACTAATACCCTTTTTTTTTTGCCTTACTGCATATTTTTAGCAGTTATGAATGCATACAATTAAACTTTTTAAAAGATTTATTTATTGAGATTAATGGTTTACCATAAATACAGTTACTACCATATGTGTAAACTTTCTCCGTTTTCTCAAAATACTCTTACCCCCAGCCGGGGGGTTCCTTCACTATCATATACCAGGACCCGAATACTTCCCCCCGCCCCAGGGTTGGTTACTTCGGTACAGTATGCCAAATCCAGTCCAAAATTCTGCTTTGTGTTTTCCCTTCTGTTCTTATTTTTCAATTTCTGTCTGTGAGTGGGATCATCCCATGTTCATCCTTATCTTTCTGGCTTATATCACTTAACATGATTCTTTCAAGCTCCATCCAAGATGAGGTGAAGAAGGTGAATTCATCATTCTTAATAGCTGAGTTATATATATATACCACAACTTGCTCAACCATTCTTCTGTTGTTAACATCTAAGTTACTTCCAGATTTTGGCTATTATAAACTGTCTGCTATAAACACAGGTATGCATAGATCTTTTTGGATAGGTGTGTTTGATCCCTTGGGAAAGGAATTGCAGGATCATAGGGAAGGTCACCTTCTAGCCTTCTGAGAGTTATCCAGTCTGCTCTCCAGAGGAATTGGACTAATTGACATTCCCATCATACTGCAAGAGGGTTCTTTTGCCTCCACAACATCTCCAGCATTACTTATCATTTCTCATGTATGGCATTCTCACAGGAGTGAAGTGGTATCATTGTTGTCCTTATTTGCATTTCTCCAACAATCTGATGTGTGATGTGGAGCATTTTCTCATGTTTGATGGCCTTTTTTGTCTCTGGTAAATAATTATGTTCATATACTTTCCCCACTTTTGGATGGAGTCATTTGTGTTTTTTCTTCTTTTTTTTCTTTCCCCTCTGCGTTAGGTTAGCTCTTTATATATTTTGATTATTAGCCTTTTGTCTGAAGTGTGGCATGTAGATTTTCTCCCATTCTTTAAAGACTTTTCAGTTTGATTTATTTCTGGTTTTGTCTAAGTATTTGATAGTTTTGGTCCAGCATCCAAGTCCCTGATCCATTTGGAGTTTACTTCTGTGTGGTGAAATGTAGTGGTTCAGTTTCATTCTTCTGTACATTTCAACCCAATTTTCCCAACACCATTTGTTGAAGAGACTCCTCTTTCTCTATCTAGTAGTTTAGAGCCCCTTGTCAAGAACTCTATGTCCACAGGTGTGTGGGGGAGATTTACTTCTGAGAAGGGAAAAAACAAGAGTATTACGCGGGTACATGTGATTTTGAGGATTGAACGCAGGGTGGGTGGTGGTGCATGCATGTTACAATGCAGGAGGACTCAGGTTCAAGCCCTTGGTCCCCACCATCAAGGGGAAAGCTTTGCCAGTGGTGAAGCAGTGTGCTGCAGGTGTCTTTCTTTCTCCCTATTTCCCCCAATACTAACTCTTGTTGGCAGTAAATTCTTTTTCTTACAATGTTAGGTTATTTCTAAATTTTTTAAAACGATATATTTTCCTTTTTGTTGCCCTTTTTTTATTGTTGTTGTTATTGGTGTCGTTGTTAGGACAGAAAGAAGTGGAGAGAGGAGGGAAACACAGTGGGAAAGAAATACAGACACCTGTAGACCTGCTTCACCACCTGTGAAGCGACTCCTCTGTAGGTGGGGAGCCAGGATCCTTACACCAATCCTTGCGCTTTGCGCCACATGCGCTTAACCCGCTGCGCTACTGCCCAGCTCCCTATTTCTAAAATTTTTAATGGAGGTACATTAAATTATTTCTTTGCCTGTGTTTTTTCCTAAAAATAAAGATTCTCAGGGGGTCAGGTAGTGGCACACCTGGTTGAGCACAGGTTACAGTGCTCAAGGACCCAGGTTTGAGCCCCCCCAGTCCCCACCTGCAGAGGGAAAGCTTTGTGAGTAGTGAAGCAGTGTTGCAGGTGTCTCTGTCTCTGTCTTTCTCAGTCACCCCCTTCCTCTCAATTTCTGGTTGTCTCTACCCAGTAAATGAATTAAGATTTTTTAAAAAATTTAATGATCCTAATTTACTTTGATTTGGATCAGTGCAAATAAACTTTTTTTTTTTTATTGCAAGTAAACTTTTAAAACTTTTCCTTTTAGGTGATTTTGAATTGCTCAGCTCTGCAAAGTTTATTGCATTTGTTGAGTAGCCCTAAGGAATCTATCAAAAAAGAAGCTTGTTGGACAATATCTAATATCACAGCTGGAAACAGGGCACAGATTCAGGTAATTTCATAGCATTATATTTTTCTATATTCTTAAAGATTTATTTATTACATATGAGAGAAAGAATTCTTAAATTTTATTACTTCTACTCTGTAGAATTTTAAGTATTCATAGACAGAAGTTGAAAAATTAGAACAGAAGGGAAAACACAAAACAAAAGTTTGGACTGGAGTTGGAGTATTGCACCAAAGTAAAAAACCAGGTGGGCAGGGGTGGAAGGTTCTGGTCCTGGAACATGATATGGCAGAGGAGGACCTAGTGGGAGTTGAATTGTTACGTGGAAAAAGTAATGTTACACATATACAAATGACTGTATTTTACTGTTGACGTAAACCATTAATACCCCCTCCCTTTTTTTTTTAATAAAAAAAGAAGACTTCTAAAACTTATACAGAGGCCTTAGGTCTTTTCCTTTGCCTTTAATGATTGATAATTTGCCAAGATCTGAGAAATAATGTCTTGATTTTTTTTAATGCTCTGATGGACTTTAAGCGAAGTAGATTGGCTTTTACTCTTGTTCAATCAAATACTGATTTTTCTCCCACCCACCCCCCCTTTTTTTTCATTAGAGCATTGTTCAACTCTGGCTGGTGGTGGTGCAGGGGATCAAACCTGGGACTTTGGAGCCTTAGGCATGAAAATCTCTTTGCATAACCATTATGCTATCTACCCCTGCCCTAGATACTCATTTTCTATTAGCCTGTTTATTTGATTGCTTCAATTTTCCTAAAATTTAGGGACCCATTTTCTCTAAATGTGTGGGTTTTTTTACTTTTTTGTCTTAAAATCAGTAGAGGGTGGTTCAACTGGAAAACTAAGTTTCAAAAGACTTTATTTTTACATCGTAGGATTATAAAGTGATTCAGCATAAACCACGAGAAAGATTAAAATCAAGTAGATATCACAGGCCTATGGGGAATTTATGCTGAGTGGAATCATAAAAGTCATTTAGTATTAAAAAAAAAAGTCATCTAGTAATAAACTCTGCTTACTGCATTGGTGTAATAGAATTTTTTTAAAGAAGATTTTATTTGTGACAAATAATAGGAGGAGAGAGAAAGAACCAGATACCACTCTGGTACATGTACTGCATTAACATGCCTTGGTTTACAATACTAGATAAGTTTCAGGAGTATAGCTTCATATCCTGATATATATAAATGCCACTGCATGCATCCATATAGTCCTATAGTTCTATTTCCTTTTACCATTATCAATCTTTCTTTTTTAGATTTTATTTATTTAAAAAAATTTTTTTGCCTCCAAGATTATTGCTAGGGCTCAGTGCCTGCACCATGAATCCACTGCTCCTGGAGGCCATTCTCCCCTCTCCCCCTTTTGTTGCCCTTATAGCCTTGTTGTGGTTATTGTTGTTGTTGATGTTGTTTGTTGTTGGATAGGACAGAGAGAAATGGAGAGAAGAGGGGAAGACAGAGAAGGGAGAGAAAGACAGACAAATGCAGACCTGCTTCAGTGCCTGTGAAGCGACTTCCCTGTAGGTGGGGAAGCCAGGGGCTCAAACTGGGATCCTTATGCTGGTCCCGGCGCCATGTGCTCATAACCCGCTGCGCTACCACCCAAACTCCTGTTTATTTTAAAATATTTTATTTATTTACTTATTCATGAAAAAGGAGGAGAGAGAGAGGAAGAACCAGACATCACTCTGGTACATGTGCTGCTAAGGACTGAACTCGGGACCTCATGCTTGAGAGTTCATTTCTTTATTCACTGTGCCACCTCCTGGACCACCATTAAACACCACTATTATTCTAACCCTCACCCCCATATTTCAGATTGGAAATGTTTAGGAGACTTGGTGATTGAATATAGAATATAAATCAATACAAAAAGAGTTGTGAAATTTTGAAAGGAGACCTAGGTTGGGGAGATAGTATAATGGTTATGCAAATAGACTCTGGTGCCTGAGGCTCCAAGGTGCCAGATTCAGCCAGAGCTGAGCAGTGCTAGTGCTCTGGTTAAACAAAACAAAGCCTGATAAGGAATTTAGGTTGATACATTTGAGGCATTAGCAGATCTAAATGAAGTAATCTGTTTGCCACCCTGGACTGGAACTCCAGTGAAAAATAAGAACTGCAGAATTATAACAAAATTGGAAAACTATAGTGGTTACTCACAAACTTTCAGTGGTGGGAAAGATGTGAAATTTTAGTCCTATCACTAGTAGTACGATATGGGGGTGGGAGGGTAGATTTAACATCTCAAGTTCCCTAACTGCCATTAAATTGTTCATGGAGCTCTAAAAATGTAACTGCAAATATAGCTTTGTAAACATCTAAATTAACTACAACTTTAGGTCAAACAGATCAAGACCATTTGGCCTTATAAATATTTAAAAACAAAGAGGTTCAGTTACCACCAAAAGGGTTCAAAGCATAGTGAAGTTGTTATGGAAGTATCCCTGAAACAGCTCTGAGTGTTATAGCTCCAGGGTGCAGCAAATCCAAAGGACGAGACTGAGACTGAGACCCTGTGGAGGGCAGGGAAATACTTTATTACATTAACGAGTTACAGGCCTATTCCTAGCAGACCTGCACATACATGCTTGTTTTGCAGCACACAGCTTTTATCAGTTTCAAACTGGGCACAGCACAAGCTTATTGGTTAGAAACAATGTCCATCAAAGTGCTAACAATAAAGATGAGAGCAGGTTGGATACCATCAGAGCCCACCACTAGGATGCTAGAATGTAGAAGTGGGCATCTACCAGGAGCTTATCGATCTCTCATTTCAAAGTCAAGTATATTAATATAGATACTAACCATTGGATTATCATAGAAAATAACACACCCCAACTAACCTGGTTATAATAATAATTGATATTCTAAACTCTTTCTAAGACTATAAGAAACACAACATTTGAGGGCTGGGTGGTAGCACAGCAGGTTAAACACACATAGCATAAAGTGCAAGGGCCAGCATAACAATGCTGGTTCAAGCCCCTGACTCGCCACCTGCGGGGGGGGGGGGGTCGCTTCACAAACAGTGAAGCAGGTCTGCAGGTGTCTTATCTTTCTGTCCCCCTCTCTGTCTTCCCTCCTCTCTTGATTTCTCTCTCTTTATTTTATTGTATTTATTTTACTTTTTTTGTTGCCCTTGTTTTTATCATTATTGTGGTTATTATTATTGTTATTGATGTTGTTGCCAGATAGGACAGAGACAAATGGACAAAGGAGGGGAAGACAGATGGCCAAAGATAGACACCTGCAGACCTGCTTCACTGCTTGTGAAGCAACCTCCCTGCAGGTGGGGAGCCGGGTCCTCGAACCGGGATCCTTAAGCCGGTCCTTGAGTTTCTCACCATGTGCGCTTAACCTACTGCACTACAACCCGACCCCCAATTTCTCTCTCTTATGCAATAACAACAATAACAATATCAACAAAGGCAACAAAAATAGGGGAAATAGCCTCCAGGAGCAGTGGATTCGGAGTGCAGGCACCAAGCCCATGGAGGTAAAAAAAAGAAAAAAAGAAACACCAGAATTACCACATGTGTCAAAGTATGCTGCTCTGAGATAAGTGAGACTGGAAGGACTGAACTTAAGTAATTTGTTTCTGTGGGTGGATGAATAATAAAAGGGAGAAATTCATGGAGGAAAATTAGGAGATCACAAAATGTCTGACTACAGGGAGGGGATGTCTTTGATACCAGGTAAGCAAAAGTGGGGTGATAATGAAGATTTAACTCCAGTATACTTTTAATTAGGGTTCGGAATGTGGTAAGGTGTATAGGCTGTCATTAGTGTTTCTATAGGTCTTGTATTTCCCCTTTCCATTTATCTGTTTGTTTATTTTCAGACTGTGATAGATGCCAATATTTTTCCAGCCCTCATTAGCATATTACAAACTGCTGAATTTCGGACCAGGAAAGAAGCAGCTTGGGCAATTACAAATGCAACTTCTGGGGGATCAGCTGAACAGATAAAGTAAGTACTAGCTAGGAGGCATCTTGTGGATACCAATTTTTGTTTGTTTGTTTTGTTGCTACCAAGGTACTCACTTGGGCTCACCACCTGCACTATGAATCCACCATTCCTGGCAGCCTTTTTTTTTTTTCCATTTTATTTCATAGGACAGAGAAATTGAAAGAGGAAGGCCATAAGGAGAGAGAATAACACCTGTGCTTCATGATTTTTAAGCTTTCTCCCTGTTGTTGGGAAATGGGGTCTTGAAGCTGGGTCCCTGTGCATGGTAATGTGTACAGTAAATTGGGTGCACCACTGCCTGGTGCATATATACCATTTAAAAATGGTTCATGTATTGCACCAAAGTAAAAGACTTGGGTGGGAATGGGGGGTGTACAGGTCCTAGAAAAGGATGACAGAGGACCTAGTGGTGATTGTATTGCTATGTGGAAAACTGATAAATTCCTATGCATGTACAAACTATTGTATTTACTTATGGCTTTAAGCCATTAATCCCCCAGTAAAGAAATTTTTAAAAAAGAAAGAAAAATGGTTCATTACAGCTTTGTGGAAGGTTACCTGCAGTTTCATAATTACATCAAATATAAAAAATACTTTATGGGAGTCAGGCGGGAGCCCAGTGGGTTAAGCGCAGGTGGCACAAAGCACAAGGACCGGCGTAAGGATCTTGGCTCAAGGGCCCCCCCCACCCCTCCCCACCTGCAGGGGAGTCGCTTCACAGGCGGTGAAGCAGGTCTATAGGTGTCTTTCTCTTCCCCCTCTGTCTTTCCCATCTTTCTCCATTTCTCTCTGTCCTGTCCAACAACAATGACATCAATAACAATAACTACAGCAAGGGCAAGAAAAGGGAATAAATAATTTTTTTTTAATTTAAGGAAGGATTAATCAACAAAACCATAGGGTAGGAGGGGTACAATTCCACACAATTCCCACCACCCAATCTCCATATCCCACCCCCTCCCCTGATAGCCTTTCCATTCTCTATCCCTCTGGGAGCATGAACCCAGGGTCATTGTGGGTTGCAGAAGGTAGAAGGTCTGGCTTCTGTAATTGCTTCCCCGCTGAAAATGGGCATTCACTGGTCGGTCCATACTCCCAGTCTGCCTCTCTCTTTCCCTAGTAGGGTGGGTCTCTGGGGAAGCGGAGCTCCAGGACACATTGGTGGGGTCTTCAGTCTAGGGAAGCCTGGCCGGCATCCTGATGACATCTGGAACCTGGTGGCTGAAAAGAGAGTTAACATACGAAGCCAAACAAATTGTTGAGCAATCATGGACCCAAAGCTTGGAATAGTGGAGAGGAAGTGTTAGGGGGTACTCACTGCAAACTCTAGTGTACTTCTGCTTTCAGGTATATATTTTGCAGTAGTTTACGGATACGTGTGAACATATGCTCTCTCTCACAGAAACTGGTATATATCTAGGTTTTGGGACTTTGTTAGAAAGTGAACCACCTGAGATGGAATTAGAGAATACTATGAAAGGAAAGGTCTCACCCGAGTAATGAAGCTGAAGGGTTGTCATTCCACATGTGAAGTCTCTGGACACAGTCTGAAGTGAAGCATGTTGAGGTGGCAATCGTTGTGTTTTTTAAGTTGTGATTGGCAGATGCAGTATTATTTGATATCGATTGGGAGAGGCATACAGGGAAAGTGGGCCCTATCCAATGGTTCCAGGACTGGGGGAAGTAGAGGCTCTATAGTGGAGATGTGAGGTTCCTGCTGTCTTAGGGTTCAAAAAGACAATGGATAGTTAATGTTATCATCACATTATTTGGTAATTGGGTTAACTTTGAAAAGTCCTTTTGTTAGGGTTTGCTGTACAGTACCCAGTATCTTGTATATAGCTGTGCTATTGGTTGCTTCTGATCTACTTGGTTTCGGCTTTTGAGTCTGCATATCAATTACACAGCCTATATATTGAAAAGATTGTTTTGAAAAACTTTGAGACATACAATTAATTTTCCCCCTCTTGTATTAATTAACTAGTGATTTATATGACTACATTTTACTAGGAGTGTACATAAACACCATTCCCACCACCAAAAGACTGTGACCCATCCCTCCCACCCACTCCCACCCCCCACTGTCCCAGGAAGCTGCATTTCTACCCCTAACCACAGGGTTTTTACTTTGGTGCCCTACTTACAATTTGGTCAGGTCCTGCTTTTAGTTTCCTTTTCAGATCTTCTTCCTCAACTTCTGTTGATGAGTGGGATCATCCCATACTCATCTTTATCTTTCTGACTTAGCTCACTTAACATAATTCCTTCTAGCTCTGTCCAAGATGGGTCAGAGAAGGTGGGTTCATTGTTCTTGATAGCTGCATAGTATTCCATTGTGTATATATACCACAGCTTTCTCAGCCACTCATCTGGTGTTGGGCACCTGGGTTGCTTCCAGGTTTTAGCTATTATGAATTGTGCTGCTATGAACATAGGAGTACACACCTCTTTTTGGTTGGGTGTTATGGAGTCCTTGGGGTATAACCCCAGGAGAGGAATTACGGGATCATATGGAAGGTCCATGTCTAGCCTTCTGAGAGTTTTCCAGACTGCTCTCCACAGAGGTTGGACCAATTTACATTCCCACCAGCAATGTAAAAGGGTTCCTCTGTCCCCACAACCTCTCCAGCATTTGTTGCTGCTGTCCTTTTTGATGTATGCCATTCTTACAGGAGTGAGGTGGTATCTTAGTGTTGTCTTAATTTGCATTTCTCTGACAATCAGTGACCTAGAGCAGTTTTTCATATGTTTGTTAGCCTTTTGGATCTCCTCTGAGGTGAATGTTTTGTTCATATCCTCTGCCCATTTTTGGATGGGGTCATTTGCTTTTTTGGTACTAAGTTTGCTGAGCTCTTTATATATTTTGGTGATTAGTTTCTTGTCTGATGTATGGCATGTGAAGATCTTCTCCCATTCTGTGAGGGGTCTCTTTGTTTAATAGTTTCTTTGGATGTGTAGAAGCTTTTCAATTTGATGTAGTCCCATTGGTTTGTTTCTGCTTCAGTCTTCCTTGCAATTGGGTTTGATTCATCAAAGATGTCCTTGAGGTGTAGGTGGGAAAGTGTTTTACCAATGTTTTCCTCTAAGTATTTGATTGTTTCTGGTCTGACATCTAGGTCAGAATAAATTAAAAAAAAAAAAAAAAGTAAAAATATTCTCCTGTAAAAAAAAAAAAAATGAAAGATGTTATTAAAAAAAAACTTTATATCTCTCCCCATCCCTTCCTGCTGAAATTTGGGGTATGAAAAATGAGGTATATTGAATGAAGCTTCACACAAACAATAAAATATTTATAGGGATTATTTTAGCTTACTATGGAAGTGCTTCGGAAACATTTTGGCTAATATAGGCTACTTGTAGAGTCTTTGAAATCTGACTTCACTGTTTCTAGTTTACGTGCCTTCTACCCACCCCACACACAGTTTTTATTTTTCAGGAGAGAAATAGAGTGGAGAGACCCTACAGCACTATTACTCTACAGTGCTGCCATGTGAGTGGTACTAGGGCTTGAACCCAGAACCTGCCCATCATGGGCATGTTCTCATATGGGTGAGACATTATTTGACTTTTTGTTTAGATGTCTTAATACAGTGAGACCTATTTTGAAAGAGGTATATGAAATAAAGTACCTTAGTAGAGGCACGTATCTTTGTTTTTTTTTTTTTTTTTTTTTTTTTGCCTCCAGCATTATAACTGGGGCTTGGTACCTGCACCACTGCTCCTGGAGGCCAATTTTCCCATTTTTGTTGCCATTGTTGTTATTATTGTTATTGTTGCTGTTGCTGCTGTTGTTGGATAGGACAGAGAGAAATCAAAAGAGGCAGTGAAGACAGAGGGGAAAAAGACACTTGTCGACCTGCTCTACCACTTGTGAAGTGCCTCCTCCCCCACTCCACCCTACCCCCATAGATGGGAAGCTGGGGGCTCAAACCAGGATCCTTACGCCTATTATGCTTCTCGCCATGTGCGCTTAACCCACTGCGCTACTGCCCGGCCCCCGGCAAGTATCTCTTAAAGTACAGTGAAATTAAGTTGTGTGTTATTTTGAGACTTAAACCCTGGGAGGCAGCTCATATTTTTACTTGCATCATATTTTTTAAATGCTAATTATGGACATGTTATGTTTCCTGTAGAATAAAAGAATAGTCAGAAGTATATTATTTGAGTTCTCATACTCAGAGTAAGAGAGTATTCTAGTCTCAGGAACTTCAATAATTGTGGAGGGAAAGATGGCCAGATAGTGCCAGAAGTCTTGTTTCTTTGTCGCCCTTTTTTCTGCTAAGATGTAATTTGTATGATTGAATGATTGACTATTTTTATCTGAACATTAATTTTGAATATGAGCTTTCCACCAATTTCACAAGTTTTATGAACTTAAAAACTTTGTTGGACTAAATATTCTTTCTATTTAGGTATCTTGTGGAACTGGGTTGTATCAAGCCACTCTGTGATCTCCTCACGGTCATGGACTCTAAGATTGTACAAGTTGCCCTCAATGGCTTGGAAAATATTTTGAGACTGGGAGAACAAGAAGCCAAAAGGAATGGCACTGGCATTAATCCTTACTGTGCTTTGATTGAAGAAGCTTATGGTAAGATAAAATATTTAATAAATACCCAGAAATTATCCTTTTTCTCCTCAATTTCTACATCTTTTTTTTTTTAATTTCTACATCTTTATTCTGCTGTGAATGATAGTATTTAATATACAGAATTGGTAGATGTGAAGAGAAAAGAAAATGCCCTTCAATTTTGCCATTTTGACACTGGGCTTTTAAAACCTTCCTTTTCCTGGGTGGAGGAGATAGCATAATGGTCATACAAAAGAGCCTTAGACTGAAGTTCCAGGTTCAATCTCCCTCCCTCCTTATCTCACTTAAAAAATGAAGCCTTGGGAGTCGGGTGGTAGCGCAGTGGGTTAAGTGCAGGTGGCACAAAGAGCAAGGACCAGTGTAATGATCCTGGTTTGAGCCCTTGGCTCCCCTGCAGGGGAGTCACTTCACAAGCACTGAAGCAGGTCTGCGGGTGTCTGTATTGCCCTCCTCTCTCCATTTCTCTGTCTGTCCAACAATGACAACATCAATAACACAACAATAATAACTACAATAATAAAACAAGAGTGACAAAAGGGAATAATTTTTTTTTTAAATGAAGTCTTGTATAAGAATCATTATCTCCCTTTTGATTTCTGGATTCTTTTAATTTCTATCTTGAGGGCCCAGCAAGATTACTGATACTGCCTTTGGTCATGTGCACAACCCAGATTCAAACCACCACCACCCCCCCACACACACACACACACTTGTTCTGAAAGAAACCTTATTGCTGTCTTTGTCTCTTACCTGTCTTTCTAGATAGGTCTGGAGTGCTGAAACCTCACGAACAAAAAGGGGGTAGGGCGGTGATGCAGTGGGTTAAGCGCACGTGGCACAAAGCGCAAGGTCCAGCGTAAGGATCCCAGTTTGAGCCCCCCGCTCCTCACCTGCAGGGGAGTCGCTTCACAGGCAGTGAAGCAGGCCTGCAGGTGTCTATCTTTCTCTCCCCCTCTGTCTTCCCCTCCTCTCTCCATTTCTCTATGTCCTATCCAACAATGGACAACATCAACAATGGTAATAATACCACAACAAGGCTACAACAACAAAGGCAACAAAAGGGGGAAAAATGGCCTCCAGGAGCGGTGGATTCATGGTGCAGGCACCGAGCCCAGCAATAACTCTGGAGGAAAAAAAAAATTTCTTTTCTCTCTTAATTTTTAAAAAATATTTATTCCCTTTTGTCACCTTTGTTGTTTTATTGTTGTAGTTATTATTATTTTTAAAATAATTTTAATATTCCCTTTTGTTGCCCTTGTTTTATTGTTGTAGTTAATAAAATTATTGTTGTTGTTATTGATGTCATTGTTGGATAGGACAGAGAAAGGAAAGACAGACACCTGCAGACCTGCTTCACGGCCTGTGAAGAGATTCCCCTGCAGGTGGGGAGCTGAGGGCTTGAGCCAAGATCCTTACATCGGTCCTTACTTTGCGCCATGTACGCTTAACCTGCTGTGCTACTGCCCGACTAACTCCCTATTGTTATTGATGTCGTCATTGTTGGATAAGACAGAGAAAAGGAGAGAGAAGGGGAAGACAGAGAAGGGGAGAGAAAGACACCTGCAGACCTGCTTCACTGCCTCTGAAGTGATCCCCCCCACCCCCCGGGTGGGGAGCCAGGGGCTCAAACTGGGATCCTTACACTAGTTCTTGCGCTTTGTGCCACGTTCGCTTAACCCACTGTGCTACTGCCCGACTGCCCCTTTTTTAAATTCTTAAGGTTTTTTTTAAATTTTTTTATTTCATTGGATAGGACAGAGAGAAAGTGAAGACAGGTGGAGAGAAAAAAAGACACCTGGAGACCTTCTTCACTGCCTGCTAAGCAGCTCCCTTGCAGATAGAGAGTGGGGTGCTCAACCTGGGTGGGATCTTTACACTTTTGCACTATTTGCACTTAACCTGCTGCCCCATCACCTGAAGCCTATTCCCCCCCCCCCCTTAATTTCAGTCGACTACTTTTTTGGCCCATCATTTTGTTGTGGAGGTGGTTAATGGGATACAGTACAGTTGTGGATACATGAGTAAAATATTGTTAATTTCTTAATGTTATAAATGTTTCCAGTATGGATGTTTTGTTTGTTTGTTGTTTGCCTCCAGGGTTATTGCTGGGGCTTGGTGCAGGCACTGTGAATCCACTGCTCCTGGTGGCCAGCCTCACCTACCTTTCTTCCCCCCATTTTATTCGATGGAATGGGGGAAATTGGGAGGGGGAGAGAAATTCACCTGCAGACCTGCTTCACCACTTGAGGCAGCTCTCCTGAAAATAGGGAGCCAGGTGCTCACATCAGGATCCTTGTGCCTCATACTATGTACATGTAACCTGGTGCATTGATGCCTGACCCTGGGTAACATTTTTTCTCAGAGGAAATATTTATTTCTGGTGTTGCTATAGTTGTTGGGTTGCTTACAAATTTGGGAGGGGTATATCAAAATGAGATAGGCTTAAATTTATTAAAAGGAGTATGTTGTCTAGTAAAGTCACACTTTTTTTTTCTTTATTGGGGAATTAATGTTTTACATTCAACAGTAAATACAATAGTTTGTACATGCATAACATTCCCCAGATTCCCATTTAACAATACAACCCCCACTATGTCATTCATCATCTTTCATGGACCTGTATTCTCCCCACCTACCCCAGAGTCTTTTACTTTGGTGCAATACGCAAATTCCATTTCAGGTTCTACTTGTGTTTTCTTTTCTAATCTTGTTTTTCAACTTCTGCCTGAGAGTGAGATCATCCATATTCATCCTTCTGTTTCTGACTTATTTCACTCAACATGATTTTTTCAAGGTCCATCCAAGATCGGCTGAAAACGGTGAAGTCACCATTTTTTACAGCTGAGTAGTATTCCATTGTGTATAGATACCACAACTTGCTCAGCCACTCATCTGTTGTTGGACACCTGGGTTGCTTCTAGGTTTTGGCTATTACAAATTGTGCTGCGAAGAACATATGTGTACACAGATCTTTTTGGATGGATGTGTTGAGTTCCTTACGATATATCCCCAGGAGAGGAATTGCAGGGTCATAGGGTAGGTCCATTTCTAGCCTTCTGAGAGTTCTCCAGACTGTTCTCCACAGAGGTTGGACCAATTGACATTCCCAACAGCAGTGCAGGAGGGTTCCTTTGACCCCACAGCCTCTCCAGCATTTGCTGCTGTTACCTTTTCTGATGTATGACATTCTCACAGGAGTGAAGTGATATCTCATTGTTGTCTTGATTTGCATTTCTCTGACAATCAGAGACTTGGAGCATTTTTTCATGTGTTTCTCGGCCTTTTGGATCTCTTCTGTGGTGAATATTCTGTCCAAGTCCTCCCCGCATTTTTGGATGGGGTTATTTGTTGTCTTGTTGTTGAGTCGGGCAAGCTCTTTATATATCTTGGTTATTAAACTCTTATCTGATGTATGACATTAAAGATCTTCTCCCATTCTGTGAGGGGTCTCTTGGTGTGGGTAGTGGTTTCTCTTGCTGTGAAGAAGATTTTTAATTTGATGTAGTCCCATAGGTTTATACTTTCCTTAGTCTTCTTTGTAATTGGATTCGTTTCATTGAAAATGTCTTTAAAATTTATGCGGAAAAGATTCTGCCAATATTTTCCTCTAAGTATCTGATAGTTTCTGGTCTAACATCCAAGTCCTTGGATCCACTTGGAATTTACTTTTGTATTTGGTGAAATACAGTGATTCAGTTTCATTCTTCTGCATGTTTCAACCCATTGTTTCCAACACTATTTGTTGAAGAGACTCTGCTTTCCCCATTTAATAGTCTGGGCCCCTTTGTCAAAGATTAGATGGCCATAGGTGTGGGGCCTTATTTCTGGGCTCTCAGTTCTATTCCACTGGTCAGTGTGTCTGTTCATATTCCAGTACCAAGCACTTTTGATGACAATGGCCCTATAATACACTTTGAGATCTGAGAGTGTGATGCCTCCGGTTCTGTTCTTTTTTCTCAAGATTGTTTTGGCAATTCTAGGTCTTTTCTGGTTCCAGGTAAACATTTGTAGCATTTTTTCTATTCTCCTAAAAAATGTGCTTGGGATCTTGATGGGGCTAGCATTAAATTTGTAGATGGCTCTGGGTAATATATTCATTTTGATGGTGTTAATTCTTCCAACCCACGAACATGGAATATCTGTCCACTTCTTTGTGTCTTTTTCAGTTTGAGTAGTGACTCATAGTTTTCAGTATACAAGTCTTTCACTTCTTTGGCTAGGTTTACTCCTAGATATTTTATTGTTTTTGTTGCTATAGTAAAAGGAATTGATTTCTGGATTTCAATTTCTTCTAACTTAGTGTTTGCATAGAGGAATGCCACTGACTTTTGAATGTTAATTTTATAGCCTGACACCTTACTGTATTGCCTGATGATTTCCAAAAGCTTCTTGCTGGATTCCTTAAGTTTTTCCATGTATACTATCAAGTCATCTGCAAATAGGGAGAGTTTGACTTCTTCTCTTCCAATCTGTATGCCCTTAATTCCTTGCTCCTGCCTGATTGCTATGACAAGGACATCCAACACTATGTTAAATAGTAATGGTGATAGTGGGCAGCCCTGTCTAGTACCTGATCTGAGGGGAAATGCTTCCAGTTTTTCACCATTGAGTATGATGTTGGCTGTAGGTTTGCTATATATAGACTCCACTATCTTGAGGAATTTTCCATCTATTCCCATTTTTTGTAGTGTTTTGATCATAAAGGGATGTTGTATTTTGTCAAAGGCTTTCTCTGCATCAATTGATATGATCATGTGGTTTTTGGTTTTGCTTTTGTTGATGTGGTGGATCACATTGATTGATTTACATATATTAAACCAACCTTGCATGCCTGGGATAAACCCCACTTGGTCATGATGAACAATCTTTTTGATATACTGCTGTATCCGGTTGGCTAGAATTTTGTTCAATATTTTCGCATTTATGTTCATCAGAGATATTGGTCTGTAGTTTTCTTTTTTGGTTGTCCCTGTCTGCTTTTGGTATCAGGGTGATGTTGGCTTCATAGAAGCTGGCAGGGAGTATTCCAGTGTCTTCAATCTTCTCGAAGACTTTTAAAAGTAGAGGTATTAGTTCTTCTTCGAAAGTTTTGTAGAATTCATTTGTAAAACCATCTGGTCCAGGACTTTTATTTTTGGGAAGATTTTTGATAACTGTTTCAATTTCATTAGCTGTGAGGGGCCTATTCATGTTGTCCACTTCCTCTTTACTTAGTTTTGGAAGTTGGTAGTTATTTAGGAAATCGTCCATTTCTTCCAGGTTCTCTAGCTTGGTGGCATATAGTTGTTCATAGAAGCCTCGCAAGTTATGTTGAATTTCTGTGGTGTCTGTTGTGATAGCTCCTCTTTCATTTACTATCTGATTTATTTGGTTCTTCCTTTTTTGTTTTGTGAGTCTGCCTAAAGGTTTATTGATTTTGTTCACTTTTTCGAAGAACCAGCTTTTACTTTCATTGATATTTTGTATGGTTTTCTTATTTTCAATGTTATTTATTTCTGCCCTCACTTTAGTGATTTCTGTCCTTCTGGTTGCTTTAGGATTCCTTTGTTGTTCTTCTATGCCTTTAAGATGTGCAATCAGGCTGTTTATTTGTGCTTTTTCTTGTTTCCTAATGTATGCTTGTATAGCTATGAACTTCCCTCTTAGGACTGCTTTAGCTGTGTCCTAAATATTTTGATAGCTTGTGTCTTCATTTTCATTGAACTCTCGAAACATTTTGATTTCTTCCTTGATTTCCTCTTTGACCCAGAAGTTGTTAAGACGTGTACTGTTGAGACTGTTACTAATCTTTTGTTGATTGTTAAGTGTTAGTTTAATTCTACTGTGGTCTGAGAAGATGATTGGGATGATTTCAGTGCTCTTGAATTGGCTGATGTTGTCTTTGTGGCCTAACATATGGTCTATCCTTCAGAATGACCCATGTGGAGTTGAGTAAAATGTCTATTCCAGTTTCTTGGGATGAATGACTCTGAAAATGTCCAGTAGTTCTAGTTTATCTATGTCTTCATTTAGCTCCCTTATGTCTTTATTGGTTTTCTGCCTGGATGATCTGTCAAGTTGAGATAGTGGGGTGTTGAAGTCCCCTACTATGATTGTGTTGCTGTTAATATATTGCTGTGGCTCTTTCAGTAGAAGTTTGATGTATTTAGATGGCTTCTCATTGGGTGCATAGATGTTAATAATTTTTAAGTCCTCTTGATTGACTGATCCTCTGAGCATTAGTGTCCATTCCTATCTTTTTAAATCTTACCTAATTTAAAGTCTCTCATGTCAGATATGAGAATAGCTGTTCCTGCCCTTTTTTGTGGGCAATGGCTTGTATGATAGTTTTCCATCCTTTCACTTTAAGTCGGTGTTTGTCTTGTTGAGTTAGGTAGGTTTCCTGTAGACAGCATATTGTTGGTTTGTGTTTTCTGATCCATCTTCCTACTCTGTGTCTTTTAATAGGTGAATTCAGGCCATTGACATTTAATTATATCAAAGATTGAAGATATTTTAACGCCATTCTTGTAGAGTTTTAGAGTGTTTTGATATATGTTCTATTTGTGGTGGTCTGGTTGTTTATAGGAGACCTTTCAGAACTTCTTTCAGGGCAGGCTTGGTGATGGTTGCTTCCTTCAACTGTTGCTTGTCTGAGAAGGTTTTGATGCTTCCATCTAGTCTGAATGACAGTCTAGCAGAATATAGTATTCTTGGCTGAAAGCCTTTCTCATTGAGCACTCGATAGATATCTTGCCATTCTCTTCTGGCCTGTAGTGTTTGTATGGAGAAGTCTGCTGCTAATCTTATGGGTTTTCCTTTGTAGGTGACTCTTTGTTTTTCTCTTGCAGCCTTGAGGATCCTTTCTTTATCTTTATTCCTTTCCATTCTAAGTATGACATGTCTTGGTGTCTTTAGGTCTGGGTTAATTCTGTTTGGGACCCTTTGATGTTGTCTAGACTAGAGAAATTTTCAGCTATTATGGCCTGGAGAATGCTTTCTTCTTCTCCTTCTCTTTCTTCCTCTGGTAAACCAATAATGCGTATATTGTTTCTTTTGAAGTCATCCCATAGGACTCTGTTGTTGTTTTCAGCATCTCTTAATCTCTTTTTGAGATCTCTTACTTCTTTTTTAGTTGTCTCTAATTCATCCTTAATCTTGCTAATTCTGTCTTCAGCCTCATAGATTCTATTCTCTCTGCCCTCTACTGCTTTCTGGAGTTCATCTATTTTGTTGCCCTGCTCTGATACTGTTTTTGCTTGTTCAGCTAGTTGCATTCTTAGCTCAGCGATTTCAGCTTTCAGCTCTCTAATAACCATGAGGTAATTAGAATTTTCTTCCATATTCTCATTTGTTGTTCCTGTATTTCTGATTACAATTTTTTCAAATTCTTTACTCATTCCTGTTATTATTTTCTTAGCTAATGTTTGGATGTTGAACTCGTTGTTTTGTGCTTCACCCTCTGGAGGACTTTTAGCTGGACTCTTGTCCTGGTTCGAGTCTCCAATATTTTTTCTTGTTGTTTTAACCATTTTATATATTATGTTATGAGTTCCCTTTATCAGTACTTTTCAAATTATTGATCACTATTGCCTGGATTGACTTGTGTCTAAGTACGTTAATTAAAGGGTTTACAGTGGTGGAAGTTAACAGTTTTTTCAATCCCTGAGTTGGAGCTCAGTGGTTTAAAAGCCTCTTTTTTTTTTTTCTTCCCTGTAGGCTATGGGAGCCTGAGGGCTTTTAAACTATTAATAGGCTTCTTAGCTTAATCACTGACTCCTGACCAAGAGATAAAGCAGGGTATGGCAGAGATAATCCAGTGGTTATGCAAAGAGACTTTCACAGCCCCTCGGCTATGCTACAGAGGTATAGGTCTTCTCCTGAGTTCCCCGGTTATATCTCTGTCCCCTGGTGTCCCTCCCTGCCACTGCTCAGATTCTGAGGGTAGTATCAATGGAGACTCAGAGTTGCACTTGGTGAGTCTCTGGGGAGTCCTCTCCTCCCTTCAGCTGTCCCCTTGTTGGTGGAGCAGACTGGAGGTGGTGTCTCAACTGCTAAACTGCTGGACTGTTAGCAGTCACTTAATCTCTCCTTAAGCTCCTCTCTCCTCTCTTTCACCAGCCACGCGTGTTTGTACTCACGGGTGATTTACTGGGTTCCTGTGGTCATTCTAGTCCTGTCTTGTTTCGGTCCCGGGTGGTCTCCTCAAAAGTCACACTTTTAAACAATATAAATTGATGCTGCCTGGTTTAAGAAACTACATATTTGAGAGCCAGTTGGTGGTGCACCTGGTTGAGTGCACATATCATAGTGCACAACGATCCAGGTATATAAGTAAAAACATTTTTAAATGACACCTTTGTTGAAATAAGCTTAAGTAGATAGACCTAGAGCCAAGAATTAATAATAAGGCCAGGACCGGGCAGTGGTGTAAAAGGACCTATCAGTTCTACTATGACCCAGGGCATCAAATAATGTGGTGACATCGAAAGTGCAACTTCTACCAAGTGGTAATTGCATTTGTATTTAAGAGATCAGTTTGTAGTACCAGCATTCAGGTATGTAATCTCAGTAGTACTTTCTGTGCTGCTACAAAGTATTTACAAGAAACAAAAAGTAGAGAAAGAGGCTTGGAAAATAATTTCATTGGAATTTCCAACAGATAAAAACAAAATTTTTCTTTTTTCTTTATCCTAGGTTTGGATAAAATTGAGTTCTTACAGAGTCATGAAAACCAAGAGATCTACCAGAAGGCCTTTGATCTCATTGAGCATTATTTTGGAACCGAGGATGAGGACAGCAGCATTGCACCCCAGGTTGACCTTAGCCAGCAGCAGTATATATTCCAACAGTGTGAGGCTCCTATGGAAGGTTTCCAACTCTGAAGCAATACTCTGCTTACATGTTCCTGTATCAAACCAGGCTACCCAGTCAAGTCCTCTTGTGGAACCCACAGTCCTCATGGAGCTAACTTCTCAAATGTTTTCCATAATACTGTTTGCGCTCATTTGCTTGCCTTGCGCACCTGCTCTCTTACACACGTCTGGAAAACCTCTGGCTCTTTGTGGTGAAATACCCTTCTAAAAAAGGGTAACCAGAATGATCCACTCATTAGTGGAAAAATCCTTAGGCTTTGGAGATTTCTCACTTAAATGAGTCATGGGAATATACACATATTAATGTGGCTCCCTTTTTTTGTGGGGGGTAAAAGAGGACTCATTTCCTTTAAAGTGGGAAAAAAACTGACATTAAAAGATGAGACTTAACCTTTATCTTGAATTTCACACAACTACTTGCAACAAGGGAAATGTTTAGACCTCTTGCGTACACTTCAGAGTACTTTTTAATGAGTTCTTCCACAGTGAACCCTTGGATTACCTGGTGGCTAGTTCTAGCCAAATTTGCATTAATTCTTACTAAGATTGGATGGTTTTCTTTCTATATTGGCACCATTTTCACAGATATTAAAGTTAAACCATCTGCTCCCTCACCTTCAGCCTTCAGTGAATGTGCTTTCTAGTTGTCAGGAATGCTGAAGAATTTACACTTTGACTCTTAAATGTGATACTGGGTTAAAAATTCCCTTAGAGCAGAAATGTGAGAAGCACATATTAATTTGTATGATTATTTTGCTTCTCTCTGGTCTCTTGTGTCTTAGGATTTGGAAGTGGTTTGATTCAAATGCTGGTATGAAGAATCTTTAGTAATTGAAACCATAACCTGTTACTCAGTAAGAAAAAAAAAATTGAAAAGCCAGAGGAAGGGGGGGAAATAAAGCTCGATTTGTGACTAGATGCTGTGTTTCTGCATTAGAAGTTTCAGGCTTTGTGGTCCTGATCCAGGTCCTCATTAAGTTGGAATTCACCTAGGTGCTTTTCAATCCTATGATTGGCAGATAACACATGCTTTTAAAGGATACTTAGGGAATTCCTGTACATTGGGTGCAGCTTGATTCTAATTTATTCATGCTGCATATATTATACTTTTAATGTAGCATCCTTAAACAAGTAACTTTCTCTTCAATATGACCTGATTATCCCAAATAAAGGCAGTGATTGTTTTTTCCCCCTTAAAACCTAGCCATTTCATCTCCTAATACCGCTGCTCAGTTAAGTCCATCCCTGTTTCTACCCCACATCCCCAACAAAACCATTCTCTACTTTCTGGCTCAGTTAATAATGACTACAACCGATAACTGCAAATGGCGCTTCCAGTACTGTCTTCAGTGATCCACATTTGTGCTTGGATTGGAATGGAGGAGGAAAAAAAAAAAAGCTTAATTGCCAAGAGAACTGCAGCTGAGTTCAATACAACTTCTTGGTGCTAGTTGGCCATCTTGACTCAATGTTGGGACACACTTAGGAAAGAAGAATTGTTTGTTGATGTGCTGTTCAAAATGAATTCTGAAGGAAAAGCACACTTATGTTTCAAAGATTACCCTTTCAAAACCTCTTTAATCTTGTCCTCTTTTAGAGTTCATTACAACCCCAAAGTGTAATTTTATGGGAGTCCCCCCAACAAGCTATTATATATCTCTGGTAAATCCTACTGAACATTAGGGATTCTCAGAGCTTTCATACCTCATCATGTTATTTAAGCAGCCAATGTTTGTGACCTGATTATAAAACTTTAAAAAAAAAGTCCATTCAAATAGATACAAAAACAAAGGACATTTATCAGCCAAGTGTGTGAAGCATTCTTCGCATCTAGTCTGTAGTTGTGTCTGTGCTCTGGATGGATACCTTCTGATGTCTGTTATTGATGGAGCAGCTACTGCAAAACTAGTCAACTCCCATCTATAACCGTTACTTTTTCTAGTGCTGCTTTTGTGCTGAGAGAACATTTTAGTTTACTGCACTTGACCTGTAAAAAACTTTGATTCTTTGTAATTATAGGGGTAAATTAGCTGGTTAATTTAAAGAAAACTTTCAATGTTGCCTTTACATCACATTAAAATATAACTTCTTTGAGAAGGGTAATAGATGCACTGATTCCTAGTAAAAATCTTGTTTTTAGCTTTGACATTTTTTGGTGGCTGATTTTTTTTTTTTTTTAATTACTGGTAAAACGTCATTTCTGTAGGATGTTTTGAAATGTTTACCTTCTATTGGATAATTTGAAAAATTAAGTTAATTTTGACAAATAGGAGTGAATAAAATAAAAGCACACAAAGTTGTTTCCCCCAGTTAGTAAGAATAGTGTACATTGGGATTTCTGCTAGTGATTGTAGGTATCTCGGTGAATGAATTAAAACAAATACCGTTTAACTAATGTGGTCTACTTTCTGTCTAAAATGGGAATTTATGTTGGTCCTATCCTAAAAGTTCATGAGCCTTAATAGCTGAGCAAAATTTATAACTTTTTAAGTGTAAAATTGGAATTAACTAAAAAAAAAGAGAGAGAAGTCTCAGCATAATTGCTAATATAAAGTGATAACGCAGCCTGTTTTGGTAAGAGAAATTACAACCTATGAGGTTAATCTCAGTACTATCCTTAGTTTTCTGCCTGACAAACTCTTACATTTATTATTAATTTACTTAATACTCTAGCTGAAATGTTATCTGTTACAAAAGCATGTGCATTTCAACATAGAGAAACTTTTCTGCAGTTTTGTATGCTGGTGGGAATGTGGGAGCTGGCTTGATTTTTTTTTTTCCTTTTCACCCTCTGAACTTTCAAGTTTGTTCTTTGTGATAAGAACATTTAGAGACGGAAGTGACGTTGAGAACATTTAGGATGTAAGAGCATAACAACAAGGTATAAAATTGGCCACTATGAAAAACTGAATTTTTTTTTGAAAAACTGAACTTTATGAGGCAGTTCTTCATAAAACACTTTGATTCATGTTGTCACAAAATAATTAGGCCCATTTTCAATTTACCTCTGTCAGCTGTACTGCTTTTGAAAACCATTGCCCTAGGACTGTTCTTCCACGTGCCAGATAAAGCTGACTGGGCTCCTGTTGTTTTCATTATTGTCACAGATAGAAATATTGGCAATCCCATAATCTGAATTATTACATACTGTTGCTGATTTTGCATAGGGAGAAAATGTAATATATTTTTCAGCTAAGCTTTGTCAACTAACTCATGTTGTAAATGATCACCCACAGTCACCTTTGAATTTATCTCTCTAGTGCTAAATAAATATTTCAATTACTTAATCCCTCAGTTTGGGCCTGCATCATGAGAAAGTTTTCCTTGGGCTAAAGTTTTTTTTTTTATCTTTCTGCTGACTAGTTTTGCAAACACCCCCATATTAGTAGGTAAGTCTTTTCTTTAGGTTGTAACATTAAATTTTTTAAATTATCTTTATTTGATAGATGCAGCCAGAAATCAAGGGGAATGGGGTGATAGGCAGAGAGATACCTGCTTCACTGCTTCGCCACTTGCAAAAAGCTTTTACCCTACATGTGGACCAGAGGCTTGAACTTGGGTTCTTGAGCATATATGTACCCAACCAGGTGTGCCACCACCTGGCCCTAGTAAGTCTTTAGATTGTAGGACTTTTATTGAAAATCATGTTTAAAGATGATGGTCAGTTAAAGAAAAGGGATACACTCTTAGAAAAAGACTTTTTAAGCAAACATGGCACAAAGAGCAAGGACCGGTGTAAGGTTCCCGGTTCGAGCCCCCAGCACCCCACCTGCAGGGGAGTCTCTTCACAGGCAGTGAAGCGGGTCTTTCCCTGTCTTCCCTTTCTCTCTCCATTTCTCTCCTATCCAACAACGAGACATCAATAACTACAATAAAACAAGGGCAACAAAAGGGAATGAATAAATATATATTTTTAAAAAAATTAAAAGATACTGTTTGCTTTTTCACATTTATGTACTAGATATTACCTCTTTCCAAATTTTGTTCACTTGCAGGGCTAGGTACACATTTGCATGGAAATCTCATCTTAACATTTTTGCCATTTGTATTTAACAGCCTCTATTGGAGTGCAGTGACTGCTCAGTTAGGAATATTTAGGATACGTTTTCTTTTGTTTTTACAAAACCTTATTAATGAGAGAAGGGGGAGGGGAAGAACCAGAGCATCAGTCTGGCACACACAGTGCTGATCACTAAACTTGGCACCTCATCTGGAGATCCAGTGCCCCACCCACTGTGCCACTTCGCTCCTGACGCCCCACTCTAGGGCTTTTTTTTTAAATTAACAAACTATAGTTTTTTAATATTTATTCCCTTTTGTTGCCCTTGTTTTATTATTGTTATTGGTGTCATTGTTGGATAGGACAGAGAAATGGAGAGAGAAGGGGAGAGAAAGACATCTGCAGACCTGCCTCACCACCTGCGAAGCGACTCCCCTGCAGGTGGGGAGCTGGGGGCTCGAACCGGGATCCTTAAGCCAGTCCTTGCACTTTGCACCACCTGCGCTTAACCTGCAGTGCTACTGCCCGACTCCGCCTTGTTTTTGTTTTTAAGCCAGAGCACTACTCAACTCTGGTTTATGGTGGTGTGCAGGGATTGAATTTAGAACTTTGGGGCCTAAGGCCCGAGATTCTGCTTGCATAACTGTTATGCTATATTCTCCTTCCTATACTTACTTTCCTTTTAAAGGTCAAGTAATGAAAGGTCAGGTGGCACTGATAGAGTAATTCTGCTTTAATAAATGAATGTTTATATAATTTGACATCTGTTGAGTACCTGGACATCAGAAAAATATGTGTGGTAATATTTATGCTAATTTCTAATAGAAATTGTTACTGGATATAATATGCATCTGGGAGTTGGAATAAGAACAAAATTCTGCAAGACTCTCCTGCCTTAGATGAGATTCAATCCCCAGCACCATTAACAGGCCAGAGCTGAGCAGTGCTCTGGTCTCTTGTCTCTATGTCTCACTAAAGTAAATATAGTAACAAAGGAGAAGACAAAAGATTAAAAGTAGATGAAATTCCATTCTGTCTTCAATTACAGGTAAGAGGTCCTAACTTTTGTCATCTCCCCGACTGTAGGCTTTTTATTTTTCATTTAATCCTACAACTAACCACTCTGATGTAGATAAATGTTTCATGGCTAGAGATGACAGAATCAAGATTGGTGGAGAAATTCCTTTGACCCAGTTACAATTCTTAAAAACTCGCTTAAAAGGAGGGAGAGGATGGGCAGGGGTAGAGAGCATAATGGTTATGCAGAGACTCATGCCTGAGACTTCAAAGTCCCAGATACAGTCACCCACACCACCATCAGCCAGAACTGAGTAAGTACTATTGTTAAAGGTTTAAAAAAGGGATTTAATGACCCTGTGTCCTTGTTCCCAGAGGGTTAAATAATAGGAAAGTTATCGGAAGGGAATGGGATATGGAGTTCTGGTGGCTGGAATTGTGTGGGTTTGTACCCCTCTTATCCTATGGTCTTAGTGTTTCCACTTTATAAGTAAAAACTTAAAAAATAAAATAGGGGTTTGCCCTGCAGTGCTTTAAAAGCATCAGAGAGGACGTGTCCTGTGCCAGGAACTCCCAAAGCTACTAGGAGCAGACTTACATGACTAGCTTTATCAGACCATTTTTGGTGGCTTTCTCATACTTAATACTCAAATGAGTAAATCGGGTATCAGTTGCATTTAGAGTATATGGTCAGGTGGTCAGTCAGTGATGTGTCTGGTTAAGTGTACACATTACAATGCACAGAGACCCAGGTTCAAGCCCTGGTCCCCACTCACACGGGAAAAGCTTTGTGAATGGTGAAGTAGTGCTGCAGGTGTTTGTCTTTCCCTCCCTTTATCCTTGCAACTTTTGGTCTCTATCCAATATTAAGTAAATAAAAATGTAAAAGGAAAACAGAAGCATCCCCCAAAAATAGTATATAGCTTGGTGTGTAACCTTTTTTGTTGTTGTTTTTAAAGATTTTTTATTTATTTATGAGAAATATAGGAGGAGAGAGAAAGAACCAGACATCACTCTGGCACATGTGCTGCCAGGGATCGAACTCGGGACCTCATGCTTGAGAGTCCAAAGCTTTATCACTGTGCCACCTCCTGGACAATGGTGTGTAACCCTTTCAAGCTAAATTTCTTTTTCCTGTGGTGATAGAATTCTGTATGACCTGACAAAATAGAAGAAATTTAGCAGTCTGGGAAGTGGTTTGCATGCATCCAGCATGCCAGAGTGATGCTTTGATTCTCTTTGAAAAATGGCTAAAGGGAGTCGGGCAGTGGTGCAGTGGGTTAAGCGCACGTGGCACAAAGCACAAGGACCAGTGTAAGGATCCCGGTTTGAGCCCCTGGCTCCCCACCTGCAGGGGAGTCGCTTCACAGGTGGTGAAACAGGTCTGCAGGTTCAAGCCCCTGGTCCCCACTTTCAGGGGGGAAAACTTGACAAGTGGTGGAGCAGAACTGCTTGTGTCTGTCTCCCTCTATCTCCTCAGTTTCTGTCTCTATTCAATACTTTGTTTTTTTTAAAGTAGAAAATGGGGAGTCGGGCTGTAGCACAGCGGGTTAAGCACAGGTGGCGCAAAGCACAAGGACCGGCATAAGGATCCTGGTTTGAACCCCGGCTCCCCACCTGCAGGGGAGTCGCTTCACAGGCGGTGAAGCAGGTCTGCAGGTGTCTATCTTTCTCTCCTCCTCTCTGTCTTCCCCTCCTCTCTCCATTTCTCTCTGTCCTATCCAACAACGACAACAACAATAATAACTACAACAATAAAAAACAAGGGCAACAAAAGGGAATAAATAAATTTTTTTAAAAAGTAGAAAATGGCGAATAGCACCAAAGTAAAAGACTCTGGGTTGGGGGTGGGTGGGTGGGGAGAATACAGGCCTAAGAAGGATGACAGAGGACCTAGTGGGGCTTGTATTGTTATATGGGAAACTGGGGAATGTTATGCATGTACAAACTATTGTATTTACTGTTGAATGTAAAACATTCCCCAATAAAGAAAAAAAAATTTTTTTAAGTAGAAAATGCTGACAGAAGGAAAGGTTTTAGAATGAAGAATCCTGCTTTAGAAAGTAGTGCCAGGAGCAGGAAATAGCATAATAATAGTTATGCAAAAAGATATTTGAGTGAGGCTCCAGCATCAAAAAGGTTTAATCCCTGGCACCACCATAGCAAGAGCAGAACAGTACTCTGGTAAAAGAAATAAAAAAGTGCCGTGGACATGAAATTAACATGGCTGACTTCTAAAGGGGATAGTATCCCAAGATGTGTCAGTAGTTAAAAAAAAAAAAATCCCCACTGTTGGGTATGTTCTACTTGCCTCGTCATTCTGACCATTCAGTGTCCTTTCCATAAGTGTTCTGACACTTCCATTTGGAATGGCTCTGATGATTCTTTGTATTTCAGTGTGGTCTGTCAGGCCATAGGTGAGTGCCTTGCACAATGAATACATTCAATAAATATTAAGTGACTTAAGAAATATGTATCTGTGATATTAGTAAAGGGTATGTGATTATAAAAGAAAACTTAAGGTAAGCTGGCTGTCAAAATAGCTCACTTGAATAGTGTGCTGCTTTGCTTACTGAAGGATGATTTACTGTGATTTCTTCTGTCTGAAAAAAAAATTAAGGGAAGATAGCAATATCATGCAAAAGACTCTCATGCCTGAGGCTCTGAGGTCTCAGGTTCACCACCATAAGCCAGAGATGATCAGTGCTCTGGTCTTTCTCATTAAAATAAAAATTTTACAATAAGGAGCCAGGTGGTGGCACACTTGGTTGAGCGCACATATTACAGTGTGCAAGTATCCAGGTTCAACCCTCCTGATCCCCACCTGCAGGGAGAAAGCTTTGTGAGTGGTGAAGCAGGGCTGCAGTTGTCTCTCTCCTCTATCACCCCCTTCCCTCTTGATTTCTGGCTCTCTCTATCCAATAAATAAAGATAATTTAACTTTTTAAATTAGTATTAAAAAACAGTTCCATTATGCTGTCCTTTAAAACTAGGATTAAGAATTAAGGGGGGTGGGAGATAGCATAATAGTAATGCAAGTGACCCTCATGCTTGGGGCTCCAAAGTCCCAAGTCCAATCCCCTGTACCACCATAAACCAGAGTTGAACAGTGCTAAAAAAAAAAAAAAAAAAAGTGGTGCTGGGCAGTGGCACACATGGCTGAGCACACCTGTTGCAATGCGCAAGAACCCAGGTTTGAACCCCCTCCCCCGTTCCCCACCTACATGAGGAAAGCTTTGCGAATGGTGAAGCAGGGCTACAGGTGTCTCTGTCTCTTGCCTTCTCTATCGCCCCCTCCCCTCTCGATTTCTGGCTGTCTATCTAATAAATAAAGATTTTAAAAAAACAACAACAACAAAATAAGGCTGCTGGAAGTGGTGGATTCATGGTGCTGGCACTAAGCCCCAGTAATAATCCTGGTTGCAGAAAAATAAATGGAATGTCTCAACATCTTAAATGTTGTTAACTATAGTAGATAATTTAACCTGAGGTTTACAAAAGCTCACATTATCATAAAAGAGGTTTGTTAAGTAAACTGCTAAGAAATAGCAATAGTTTTATTCAGGGTTATTACTGGGGCTCAGTAAATACATAACTCCAGTGTTGTTGGTGGCCTATTTTCTTTCTTTTTGATAGGGAGGGAGAAAAAAAAGAAAACACTACTCCACCACTCTTGAGCTTCCTCCTCAAGAAAACCGCAGCAGGTTTGCTAACACCTGTCCCCGCTAGGGAAAAAAAAAATTGAAATAGAATACATACTGGGGACAATGAACAATTACAGGAATGGAGAAACTAGTCTGGCTACAGAAAATTTTTTTAAAATAAGTTATTGAAAATTAGTTTCAGTATATTTAAATTTGGTGTACTTATTTACATTTAGCTGTAAAGAACTTGTTTTTATATTTTATTTATAAATGTGAAGAAGAGGAGAAAGAACCAGACATCACTCTGGTGTTTATTTTTTATATCAGAACACTGCTCAACTCTGGCTTATAGTAGTGCAGGGGATTGAATCTGGGACGTTGGAGCCTCAGACATGAAAGTCTCTGCATAAACATTGATGCTATCCACCCCTTCCCCCCAAAAGATTTGTTAATAGGGGAGAGGACCATAGCATCACTCTGGCTCATGCAATGCCAGGGATTGAACTTGGGATCTCAGTGCTTAAGGGTTCAATGTTTTATCCACTGTATCACCTCCCAGGTTTAAAGTAATTTTTTCTGTTTTTTTTTTTTTTTCTTCCAGGGTTATTGGTGCCTGCACTTGCTCCTGGAGGCCTTTTTTTTCCCATTTTGTTGCCCTTGTTGTTGCCGTTATTGTTAGCACTGATGTTATTGTTGGATTGAACAGAGAAAGAAATCTAGAGATACAATAAGGGCAACAAAAAAGGAATAAATATTAAAATTTTTTTTTAAAAAGTGGATGGGGAGGTGATAAAAATCGAGAGAGGAGGGGGAGAGAAAGACACCTGCAGACCTTCTTCAACGCTTGTGAAACGACCCCCACTGCATGCAGGGATCCAGCGCTGGAATCGGGATCCTTCCACCTGTTGCACTTTGCGCCATGTGCACTTAACCCGCTGCACTACCGCTTGGCCCCGTTTAAAGTATTTTTAAATGTTAATGGGAGGCCTGCGATAGCCTTCCCTCACCAAGAATCATGATTTAATGTATATAATAAATGTCTCAAACCACTTTAAGTTTAAAATTTTTTAAAGATGATCCTATTTCCAGCCCTCCCTCATTTTTCCTATTTAGCTAATTTGCACTAAGACGAAAATAATTATCCTATTTCTGTCTAAATTCCAAAAGAGCCTTAATGAGTTTTTACTAATAGTCAAACATTACTGAAGATCTAACTGTGCTGGTGTGGCTTATAAATGCAAGAATTTCTATTGTCCCTAAGTATGTGATAGGAGAACAGTTAACAAGAGCTTTCTTTTTCTGGATAGAGACTGAGAGGGAAGGGGGAGTTGGGAGAGAGGAGGCGAGGTACTTGAAGCACTGCTTCACTTGTGAAGCTTCTTCCTTGCAGGTGGGGACAGGGAACTTGAACCCAAGTCCTGCACTGTGCTGTGTGTGCTCACCCAGGTGCACCACTGTCCAGTCTCCAAATGCTTTGATCCTTGACTGACAAAGTATCTCTGAGAAATACTTGCCTTTTGAAATCAACTTTGATATAGGAAAACATTTTTTCCTTTTCATTTTAGGGTCTTTAACACTCTAGGCTGACTGCTCCAGATAGACTAGAGAGATGAAGAAGAGACAGAGGAAAGAAACCTGTTAAAACTTCCTTCCATGTGGCCATGCACATGACAAAGCTATTGAAGTGAGCTGTTTTACTAGGGCAAAATCTTTAAAAAAAAAAAAAAAAAAAAAACTTTATGGGAAGTCGGGCAGTAGTGCAGTGGTTAAGCGCACGTGGTGCAAAGTGCAAGTGCAAGGATCGGTGGAAGTATCCCCACCAGCAGGGGAGTCTCTTCACAAGCGGTGAAGCAGGTCTACAGGTGTCTGTCTTTCTCTCCCCCTCTCTGTCTTCCCTTTCTCTCTCCATTTCTCTCTGTCCTATCCAACAACGATGACAACAATAATAAAAAAAAACAAGGGCAACAAAAGAGAATGAATAAATATTTTTAAAAAAACTTTGACAGGACAGAGAGAAATTGAAAGGAAAAGGGGATAGAGAGTGAGAGTGAGAGATAGAGACACCTGCAGCACTGCTTCACCACTTCTGAAGCTTTCCCCCTGCAAGTGGACACCAGGCACCTGAACCTGCATCCTTGCGCATACTAACACATGCACTTTACCAGGTGTGCCAACACCTGTCCCCACTAGAGAAAAAAAAATTGAAATAGAATACATACTGGGGCACAAATGAACAACTACAGGGATGGAGAACTAGTCTAGCTACAGAACTTTTAAAAAATATTTATTTATAAAATGGAAATATTGAGAAGACCATAGGATAAGAGGGGTAGAATGATTCTTGTTACTGCTTTCCAACATAGCTATTGGCATACCTCTCCCTCCACCCTTGGGCACTGGGCCTACATTCTGTGATCTCTTCTCTCCCCCTCTCCCTTTTAAAAATTATTTATTCATTTGTTAATGAGACAGAAGGCGAGAAAGAAAGAACCCAAGCATCACGATGGTACATGTGCTGTGGGGGACAGAACTCCTAGTCTCATGCTTCAAACTCGCACTTTATTCACTCTCAGATTACACCTCAACCCACTTTAAGTCCCCTTTTGTCTTCCTGTAGTATTTATCCTTCTGAAACCGTTATTATTGGGGCCAAGCGGTGGCACACCTGATTAAATCCACACATTACAGTGCACAAGGACCCAGGTTCAAGCCCCTGCCCCCCCCTACCTGCTGGGGGAAAACTTAAGGGGTGGTGAAGTAGGGCTGCAGGTGTCTCTTTCCCTGTCTCCCCCTCCATCCATTTTTCTCTTCAATAAGTAAATAATTTTTTTTTCTTTTTCTTTTTTTTTTTTGCCTCCAGGGTTATTGCTGGGGCTCCGTGCCTGCACCATGAATCCACTGCTCCTGGAGGCCATTTTCCCCCCTTTTTGTTGCCCTTGTTGTGGTTATTATTGTTGTTGTTGATGTCGTTCGTTGTTGAATAGGGCAGAGAGAAATGGGGGGGGACAAAGGGGGAGAGAAAGACACCTGCACACCTGTGAAGTGACACCCCTGCAGGTGGGGAGCCGGGGCCTGGAACCGGGATCCTTACCCCGGTCCTTGCTCTTTGCTACACCTGAGCTTAACCCACTGCACTACCGCCCGACCCCCGTAAATAAATAATTTTTAAAATAAATCTTTACGTGGTCCGGGAGGTGGCGCAGTGATAAAGCTCTCAAGCATGAGGTCCTGAGTTCGATCCCCGGCAGCACATGGGCCAGAGTGATGTCTGGTTCTTTCTCTCTCCTCCTATCTTTCTCATAAATAAAATCTTTTTTTTAATTTTAAAAAATTAATCTTTACTAGATAGGTTTTTTTTTTAGATAGATACAGGCAGAAAGTGAACACAGCATTTTGGTGGGGATGCGGCTGCACGTGGCAAAGCAGTGAGTTGTCACTGACCCTCAGGAAAACCTCTATATCGTGTTTTTTATTTTTTTATTATTTATTAGATAGAGATGGCCAGAAATTGAGAGAAAGGGGGGGGGGAGAGGGAGACATCTGTAGCACTGCTTCACCACTTGTAAAGCTTTCCCCCTGCAGGTGGGGGGCTTGAACCTGGGTCCTTGTGCATTGTAACATGCACACTCAACCAGGTGCATCACTACCCAGCCCGGGAAAGCTTTTTTTTAACCATAGCACTACTTAGCTCTTTTTTTTTTTTTTCTTTTTAAGAATTTATTTGTTAATGATAAAGAACCCGACATCACTCTTGTACATGTGCGGCCGGGGACTGAACTTGGGACCTCATAGTTGAGAATCCAGTGTTTTTATCCACTGCACTACCTCCCAGACTACTCAGCTCTGATTTGTGGTGGTGCTGGAGATTGACTCTGGGATGTGGAGGTCTCAGGCATTGAGGTCTTTTTTGGATAACCACTATGCCATCTCCCTCCAAAGCTCTTACAATATGAGACTAGGATTTGACTACGAGCCCCTCGCCCCTTCTGCTGCAAACCTGCAGCCAGTGCAGACACTCAGGCAGCAGGGCAGAACACCTGTCCTGCAGGAGCCCGCGCCTGCGTGGACCCGCATCTGCTGTGTGCATTTACCGTACAGGCACCGGACGAGCTTGCAAATTTTGAGCTTAACTCTGCCCCCGACCGCATGAGAAGCTCACACCTTACTGGAGACATGGAAGCCAAAAATGAGCATTCTTTGAAATTCTTGCGGCCCCTACTTTAACCGCATCCACCTGTTCATTCTCTTAAGCACAAACAAATGTGGGAAGCACAAAAGTAAAGGGAGCCCAAGGACAACCCCCCCCCCCCTCCCCGCCCCCGAAGGTCCTGCGCAAGCACACGCAGGTCTCTCCCAATGGGTACTTGGACTCGGAAGTGGAGGCTGAGCCCCC
Source organism: Erinaceus europaeus (assembly GCF_950295315.1). Classification (NCBI taxonomy): domain Eukaryota; kingdom Metazoa; phylum Chordata; class Mammalia; order Eulipotyphla; family Erinaceidae; genus Erinaceus; species Erinaceus europaeus. The sequence goes on from NC_080170.1 coordinate 80,049,517, forward strand.
TCCGCACATGCGCTCATAGTACTTCCGGTTAGGTTAGCAAATGGCTCTACTGTGCGCTGTGCTTTTCACATGCGGAAGTAATCTGTATTCCGGATATCTAAATCTTACGCAGAGGCCTTTTTTTTTTTTTTTGTCTTGATCTTCTCGACATAGCTTTACATCAGTGATTCATTCTTTCTCAGGTACCTAAGGTTTGAAGGGAGGGGACGACTAAAATACTCCGTAGAGCCACGTCCGGCGCCTTTTTGAAACGTTTTATACAGTCTCACAATAGACCTTGCCGACAGCACGTAGAGCCCTTTTGATACATTTCTCGTTTTTCTTGCGAAGGAAGAAGAGACAAAATTGACGTGGTCCAAGCGGTGCTCTGAAACAGTCTTTAGTAATGGTGATCCGGAAGTTATAAACATTTAAAAAAGCTGTTTATTCTTTATTTTTATCTGCGTTTTGCTGGGCAGAAAGTTGAAGTACTGGACTGCATAGCTGTAGGCGGCACGCCTTGCCAGCTTTCTCATTTAGTTTGAGAGTCATGGCAACAGAGGAGTCCGGAGTTGCAGGTGCAGAGCCCACCCTCTCATCAGACAGTGGGAGCAAACAAGAGTCTGTAAAACCGAACTATGCTCTAAAATTTACTCTCGCGGGACATACGGAGGCTGTATCAGCAGTCAAATTTAGTCCTAATGGAGAATGGCTAGCAAGTTCTTCTGCAGATAAGCTAATTATAATTTGGGGAGCCTATGATGGAAAACACGAAAAAACATTTTATGGTCACAATCTGGAAATATCAGATATTGCCTGGTCATCAGATTCCAGTCGTCTTATTTCTGCCTCAGATGACAGAACTCTGAAATTATGGGATGTGAGTTCTGGAAAATGCCTGAAAACGCTGAAGGGACACAATAATTATGTTTTTTGTTGTAATTTCAACCCACCATCCAACCTCATTGTTTCAGGATCATTTGATGAAAGTATGAAAATATGGGAGGTGAAAACAGGAAAGTGCCTCAAGACTTTGTCTGCTCATTCCGACCCAGTTTCTGCTGTTGATTTTAACTGTAGTGGCTCCTTGATAGTGTCAGGTAGCTATGATGGTGTGTGTAGAATCTGGGATGCTGCATCAGGTCAGTGTTTAAAAGCACTTATTGTTGATGATAACCCTCCTGTCTCATTTGTAAAATTTTCTCCAAATGGCAAATATATTCTTACTGCTACTTTGGACAATACTCTTAAATTATGGGATTATAGCAGGAACAGATGCCTGAAGACATACACTGGTCATAAGAATGAGAAATATTGCATATTTGCCAGTTTTTCAGTTACTGGTGGGAAATGGATTGTGTCTGGTTCAGAAGACAACCTCGTTTACATATGGAACCTACAGACCAAAGAGGTTGTACAGAAATTACAAGGTCATACAGATACTGTAATCTCAGCAGTGTGTCATCCTACAGAAAATATCATTGCATCAGCAGCATTAGAAAATGACAAAACAATTAAACTGTGGATAAGTAACTACTAAACCCTCTGGAAATCATGTAGTGAAGCCAGGTTGACCCAAATGAGACATTTTGAAAGATGTTTTTATTCTTTTCTTTGTAGAACCAGAAATAAACACAGTACCATACACACACAAAATTTCAGCACTTTTCTAAAAATACTTTCTTCATTCTTTATTATTAATTTTTTGAGGGCAGGGGGATCACAGTATTATTCCATCATCCAGAGTTCCTCCCCCCAGGTGCTGACCTTGTGGTGCCAGGCTGGGATCTATGTCACATACTCTAGCTCTACCAGGTGAGCTATCCCTAGTCCTAATTTCTGTTAATTTTGAAATAGTTTACTATTTCTTTTTAACAGTATCTTAGATTATCCAATTTTAAGACCTATAATCTAAATTTGTAAAGCAAGACAGCTGGCTTCACAAATGTAGAACCTAGTATTTCTGTCTGTCCCTGAGTGGATTTCCATTCTGTTCATTTTTGTGTTCTCTCCTCTTTTTTTTATTGCCATGAGGGTTACTGCTTGGCCTTCGTGCTCGCAGTATGAATCCATCACTTCTGGTAGACATTTCTTTCCCTCCCTTCTATTTTTGATAGGACAGAGAGAAATTGAAAGAGGAGGGGTGTGGTCCAGGAGATGGTGCAATGGATAAAGCTCTGAAGCAGGAGGTCCCAAGTTCAATCCCTGGCAGCACATGCATGAGAGTGATGTCCGGCTCTTTCTCTCTCCTATCTTTCTCATAAATAAATAAATAAAATCTTAAGAAAAAAAAAGAAAGAGGAGGAGTAGATGGAGAGGGAGAGAGATAGACATTTGCAGACCGGGTTTCACTGCTTATGAAGCATTCCCCCTGCAGATGGCCAGCAGGTTTGAATCCTGGTCCTTGCACATAGTAATGTGTGCACTCAATTTGGTGCACCTTTACCCTCCCCCACACCTCCAGTTCTGTTCCCAGTGATTGTTCTGAAAGATCTGCATATTTGAGATACACAATTTTCCTCAAAAACGTAATTGAGTAAATGAGGGGAACAGCTTCATTTCTTAACTACTTTCAATAAACTTAAGTAATAAAGTTCAAAACTTATTTTTGTTGATTAGGCGGTAGCGCAGCGGGTTAAGTGCACCGGCTCCCCACCTGCAGGGGAGTCATTTCACAGGCGGTGAAACAGGTCTTTCTCTACCCCCCTCTGTCTTTCCCTCTTCTCTCCATTTCTCTCTGTCCTATCTAACAGTGACATCAATAACAACAACTACAACAACAATAAAAAACAAGGGCAACGGGAGTCGGGCTGTAGCGCAGCGGGTTAAACGCAGGTGGCGCAAAGCACAAGGACCGGCATAATGATCCCGGTTCGAGCCCCCGGCTCCCCACCTGCAGGGGACTCGCTTCACAGGCGGTGAAGCAGGTCTGCAGGTGTCTATCTTTCTCTCCTCCTCTCTGTCTTCCCCTCCTCTCTCCATTTCTCTCTGTCCTATCCAACAACGACAACAACAATAATAACTACAACAATAAAACAAGGGCAACAAAAGGGAATAAAATATTTAAAAAGAAAAAAAAAAAAAAAAGGGCAACAAAAGGAAAAATAAATATTTGAAAAAATGGCCAGAACCTAACGTACTAACATAAATAGAACTTATAAAGGGCCAGGCGGTGGCGCACCTGCTTAAGCACACACATACCTGGGTTCAAGCCCCTTGTCCCCACCTGCATGGGGAAAGCTTCACAAGTGGTGAAGCAGGGCTGCAGGTGTCTTTCTCCCTCTCTACCCCTCCCCTCTCAATTTCTCTCTGTCTCTATCCAATAATAAATTTTAAAAAAAGAACTTAATAGGAAATATAAAGTGGAAAAACAGCTTCTGCCTAAACATGCAAAAAAATCTAGAAATCAAGAAATAGAATAATGACAATAGAAACAATATGGGCAAAACTGTTATACTTCCTTTGTATTTTACAGTATCTTATGATGGTACTCTTGAAATCTGATTTGGCTAAATTCTTTTTTTATATATATATTTATTTTCCCTTTTGTTGCCCTTGTTTTTCATTGTTGTTATAGTTATTGATGTCGTTGTTAGATAGGATAGAGAGAAATGGAGAGAGGAGGGGAAGACGGGGAGAGAAAGACAGACACCTGCAGACCTGCTTCATGGCCTGTGAATCGACTCCCCTGCAGGTGGGGAGCTGGGGGCTCAAACTGGGATCCTTAAGTCGGCCCTGGAGCTTTGCGCCACATGTGCTTAATCCGCTGCGCTACCACCCAACTCCCAATTTGGCTAAATTCTAAGGAATATGGGCAATGATAGATAACTTAATGATTATGCAAAGAGACTCATGCCTGGGGCTCCAAAGACCCAGGTTCAGTTCTCTGCACCACCATAAGCCACAGTTGAGCTTAAAAAAAGAGTTGGTTAAAAAAAGAAAAAGACAAAAAAGTTATAAGGAACATAGTAATATTAGAATTACTGCTATCATATGAATGATAAGTTGCTATGTGAAAATTCTAGGAAAACTGTGATTATGGTAAGAGCACGTCTGAAATTCTGGTCAATAAATTTACATTGACCCATAGAATCAGTCACTGTAAGTCAGTGAATAGGAGAATGGCACAAAATAAGAAACTGTGTAAATTCTTACTGCATGGTAAGAATTGTGAACTTTGGTTTTAATGAGACATTTTTATTATAACTGCCAAGCCACAACACTTTAACATGTTTGTTTAGTAAGATATAATATAAATGTTCCCAAATAATCAAGGAATATTAACCTAATAAACAAAATAATTATTTTGATGATAAAATTGCATGTGATGAAAAACAAGGAGTTTTGATACCTAAAAAGAAACAAGGATTAAGTTTCGAAAAAAATAAAGTATATAGATAAACATCATTAATATAAGATAGATTATGAAGCTATAGATGGAATAATGCCTTATTTTTGACAAATTTATAAAACCAAACTTCCAAACACCTGCATATATATATAGTTATAACCTTCTGGGGAGAACTAGCAGGTTGGGATGACTATGAGAGTTAATAATCCATTAATATTCACAAAGTATGTGAGAATAAATGAAGCAAAAACAAGCACCTATGCACACCTGAAGGTAAGATAACTTGGCATCCTAGTCAAAGTACAAATGAACTACACAACAGATGTAAATAATGCATATCATATATATAATTTATTAATGAGAAGGGAGGAGAGAAAGAAGCAGACATCAGTCTGGCACATGTGCTACCAGGGACTGAACTCAGAACCTCATGCTTGAGAGTCCAATGCTTTATCCATTGCACCTCCCAGACCAGGTAAATGGATATCTTTAACACTAGTAAAATACATCTGATAGATAGATATCTGTAATTGAGAAACTTAGTATAAATACCTAAGCCCTCTGTGAATTCTAAGCCCTTGCAATTTAAAGATACTGTAATTTATACATTTTCACAAGCTCATGGCCAGACCATTCCTCACAATGCCAGAACTTTTTCATTGGTTACTCTCCTAAAAGCCTATGCCTGCCAGCACCCCCCCCCCAAACATGGCAGAGAGTGTGTAGCAAGTTTGTTCCAAAGCTCTGAGAAGCTCCATATCATTTGGAGACGTTGGCCCCATGAGATGCACTTGGGCATTATACTGAGATTACTTTCCTTTTCGGAAGTGAATATAAGAGGAGAGAGAAAAAGGGAGAAACAACAACAAAACACCCTAAAAGTCACTTTGGCTAGAGGAATTTAACATATCTTTTTAAAATTTTTTTTTAAAAATTATCTTTATTTACTTATTGAATAGAGACAGCCAGAATTTGAGAAGGGAGAGATAGGGAGAGAGATAGACACCTGCAGCCCCGCTTCACCACTTGCAAAGCTTTCCCCCTGCGGGTGGGGACCGGGGGCTTGAACCCCGGTCTTTGCACATTGTAACGTGTGCTCAACCAGGTGTACCACCACCCAGCCCCTTTAACATATCTTAACTCTAAAGAGGAGTTAAAGGGCAGAGGGTAGATAGCATAACGGTTATGCAAACAGATTCTCATGCCCAAGACTTCAAAATGTCAGGTTTAATCCCCTGCACCACCATAAGCCAGAGCTGAACAGTGCTCTGGTTAAAGAAAAGAGGAGTTAATACTAAAAGTTTAAATACATTATCTCACTTCATTCTTTTCCTTTTTCAACAAAGCTGAGAGTATGGATACATTTTACTTGAATCAAAGCTATAAGATAGAGACAAGTGATTTTTTTTTAAGAAAGTTTATTTTTACCTACAGAGCAGAAATGAGTTTGTGCAAAAAATACTTTTATGAAATGGGCTGTTTTACCACATTCTGTAAATTACAGGCTTGGTACTGCAGCATTATTACCCTGGACTTTCAAACTCCAGCCAACGTGGATACTTCTACTCTGTTTTGGCTTTCACAGCTGTTTCCTCTCTCAGACGAGCTTTCTTTTCTAAATTCAAGCTTGTTAAAGACTCGTGTCTTCTGACAGCCTAAAGGAAAACAAATTAGAACCATTGATTATGTTAGTTAACATTTCTTTGCACTGATATTAGCAGGTTAGTAAGGCAGTAAAGGCACAGAATACCATTTCTCCCACCGTAGGGAAAACAGTCCCCTCCTTGCACATTCTGCTTTCTCTAAACCTTCATAGCACAGTTACATCCGAGCATATCCATTCAAGCACAAGAGAAATACCATACCTCTACCTTCTCTTCCTTTAAATCTTTTAGCCTCTCTTCTCTTTTCCTCTTTAATATTAAATACCTTCTCATCATTTTCATTTCTTTTTTTTTCTTCTTTTATATTTCTTTTTTTACTTCCATTTCTCCTACCGCTATTAATTTGTGTATTTTCATATCCATGCAGTCAGCTTTGGGGATCCCAAACTTTATCAAAATATTATCCTACTCCATCTTTAAATAGCAAATCACCATCCTCTTGTGTTCTGCTTCCCTTCCACATGACCTATTATATTTAACTTTTCCTTTTAATTTTTTTCATTATCTTTTTACTTATTAGATAGAAACAGCCAGAGATCCAGAGGGCACAGAAAAGCACCACTTCCAGGGGCCCTCAGATTACTTTTTCATAAAGCTTTTTTTTTTTAATGTTTAAAATTTAATTTGTTATTGTTTAGAGATTCTATGTTGATTTACAAAATTATACAATAACAGGGATATAATTCCATACCTTTTCCACTACCAGAGTTCTGTATCCCCATTCCCTCCATTGGAAACTGTATAAGATCACTCCCAAGATCACAGATATGCTTTGACTATTATTTCTATAACTATCCATATTTATATATGTTTGCTTATTTTCTTTATGGTCCTACCTTCTCTTTCTTTCTAAGTTACACCTACTACTTCAGAGTATCTACTTTTCCCCCCCTTCTCTCTCTGGGTCCTGATGGAATTGGAGTTCAGAGCCTTCTGGTTACCTTCTCCTAACATCTACCCCTCTGGGAATATGGACCAAAATTCTTAATGGGGTGCAGTGGGAAAATCTGGCTTCTGTAATTTCTTCTCCACTGGACATGGGTACTGGCAGGTTGGCAGGTTGATCCATACCCCCAGGTTGTTTTTGTCTTTCTGTAGTGGTCATGGAGGTTTTTTTTTTTTTAGTATTTTACACACACATATATATATAATTAGTGATTTAATAATGATTGACAAGATTGTGGTATAAGAGGGGCACAATTCCCATCATGAGTTCCATATCTCATCCCCTCCATTGGAAGCTTCCTTATTCTTTATTCCTCTGGAAATATGGACCAAAGACCTCTATGGGGTGCAGAAGGTGGGAGGCCTGGCTTCTGTAATTGCTTCTTTGCTAGACATGGGCATTGACAGAACAATTTATACCCCCAGCCTGTTTTGTTTTTTTTATAGACAATTTCCTTTTTTTTTTTTAAAGAATTTATTTATTCATGAGAAAGATAGGAGGAGGGAAAGAACCAGCCATCACTCTAGTACATGTGCTTCCAGGGATCAAACTCAGGACCTCATGGTTGAGAATCCTATGCTTTATCCACTGCACCACCTCCCAGACCACCCCCAACCTGTTTCTGTCTTTCCATAGTGGGACAGGGCTCTGGGAAGGTGGTCATAAAGCTCTCTAAGCTATAGTTTCCTCACCTATGATGAGGCCTAAAACTTTTTTTTTGTATTTTATTTATTTATTTTGCATAGAGACAGAAATCGTGAGGGAATGGGAAGATGGAGGAACTGAAGGGGGGAAGGGAAGAGAGACACAGAGAGAGATATGTATAGATAGAGACCTGTAGCATTGTTTTACTGCTCGTGACACTTATCCCCTGCAGGTGGGGACAGGGGGCTTGAAGCCAGGTCCTTGTCCACTGTAATGTGTGTGCTCTACTAGGTGTAGCATCACCTGGCCCCTCATAATAGATCTTGCAGTGTTATCATGAGAATCACTTGAGGTAGCAGTAAAGCTCTTAAAAGAGAGTTACCGTTCAATTAGTGGTAGGTATGATTTTTGGACCTGAATTCTTATACATTGCCTTGGGAGATGATCCTTAAACAAATGACCCTGGGGGGCCAGATAGCGCACTGGGTTAAGTGTACATAGTGCAAAGCGCAAGGACCAGCTTAAGGATCCTGGTTCGAGCTCCCGGCTCCCCACCTGCAGGGGGGTCACTTCGCAAGTGGTGAAGCAGATCTGCAGGTGTCTTTCTCTCCCCCCTCTCTGTCTCCTCTTCTCTCTCCATTTCTCTCTGTCCTATCCAACAAAAACAATAGCAATAACAATAATAAGGGCAACAGAAATGTGGAAAAAATGGCCTCCGGGAGCAGTGGATTTATAGTGCAGGCACCAAGCCCCAGCAATAACCCTGGAGGCAAAAAAAAAAAAAAAAAAAGATACTGTTTATCCAAGTAAAGAATAGTGACAAGCATGCTCTCCAGGATTAGTGCAGCTAGAGCTAAATAAGGCTATGCACTGAGATTGCTTTATAGAAACACAATGCATCATCATAAAATTATCATCTCGTTTCATATTATTTATCACATCTATCATAAGTAAACATGTTCATTTCTTTACACAAACTAATATGTCACATCACCAAAGTTAGAGTTTATTTATTAAAGTTAGAGTTTATTTATTAAACTATTATGTCACATCACCAAAGTTAGAGTTTATTTATCCTTATATTTGGTATACCAGGTATGTCCCTTCTATGCTCATTTTGTTTCTCACTATTAACTTCCTTTTCTCAGAGAGTCAAAACAAATGGTCACCCCCCTGGTTTCTTCTAGGCCCTTCAGTGAAAACAGAGACTGAGAGGAAATCTGCTCTTACCTTCTTACCCTCAATAACCATAAAGATGCATCCTGCCACTGTCAGAGCAATCATTAAATAGCTGATCTTCACCCGCATCTTGTTCTTTGCAGCATCGAGCATCTCAAACCTAATAATACAATATCATGAGAGAAAGTTAACTTTTCTCTCAAGTTTCTGAAATGTATACGACAAACTAGAAGTACAGTGGTGCCTATAAATATAAAGGAGGCAAGGCCTGGAGAGAGAACTCACTATGTACATATAAAATACAATAAGACCACACACATTTAAAGGAGTAGATAGCATAATGGTTATGAAAAGAGACTCTCACACCTGAGGCTCCAAAGTCCCAGGTTCAATACCCCCCCCCCACCATAAACCAGAGCTGAGCAGTGCTTTGGTAATGCCAAACAAAAAGAGAGGGAGGGGGAGAAGGTATATTATCTGTGCTTGTAGTAGGCCAAGATTTTGGTTCTCAAATTTTACATTAGCAAGTGAAAGTAAAAGTAGCTACTTCCTGGAGTTTTTTTTTGTTTTGTTTTCTTCTTTATTGGGGAGATTAATGGTTTATAGTTGATAGTAAAATACAATAGTTTGTACATGTGTAACATTATTTAGTTTTCTACATAACAGTCTAACCCCTACCCTTCCTGGAGTTCTTAAGAAGATTTTTACCGCAAGGACTGGCGTAAGGATCCTGGTTCGAGCCCCCGGCTCCCCACCTGCAGTAGGGATCACTTAACAAGTGGTAAAGCAGGTGTGTCTATCTTTCTCTCCCTTTCTCTGTCTTTCCCTCCTCTCTCTATTTCTCTCTGTCATAGCCAACAACAACAACAACAGTAAAACAACAAGGGCAACAACAGGGAATAAATAAATAAATAAGAAGGCATGACATAATCATTCTCTGAACCATATCCTGACAATAGATAAACTTTATTAATTCCAACACAAAGTACAGTTGAGAAAGAAAACAAGCCTGGGAGAGTATCATAGTCTGTTTTCTAATTTTTAAAAAAACTTTATTATCTTTATTTATTTATTTATTGGATAGAGATAGGCAGAAATTGAAAGGGAAGGAGGTGATAGAGAGGAAAAGACACAGACACCTGCAGCCCTGATCCACCACTTGTTATGCTGGGGGCTTGAACCTGGGTCCTTGTGCACTTAACCAGGTGCGCCACCACCTGACCCCTCATAGTCTGTTTTCTATACCCAACTTTTCCCAGGTCCAGATTTGCGAATACATGAAATAACAGACAGATCCTTTAAAAAATGCTATCTTGGGCGGAGCATAATGGTTATGCAAACAGACTAGATAGCATAATGGTTATGCAAACAGACTCTCATGCCTGAGGCTCCAAAGTCCCAGGTTCAATACCCCGCACCACCATAAGCCATAGCTGAACAGTACTCTGGTTTAAAAAAAAAATGCTATCTTGATATTTATTTAGGACAGAAAGAAATAGGGAAAAAGAAAGACACCTGCAGCACTGCATCACCACTCCTGAAGATTCTCCTCTGCAGGTGGCAAGTGGGTCATTATGAATGGTGATGTGTACACTCAACTAGGTGTGCCCAACCCCAATATTTATTTTACAGTGTTTTCTAAAACTGAGTGACAACGAATTTGAAATAATGTTCTCTGACAAGTGCCTCGTCTAACTAATAAACACAGGTGTTTCGTCTAACTAATAAACACAGGTGTTCCTTAGTAGAGAACTGAGGGTTGGACTATCATCATTCATGTATAAAAAGCAACAAGGAGTTGTCCCTTCTAGACTGGTGATTCTGCAGGAAGGCAGGACGTCATTGATTCTATTACCTGAGTATCTGGTAGCAGATCAATGAAGCACATGTGTATCTTAAATTCAGAAAAGAGAATTGATGTATTGAATAAGGCTGTAAAGCGATCATAAAGTCATTATGATCACTGATCAGTGCTCAGGTAAAAAAAAAAAGGGGGGGTTAGGAATCGATATAGATAGCATAATGGTTATGCAAAGAGACTTCCATGCCCGAAGCTCCAAAGCTCCAGGTTCAATGCCCTGCACCACCATAAGCCAGAGCTGATCAGTGCTCCAGTGAAAATAAAAAACAGGGCCAGATACAGCAGGTTAAGCGCACATGGCACAAAGTGCAAGGACCAGTATAAGGATCCTGGTTCGAGTCCCTGGCTTCCCACCTGCAGGGGGATCGGCTCACAAGCAGTGAAGCAGGTCTACAAGTGTCTTTCTCTTCCCCCTCTCTGTCTCTCCATTTCTCTCTGTCCTAGTCAACAATGACAGTAATAACAACAACAACAACAACGTTAAACAATAAGGGCAACAAAAGGGAAAAAATAGCCTCCAGGAACAGTGGATTTGTAGTGCAGGCACTGAACCCCAGCAATAACCCTGGAGACAAAAAAAAAAAAAAAAAAAGACAAAACAAAGTCACTATGATCTCTAGATGGTAGGACTGGAGTGACCCACTCCCCCCTTCCTCTGGTTTGTAACAAATGCTACTTCTGAATTCAAAGTTGAAAAGGTAGTTTTATTTACTTATTTTTAATATTTTATTTATTTTATTTTCATGAGAGAGAAACCAGAACACTGCTTAGCTCTGGCTTTATGGTGGTCTGGGGACTGAACCTGGGATCTTGGAGCCTCAGGCTTTAAAGTCTTTTGCATAATCATTATGCAACTTCTCTAGCCTAAAAAGGTACTTTTAAAATACTCAGAAGGCCCTGGGTTTGAGTCCCCATTCCCCACCTGCAGGGGAAAGCTTTGCAAGTGTTGAAGCATGTTATAAGTATCTCCCTATTACTCCCCTCTCAATTTATGGCTGTCTCTATATAATATATAAATAGGGATGAAAATTATTAAAAAGGAGAAATTTTATTATTTATTTATTTATTTATTTATTTTTGTCTCCAAGGTTATTGCTGAGGCTTGGTGCCTGCCCTGCAAATCCACTGCTCCTGGAGGCTACTTTTTCCCTTTTGTTGTTTATCATTGCTGTTGTTATTATTGTTTGTTGGGAAATTGTGGAGCCTGGCAGGGCTTGACCTGAGAGTTGCGTCTGTACTGTTAGTCTGTCTCTCTACGAAGAGGTTGAGTAAGGGGGACACAGGAACCTCAAAAGGTTGCCTGCCATATCAGACTTCCCTGCCTCACAAAACACCTTGCATTTTTTTTGCCTCCAGGAGCCGGAATTCCTTAAAAACACTAAGCCTGTGCTCCACCCTGCATTCCTTTTATTATCTACATATCAATCTTCTGCTTTGTCTTACAAATGACTAAAGGTCTCCTTCCTAATTCCCTGCAGGGTATTCCTAATCCTACCAGTTGAACCCCTAGCAACAGTTGCAGGGGAGGTCCATACCATTCCCGGCCCCTTTTGCCTTTCTCCACCCCTTTCCTAACCTTGTATGGTATTGTCAAGCCACTTCCATTTCTGGTTTGTCTCTTCTGTGTTCTGACCTGGAGGGGCTCCTGGGCAGACCAGGAGGCTGATGCTGACCATTCCGGTTTGTGCCACATGGCTTAACTAGGTGTGCTACCTACCGCCCAACTCTGGGGTGCTCGAATGAATAAAGATTTGAGTTGCCTTGCTGCCACAAGCTTGGTTCCTGGGTCATCTCTCTCCTTGCTAGCCTGACAACTGTTATTACTGTCACTGCTGTTGGATAGGACACAGAGAAATGGAGAGAGGAGGGGAGACAGGGAGGGAGGGGGGAGAGAAAGACAGACACCTGCAGACCTGCTTCACTGCTTGCAAAGCGACACCCCCTGCAGGTGGGAAGCCAGGGGCTCGAACTGGGAACCTTAAGCCAGTCCTTGCACTTTGCACCATGTGTGCTTTTAAAGAATTTATTTATTTATTCATGAGAAATGATAGGAGAGAGAGAAAGAACCAGACATCACTCTGGTACCTGTGCTGCCGGGGATTGAACTTGGGATCTCATGCTTGAGAGTCCAAAGCCTTATCCACTGCGCCACCTCCCAGACCACTATATATGACTTTTTTGACAACCCAGCAGTACCTATTTAAGATCACGGGTACATACCACTTAATTTTCTGCTGGGACAGAGGAAATCAGGGTACAAATAAGACCCTGATGTCACTTTTAGTTCCAGCATTTTTTTTTTTTTTTGCTCTTGCTGGAGATTTAACCTGAGATCTTTGTTGCCTCAGGCATGTAAGTCTTTTTGCATAACTATTATGCTATCTCCCAGCTCTTCCAACATAATCTTATTTCCCCAGAAAAGTACACTGCACCACATGTAAGTCCTGTGTTCTAACACTGAGCCAACTGCCCAGCCATGTGAGAATTGTTTTGAATTCTTTCCCTCCCTTTTACCAAAGCACTACTCTGCTCTGGCTTATGGTGGTGCTGGCGTTGAACATTATGCTCAGCCTGTTTTGAAATTTAGTTGAAAGTCTTTTTTTTTATTATTTTTATTTATTTAATCTCTTTTGTTGCCCTTGTTTTATTGTTGTAGTTATTGTTTTTGATGATGTCGTCATTGCTGGATAGGACAGAGAGAAATGGAGAGAGGAGGGGAAGAAAGAGGGGGAGAGAAAGATAGATACCTGTAGACCTGCTTCACCACTTGTGAAGTGACTCTCCTGCAGGTAGGGAGCCGGGGGCTCAAACCAAGATCCTTATGCTGGTCCTTGTACTTGGCGTCACATGCACTGAACCCAACTCCCCAAAGGCTTTTTAAGTGGCCAGACTCCTCTTTTTATTTAAAACAGATCTACGAAAAGTGAAAGTTTCTTATAACCGTAAGTTCACCACTCACGAGATGGTTTCTGGAATTTCATCTTCCTTCTTGAAGCGACCTGACCATATTAGTATCTTCTTCTCCCAATCCGTGGGCTTGTGCAGTGGCACTCGGTGGGTATAAGTGTCTATGAGAAAAGCAAGACATGAACTTTTTAAAAAAATTTTTCTTTTTTTTAAATTTACTTTCCCTTTTGTTGCCCTTGTTCTTTTTATTGTTGTTGTAGTTATTATTGTTGTAGTTACTGATGTCGTCGCTGTTAGATAGGAAAGAGAGAAATGGAGAGAGGAGGGGAAGACAGAGATGGGGAGAGAAAGTTAGACACCTGCAGACCTGCTTCACCACCTATGAAGTGACTCCCCTGCAGGTGGGGAGTGGGAGTGTGGGGAGGGCTCGAACTGGGATCCTTATGCCTGTCCTTGCGCTTTGTGCCAAGTGTGCTTAACTGGTACCTCCTGACTCCCTCAAGACTTTTACTTGAGTCATGACTCTCAAATTTAGCAGTAGATAAATGTTACTTGTATTCTTTTTTTTTTTTTTTTTTTTAAAGATTTTATTTATTTATGAGAAAGACAGGAGAGAGACAGAATCAGACATCACTCTGGTACATGTGCTGCTGGGGATTGAACTCAGGACCTCATGCTTGAGAATCCAAAGCTTTATCACTGCACCACCTCTCAGACCACATGTTAGTTGTATTCTTTAATATTTTATTTATTTATTAATAAGAAACATTGGAGGAGAAAGAGAAAGAACCAGACATCACTCTGGTACATGTGCTGCCAGAGATCAAACTCAGGACTTCATGCTTGAGAGTCCAATGCCCTATTTACTATGCCACCTCCCGTACCATGTTACTTGTATTCTTTAGCTATTTACAAAACAGAACCACGGAGCAACATCAACCTAATCAGAATTTTCTTTCTTTTTCTTTCTTAGTTTATATCTCTCTTTTTAATCATTTTAAAATTTATTTATTAGATAGAAGCAGCCAGAAATCAAGAGGGAAGGGAGATAGAAAGGGAGAAAGATAGACACCTGCAGCACTGCTTCACTACTTGAAAAGCTTCCCCCCTGATAGTGGGTTCGAACCCAGGTCCTCGAGCACTGTAATGTGCACTCAAATCGGGTGCCTGGCCCCAAATTTTCTTTCTTTCTTTGTCTCTCTCTTTTTCTCTCTTTTTTTTTTCCTGAATTTTCTTAGGATGTCTCATCTCTCTCTCTTGGATGTCTCATTTCTCAAAATAAGATTCCAAAATTTGCAAGGACTGAAGTAAAATCAAAGTATTATTTTCCAGTGTATGCCTAACCACTGAAGCTGAAAGAACACCATAAACAAAGATGTGAAAATTAAATATAGGGTGGAGGTACAGCATAATGGTTATGCAAAGAGACTTTCATGCTTGAGGCTTTCAAGTCCCAGGTTCAATCCCCCACACCACAGATAAGGCAGAGCTGAGCAGTGCTCTGGTAAAAAAAAAAAAAAAAAAAAGAAAAAGAAAAGTATAAACAAAGAAGGGAATAAAGGTGTATGTTTGACTTTAGTAGAGTTTTTTAAAAAGGAAGGGGCTTGTTATATATAATCAGATTACTGAAAGCCTTGAATGTCAGACTAAATTTTTTTATCTGACTTGGGTTCCACTATACCTTTAGAAGTAAGGAGTAGGGAAGAGGACTTGAGGACATAGTACAATGACTAGGCAAAAAGATGTTAGTGCCCGAGGTTCTTATGTTCCGGGGTTCCAGGTTCAATATTGCCAACATCACCAGAAGCCAGAGGTGAGCAATGCTCTAGGGAAAAACAAAACAAAACAAAAAACAGTAGAAGCAAGGAAGAAGTTAATGTTTTAGGAAAAATAATTTACACGATGGGAGAAGGGGAGGAAAGGTTAGAGTGCACAAGTCCAATAGATTATACCATAGGGAGCCAGGCGTTGGTGTACCTGGTTAAGCGCCCATTACAATGTGCAAAGACCAAGGTTCAAGCCCCCACTTCCCACCTGCATGGGGAAAGCTTAGCAAGTAGTAAAGCAGTGAAGCAGGTGTCTCTCTGTCTTTCCTCACGATCATCCCCACCCCTCTTGATTTCTCTCAGTCTCCAAATATAAATATTTGAAAGAAATAAGACAAATTTATTAAAAATAAAAAATATTATACTACAAAAGTGAAGTAATATGGTCTAAACTAAAGTGGTACAATAGGAAGAGAAACACATGAGCCAATCTGAGGATGAAGAAATGTTGCTCATTAAAAATCAGTCTGGAAAGGACAAAACCATGGGACCAGGCTGTGGAGCACCAGTTAAACACACATATCACCATGCACAAGGACCTGGGTTCAAGCCCTTGGTCCCTACCTATGGGGGAAGCTTCATGAGCAGGGCTGCAGATGACTCTCCCTAGCTATCTCCCCCTCCCATCTCAATTTCTTTCTGTTCTGTCAAATTAAAAAAAAAAAAAAAAAAAGGAAAAAATGATTTTTTTTTTTTGCCTCCATGGTTATCACTGGGGATCAGTGCCTACACTGGAGGCTTTTTCCCCCACCTTCTTCTTTTTTTTTTAATTTTATTATCTTTTATTTATTGGATAGAGACAGACAGGGAGTCGGGCTGTAGGGCAGCGGGTTAAGCGCAGGTGGCGCAAAGCACAAGGACCGGCATAAGGATCCCGGTTCGAACCCCGGCTCCCCACCTGCAGGGGAGTCGCTTCGTGAAGCAGGTCTGCGAGTGTCTATCTTTCTCTCCTCCTGTCTTCCCCTCCTCTCTCCATTTCTCTCTGTCCTATCCAACAACGACAACAACAATAATAACTACAACAATAAAAACAACAAGGGCAACAAAAGGGAATAAATAAATAAAATAAATATAAAAAAAATGGATAGAGACAGACAGATATTGAGAGGAGGAGGGGAGACAGAGAGGGAGAGAGACACCTGAAGACTTGCTTCACCACTCGCAAAGCTTTCCCCCTGCAGGTGGGGACCGGGGGCTCGAACCCGGGTCCTTGTGCACTGTAACATGTGCACTCAACCAGGTGCACCACCACCCAGCCCCCCCTTGTGCACTGTAACATGTGCACTCAACCAGGTGCACCACCACCCAGCCCCCCCCACCTTCTTTCTATTTTATTTTTATTTTTTTTGACAAGACAGAGAGAAATTGAGAGGGGGGAGGGAGAAAGAAAGATACTTGCAGACCTGCTTCATTGCTTGTTAAGTGTCCCCCCTACAGGTATGGAGGCAAGGGCTTGAACCCAGGTCCTTGTGCATGGGCACATGATGATATGTGCACCTAACCGGGTGCACCACCACCCAGCTCCCAAAACAGGAATGTCTTTAGATCTATTTGGTCTATATTTATGCCACCTGAGCAGGTTTCATTTAGTTTTGATAATAAGAAAGGAGAGGTATAATTATCAGTGGAAAGAGCCAGTAAGCATGACAAAGAGTAGAGAGCTAAAGGTTGTCGCATTTCCAACATTATCATATAGGTCTGTTATACATAGGTCATCACTTTTGGATTATTTTATATTTAGATTTTTTATTTCCCTATCATAGATAAAATATACTGAAATATTTTTTAATTACTATTTACATTTAAAGCTTCCACATATAGGATTTCTTACTTAGGATAGAAATGCCAAGTCAAAAGGTATGAATACTTTTAAGCTCTTAATATTCTTTTTTTTTGTTTAAGGTTTTATTTATTTATGAATGAGAAAGATAGGAGGAGAGAAAAGAATCAGATATCACTCTGGTACATGTGATGCTGGGGACTGAACTCAAAACCTTCTACTTGGAACCTCATACTTGAGGATCCAATGTTCTATCCACTGTGCCACCTCCTGGAACACTATTCTCTTTTTTTCTTTACAAATATGTATATACTTTAATTTTTATTTATAAAATGGAAATACTGACAAGACTATAGGATAAGAGTAGAAGGACTTGCTTCTGAACATGGGTGTTGACAGGTCGATCCATACTCCCAGCCTATCTCTGTCTCTTTTCCTAGTGGGGTAGGGATCTGAGGAAGTGGGGCTCCAGGACACATTGGTGGGGTCGTCTGCCCAGCAAAGTCAGGTTGACACCATGGTAGCATCTGGAACCTGGTGGCTGAAAAAGAGTTAAGATATAAAGCAGAGGGAGTTGGGCAGTAGCGCAGTGGGTTAAGCGCAGGTGGCACAAAGTGCAAGGACTGCTGTAAGGATCCTGGTTCAAGTCCCCGGCTCCCCACCTGCAGAGGAGTCACTTTACAAGCAGTGAAGCAGGTCTGCAGGTATCTATCTTTCTCTCCCCTCTCTGTCTTCCCCTCCTCTCTCCATTTCTCTCTGTCCTATCCAAGAATGATGACAATAATAACTAAAACAATAAAACAAGGGCAACAAAAGGAAATAAATAAATAAAGATATAAAGCAGAACAAATTGTTGACTAATCATGAATCTAAAGGCAAGAATACTGCAGATGAAGATTTGGGGTCTCCATTTTGGAAAAAGCTAATAGGTCTATTTATATATATTCCAAGGGGCCCATGACCCTACTAGTTTTTCCTGAGCCTGACATCTAATATGCAGGTGACCTAAGTTATTGTCTGGGGAGATGGTGTTATAGTTGGAAAAAGGACTTTCTAGAAAGCTGGATCAGGCAAGACAGTAGCTCCAAAATATGGGGAGAATATATAAATATTGTTAACTGTAAACTCCATCAATTTGATTTGGGGCCCATATTCAATACAGGAGCCAGTGTAACCTCTACATCCCTGTAGGTCTGAGTTCACATTCCATGGTCACAGCTAGGAACATTCCAGGCTGCACCAATTTCAGGACCCATCATCCTTGGGTGATAGGCAGATTATACTACCTAACCTCAATTCAGAGAATGGAACACTCCCCACCCTTGTTGATCCAAATTGAGGGCGAGGTCTGATAGGGGGCCACAGAGGGGTTCATTATGCTGTTCCTGTTGGAGAAGACCAGTGACAGTGGTGAAAGGGATCTGTTAGAGGTCTAGGCCCATCATGTCTGTATGGGAACCTCAGGTCTCCCTGACAAGGGCCCCAGATGATGTGGTGGCCTGGTAGTGACTAAAGAGTTATCATTAAAGTGTGCCAGTGGGAGTCGGGCGGTAGCGCAGTGGGTTAAGCGCAGGTGGCGCAAAGCGCAAGGACCGGCGTAAGGATCCCGGTTCGAGCCCCTGGCTCCCCACCTACAGAAGAGTCGCTTCACAGGCAGTGAAGTAGGTCTGCAGGTGTCTGTCTTTCTCTCCTCCTCTCTGTCTTCCCCTCCTCTCTCCATTTCTCTCTGTCCTATCCAACAACAACCACATCGATAACAACAACAACTACAACAACAATAAAAAGACAACAAGGGGCAACAAAAGGGAAAATAAATAAATAAAAATATATATAAATAAAAATTAAAAAAAATAAAGTGTGCCAGTTAATTACCCTTAATTACCCTTTGTAGTCCTTAATTTGTCTGACAAGGTTAGCTTTGGAGTGATTAAGAGAAGTGTAATATGCAGGTGAAGGAGAGTATCTAGTCTAAGTAGAAAACTACTTCATTAGGTACTTTATGGTAACTTTTTGGGTCTTTCTACTTGCTTGCTTCATTTATTGACTCGTTGCAAACTATTGTGCACTTTTGCTTTACGGTATGTATTTTCCCCCAACTTGTGGATATATGTGTACATAAGCCCTAATCTCATGGGCCCTGGTCTATATCTAGGTTTTGAGGTTTTGTTAAGAAGTGTGCCACTCAAAATGGAGTTAAGGAGGTCTATAAGCTAGGAAAGATCATATATATATATATATGTGTGTGTGTATTTTAATTTTTTATTTATAAAAAGGAAACATTGACAAAACTATAGGATAAGAGGGGTACAACTTCACACAATTCCCACCACCAGACCTCCATATACCATCCCCTCTACTGATACCTTTCCTATTCTTCAACCCTCTGGGAGTATGGACCCAAGATCATTGTGGGATGCAGAAGGTTGAAGGTCTGGCTTCCGTAATTGCTTCCCCACTGAACATGGGTACTGACAGATCAATCCATACTCCCAGCCTGTCTCCCTCTTCCCCTATTTTCTTTGCTTTATTTTAATGAGAGACAGACAGAGCAGAACACTGCAAACCTCTGGTTTATGGTGGAATAGGGGATTAAATCTGGGACTTTAGAGTCTCAAGCACAAAAGTCTTTCTGCATAACCATTTATGCTGTCTCCCTACCTCTCTTTAATATTCTTTGAGGAAAATGTTTCTGACCCCAGTGTAACCCCATAAAGAAGCAACAATGGGGAGTCGGGCGGTAGCGCAGTGGGTTAAGCGCAGGTGGCGCAAAGCCCAAGGACCGGAAGAAGGATCCCAGTTGGAGCCCCCAGCTCCCCACCTGTAGGGGAGTGTCTTCACAGACTGTGAAACAGGTCTACAGGTGTCTATCTTGCTCTCCCCCTCTGTCTTCCCCTCCTCTCTCCATTTCACTCTGTCCTATCCAACAAGGACGGTATCAATAACAGCAACAATAACTACAACAATGAAAAACAAGGGCAACAAAAGGGAAAATAAATAAATATTTTTTAAAAATTAATAAGAAGCAACAATGAATTAGTTACTGAGCCTCTACAGTTAATAAGATATGCTCTCTTTTCCTTTTCCATCATGGTGCTAGTAACAAAGCTTAGAGTTAAAGATAAGTTTGAAGGGATAGGTTGAAACAGTGATGGCTGTCACTCTGCCACCAACATACCTTCAAATGTGACATTTTCATCCCTCCTCTTAAAAGAGAATTTTTTCTTCTTCTTTTTTTAATATTTCTCTCTGTCCTGTCCAACAATGACGACATCAATAACAACAACAATAATAACTACAACAATAAAACAAGGGCAACAAAAGGAAATATTTTTTTAATATTTATTGATTTCCTTTTGTTGCCCTTGTTTTATTATTGTAGTTATTATTGTTGTTATTGATGTCGTTGTTGTTGGATAGGACAGAGAGAAATGGAGAGAGGAGGGGAAGACAGAAGTGGGTGAGAAAGACAGACACCTGCAGACCTGCTACACCACCTGTGAAGCGACTCCCCTGTAGGTGGGGAGCTGGGAGTTCGAACTGAGATCCTTAAGCTGGTCCTTGCACTTTGTGCCATGTGCACTTAACCCACTGCGCTACTGCCCGACTCCCTTAAAAGAGAATGTCTAGACCACTGTTTACTTTGGTGCATCTACTCTATAAAAAAGCTCTAGTTTAACTTCCTAAATGATTTGTTTTGCTTTTTATCTTAATGCTTTTTCAGCCACCAAGTTGTAGATGCTACCATGACACAAACCTGACTTTACTGGACAGATGTCCTCACCAATGTGCCCTGGAACCCCACCTCCCCAGATCCCTGGCCCACTAGGGAAAGGCAGGAACAAGCTGGGAGAATAGATTGACCTGCCAATGCCAATGTCCAGCAGATAAGCAATTACAGAAGCCAGACCTTCCACCTTCTGCACCCCATAGTGATCCTGAGTCCATGCTCCCAGAGGGAAAAAGAACAGGAAAGCTTCCAATAGAGGGGATAGGATGCTGAACTCTGGTGGTGGGAACTTTGTGGAATTATATCCTTCTTATACCATGGTCTTGTTGATCATTATTAAATGAATAAAAAACAAACAAACAAAACTCTGCAGACACTTCTTTGGGGAAGCTGTATACAGTAACTAAGCAAACCTAGTTTGCTTAAAAATTGACAGACCTTGGAGTCGGGCAGTAGCACAGCGGGTTAAGTGCACGTGGTGCAAAGCGCAAACACAGCAGTAAGGATCCCTGTTCGAGCCCCTGGCTCACCTGTAAGGTAGTTGCTTCACAGGTGGTGAAGCAGGTCTGCATGTGTCTATCTTTATCTCCCCCTCTTTGTCTTCCCCTCCTCTCTACATTTCTTTCTGTCCTGTACAACAACAATGACATCAATAACTATAAACAATGAAAAACAAGGGCAACAAAAAAGAAAGTAAATAAATATTAAAAATCAATCAATCAATCAAAATAAAAAAATCTGACAGACCTGTCAATGCCTATGTTCAGCAGGGAAGCAACTACAGAAGCCAGATCTCCCACCTTCTGCACCCCATAATGACCCTGGATCCATACTCCCATGGGGTAAAGAATAGGAAAGCTATCAGGGGACTGGATGGGATATGGAGATCTGGTGGGGGGAACTGTACCCCTCTTTTCCTATGGTCTTGTCAGTGTTTCCATTTTACAAATAAATAAATTTAAAAAATTGACAGAATGAGCATTTGTGGAAGTGGCTAAGTAGGCAGAGACGTGCTTCAGGTTTGAGTTTGATTTATGGCACTGCATTCTGTTTTCCCTCTCCTTCTTTCATAAGATAAATCTTAAAAAAAAAAAAAAAAAAAAAAAAAAAGAAGACCACCTGGGACCAAAACAAGACAGGACTAGAACAACTTCAGGAACCCACCAAATCACCGGTGAGTGCAAACACGTGTGGCTGGTGGACAGAGAGGAGCCTAGGGAGATATTAAGTGGCTGGTAACAGTCCAGCAGTTTATCAGTTGAGACACCACCTCCAGTCTGTTTCAACAAGCAGGGGACAGTTGAAGGGAGGAGAGGACTCCCCTGAGACTTACCAAGTGGAACTGTGAGTCTCCATTGCTACTGCCCTCAGATTCTGGAGCAGCAGCAGGGAGGCCCTGTGCTGACACCAGGAGACAGAGATCTAACCAGGAAACTCAGGAGAGACCTGTACCTCAGTGGCATAGTGGTGGGGCTGTGAAAGTCTCTATGCATAACCACTGCATTATCTCTGCCATACCCTGCTTTATCTCTTGGTAAGGAGTCAGTGATTAAGCTAAGAAGCCTACTTTGAAAGCCCTCAGGCTCCAATAGCCAACAGGGAAGAAAAAGAACAAAAGAGGTTTTTAAGCCACTGAGCTCCAACACAGGGATTAAAATACTATTGAAACAACTGTTAACTTCCACAACTGTGAACCCTTTAATTGCCTTACTTAGACACAAGTCAATCCAGGCAATAGTGATCAGTAATATGAAAAGTACTGAGAGAGGGACTTCAAAACAAAATATGTAAAATGGTTAAACCTACAAGAAGAAATATTGGAGAAATGAACCAGGAAAAGTCCAGATAAAAGCCCCAAAGGTCGAACCACAAAATAATGAGGTCAACATCCAAACACTAGTTAAGGAAATAATCACAGGAGTGAGTAAAAAGTTTGAGAGAATTGTAATCAGAAATGCAGAAACAACAAATGAGACTCTGGAAGAAAACACTAATTATCTCAAGGTTATTAGAGAGCTGAAAGCTGAAATAGCTGAGTTAAGACCACAACTAGCTGAACAAGTAAAAAACAGCATCAGAACAGGGTAACAAAATAGCTGAACTCCAGAAAACAGTAGAAGGGAGAGAGAATAGAATTAATGAGGCTGAAGACAGAATTAGCAAGATGGAGGACGAATTAGAGACAACTAAAAAAGAAGTAAGAGATCTCAAAAAGAGATTAAGAGATACTGAAAACAACAACAGAGTCCTATGGGATGACTTCAAAAGAAACAATATACGCATTATTGGCTTCCCAGAAGAAAGAGAGGGAGAGGAAGAAAGCATTCCTCAGGACATAATAGCTAAAAACTTCTCTAGTCTAGACAACATCAAAGACATAAAGATTCAAGACGCCCAGAGGGTCCCAAACAGAATTAACCCAGACCTAAAGACACCAAGACACATCCTATTTAGAATGGAAAGAAATAAAGATAAAGAAAGGATCCTGCAAGCTGCAAGAGAAAAACAGAGTCACCTACAAAGGAAAACCCATAGATTAGCAGCAGACTTCTCCACACAAACCAGGTCAGAAGAGAATGGCGAGATATCTATGGAGTACTCAATGAGAAAGGCTTTCAACCAAGAATACTGCATCCTGCTAAACTGTCATTGAGACTAGATGGAAGCAGAAAAACCTTCTCAGAAAAGCAATAGTTGAAGGAATCAACTATCAGAAAGCCTGCCCTTAAAGAAGTTCTGAAAGGTCTCCTATAAACGGTCAGACCACCATAAATAGGCCATATATCAGAACACTCTAAAACTCTACAATAATGGTGTTAAAATATCTTCAATCTTTGATATCAATAAATGTAAATAGCTTGAATTCACCTATTAAAAGACACAGAGTAGGAAGATGGATCAGAAAAAAATCTCCCAACAATATGCTGTCTATAGGAGACCCACGTAACTCAACAAGAGAAACACAGACTCAAAGTAAAAGGATGGAAAACTACCATACAGGCCAATGACCTACAAAAAGGGGCAGGAACAGCTATTCTCATATCTGACACGATAGACTTTAAAATAGATAAGATTAAAAAAGATAGGAATGGACACTACTTAATGCTCAGAGGATAAGTCAATCAAGAGGACTTAACAATTATTAACATCTATGTACCCAATGAGAAGCCATCTAAATACATCAAACATCTACTGAAAGAGCTACAGCAATATATTAACAGCAACACAATCATAGTAGGGGACTTCAACACCCCACTCTCTCAACTTGATAGGTCATCCAGGCAGAAAATCAATAAAGAAATGAGGGAGCTAAATGAGGTAGATAAACTAGAACTATTGGACATTTTCAGAGTCATTCACTCCAAGAAACTGGAATACACATTTTACTCAAGTCCACATGGGTCATTCTCAAGCATAGACCATATGTTAGGCCACAAAGACAGCATCAGCCAATTCAAGAGCACTGAAATCATCCCAAGCATCTTCTCAGACCACAGTGGAATTAAACTAACACTTAACAATCAACAAAAGATGATTAAGAGTCCTAAAATGTGGAAGCTCAACAGTACACTCCTTAACAACTACTGGGTCAAAGAGGAATAAAGAAAGAAATCAAAATGTTTCGATTTCAATGAAAACAAAGACACAAGGGAGTCGGGATGTAGCGCAGCGGGTTAAGCACAGGTGGCGCAAAGCACAAGGACCGGCATAAGGATCCCGGTTCGAGCCCTGGCTCCCCACCTGCAGGGGAGTCACTTCACAGGCGGTGAAGCAGGTCTTCAGGTATCTGTCTTTCTCTCCTCCTCTCTGTTTTCCCCTCCTCTCTCCATTTCTCTTTGTCCTATCCAACAACGACGACAACAACAATAATAACTACAACAATAAAACAACAAGGGCAACAAAAGGGAATAAATAAAATAAAATTAAATTAAAATTAAAAAAAAAAGAAAATGAAGACACAAATATCAAAATATTTAGGACACAGTTATAGCAGTACTGAGAGGGAGATTCATAGCCATACAAGCACACATTAGGAAACAAGAAAAAGAAAAAATAAACAGCCTGATTGCACACCTTAAAGAAGTAGAAGGAGACCCCACACCTATGTACATCTAATCTTTGACAAGGGGCCCAGACTATTACATGGGGAAAGCAGAGTCTCTTCAGACCCAAATAAATCAGATAGTAAATGAAAGAGGAGATATCACAACAGACACTGCTGAAATTCAGCAAATCATGCGAGGCTTCTATGAACAACTATATGCCATCAAGCTAGAGAACCTGGAAGAAATGGACGATTTCCTAAATACCTACCAACTTCCAAAACTAAGTAAAGAGGAAGTGGATAACATGAACAGGCCCATCACAGCTAATGAAATTGAAAGTTATCAAAAATCTTCCCCAAAATAAATGTCCTGAACCAGGTGGTTTTACAAATGAAGTCTATAAAACCTTCAAAGAAGAACTAATACCTCTACTTTTTTTAAAAAATATTTATTTATTCTTTTTTGTTGCCCTTGTTTATTATTATTATTATTATTATTATTATTATTATTATTATTATACCTCTACTTTTAAAAGTCTACCAGAAGATTGAAGACACTGGAATACTCCCTTCTAGCTTCTATGCCGCCAACATCACTTTGATACCGAAAGCAGACAGGGACACAACCAAACAAGAAAACTACAGACCAGTAACTGATGAACATAGATGTTAAAATACTGAACAAAATTCTAGCCAACCGGATACAGCAGTATATTTAAAAGTTTGTTCATCATGACCAAGTGGGTTTTATCCCAGGCATGCAAGGTTGGTTTAATATACGTAAATCAATCAATGTGATCCACCACATCAACAAAAACAAGACCAAAAACCATATGGTTATATCAATAGATGCAGAGAAAGCCTTTGACAAAATACAACATCCCTTTATGATCAAAACACTACTAAAAATGGGAATAGATGGAAAATTCCTGAAGATAGTGAAGTCTATATATAGCAAACCTACAGCCAACATCATACTCAATGGTGAAAAACTGGAAGCATTTTCACTCAGATCAGGTACTAGACAGGGCTGCCCACTATCACCATTACTATTTAACATAGTGTTGGATGTCCTTGTCATAGCAATCAGGCAGGAGCAAGGAATTAAGGGCATACAGATTGGAAGAGAAGAAGTCAAAATCTCCCTGTTTGCAGATGACATGATAGTATACATAGAAAATCCTAAGGAATCCAGCAAGAAGCTTTTGGAAATCATCAGGCAATATAGTAAGGTGTCAGGCTACAAAATTAACATTCAAAAGTCAGTGGCATTCCTCTATTGAAACACTAAGGTAGAACAAGTTGAAATCCAAAAATCAATTCCTTTTACTATAGCAAAGGACACAATAAAATATCTAGGAGTATACATAACCAAAGAAGTGCAAGAGGGGAGGTAATATGGCGACGGCCTGAGAAGTCGCTAACAGCGAGTGCTCTGATAGCATCGTCGGCAAAGGTAGGATTTTCTGCCTTTAGCAGGCCAGTCAATAAGGGGGGGGGGGGCACCAAAGAAGTTATTACAGTTTAATTTGGGTTAACAATTAGAGCAAAGGTGACACGGACTAGCGGGGCGCCAGAATTCCCAGGCGGCGCCAGGCAAGGCGAGTGCGCCGGGCATTGTCCTCCGCCCGCCCGGGAAGGCGGCTCCTCCGCCGGTTGCAGAGCGCGGCGGGCAGAGGACCCGGAGAGAGCACTTTAGCTCGGGGGCTGCCTCTTGGGAGTTGCCAGGGTCCACCGCGACCCTGAGGGTGGATCCAAAGACTTCTTGAGTATAGCTCTCATTGGATCAAAGGACTTGGAGCTAGTTTTCATTTTTGAGAAATCCTTTAAAAAAGTCTGGAGGGCGGGGTTTCCCGGAAAATGGCGCCCGGAGAAGCAGAAGCGGCCAGCCTTTGAGCTCCGGACACATCTCGTGTAAACAATAGGATTTTCTGCCTTTAGCAGGCCATCCAATAAGGGGCCATAACGGTCATACCAAGGATGTTTCTATAACTTAATTTGGGTTAAGAATTAGAGTAGGGGGAAAAAATTCTTTTTTCTTCCTTTTAATTTTCAAGCATACATCCTTCCCGCCGCCCCCCCTCCCCCCATAAGCAGTGCCTGGGACCAGCTACTAGCAGGATACCCCATACCACCAAACAGGGTTTTTTTTTTTTTTTTTTTTTTTGTTAATTCACTGATACACATTTGGGAAGTTCCTCGCACTGCTCTTTAATTACAACTCTTCTTCCTATCTTCTCCCTTTTCTCTCTCTTATCTCTCTCAATCTCTCTCTCTCTTTTTTTTTTTTTTTTTAATCTTGTCATACACTTCTTTCTTCTTTGACTTTCTGAATTTGTGAATTACTTTGGGGAAGAAATCTGACCCAGAGTGGACTCTCTATGTGTGTATCTCTGCTCTAGTTCCCTTTACACTCTTGTTACCCTTAGAATATACACTGGATAGTAAATTTGCATAACTGTCTATTCTTGCTATCCTCTCTTCCTTTTCTCTTTCTTCACTGGGATTTGGTTACTATTTTTTCACGGACTGGAGAAATTGTTTGGCTAACTGGTAACGATTAAACTCCTTCAATACTTACTTCAGTTGCTACGGTTATTCCGGAGGTTGGTGAGTGCAATTGTCATAAAGGTATTTAGTACAGTGTTACTTGTGCTCAAAACACAACAACTGAGGAACAACAGAACATTAAAAAAAAAAAAAAAAAGAGAGAAACACATAAATTAAAAAAAATGGGTAGATTAAAAACAAATAAAACTGCTACCCCAATGAATGAAGACAAGAGCCCAGAAGAAACCACAAATCAGTCAGAAGTAACCATAGATAAGAAAAGTATGCAAGCAATAATAAACTTATTAATCACAGAAATGAAAACAACATTGGAGGAAAGAAATGGCAGTATTAGGGAAACAACAGTTGAGACCCCCAAGGAAAATACTGA
This sequence comes from Erinaceus europaeus, assembly GCF_950295315.1. NCBI lineage: Eukaryota > Metazoa > Chordata > Mammalia > Eulipotyphla > Erinaceidae > Erinaceus > Erinaceus europaeus. The sequence continues at coordinate 80,077,368 of NC_080170.1, forward strand.
TTATCTTGAGACAATTAGAGAACTGAAAGCTGAAATAGCTGTAATGAAGAAAGAAGCTGAGGCAAGGGAAAGCAGACTAACAGAAGCAGAAAACAGAATTAGTCAGACAGAGGATGAGTTAGAGAAAACTAAGAAAGAGGTGAAAGAGCTTAAAAAGAGATTGAGAGACACTGAAAACAACAACAGAGACATATGGGATGATCTCAAAAGAAGTAACATTCGTATAATTGGCCTGCCAGAGGAAGAAAGAGAGGAAGGGGAAGCAAACATCCTAGAGGAAATAATACAAGAAAATTTCCCAGACCTGAATAACAGAAAGGATATCAAGGTGCAAGAGGCCCAGAGAGTACCAAACAGAATCAACCCAGACCTGAAAACACCAAGACACATCATAGTCACAATGAGAAGAAGTAAGGATAAAGAAAGGATCCTAAAGGCTGCAAGAGAGAAACAAAAAGTCACATACAGGGGAAAACCCATAAGACTTTCTGCAGATTTTTCAACTCAAACTCTAAAAGCCAGAAGGGAGTGGCAAGATATCTATCGAGCCCTGAATGAAAAAGGGTTTCAACCAAGGATTATATATCCTGCTAGACTTTCATTCAAGCTAGATGGAGGGATCAAAACCTTCTTAGACAAACAACAGTTAAAGGAGGCAACTATCACCAAGCCGGCCCTGAAAGAGGTATTAAAAGACCTCTTATAAACAAGAACATCACTATAATACTTGTAATATATCAGAGCAAACAAATTGTTTTTTAGAACAATGGCACTACAATACATTAAATCCAAAGAAGTGCAAGACTTGTATACTGAAAATTTGAAAAAGATACAAGGAAGTGGAAAGATACTCCATGTTCACGGGTTGGAAGAATTAACATAATCAAAATGAATATACTAGCCAGAGCCATATACAAATTTAATGCTATCCCTATCAAGATCCCAACCACATTATTCAGGAGAAGAGAACAAATGCTACAAATATTTATCTGGAACCAGAAAAGACCTAGAATTGCCAAAAAAAAATCCTGAGAAAAAAGAACAGAACCGGAGGCATCACACGCCCAGATCTCAAATTGTATTATAGGGCCATTGTCATCAAAACTGCTTGGTACTGGAACTTGAATAGACACACTGACCAGTGGAATAGAATTGAGAGCCCAGAAGTAAGCCCCCACACCTATGGATATCTAACCTTTGACAAAGGTGCCCAGACTATTAAATGGGGAAAGCACAGTCTCTTCAACAAATGGTGTTGGAAACAATGGGTTGAAACATGCAGAAGAATGAAACTGAACCACTATATTTCACCAAACACAAAAGTAAATTCCAAGTGGATCAAGGACTTGGATGTTAGACCATGAACTATCAGATACTTAGAGGAAAATATTGGCAGAACTCTTTTCCCCATACATTTTAAAGACATCTTCAATGAAATGAATCCAATTATAATGAAGACTAAGGCAAGTATAAACCTATGGGACTACATCAAATTAAAAAGCTTCTTCTCAGCAAAAGAAACTACTACTCAAACCAAGAGACCTCTCACAGAATGGGAGAAGATCTTTACATGCCATACATCAGACAAGAGGCTAATAACCAGAATATATAAAGAACTTGCAAATCTCAACAACAAGACAACAAATAACCCCATCCAAAAATGGGGGAAGGACTTGGACAGAATATTCACCACAGAAGAGATCCAAAAGGCCGAGAAACACATGAAAAAATGCTCCAAGTCTGATTGTCAGAGAAATGCAAATAAAGACAACAATGAGATATCACTTCACTCCTGTGAAAATGTCATACATCAGAAAAGGTAACAGCAGCAAATGCTGGAGAGGGTGTGGGGTCAAAGGAACCCTCCTACACTGCTAGTGGCAATGTCAATTGGTCCAACCTCTGTGGAAAACAGTCTGGAGAACTCTCAGAAGGCTAGAAATGGATCTACCCTATGATCCTGCAATTCCTCTCCTGGGGATAGATATATCCTAAGGAACTCAACACATCCATCCAAAAAGATCTGTGTACACATATGTTCTTGGTAGCACAATTTGTAATAGCCAAAGCTGGAAGCAACCCAGGTGTCCAATAACAGATGAGTGGCTGAGCAAGTTGTGATATATATATATATATAGTTACTTCACCATTTCAGCCAATCTTGGATGGACCTTGAAAAATTCATGTTAAGTGAAATAAATCAGAAACAGAAGGATGAATATGGGACGATCTCACTCTCAGGCAGAAGTTGAAAAACAAGATCAGAAACAGAAACACAAGTAGAACCTGAACTGGAATTGATTGAACCAAAGTAAAAGACTCTGGGGTGGGTGGGTGGAGAGAAAACAGATCGAAGAAGGTTGACAGAGGACCTAGTGAGGGTTTTATTGTTATACGGAAAACAGGAAATGTTATGCATGTACAAAATATTGTATTTACTATTGAATGTAAAATATTAATTCCCCAATAAAGAAATAAAAAAAAAAAAAACTTACCAGAGGCAGTTTTTGGACTTTCCTGTGGTTTGGAGCAAAATCCATTTATTCTGTTCAAATCAGGGTTCCTGGTCAATCTTAGAGATGAAGAGGCATCTCTTTCACATAACCTAAAATAACTTCCTAGAAAAGAGAGGAAAACATTTCAGATTAAGATAACCTGCTGCTGTTTCAAAATGAGGAATGCCTTTAAGGTATATATTTTATTTATAAAAATTGCTTCCTGTGGGGAGGTAGATAGTATAATGGTTATGCAAAGAGATTCTCATGCCTGAGGCTCAAAGTCCTAGCCAGTTTCTATCTCCCACACAATCATAAACCAGAGTTCCAGTGCTTTGGTTAAAAAAAAAAAAGTTTCCCCACACTTATGGACATCTAATCTTTGACAAAGGGGCTCAGATTATTAAATGGGGAAAGCAGAGTCTCTTCAACAAATGGTGTTTGAAACAATGGGTTGAAACATGCAGAAGGATGAAACTGAATCACTGTATTTCACCAAATACAAAAGTAAATTCCAAGTGGATCAAGGACTTGGATGTTAGACCACAAACTATCAGATACTTAGAGGAAAATATTGACAGAAATCTTTTCCGCATAAATTTTAAAGACATCTTCAGGGAAACAAATGCAATTATAAAGAAGACTAAGGCAAGTATAAACCTATGAGACTACATCAAATTAAAAAGCTTCTGTACAGCAAAAGAAACCACTACCCAAACCAAGAGACCCCTCACAGAATGGGAGAAGATCTTTACATGCCATGCATCAGATAAGAGTTTAATAACCAACATATATAAAGAGCTTGCCAAACTCAACAAGACAACAAATAACCCCATCCAAAAATGGGAGAAGGACTTGGACAGAATATTCACCACAGAAGAGATCCAAAAGGCCAAAAAACACGTGAAAAAATGCTCCAAGTCTCTGATTGTCAGAGAAATGCAAATAAAGACAACAATGAGATATCACTTCACTCCTGTGAGAATGTCATACATCAGAAAAGGTAACAGCAGCAAATGCTGGAGAGGGTGTGGGGTCAAAGGAACCCTCCTGCACTGCTGTTGGGAATGTCAATTGGTCCAACCTCTGTGGAGAACAGTCTGGAGAACTCTCCAAAGGCTAGAAATGGACCTACCCTATGATCCTGCAATTCCTCTCCTGGGGATATATCCTAAGGAACCCAACACATCCATCCAAAAAGATCTGTGTACACATATGTTCTTGGCAGCACAATTTGTAATAGCCAAAACCTGGAAGCAACCCAGGTGTCCAACAACAGATGAGTGGCTGAGCAAGTTGTGGTCTATATACACAATGGAATACTACTCAGCTGTAAAAAATGGTGACTTCACCGTTTTCAGCCGATCTTGGATGGACCTTGAAAAAATCATGTTGAGTGAAATAAGTCAGAAACAGAAGGATGAATATGGGATGATCTCACTCTCAGGCAGAAGTTGAAAAACAAGATCAGAAAAGAAAACAGAAGTAGAACCAGAAATAGAATTTGCGTATTGCACCAAAGTAAAAGACTTTGGGGTGGGTGGGTGGGGAGAATACAGGTCCATGAAGGATGATAAATGACATAGTGGGGGTTGTATTGTTAAATGGGAAACTGGGGAATGTTATGCATGTACAAACTATTGTATTTACTGTTGAATGTAAAACATTAATTCCCCAATAAAGACATTAAAAAAAAAGTTCCCCTTAAAAAGTGACTATGCCACCCTATGTGTAAGAGACATAGTATATTTAATGTCTATTATAAAATATACATCTTTTGGGCAGGGGTTGATAGCATAATGGTTATGCAAAGAGACTCTCATGCCTGAGGCTTCAAAGTCCCAGGTTCTATCCCCTGGACCTCCATAAGCCAGATCTGAACAGTGCTCTGGTAAAAAAACAAACAAAAAAACAAAAAACCCAATAAAATATACATGTTTTAGGGGCCAGGTGGTGGCGAACCTGACTGAGCACACACCTATTACAATGTGAAAGGACTCAGGATCAAGTTCCTGGTTCCCAGCTGCAGGAAGAAAGCTTTGTGAGTGGTGAAGCAGGGCTGCTGGTACCTCTCTGACTCTCTCTCTTTCTACCTACCCCTTATTCTCAATTTGCCTCAAATAAATGAATAAATAAATAAATATCCATGTTTTGCAACCTAGGAAGTGGTGCAGTGGGTGAAGTGTTTGGACTCTCAAGCATGAGATTTTGAGTCCAACCCCTGGTATCACATGTATAAAGTGATGATATGGTTCTCTTTGCTTCTTTGTCTTCCTCATAAATAAATGAATCTTTAAAAATTATATATATTCCCTGATCCCGATTTCTGGTCCTTTTTTCAGCCATGGCATCATCTCCCTAGGTTATACTTAGATCCACTTGCATATCAGATGTCAGGCTAAGGCAAAAAACAACAACAACAACAACAACAACAAAAAACAACTAGTAGTCATGGGCTCTTTGGAATATTACTAAAATAGGACTATTAAGTATCTACAAAATGGAGACCCCCTCCCAACTCTTCATATGAACCATTCCAGCTTTTAGTTTCATGATTAGTCAACAATTTGTTTGGCTTTATATGTTGAATCTTTTTTCAGCCACCAGGTTCCAGATGCTAACATGATGCCAACCTGACTTCTCTGGACAGATGACTCCACTAATGTGTCCTGGAGCTCCACTTACCCAGAACCCCACCCCACTAGGGAAAGAGAGAGGCAGGCTGAGAGTGTGGATCCACCTGCCAACGCCCTTGTTCAGCAGGGAAGCAATTAGAGAAACCAGACCTTCCACCTTCTGCATCCCATAACGACCCTGGGTCCATACTCCCAAAGGGATAAAGAATAGGAAAGCTGTGGTCTGGGAGGTGGCACAGTGGATAAAGTGCTGGACTCTCAAGCATGAGGTCCTGAGTTCAAGCCCCGGCAGCACATGTACCAGAGTGATATCTGGTTCTTTCTCTCCTCCTATCTTTCTCATCAATCAATAAATAAAATCTTTAAAAAAAAAAAAAAAAGAATAGGAAAGCTATCAGGGAAGGGGATGGGATACAGAGTTCTGGTGGTGGGAACTGTGTGGAGTTGTACCCCTCTTACCTTATGGTTTTTGTCAGTATTTCCTTTTTATAAGTAAAAATTTAAATATATATGTGTATATATATATATATATATATATATATATATATATATATATATATACATATTTTGCTTGTTAAGAAATTACAACATGGGAGTCGGGTGGTAGTGCAGTGGTTAAGCACAGGTGGCACAAAGCACAAGAACCAGCGTAAGGATCCTGGTTCCAGCCCCGGCTCCCCACCTGCAGGGGAGTCGCTTCACAGTTGGTGAAGCAGGTTTGCAGGTCTGTCTTTCTCTACCCCTCTCTGTCTTCCCCTCCTCTCTCCATTTTTCTCTGTCCTATCCAATAACGATGACATCAATAACAACAACAAAATAACTACAACAATAAAACAAGGGCAACAAAAAGGGAAAATGAATAATAAACATTAAAACATTTAAAAAAAAAAGAAAGAAGTTACAACATGGGGCTGGGTGGTGGCACACCTGGTTGAGCACACGTTACACTGCACAAGGACCCAGGTTTGAGCCCCTAATCCCCACTTTCAGGGGGAAAGCTTCACGAGTGGTGAAGCAGGGGTGCAGGTGTCTCTCTGTCTCTCTCCCTCTCTATCTCCCCTTCTCGATTTTGGCTGTTTCTATCTAAAAAAATAAAGATAAAAATTTTTTTTTAAAGTTATAACATTTTATTAGCTTTAAATTTTATAAAGGCAGTTTTCAAATGAACAAATTATTTTTCTTGCAATCGTCACAGGTGACATTTTTGTTTAAAAGTAGCTCAAAGAATGACTGCATGTAATGTGCTTCAGATACTTTAACTGCTCTTTTTTGTTGATGCTCAGTGACCTTTAGTCCTGGGAAATGCTCCTGAATTCTTTCAATATGTGATCATCATAGCTTCTTTGCTTTTTGTAATGTTATAGACTTATATGTATGATCTCTAATCCCTAACGTGAAATCAGATATTCTTCTATGTTGTTCTGGTTCTTTTTTTTTTTTTTTACTTTTTAAAAAAATATGTATTTATTTCCCTTGTTTTATTGTTGTAGTTGTTGACTGATAGGACAGAGATAAATGGAGAGAGGAGGGGAAGACAGAGAGGGGGAGAGAAAGATAGACACCTACAGATCTGCTTCACTGCCTGTGAAGGGACTCCCTTACAGGTGGGGAGCCGGGGGCTTGAACTGGGGTCCTTAAAGCCAGTCCTTGTGCTCTGCTCCACCTGTGCTTAACTCGCTGCGCTACCCTAACTCCCTTTCTGGTTCCTTTTAAGTAGTACCTTAAGGATATTCATTGTGACTGGGTTTGTCATTGTTTCTAGACTTTTTCAGTGAACAAAGTTAAGGAATATTTCCTTTTCTTTTGCCTTTTTTCCCCACATACCATTTTATTTATTATTATTATTATTTAGTATTTAATTTTTAAAATTTTTATTTATTTGTTTTCTTTTTTGTTGCCCTTGTTTTTATTGTTGTCGTTGTTAGATAGGACAGAGAGAAATGGAGAGAGGAGGAGGAAGACAGAGAGGGGGAGAGAAAGATAAGACATCTGCAGACTTGCCTCACTGCCTGTGAAGCGACTCCCCGGCAGGTGGGGAGCTGGGGGCTGGAACCGGGATCCTTACTCTGGTCTTTGCGCTTCGCGCCACGTGCGCTTAACCTGCTGCGCTACCACCCAACTCCCATGATTTAATTTCTTTTGCTTTTTATTTTCCAAAATATTTTGAGGTACTACTGGCCTATAGCACTGTGTAAGTTCCAGAAATCCACCTTTGTACTATGACATCTGTATGATTATGATCATCATATAAAGTTTTTCAGTTAGCAAATTTCACATAAACACTTTTTAGTGAGGGGGCAAGGTGGTGCAACACCTGGTTAAGCACTCACATTATAGTGTGCAAGCACCCAGGCTCAAGCCTCTGGTCCCCATCTGCAGAGATAAAGCTTCACAAGTGGTGAAGCAGGGCTGCAGGTGTCTATCTCTCCCCTTCTCTATCTCTTCCCCCATCTCAATTTCTGTCTCTATCCAATAATAAATAAAAATAAAATCTTAAAAAAAAACTTTTCAGGGAATCGGGCGGTAGCACAGCGGGTTAAGCGCAAGTGGCGCAAAGCCCAAGGACCGGAGTAAGGATCCCTGTTCGAGCCCCCGGCTTCCCACCTGCAGGGGAGTAGCTTCACAGGCGGTGAAGCAGGTCTGCAGGTGTCTGTCTTTCTCTCTCCCTCTCTGTCTTCCCCTCCTCTCTCCATTTCTCTCTGTCCTAACAACGACAGCATCAATAACAACAACAATAACTACAACAACAATAAAAAGACAAGGGCAACAAAAGGGAAAATAAATAAATAAAATTTAAAAAAACTGAATTTCAGTGAGTTGACAACTGGAATTCAAAGCAGAGACAGGCATAAAGTTTTGATGAGGGTGGGCAAAAGAGTGAGATTTTTTTTTTAATTAAAATAATTAACTTTATTGATTGGATAGACAGCCAGAAATTGAGGGAAGGTGGTGATAGAGACTATACTGTGGGGCCAGGTGGTGTGAGTACACACATTACAATGCACAAGGACCCAGGTTCGAGCCTCCAGTCTCCCTCTGCCAAGTAGGGAAGCTTTGTGAGTGGTGAAGTAGATCTGCAGGTGTCTCTCTCCCTCTCTCCCCTTTCCTCTCAATTTCTGGCTGTCTTTATCTGATAAATAAAAATAAATATTTAAAAAAGAAATTTAAAAAAGAGATTAATATTGTCATAGTGTATGGAACAGCCCTAGATTCGTTCCATTCCTTTGCACGTGTATTCCCAGTCCCTCTAGCATCATTTGTTGAAAAGTCTATTTCTTCTGTTGAGAATTGCTCTGGTACAACATAGAATATCAATTGGGCACAAATGTGACGGCTATTTCTGGTCTCTTAAGTCTTTCCCACTGATTTCTATTCTATTATATTTGCCAGGAAAGTCTGTTTAATATTTGTTTAGTGGTTGTCTAATAACTGAACAAAAACTTTCGTAAATCCTCACCCCCCCTTTTTTTTTTTTTTATACCAAGGCTCTGGCTTATGGTGGTGCAGGGGACTGAACCTGGGACTTGGTAGCCTCAGGCATGAGTGTTTGCTTGCATAGCCACTATGCTGTCTACCACTGCCCTCCTTCTACCAATAAGCTGTTAAGTCTTTCCAGAAGGATTCTATACATGTGTTGGGGCATAACCCAAGGTGGGGCTGAAGGAGAAATTATTCCTAATGAATCAAGTGAATAAATGACAGACCTTATTAATGAGGACTTCCTGGAATGCTCTAGACAGGTCAAAGGGGGTTTGGGGGAGGGGTTGAGGGACTCCAAATGTATTTTGCTTTTTCCTCCAGTGTCCACTAGGGTGCTGATTTTTTTTTTTTTTTACCAGAGCACTGCTCAGCTCTGGCTTATGGTGGTGCAGGGGCTAGGCTGCTGTTTTTTATAGCTACTGTGATTAATTTTCAAGGGTACTATGAAGCTGATAAGATAATCAGTTTAAATTCCAAAAGACTTGGCATTTATTTACTTATTTACCATGACTTGACCAACTATTCCTGAATGAATGCTACTCAAGACTAATACAGGTCCCTTCTCCTCTGCCATGAAGTGACAGGTATGCCTTTGGGTCACTCCCGGTCTTGGAGAAAGAAGGCTTGGCTCACCGCAGCCTGTCTGCAGCCACACTGACCATGGGAAGATGAGGGCAGAAGACCAGGATGTCTGTCAGATCCTCTAACAGCATTGTGAGAAGAATTCTGGCAGACATTGAAAGCAATGGTGTTTATTCAGGGACCTGGTTTCATTGTACATTGTTAAGCCCCAAGCTACGGTTTTCAAGAACCCACTGATGATGTTATTAAGATTTGCGTATAGCTCTGGCTGAATATTACAAATGTGATGCTTTTATTGGTGTGTAAGGAGGCACAAAGTCAGTTTATCTGGTGAAAGTAACTGATTCAGGATTCTGCTACTGAATGTCTGATTGGTTCTTCATGGGGAGAAAAAAAAAGCTTATTTGTACCATTTGCCCATTTTTATGATGTACCATTACCATCAAGGTCAATTTTAAACTACATTGTTCTGTCCCTTTTGGACACAAAATTGGAGAGATGGTGCCTCTCTTGTGTTTGGTATAAGTTGGCTCTGTAACACAGCACTGCTTCAATCACTTGGATTAAGATGGTGCCTGCATAATACTTCTGTGTTAAGTTACTATTTGTCCCTTTATAATTATCTTGTAAGGAAATGCCTTAATACTATGCAAATATATTGTTATTTTTAGATGTTTACCCATTAAAAAAAAAAAGACTGATACAAGCCTGTTTGTTTCTATAGCTCTGAAAGAAAGTTTATTTTAATTATTTTTAGCAGTGTTTTTCATTGCTTTTACAGAGAAGTGAATTTTCAGAGGCATTTAACAGGTTGAAAACTTGTGGTTACCTGAAGTCTATTTTCTTAAGAGGCTTTGCTTGGGTATGGATAATTACCATCTGCGCCATCTAGTGGCAGCAAGTATACACTACAAGGAAGATGGATAAATTATTAATTAAGCCTTGGCTTCTTAAAATGTGTGCATAAGAGCTGGGGGGGGGGGGCGGAGTTTAAACCACATAATGGTTATACAAAGAAGTTCCAAAGTCTCAGGTTCAATACCCCACACCACCATAAACCAGAGCTGAGCAGTGCTCTGGTTAAAAAAAAAAAAAAAAAAAAAAGTGGACAGTACAATGCGTACTTCAACTGGGCTGATTTGATGGTTAAATGGAAAAACAAATAATAATAACAACAAAACACACATTTGAGAGAGCATTTTGTCAAGATGCTTGCAACATAGCAGATATTCTAAACATTAAGTTATAAAAACAACACTACTGAAAATACTAATCTTAAAATTTTTCTAAGCTCTTTTCAATTTTACTCCTAAACCAGTCTGAACAAGGTAATTATGGAGATGAAAGGGCATGAGAAAAATCTTACAGAACTTTTAAGAGTTTTTTTTCTTTACAGAGCACTGCTCAGCTCTGGTTTATGGTAGTGTCAGGAAATGAAACTGGGACTTTGGAGCCTTAGGCATGAGTGTCTCTTTGCATAACCATTATGCTACCTACCACCCCCCCCCCCCACCTTTAAGGAGTGTCTCACATCTTTTAAGATTAGAAGAAAAAAGTTAATGCTGGGATTCTCAGTATGCATCAGGGCTTCAGGACCACCTTAAAGAATTCACTGCCTCTGGTTTCAGAATTGACAGCTCTGGGGTTGAGGGTGGAAATCTGCATTCCGTACATTAATTCCTAAGTGAAGCTGTTACTGCTGGTTTGAACTACAAATTGATAACCATGATGTTTTTTTCTTTTCTAAGTTGTAACTGTACACTTACGTGTTCAGCACATTTTTAAAAAGTTTTTTTTTAATTTATCTTCCCTTTTGTTGCCCTTGTTGTTTTTCATTGTTGTAGTTATTGTTATTATTAAAGATTTTATTTATTTATGAGAAAGATAGGAGGAGAGAGAAAGAACCAGACATCACTCTGGCACATGTGCTGCCAGGGATTGAACTCGGGACCTCATGCTTGAGAGTCCAAAGCTTTACCACTGTGTCACCTCCCAGATCACTGTTGTTGTTATTATTGTTAGATAGGACAGAGAGAAATGGAGAGAGGAAGGGAAGACAGAAAGACAGACACCTGCAGACTTGCTTCACCGCTTGTGAAGAGACTCTCCTGCAAGTGGGGAACTGGGGGCTTTAACCAGGATCCTTTTTCCAGTCCTTGTACTTCGCACCACGTGCACTTAACCTGCTGGCTACCACCCCCCCCCCACACTCCCCTAGCACATATTTTAAGCTGTAACTGCACACTTAGGTGTTCACCACCTCTCCTGGACTTCAGTTGCCCTTGCACATCTCTCTCAATGAAAACAGGCAGTTTGGGAAAATATATCAGATTAGAGCTTAGACTAGAAGACAATTTTCCTGTCAGCTCATTTGGATAGTAATGGTAAAGCAAAACCACTATCACATATACCTACTTACTGTAAGTCACATAAGTGCATGTTTGGAGTATTCATTCAACAAATAACTGAGTACCTACTATGTGTCAAGCATTGTTTTAAGCATTATCTGTTGCTGAGGACTTATTCTGATGCAGTCTCCGCCCCCAGGTTTTTCTATGCCCCGCTAAATCCTAGAGTGCCCCCTTTCAACCAATCCTGGCTCCGCCCCCAGGTTTTCCTATGCCTCGCTAAATCCTAGAGTGCCCCCTTTCAACCAATCCTGGCCCTACACGTCACCCCTGGTTGTCGCCCAATAAAAAGCCCCCTCACCCCTCCCCTCGCTCTCTCTGGGCTCTCGGCTCTCCCTCTCTGAGGTCTCGCTCCCTGCTCTCCCCCCGTGGTCGGCCATTGCCGGCTGGCTCCACGTGGTCTGAACCAAACCTCCCCCCCATCCTATAATAAAGATCTGTGTACCCCTTTGCTCTGGACGTCCGCTCTCTTCTCCGCGGTGCAGCCTGACACCAGACCACCTCAACAACAATTATCTTTTTTTTTAAATTTATTTCTTTATTGGGGAATTAATGTTTTACATTCAACAGTAAATACAGTAGTTTGTACATGCATAACATTCCCCATATCTTTTTTTTTAACTTAATTTGATAGGAGAGACAAAAATTGAGAGGGAAGGAAGATAGAGAATGAGAGAGAGACAAAGAGACACTGCAGCACTTCTTCACTGCATGTGAAGCTTTTACTCTGTAGGTGTGGGGGGGGGCATGAACCTGGATCCTTGAGCATGGTAACATCATGCATTTGAGCAGGTGTACCACTGCCTGGCCCCTAAGCAATATCTAAAACATAAAATCTATGCCAGGGCACCTGGGTGGTGGTGCAACGAGTTAAGCACACATGGCATGAAGAGCAAGGACCAGCATAAGGATCCTGGTTCGAGCCGGCTCCTCACCTGCAGGGGGGTTGCTTCACAGGTGGTGAAGCAAGTCTGCAGGTGTCTATCTTCCCCCCTCTGTCTTTCCCTCCTCTCCCCATTTCTCTATGTCCTATCCAACAACAATAGCAATAACAACAATAATGGTAAACAACTAGAGCAACAAAGGGGAAAAAAATGGCCTTTAGGAGCAGTGAATTCGTAGTGTAGGCATCTAGTCCCAGCAATAACCCTGGAGGAAAAAAAAAAAAACTATGCCTTGGCCTATCGACAGATACCATTAGGTTATGCAAACAACTTTCATGGCCGAGGCTCTGACGTCCCAGGTTCAATCACTAGCACCACTAGCATAAGCCAGAGCTGAACAGTGCTCTGTTCTCTCTCATTTATATAGATAATCTATGTCAGTAGAACTTATATCCAATGGGGGGGAGAGAAGGTAGGTAGATAGTAAGTACCAGAAAAGGGGGAAAAAAAAAAAAGAAAAGAAAAGAAAAAAGAACCATGGAGACATGATGAGAGAGAGAGAGACTGATTGTCGCTAAGATGTTTAGGGAAGTTCTCTTTGAGAGAGGGAGCAAGTATGCAAGTATCTGATGGAAAAGGTTCTAGGGACCACAAAATGGAGAGAGACATGGGACAAGAAATATAATTTGAAGTCATAGGCACGCCCTGTGCTGTAGGAGGGGGACAGGGACTTGAAGATGAGATGATTACTGAGACCAAAAAATTTATTTCTGAGAGAGTGAGAGATCAGAGCACTGTTCAGCTCTATGATATTGCCCCCAACATGCAAGTAAGAAATTTTCCATCCCCTGGTGGATCATAATTAAAAATACACAAATCAAAAGAAAAACAGCCCTTTAACCCTCTGGCTGCACTCACACCCTGTCCCTGGCTGACCAGCTCTGCATCCCCAGGGTCCTAGCAGGAAGTCAGGATAAAGCCTCACAGCTGCCTCTGAGACTTTTGACAGGCAAATGGTTCATTGAAAGTAGAGGCTCTCAAACTTTAGTGTGGTCAGAATAGCCTAAAGGATTTATACACATGTTACTGAACCATGTTTTTCATATTTTCTGATTCAGTATATATGGGTGGAGCCTAAAAATTTGCATTTAAAAATTTACTTTACCTACTTAATTTATTTAAATTATAGACAGTGAGGTAGAGGGGCAGAGAATGAAATTGATCACAGCACCAAAGCTTCCTTCAGTGTGGTGGGGTCCAGATTTAAACCTGGGTTGTGCACATGTCCAAGCAGTATGCTCTTCAAGTGAGCTATTTGGGGGCCCCAGAGTTTGCATTTCTTTCTTTTTATATATGTATATTTTTATCATTTTTAGTTGTATTTTAATGAGAGAAATACAGAAAGACACAGTGGAATACCAGACCACTGCTCAGCTCTGGTGTATGGTGCTGGGGATTAAATCTGGGACTTCAAAGCATCAGGCATGAAAGTATTTTTTTTTATTTGGTTTGTTTGCTTTTTAATATATATATATTTCTTACTTATAAAATGGAAGACCATAGGATAAGGGGGGTACAATTCCACACAATTCCCACCACCAGAACTCCATATCTCATCCCCTTCCTTGATAGCTTTCCTATTTTTTTTTTTTTCCTCCAGGGTTATCACTGGGGCTCGGTGTCTGCACTAGGAATCCACTGCTCCTGGAGGCCATTTTTCCCATTTCTGTTGCCCTTGTTGGACAGGACAGAGAAAAATCAAGAGAGTGTGTGTGTGGGGGGGAGAGACAGAGAGGAGGAAAGATAGACACCTACAGACCTGCTTCACCACTTGCAAAGTGGCCCTCCCCTGCAGGTGGGGGGCTGGGTGCTGGAATCCAGGCCCTTAGGATTCTCACCATGTGCACTTAACCAGCTGCACTATCACCCAGCCCCCAACTTCATCATTCTTTAGGCATGAAAAGTCTTTTGCATAACCATTACACTATCTCCCCAATGCTATCAGAGTTTGCATTTTTAAGTTTTTGGTTTTGAGGTTCACAATTTTTTTTATAGAAGCCCAGCATGAAATTTATTAATTCAAGAATGGGGAAGTGGAAATTATTTCCAAAGAACTTTCACAATTTGAAAAACAGTGCCTTTACAATGTTACTACTAAACTAGAGACTGTAGCAAATCAGCTGGGATGAGGCTGGTCCAGACACCTACTTCTGCCTAGTTAATTCCACAAGGTTGTCCTTTCCATATCTGTGATGGGTAGTACAGGGAAGTGGGGATACTTCTTTCTCAGGATCTTTCATGACCCTCCTGGGGATAAAGATCAGTGATGTTGGGCAAGGGTGTGTTGTGTGAGGATGGGGGTGTAGACAGCAGAATAGTTATGCAGATATTCTCATGCCTGAGGCTCCAAAGTCTAAGGTTCAACCCCCCCACACACACTCAACCATAAACCAGAGCTAAGCAATAATCTGATTTAAAAAAAAAAAAAGGAAATTGGTGATGTGGTCTGGAACATGGCCAATCTCTCAGAACCTGATAAATATGATAAATATGATAAATCAAATATTCATAGAAGCTTAAAAAAGATTACCTATTTTCTGATTTTTTTTTGCCTCTGTCAAAAATGTATTTCTTATTTTAAGGTACAGTATTGAAGGACAAGATGATACAAGAAATTTTACATGAAAAAACTTGACAAAAGTTTTTCAATTAAAGTATTATAATACTCAAACTTGAAACAGAAAAGAAACAAAACTGCAAATAAAAATGTTTATGGATTCCCCAAACATAAATAAATGAAATAGTGTTTAGGCAGTAGGGCTCATACTGATGTCTAGCAGGAAGTAACAGAGTGCAATCTACCAGGAAATTTTGTTAATGTACAAATAACAAGCCCAATTATGGACTGCAGCAATTTAATCATCACTGCCATTTATCTTACTTCCAAAATAAAGCCTTGATTAAACGATTCATGTCCTATATTATTCACACCTTTACTTTAGAGATTGAGGAACTATATACAACAAATGAACTTATTTTCACCATACGGATAACATATTGTACCTCTCTGCCAATGTTACCTGAAAACCTTCCATGTCAAAACAATTTGATAGCAGATATAAACAATTCAATAAATATGCAATGACCTTTCATTACAGTCCTTAAAGATGCATGTTAATTCATGCTGTTAACCATTGGATCACAGTGCATAGAATCCACATAGAAGCAGTTGGGGTGACTTTCAAAGTAATGTTGGATCCCTCACTTTATTTATAATCCCACTATAACCGATAAGTTCATTTTGTAGGCCCATTAATCACTGTATGGCACGAGTTAATGAAAATTTTTCCTGTTACCAGGTTCATTGCCGGCAGTGAACGTTCCAAAACCGCCAAGGAAATCACTGTTATTGCACGATACATGAGGACCTGGAACTTTTCCAAAAGCTTACAAAAATAAAAATAAAAAATGGAATTATATTTGACATTTCCTGACACCTGCATTAATACTGCAGGACTAGTAAAAAGCATGTCAACTGTCTGGACTGAACCAGCGATCAACATGCGCCCAGAATGCACACGAGTGAAAATACAGTAAAAGGAAGTAGTCTTCATTGCCTATAGGTCACTTCTAGTCAAAGGTTAAAGTTGAAAGACTAAATGATCAAAGTGCTCATTTTCTCAGTAGGACTACCTTCTGATAGGATGGTAACAGTGTCATCAGCAAGTATCATCATTGCTAACTTCACTGGACTTCATGATACCACCATTTTGTTTTCTTTGGGTTCTTGTTACATGTTCGAACAGAAAATGCATTATCTGGTGGTTGTCTCTTTTCTTTGCAGCTGGAAAGCATGCTAATAATGCTAAGACACACTGACTGGACTGAGAGCGCTGGAGACCAGTCTTCCATTAGAATGGATAAACAGACATGCCCATTGCTATAAACATGAGGATGAACAGGAATATTTTCACCAGTAAACATGACCTGAGGAGAGTCAAAAGGGTATCTACTACTAAATTTAAATAGAAGTTGAAACTTTTCCCCATCATATAAGGTACCTGGTGCACCTTCTAGGACTACAATCCACCTGGTTGAGTGAATATGTTACAATACACAAGGGCTGAGATTCAAGCCCACTATTCCCACCGTGTAATTGAATTCTGAACACTCTTTTCATTTAACGTCATCCCAGGAGTGGCTCATTTTGCAAAGCCAACAGTTCTTTCTGCAACTGTTTCTGCACAGACACCATGATGGAACCATCCCCCCCAAGGCCGGGAGGCCAGAGACACAGGAGGCAGAGCTGCCGTCTAATTTGATTTTTAAAGTTTTTTTTTCTCCCCACCAGAATTATCGCTACAAATGCCAGCACTACAAATCTACCACTCCTGGTGGCCATTCCCCCCATTCTTATTATACTTGATAGGACAGAGAGTAATTGAGAGGGCTCCGAGGGGAGATAGAGAGGGATACAGAGAGACACCTGAACACCTGCTTCACTGCTCAGGTGGGGAGCCAGGGTTCAAACCCAGGTCCTTGCACCTGGTGATATATGTGCTTAACCAGATGTGCCACTGCCCAGCCTCCCAGATTACCTAATTTGTGGGGTTTTTTTATCCACTTATTTATTCCCTTTTGTTGCCCTTGTTTTTTTTTTTTTTAATTGTTGTAGTTATTATTGTTGTTGTTATTGATGTTGGATAGGACAAAGTGAAATGGAGAGAGGAGGGGAAGACAGAGGGGGGACAGAAAGAAACTTGCAGACCTGCTTCACCACCTGTGAAACAACTCCCCTGCAAGTGGGGAGCTGGGGGGCTTGAACTGGGATCCTTCAGCCCGTCCTTGCGCTTTGTGCCATGTATTAACCCATTGCACTAACGCCCGACTCCCTAATTTGTGTTTCTTTCTTTCTTTCTTTTTTTTTTTTTTTTTTTACCGGAGCACTGCTCAGCTCTGGTTTATGGTGGTTCAGTCTTGAACCTAAGACTTTGGAGCTTCAGGCATGAGAGTCTGTTTGCATAACCATTATGCTACCTACCCCTGCCCGAATTTGTGTTTCTTAATCTGGATCAAAATCAACTGCCAAGTGTGTTGCATGTATGTTGCCAGTTACAGTCTACCAATGATTTACCTGCAATTATGCAAATTTTCAGATAACACACAGGATGTTGAGGGAATCCCAGGAACTAATGCAGATTATGACAAATGTATCTAGGTGTATTAGAAATGCAGGGCATAATCCCTTAACCTTCAAAGTGGGGATAAAGAGAGCCTATATAAGTAACTTTGGAAAACACTATTTTGACTGGAAAGGCAATATAAACACAGAAACACAGTACTCTAGCAAATTCATTTCTTACAGGAGTATGAGTTAAAATCTGGAACTATAAGAATATTAGGACTAAAAAAACATAAACAAATGGCAGACAGTAAGTCAGATTTCTTATAGTCAGAGAACAAAGTTCCAAAAGCAAAGTTGAAAGATTAGAACAGGGGCAGCTGTGGTGGCGAACCTAGTTGAGCACACGTGTTACAAAGAGGAAGGACCCAGGTTCGAGTGCCCAGTTCCCACCTACAGGAAACTTTGCAAATGGTGAAGCAGTGCTGCAGGTGTTTCTCTCTCCCAATTCCCTCTCAATTCTGGCTGTTTCTACCCACTAAAGAAAAATAAATAAAGATAAAAAATTAAAGAGAAAGGTTAGAACAAACCCTGTTGTGTTGACAAAAGTCTGAGAACACAGAGAATTTTTCTTTTTTGTTTATTTATTAATGAGAAAGAAGAGAGAGAAAGAACCAGTCACCACTCTAGTATATGTGCTGCTGGGGATTGAACTAAGGATCTCATGCTTGAGAGTCCAAATGCTTTGTCCACTGTGCTACCCCCCAGACCACCAAAGAATTTTTAAAAATGTATTTATTTATTCCCTTTTGTTGCCCTTGTTTTTATTTTATTGTTGTAGTTATTGATGTTGTTGGATAGGACAGAGAGAAATGGAGAGAGGAGGGGAAGACAGGGGGAGAGGGAGATAAGACACCTGCAGACCTGCTTCACTGCTTGTGAAGCGACAGTCCTACAGGTCCACCAGGGGTTCGAACCGGTATCCTTCACGCCGGTTCTTGCGCTTTGCGCCACCTGCGCTTAACCCGCTGCTCTACCGCCCGACTCCCATTGTTTTAATTTTTTTAACCAGTGCACTGTTCAGCTCTGGTTTATAGTGAGACTCTTTATATAACATGAGTCTCTTTACATAACCATTAATGCTGTCTACCCCCACCCCCAAAGAATTTCTTTAGTTAAATATATATGTGTGTTGTTTATGTCAATCACATATGTTATGTTTTTTTTTTTCCCCCACATGGATTATCACTACAGCTCAGTGTCTTCACTAAGAATCTACCACTCTCGGCAGCTATTTTTCTTTCTTTTTTTTTTTCCCCCTTCTTTCTTTCTGTTATACTTTATAGGACAGGGCAGAAAGATTTTGAGAGGAGGGGGAGATAGAGAGGAAGATAGACACCTGCAGACCTGTTTCACTGCTTATGAAGCAACCCCCTGCAGATGGAAATCAGGGGCTCGAACCCAGGTCCTTGTGCATGGGAATATGTGCACTTAACTGGGTGTGCCACCACCCGGCCCCCTCAATGATTTTTAAAGATTTTCTACATAATTCCAATAGGCAGCCATGTTTGAGAATAACTGCTATTCAATACTAGTCAGAATCCTTGCAGAGAATATGCTGTGTTTGACCAGGGACTATATATATATGTATTATCTGGCTTATGGTGGTGCAGGGGATTGAACCTGGGACTTCGGAGCTTCAGGGATGAGAGTCTCTTTGCATAACCATCATGCTATCTACCCCGGCCCTATCTATAGATCTTAATATCTATGTCAAGCAGTCAGGACTCAGAATCCCTCTTCTCAGGTAATTTACTGAAAACAAATTCTGGTTTATGTTTTTCTTAAGCAATTTTTCCACTTTTTATTATTAATTTTTAATTATCTTTTTTATTGGCTAGAGACAGTCAGAAATCAAGAGAGTAAGGGGAAGGAGGGAGAGAGGCAGAGACAACACCTGCAGCACTGCATCACCACTTGGAAAGCTTTCCCCCTGCAGGTGGAGATGGGAGCTCAAACCTAGATCCTTGCGCATTTGTAATGTGTGCTCAACCAGGTGCGCCACCACTCAGCCCCAGTTCTGCTTTATTTCTAACTTCTGTATATCAATAATGTGACTCCTTACACTGAAGGTTTGGTATTCTTCAGAAGTGTTTTAAAATATGCTAAGTGTGTGGTCCGGGAGGTGGCGCAGTGGTAAAGCTTTGGACTCTCAAGCATGAGGTCCCGAGTTTGATCCCCGGCAGCACATGTGCCAGAGTGATGTCTGGTTCTTTCTCTCTCCTCCTATCTTTCTCATAAATAAATAAAACCTTTAAAAAATATATGCTCAGTGGTCTGGGAGGTGGCACAGTGGATATAGCATTGGGCTCTCAAGCATGAGGTCCTGAGTTCAATCCCCAGCAGCACATGTACCAGAATAACATATGGTTCTTTCTCTCTCTACCTATCATACTTTTTTTCTCTTTATTTTCTTTACTGGGAGATTAATGGTTTATAGACAAAAGTAAAATACAGTCGTTTGTACATGTGTAACATTTCTCAGTTTTCTACATTTCCCACTAGGTCCTCTACCATCATGTTCCAGGACCTGAACCCTCCCTCCCACCCCAGAGTTTTTTTACTTTGGTGCAATACACCAATTCCTGTCCACATTCTACTTAGTATTTTCCTTCTGTTCTTATTTTTCAACTATCTATGAGTGAGATCATCCCATATTCTTCCTTCTCTTTCTGTCTTATCTCACTTAACATGATTCCTTCAAGTTCCATCCAAGATGAGGTGAAGTTTTGTTTTTTTTTAAGAAGTCGGGGCAGTGCCCAGAGGGAAAAGAAAAGTCAGAAAGATGGGGCTACGGGTAGAGAAAGATCAGTGATGTTACTGCAAAGAGAAAGGACACCGGAAGAAAGGCTGTTTTATCAACAAGCCATTTAGACTGCTGGTGGATGAACTTAAAAGCATAAGCCGGGGAGTGCTGACCCAAAAAAACTTGGGCATGACACAGGCCTGTTGCCTATTTGTCAAATATGGGGCCCAGTGGCTGATGGATGGACAAAAATGCCTGAGGACAATAGCACCTGTGGCACAGCTGGTAAGGAAAGCAGATAAGCCATCACTGGGGCAAGTCCAATGCCCATCTAACCTGCTACCAAGCTCTGTTCCTAGACCAGCCATGAGTGAAATTCAGTGCTGCCACCAGCCTGAACCCTGCCACCCTGATGTTGGAGATGGATCCTGAGGATCCCCCCCAAAAAGAGGTATGCCTTTGCTACATGGCGTGTGCATGGAGCACGTGGGGAGGGAAGATTCCTGACTCCCACCAGGAAGATGATCCAGCACAAGGAACCTACTGGAGGCCACATGGAGCCTGCAAGAAGCAGCTATGACCCATTGTTCTGGACATCAGAAAAAAAAAAAAACTAGAGGGCAGATGAAGCCTCTTTTGCAGCTACACAGCAAGCAGGGCCAGCCCTGGCATTGATTCTACTAGACTCCCTGCTTCCAAAGGACCCTGGATACGGTAAGAAAAAAGATAAGATGGGCGAGAGATTAGGACTAGAGACTAAATAGATTTTACAGAAGTAAAATCAGAGACTTTTGGGTATAAGTACTTGCTGATATTTATAGACACATTTTCAGGTTGGATAGAGGTTTACCCAATAAAGTCTGAGGGGGCATAGATAGTGAACAAAAATTTTTTAGATAAAACAGTGCCCAGGTGGAGAGTTCCCTCTCACCATTAGTTCTGGTAAGCAGACATTCACTGTTTTTGTGCCTCAGTAATGGCCCAAGTAATGAGAACAAATTGAAAATTTCATTGTGCTAATAGACCCCATAGCTCTGGGCAAAAAGAGAGATAAATTAGACCCTGAAAGAGACTTTAACTAAATTAACCCTTGAAACTGGTGGGGGATGGGTACCACTGCTGCCCCTGGCCCTTCTGAGAGTGCACTGTTTCCCATTTGTAAACAAACTGTCTCCCTTTGAAATGGCTTTTGGCAGACTGCTGCTGTCATGATCTCTGATGCTCTTGTCTCTGATCCATCCCACAACTGTTACCAAGTTCTTACAGATCTCCAGCCTATATTGCAGGACAAATTAGAATGCTGTGCTACGAGCCTTTGGGAAGAACCAGTCACTAGCTCAACAGAAGCCACCAGTGGTAGGCAACGGGAGTTGGAAACCTCAATCTATCGGGAAGTGGACACATCAACCCCTCAACCTGACATGGCCATCCGGACACCAGAGACGTGACTGCATCTCAAGACGGGACTCTACCCAGTTGGAACCTGGTCACTGATCTCCCTGATCCAGAGACAATCTGAGAAGATAATGCTCCTTAAGACAGAGTATATAGAAGCTTGTACAGAAAAAGAAGAAGAAGATGAATCAAAGATTTGATTCTTAGCTAAGACTAGTGGGTAATGTTACATGCAGTAGTTTTAAAGTTTTAAGTGTAGTTGCTTTCCTGCTTAGTGTGAGATGGAAAATTCCCTGCCCTTTTCCCCTGGACAAACAGGACCTAAACAGTGAAGGCCATCAGTTATTTTGCAAGCTGCTTGAAAGACCCTGCATCTGGCAAGCCTTATCAGGGCCTTTGCATAGGGATTGAGGAATGCTGTTACTGAATAGTTACAGCAGATGGCCGGATAAAATTGCAAACAGATGGCCGATGGTCCCAGCAGATAGCAAAAGAATGTGGTAACCCCCACTTTGGCCGGGTCCTATTGGATTAGTTCATGGTGTGATGTTTAGAACTAGCTCATGCTTTGCTCTGAATGGATCATGCTTTTGCTGAGTTTGAAATGATTGGATTTTGCGTTTTCTATAGCATGTTATTGGATATAGGCTGATAAGGTGATGTGTTCCCCCTCCCTGAGTGTAGTCTGAATTCCTATAAATTGTGTGGGTTGAGCCTTGTTCAGGGTCGAGCTGGTAGACTGCTGTCAGTCACCACTCGGCCCGGATTCAAATTCGTGAATAAACATCTTTTGCTTCCTTGCAGTGGATGGTGGTTTGATTTTGCTCGCTAACAGATACTGGCCTTACTCTGGCTTTGGGCATTGTGGTTACTCATGTGCTCCCATGAAAGTCCTCATCTGCCACAAGGCAAACAGGCTTTAGAAAACAGAGCGGTTCTGAACAAGGAAGTTGCTGCAAAAATTATCCCCAAACACAAGACCAGAGTTGAGTGAGGTGAAAAAGATTTTTATACACCAGTGGGCTAGAGAACTGAATAATTTCAGAAATTTCTCTGTGCCTCTCATAGGGATGACTTCCAGCTTTATAGGATTTTACAGGCATGTTTACATTTCAGTTACATATAAACAGGACAAGAATTAAGTTTTACAGGGATGCAGTCAGGGTTAATGTTTTACTTTAATACAATGCAACTCAGCTCTGCAGCCCAGAACTTATCTCTTCCACTGGGGCCTTAATTGCCGGCCAGCCCAAATTCTTCCCTCTCATGGATACCTCAGGCTGTTCTGCTTAGGAGTGTGAGCTGGGTGCAGCAGTAGCAACCCTCTGACTGCTGTAAGGCCAGGACATGAGGGAAATATGAACAAAGGTTATGACAAAGGAATATGCATCTATTCTCTACATCAAAGTAACAGTAACTGGTGGTTCTGGAAGATAAATTGGAGTACAGAATGGCCTCTGGGGTGTGGGAGAAGTTGGGTAGAGGGAGCAGCAGTGGGAAAACTTGAACATGGAAATCTCTCGGTAGTTTCACAACCCTGTTGTTCAAATAAGTTATGTAAGTATAATAGGAATTTTGTGGAATTATTAAAAAGAAAAAACAAACACACGAGTAGCAAAAGCTCATCTGAGGAAAAAGAAGAAAAATGAAGGCATTCCTGACTTCACTTTATACTACAAAGCAATAGTAGTTAAAACAGTGTCGTAATGAAACAAAAATGGACCTGTGGACCAATGGGACAGGTTAGAAAGCACATGTATGGGCAAAGTACGTATGATAAAGGGGACAAACTGCCTAATAGGAGAAAGAAAGCCTTCTTAAAAAATAGTGTTGGGTGAATTGGACAACCACATTTATAAAAATGAAATTAGACCACCACCTAACATCATGCACCAAAATCAACTCAAAATGGATAAAAAATATGGATATTAGATCTGAAACTATAAAAGACATTGAAGAATATATCGGTGAGACATTTCAGGACCTTAACAGTAAAGATGTATTTGGAGATTCCACCCCATGGATAAGGGAAACAAAAGCAAGAATGAACAAAGAGGACTATATCAGATTGAAAGCTTCTACACATCAACAGAAAATTCCATATGGAAAAACAGGAAACCCAGCAAATGGGAAAAGACATTTGCGCACTCTATTTCAGACAAGCGATTGATATCAAACATCTATAAAGAACTACAGCTCAACAAAAAGAAAAATACCCAGTAAAAAAGATATGAATAGGCAGTTCTCTAATGAGATAAACATGCCCCACAGACATATTCAGAAATGCTCCAATTCGCTTATCATTAGAGAAAATGAAAATTTAAACCACATTGAGATTCCGCCTTATACCTATAAAAATGGGATCCATCAATAAAACAAGAGAAGGTAAGTATTGGCGAGGATGTGGGGAGAGAGGAACTCTATTATACTGCTGGTGGGTGTGCAAACTGGTACAGCCAATATGGAGAACAGTATGGAGACTCTTAAACAAATACAAATGGAAATACTTTATGATCCAGCAATTCCACTATAGGCATATACCCAGAAGATAAAATAACACTGATTCGAAAGGGGTATCTGTACACCCATGTTCACAGTGGCTTTAATCAAAATAGCAAAAACTTGGAAACAACCAAAATGCCCTTTGACAGATGACTGGAAAAAAAAGTTATGGGACATACACTCAATGGAGTTTTACTCAGCAATGAAAAACAGATGATATTGTGTCCTTTGGGATAAAGTTGATGGAATTGGAGAAGATTATGCTTAGTCAAGCAAGTAAGGAGGTAAAGGACAACTACAGAATGGTTTCACTCATATGCAGAATATAGAGAACTGAACATACAAATGTGCAAAGAGAAAAGTTAACCTATATCTAAGACTGAGGGAGAACTATAGTGGGAAGGGGATACAGACCTTTGGTGATGGGAGTGGTTAAAAAAAGAAAACACTATGCTGTAAACCATAAAAAAAAAAAATTAATTAATGTAATAGGCCTATAGGCCCTAAAAGAGATGGCAAAACAGATGTGGAAAATAGCAGGGAAGAAGAAGACAGGCAAGTCAGACTGACATGAAATTTGTGTGGGCTATCTAGAATTCATTATAATTTGTAACCTTATTTCCATGGGAAAAAAATCTGAGTTCTAAAATCAGGTTTATAAATAAACCTTTGGAATTTGGCCAGTTTTTAAGTAGGGGAATGGAAAATAAGATGGCAAAAAAAAAAAAAGTTGCATTTCTATATATGTAGAAGTCAAACTTCAGTGAGATGAATCACCCCTTGTGACATTTTGTCCTCTGGTCAGCCTCACAGCCACCCCCAATAGTTGTCACTTGCAATTTTCAGGATTTTAAACAATTTCTGGGCCTTAACTATTGATATAAACTTTCTCTGTGACAGAAACAGACTCCATCTGTCTTTTCACCCTCTCCTGCATTCTCTTAAAGAACACCCGTCCTCGTTTCACTTAACTACTGAACTCTTCCATCTATGATCTTTTTTCTTTTTTTTTTCTTTTAATATTTATTTTATTTATTTATTCCTTTTTGTTGCCCTTGTTGTTTTATTGTTGTAGTTATTATTGTTGTTGTCGTTGTTGGATAGGACAGAGAGAAATGGAGAGAGGAGGGGAAGACTGAGAGGAGGAGAGAAAGATAGACACCTGCAGACCTGCTTCACCGCCTGTGAAGCGACTCCCCTGCAGGTGGGGAGCCAGGGTTCGAACTGGGATCCTTATGCCGGTCCTTGCGCTTTGCGCCACCTGCGCTTAACCCGCTGTGCTACAGCCCGACTCCCTATGATCTCTTTTTCTAAAGGACGTTATACAAATTTATCTCATCATATACTTTCTTACTAAATAGTGTCTCCTGTTATAAAACAAAGAAAAAAAAAGTAAATGAAACAAAAACCTCCATTAAATTATAAAACCAACACTTGCTTATTACAGAAAATTTGGAAGCTGTAATAAAGAAGAAAACTAAAAGTTCCCCATAGTCACACCATCCAGAGATAACTTGGTGTGTTTCTTTCCAGACTTTTTCCAAGGCTTATACACAACATATATATACATATATATATTTCATAATTAAAAATAATACTATATCAGTGCTAGGCGGTGGCACACCTGAATGAGTGTACATTACAATATGCAAGGACTTGGGTTCAACCCCAGCCCCCAAATGCAGGAGGAAAACTTCATGAATGGTAAAGCAGTATTAGAGGTGTCTCTCTGTGTGTTTAATTTCTTTTTTAAAAATATTTTCTTTTTTAAAAAAATATTTATTGACTTATTCCCATTTGTTGCCTTTTTTTTTTTTTTTTAAGATTTTATTTATTTATTAATGAGAAACATAGGAGGAGAGAGAAAGAACCAGGCATCACTCTGGTACATGTGCTGGCGGGGATCGAACTCAGGACCTCATGCTTGAGAGTCCAATGCTTTTTCCACTGCGCCACCTCCCGGACCACTGTTGCCCTTGTTTTATTGTTGAAGTTATTGATGTCATCGTTGTTAGATAGGACAGAGAGAAATGAAGAGAGGAGGGGAAGACAGAGGGGGGAAGACAGAGGGGGAGGAGAAAGATAGATACCTGCAGACCTGCTTCACTGCTTGTGAAGCGACTCCCCTGCAGGTGGGGAATCGGGGCCTTGAACAGGGATCCTGAGCAGGTTCTGAGCCCGTTCTTGTGCTTTGCACACCACCTGTGCTTAACCCGCTGCACTACCGCCCTTATGCTTTGTGCCAATATGCGCTTAACCCACTGCGCTACTGCTCAGCCCCGCCCTCATCTTTGAATTTTTAAAGCCACAGATAAAGATAAAAATGGTTCTTGGGGGGTGAGGAGGGACACCGGGGAGTGGGGGTGGGGGGTTGAGACTACGGAATCAAAAAGAAAAATCTGATCAATTTCAAGCTGACACACTTACTGGTCATGAAGTTGAGAAGGAATGCACACAAAGTCTGTTGGAACTGGCTCCAGGACACCATATCAACACCAAATATCTGTTCTGTCACCCATACTGTCTTGGATAAGTTCTCAAGTATATCACATGCTTGCTCACTGAAATAAATTCTAATCCTAGAAAGAGTGGCAATCTGCTAATTTTTTAGTGTTTTACAATGTACACGGCACATAATTTATGTTCAATGAAAACATACGGGCAAAACTTGAAGGGAATAGCAAAGCCAAAGACTAGACTAAAAATGACCATGCATTCACTTGTGTTGGTTAACAAAAACAAGCAAACAGAATAATAAAGGAGAAAAATGTAGTGAAATCAAAATAGAATAGGAGCTAGGAGATACAGATTATACTGTCTCCAGCTGTACACTTATGTGACCCTTAGTAAGTCAATTCCTTTCTTGGGTCTCAGGTTTTAGGTCAGTAAAACTTTTCTAGAGGTGTGAAAAGCATTACTAAAAAGGCATTCCATTCTTCTGGCCTAATAATTACTCTACAGAAATATACAATGTAGAAAACTCACTCAACAGGGCAACAAAAGGGAATAAATAAGTAAATATTTAAAAAAAAAGAAAGAAAGAAAACTCACTCAAGGGGACTGAGTTAAGTGCACATATTACCAAGTGCAAGGACTGGAGTTCAATCTCGAGCTCCCCATCTGCAGGAAATCTGCTTCCCAGGTGGTGAAGTAGGTCTGCAGGTGTCTATCTTTCTCTTCCTCTATCTTCTCTCAATTTCTCTCTGTCCTATCTAACAACAACAACAAAGGAAAAAAAATGGCCACTAGGTGTTGTGGATGCGTAGTGCCATCACGGAGCCCCAGCAATAGCCCTGGTGGCAATAAAGAAAAAAAAAAAAAAAAAAAATCACCTGATATTAGCAGCATGCTCTAAGACATTTCCTAGTGTTCTCCAACTGAAAAAAATGTCTATTGGCTGTCTACTATGAACAACCTGAACATACTTTCAGGGGCTGGTGGTGGCGCACCTGGTTGAGCAAACATGTTATAATGTACAAGGACCTGAGTTTGAGTTCTTAGTCCCCACCTACATGAGGAAAGCTTTGCAAGTGGTGAAGCAGTGCTGTAAGTGTCTCTCATTCTCTCTCTATCTCCCCCTTCCCTCTAGATTTCCTGCTGTCTCTGCCCAATAAATAAAGATTAAAAAATGAACATACTTTCAGATTCAGAAAAGGGGTGCAAGTAAAACAAGCTTATAGCCCTGACCCAAACAAAACAATGAATCCCAGTTTATAAAAGTCTGTTTTGTTTGCTTGCTTAGGATGTGCAGCAGATATGCCCAACAAAAATAAATAAAGTTAAAGGTCTACAATTTAGAAGATTCCATGTTGGAGGCGGAGCTACGAGCAGCAGATCGCTTTCTCTCCTCTCCTCTCCTCTCCCGGATCAACTAGGAATACCAAAGGAGACCACCCGGACCGAAACAAGACAGGACTAGAATGACCACAGAAACCCAGTAAATCACCCGTGAGTACAAACACGCGTGGCTGGTGACAGAGAGGAGAGAGGGGCCTAAGGAGAGATTAAGTGACTGCTAACAGTTCGACAGTTTGTCAGTGGAGACACCACCTCCAGTCTGCTCCACCAACAATGGGACAGCTAAAGGGAGGAAAGGACTCCCCAGAGACTCACCAAGTACAACTCTGAGTCCCCATTGCTACTACCCTCAGAATCTGGAGCAGCAACAGGGAGGGACACCAGGGCACAGAGATCTAACCGGGAAACTCAGGAGAAGACCTATACCTCGGTGGCATAGCTGAAGGGCTGTGAAAGTCTCTTTGCATAACCACTGGATTATCTCTGCCACACCCTGCTTTATCTCTTGGTCAGGAGTCATTGATTAAGCCAAGAAGCCTATTGATAGTTTAAAAGCCCTCAGGCTACCATAGCCTACAGGGGAAAAAAAAAAGGCTTTTACACCACTGAACTCCAACTCAGGGATTGAAAAACTGTTAACTTATATAAAATGGTTAAAACAACAAGAAAAAATAATGGAGACTCGAACCAGGACAAGAGTCCAGCTAAAAGTCCTCCAGAGGGCAAAGCACAAAACGAGTTCAACATCCAAACATTAGCTAAGGAAATAATAACAGGAGTGAGTAAAGAATTTGAAAAAATTGTAATCAGAAATGCAGGAACAACAAATGAGAATATGGAAGAAAATTCTAATTATCTCATGGTTATTAGAGAGCTGAAAGCTGAAATTGCTGAGCTAAGAAGGCAACTAGCTGAACAAGCTAAAACAGTATCAGAGCAGGGCAACAAAATAGATGAACTCCAGAAAGCAGTAGAGGGCAGAGAGAATAGAATCAATGAGGCTGAAGACAGAATTAGCAAGATTGAGGATGAATTAGAGACAACTAAAGAAGAAGTAAGAGATCTCAAAAAGAGATTAAGAGATGCTGAAAACAACAACAGAGTCCTATGGGATGACTTCAAAAGAAACAATATACGCATTATTGGCTTACCAGAGGAAGAAAGAGAAGGGGAGGAAGAAAGCGTTCTCCAGGCCATAATAGCTGAAAATTTCTCTAGTCTAGACAACACCAAAGACATAAAGATTCAAGAAGCCCAGAGGGTCCCAAACAGAATTAACCCAGACCTAAAGACACCAAGACATGTCATACTTAGATTGGAAAGGAATAAGGATAAAGAAAGGATCCTCAAGGCTGCAAGAGAAAAACAAAGAGTCACCTACAAAGGAAAACCCATAAGATTAGCAGCAGACTTCTCCATACAAACACTACAGGCCAGAAGAGAATGGCAAGATATTTATCGAGTGCTCAATGAGAAAGGCTTTCAGCCAAGAATACTATATCCTGCTAGACTGTCATTCAGACTAGATGGAAGCATCAAAACCTTCTCAGACAAGCAACAGTTGAAGGAAGCAACCATCACCAAGCCTGCCTTGAAAGAAGTTCTGAAAGGTTTCCTATAAACAACCAGACCACCACAAATAGAACATATATCAAAACACTCTAAAACTCTACAAGAATGGCGTTAAAATATCTTCAATCTTTGATATCAATAAATGTGAATGGCCTGAATTCACCTATTAAAAGACACAGAGCAGGAAGATGGATCAGAAAACACAAACCAACAATATGTTGTCTACAGGAAACTCACCTAACGCAACAAGACAAACACAGACTTAAAGTGAAAGGATGGAAAACTATCATTCAAGCCAATGGCCCACAAAAAAGGGCAGGAACAGCTATTCTCATATCTGGCATGATAGACTTTAAAATACATAAGATTAAAAAAGATAGGAATGGACACTACTTAATGCTCAGAGGATCAGTCAATCAAGAGGACTTAACAATTATTAATATCTATGCACCCAATGAGAAGCCATCTAAATACATCAAACTTCTACTGAAAGAGCTACAGCAATATATTAACAGTAACACAATCATAGTAGGGGACTTCAACACCCCACTATCTCAACTTGACAGATCATCCAGGAAGAAAATCAGTAAAGACATAAGGGAGCTAAAAAAAAAAAAAAAAAAAAAGAAGAAGATTCCATGTTGGCTATTTAAATTTCACTCACCTAGAATATCTTATTCCAAACGATATATTTGGGTCAAAGAGGTTAGTTTATTTCTATTTGATTTCACATTTCATTGATTAAGCTTCTTAAATCAGTCTTCTACTTGAATCCCATCTGCACACCAATGTGATTTTACTTTATAAATAAATATGTATTTCATGACTCTTCCATTTAACATCAGAGACTCAAAGTATCCACCTTAGATGCATAAATACATCCTGAACAAGCAGTCAGAACAAGTCTTAGCTACAATGTAGTCAAAGTCCACTTTCTGCAATCTATTTGAGCTTTTATACACAGCAATGATTCACTTGCTGAAAAGTTGGATAAGAATTTACAGGATGTATACAAAAGATTTCAGGTATATTTGTTCAACAAAGCTGAACAGATCAATGACAACAATTGCTTATTGTGATGGGGTTGTTTGTTTTAAAGGATGTATCATGGAGAGGTAAGAAACTACTGGTGTGACAACTGTTTTGTAAATCATTATTTCCCCACAATAAAAAAGATGTAAATAACAATGCTAAGCTTCTCCTCTAGAACACAAACTTCATTTGCAACATACATTTACACGATTTCAACTGTCAAATTTTGGGCTCTTTTCTCCTGAAGAATTTGAAAAAACGGAGCAAAAAAAGTCAATCACTGCATTTTATCAAAAGAGTGACTTGAAGACAGAAGTTAAACACTTATGTCAGTGTTTGAAGGTTTCCAGCATCTCCTAAACTAAGGCTTAATTTCCCGAAGGTGAATTAAGCTTACTACAAATACCCATTACACAAATATTTACTTGGAAAATAAATAGCGTAGCAATCCCATATAACAATTTACTCCAAGAAAGTCCAAAGCAAGCAGATGTAGAATTGTTGAAAAGAAATGTATCTCCATTAAAAAAAAAAAAAAATTGCTACGATTCTGAGAGAACTTAAATCTTTTGCTTAGTCAGATTCTAAATAGATAGGAACTTTTGGACTTGGGTTTTTATTTCCCTGAGAGCAGGGATAGACCTGAAACGGAGGATCTGGTTAAACCTCAAATAGAGCAACGAAGGGGAGAGTCAGGATGGAAGGCTGAATGAATAAAGCAAATGCGGAGCTCTAGGAAAAGCAGGGCCAGCAAGAACTGAGTTAAGAAGAGGCTGAAAATGGAGGGTGGGGGGGGAGAACAGGGTGCAAGGAAGGGCTCGTAAGTTGGGGGTGCTGGATGAATGGAAAGCTAGGTGAGATGGTCATTCCCGGCCAGGACCGAGTCTCTGCAAAGCAGTTCTTCACTCAGTTGTCTTCCATTATAACAACCACGGAGTATGATGCAAGCACCACGGTGGGAAGTGAGTGCATGCTGAAAACAAGCACCTCCGGGGCCTCTCAGCAACCCACCAGGATTCCCGCCCTCCCTAGCCCGAGTCTCACCCGCCACCAGGCGCAGGCCGCGGAGACTCCCCATGGCCGCCTATTCGCCACCAGCACAGCGGCTCGGAAGCTGGGAGCTACGGTGGCGCCGGGGCGCTCAAAGTCACCTGGGCCAGAACGCCCAAAAGAAGGACAACGGTGGTGGGCGGGGTTAACGGGGCGCGTGGGCGGAGCCAGCGGGTCGCGCGGAACGTGCTGGGTGTGTGGGTGGGGCCTGCGTGGCGTGTGAGTCGTGTAGGACGTGAGCGGCGCTCAGTACTGGCGAGCGGTGCAACCCATCTATTTGGCACTGTTTGTCAGACAAAAAATGGATGCTTTTGTGGAGTCTCGGACTGATAGTCTTATTCTGGTTTCAGCGAGCCCCAGTCTAAAATGGGGCGGGGGGAATAAGTGCTGATTGTAGAACTTTTGTGAAGTACAGACTCCAGCTGTTACATTGTCCAAATAAACCTGCATTTGAGTGCATTGTTCTTTAGTGTAAAGCACTTAACTCGTCCCCAAGTGCCCAGTGGTTCCCATCTCTTGCTGACTTTAGGAAGCAGCCCAGGCTAATCTGAGAAACTACCTTGCATGCTTCCCTATGTTGTTTCCTAAAGCACACCTATTTTTATACAACTAAACCTTTTAGTATTTATTTTAATATTTATTTTGGATAGACAGAAATTAAGGGGAGGGAGAGACTAAGGGTTCGCCACTTGTAAAGCTTCCCCCCTTGTAGGTGGGGCCCTAGAACCCGGGGCCTTACGCACTGTAATCTGTGCGCTCAACCAGGTGCGCCGCCACTGCCTCCCCCCCTCCCCCCATTTTAGTATTTCCACAGACAGACCAGGTTTTCCCCTTGAACGATTTGGTTGGAGCGACCTGGAACTCGTTTTTTTCTGCTTGTAAGAAAGGGGGGTTGAGTAGAACGATCCCTTCGAGTTCTGACAGTCCTCGTTCCAACCATTTGAGTTGTTTCCAGGAGGACATGTTAAAGGATAACAAGTCACAGATTTCGATGTATTGATAGAGAGGGGCCAGGGGAAAACAGTCTTGTGGTTAACTTTCTTCCTGAGTCCCTTCGGATTTTTTTTTTTTTTGGTTAGGCGGCGCCGCAGACAGCTTTGCTGCGCAGTGATTGGTTCACGGTGGGGGCCTAGAGTTTGTTCAATATGGCGGCGCCCAGTGGCGGTGTGAATTGTGAGGAGTTCGCCGAGTTCCAGGTGATGGGTTTTTTTTCGTGTGGCTGGCGTGTCCCTAATTTTACCACCTGACCATATTTGCAGTTTTAGCGTGGGAGAAAATGCGCATTTTTAAAAATTGAATTGGGTAGTTCAAGGCGCCTTTTTCGAGCCACTGGAGGTCATGGGGGCGCGGACTAGTGAAGCATGACTGCTCGATGAGGGTCATAGTTCTCCCATTGTGGCCTCGGCCATGAGTTCGAGTGATTCTGTGGTGGTAAAACGAAGCTTGGACTCAGTAGATGGGAGTTATAACAGTCTTTCAGCCATCTCTTGAACTCATCTCTTAGCCTCTGCTAGTCTTCTACTTTAAATTTTAAAAAATTACAGGCGAGAAGACAGGGAAGAGGTTATGCACCCGACAAATAAAAAATCCTGGTATAGGTCTTACTATTTCATAAAGAATGGCGCCTTGGCCAAAGAATCAACTTTACCTTCTGTGCTACTAGTTTCTTAACCATTAGAGAAAAAGTAACGTTTAAAGAAAAGATCATCTTAGATATGCAAGCACCAAAGGTCTGCAGCTAATTATTAACCCACGCGCCAAGCGAACTTTTTTAACCAAGTTGTGAAAGCCATCTATTTCAACATAGGTATAAAAATGTGGGGCTGTCTAGATAAATGGATTTAAAAACCATGACTTTACAAATTTATTTTAATATCATTGAAAGGTAATTTCACAGTGTCTCTGACTTATCTGTAGTAAGTTTTGTGGTTTTGTAGAGAGTTGTATTCTTGAATGTAACCTCAGCAGACTAAACTATTTGACCAAGCAAGTTTATGTAGTGTCTTTCCACCATTAGTTGGATCCTCCTTTCTGTTTCAGCAGCATCTTAAATTAGATCAGCACAACAGCAGCTGGCTTCAGATGTGATTAAAATGCACCTTAAGTTAATCACTAAAACCTCCTTGGGGAATTAAATTTCTAAAACCAAGTTTCAAGATTATCTCTTTTAGCTGTAAAAAATGCAACTACTTAATGAACACTGCTTTTTTTCTTTCAAAAGTCTAATTAAATGTAAATGGTGCCAGTTGAACTATTTTGCAGAAACATTCATTTCAAAAATATGTGAATAAAAACGTTGCAAGTGTGTCTTATTTGTGAAGGGTGGGAGACAGCTTCTCTAGGATTTTTCCAAATGTGTGGTGCTATTGGAGAATACCTTGGATTAAAAGTCACATGTGCGTCGTGGCCCCCAACCACCTTCCCCATTCTCTCTTGGTTTTTTTTTTTTTTTAATTCATTTATTTATTGGATAAACAGCCAGAAATTGAGAGAGAAAGGGATGATGGGGAGAGAGACACCTGCAGCACTACTTAACTACTCATGAAGCTTTCCCCCTGCAGGTGGGGGTGGGGGGGTGGGTGTGCTCAAACCAGGTGCACCACCACCTGGCCCCCTCCCTTGGGTTTTCACTGGGGCTTCATACCTTCATGGTTTCCTACTACTGGTGGACTCTGGTTTTGTTTGTTTTGGTAGAAGGTGAGAGTGGGGAGAGAAACAGGGAAGACAGTATAGGTGTTCAGTGATGTGATGTGACATTTCCTTTGTGCAAGTATTTCCATGTAGTGTCTGCGGATATAAGCACATTGTGACATGTGTGTTCTAACTATTGAGCTATTTGCTCTCCCTTATGTGTTTTTTACAAACTGGCTTTGGCACATCATTTAACTTTTTTTTTTTTTTTTTGCCTCCAGGGTTATTGCTGGGGTTTGGTGTCTAAATCCACTGCTCCTGGAGGCTATTTTTCCCATTTTGTTGCCCTTGTTGTGCTTGTTGTAGTTGTTATTGTTGTCATAGCTGTTGTTATTGGATAGGACGAAGAGAAATGGAGAGATGAGGGGAAGACAGGAGGAGAGAAAGATAGACACCTGCAGACCTGCTTCACGCTTGCGAAGCTATCTCCTGCAGGTGGTAAGCCAGGGGCTGGAACCGGGATCCTTACGCTGGCCCTTGCACTTTGCACCATGTGTGCTTAACCAGCTGCGCTGCCGCCCAACTCCCTATTTTTAAAAAAGACTTTCTGTACATATATATATATATATTCCCTTTTGTTGCCCTTGTTGTTTTATTGTTGTTGTCGTCGTTGTTGGATAGGACAGAGAAATGGAGAGAAGAGGGGAGGGTAGAGGGGGGAGAGAAAGATAGTCACCTGCAGACCTGCTTCGCTTGTGAAGTGACTCCCCTACAGGTGTGGGGGGTGCTCCAAAGGGGATCCATACGCGGGTCCTTGCACTTTGCTACACCTGCGCTTAACCAGCTGCGCTACTGCGTGACTCCCATCATTTAACATTTTAAATTAATTTGAGGACTTGCCCCCATTACTTCATGTTGTTCTTCTAGCGTTTGCCACCTCATGTTGTTATTTAATTTAAAAAAGGGGTTGTTGGGGGCTGGTTCAGCGCGTAAAAGGATTCACAGTGAGAGCTGGGTATTGGTTTAAACAATACAAGGTTTATTAGGGTGAAACAGGTAAAAGACAAAATAAGTACTTATCATCAGGGGTTAAGAGTATGCTAGGTTCATAAAGTCTGAATATAGTTATTAAAAGTTTAGTTCCATAAGATAAACAATTATCAGGTCTAGTAAAGGTTGCTCATGGATGTAGATGGGTCTAAAAGTTTGCCGACTAGCAGAGTCACGCGTGTTCAGTTCCCAGGAGAAGTAGCCATGGTAGATGGATGCCTGGAGCACCTCAGGCAAGATGCTTCTGACCAGGAGAAGCAGCAGCCAAAGAGAGCAAGTTCTGGCTGGCTGTACTTTTCTTTGTACACCAGCACAGACTGGATCCGCCCACTGTCCACCATGCACTTGCACAGACCACTGCATACTCTGTCGCCAAGGTTGAGGAAAGCACTGTGCCAGGACTTCCATCCATGGTTGCTGGTATACTGCATCACCACACCTCAGGCACTAGCAAGAATTATTTATTGATGTGAGAGAAAGAAAAGAGAGACAGACTGTTACTCTGGCACATGTTATGCTGGAGAAAGAACGCACTTTATTCTTCCAAACTCAACTCTGGCTACTGGGCTGCAAAACTGAGATATTTATTTGTTTTTGTTTTTAAAACTTCTAGCTCTGGCTTACAGTGGTACTGGGGAGTGAACATGGGATATAGATAGATATATAGAAATTATATATTTTTTAAAATTTTACTTTTTTTTTGCTAACAGAATTATTGCTGAGGCATGGTACCTGCATGGTACCATTGTTTCTGGCAGCCATCTCTTACCTTTCCCTCTCTCTTTGGTAGAGGTGAGAGACACAGAGAGGAGAGACACCTGCAGCCCTGCTTCATAATTCATGAAGCATCCCCCTGCAGGTGGGGAGCAGGGGCTCAAACCTGGGTCTCTGAGCATTGTACTGCATGCACTCAACCTGGTGTGACACCTCCCGATCCCCATATAATAGAAGTTTTACCCCCCACCTCACCTCTTTCTTCATATAAGTGTTTTATTGTTTTGTTTAGGTATTCTTTCATTTTTTTATTTTAACTTTTTTTTTTGGTTGTCTGAATATAAGTGTGGGCAATAGAAAGGCTTTTTTAAGATTTTAATTATTTTTATGATCAAGAACATTGCATATGGTGGTGCCAGGGTTTTAGCCTGTGTATCTCAGGCATGAAAGTTTAGGGCACTGCTTCTGCTTTCTCCCAGCCTGCCATATATATACTGTTAAATATTGCTTAGCAACATTTCAGTTAATAGTGGACTTCATATTAGAAGGTGGTCTGAAAGAGTATATGCCGTATATCCTGCCTGTGCAGTAGATAATACCATCTAGGCTTATGTTGTTACATCCTGTGATAACTGTACAGTGAGGACATTGTCTGACAATAAATACATTTCTCAGGTGTATCCCTGCTGTTAAGTAATGCTTGATTGCATGTTACTATTACTTGTGTGAATTCTGTGCCCTGTCTACACAGGAGTGTGTTCTGTTTACTTGGTGCATTTGTGAAAGAAACCAGACAAGAGAGTATGTCTCTGGAGCTAGGTATTAGGCAGGCAGTAGTTTCTTAGAAATTAGACATGTGATTTAATGGCAGCACTGTTTTTTTAATCATTTTATTTCAAGGTCAGTGGTTTATAGTACATCTATTAATATATGGGCACAATTTCTTTTAAATTTTTTTATTAATGATTTAATAATGATTAACATGATTATAAGATAATAGGTACAATTCCATACAGTTCCACAACCAGAGTTGTGTCCCATCCCCTCCATTGGAAGCTTCCCTATTCTTTATCCCTCTGTAGGAGTATAGACCAAAATTATTTCTTTTTATAAATATTTTTTATTTATTTCCTCTTGTTGTCCTTGTTGTTTTATTGTTGTAGTTATTGTTGATGTCGTTGTTGTTGGATAGGATAGAGAGAGATGGGGAAGACAGAGGGGGAGAGAAAGATAGACACCTGCAGACCTGCTTCACCACCTGTGAAGCGACTCCCCTGCAGGTGGGGAGCCGGGGGGCTCAAACCAGGATCCTTACGCTGGTTCTTGTGTTTTGTGCCGTGTGCGCTTAACCCGCACTACTACCCGACTCCCAACCAAAATTCTTTTTTTTTTTTTTTATTTTTATGTCAGATTTACTTTGCATATTATTTAGACAACCTCTTAGCAGAATTCAGTAGTAACAG
The DNA here is from genome assembly GCF_950295315.1 of Erinaceus europaeus. Taxonomy (NCBI): domain Eukaryota; kingdom Metazoa; phylum Chordata; class Mammalia; order Eulipotyphla; family Erinaceidae; genus Erinaceus; species Erinaceus europaeus. The sequence goes on from NC_080170.1 coordinate 80,114,988, forward strand.
AGCCATGGATTTTTTTTTTTTTTCTCTTAAGAATTCTTTATAGGGAGCAGAAGGTGGAAGGTCTGGCTTCTGTAATTGCTCCTGCACTGGACATGGCCGTTGGCAGGTTGATCCATAACTTCATCCTGTTTCTATCTTTTTCTAGTACGGTAGGGCTCTGGAATGGTGAGTGAGACTTTGGGACACATTGGTGAGGTTGCCAGTGGCAGCACTTTATGCTGCATTAACCTTCATTCGCTCTGCTTTTGGAGACCAGCCAAGCTTTTCTTTAAACTTTTATAGAGTTTTTTATACCTTAAGACCTGTGGTATTTTACATGTTAAGGTACTGTATACATAGTGAGGTATTTTATAGTTCTTTTTCCCTTTGCAGTTGTGAAAGAGATTCCTTTCTGCATCTTACTCCCTTTCCCCTTATTTTTTGGCTTTTCTAGTATTTCTTCTGTAACACTTAAAAAATAGCGTATAATTGTCAGTAATCCCTGAGCAAATATGTATAAGTTTAAGCAGTGTCATGTTTTCTTAAATTTAGTACTGTCCAATAGAACTCTCTTTGGAAATTTGAACTGTGTGGTTAGTATGGCAGCCACCAGCAACATGTAGCTCTTCAACTGGGGAACTACATTTTAAATTTTATTTAACTTAAATAAAGTAATCTTATGACTAATATTTATCATCTTAAAACAAGCACTAGATCGTATATTGATTCTCTAGCACACAGGGAAGAATCAATATATTTGATAATCCACATTTGTATATTCTTTTTTTATTTCCTCCAGAGTTATGACTGAAGCTGAAGCTTGGTGCTTACACCACGAATCCACTGCTCCTGGCGGCTATTTTTTCCCTTTTTGTTGCACTTGTTGTTTGTCATTATTGTTGTCATTGCTGTCGTTGTTGGATAGGACAGAGAGAAATCGAGAGAGGGGGAGAGAAAGATAGACACCTGCAGATCTGCTTCACGAATGCTTATGAAGCGACCCCCTTACAGGGGAGGGGGCGCTGGAACCAGGATCCTTGGGCTTTTCGCCATTTGCACTTAACCCGCGGTAATTTGCACTTAACCCGCTGTTCTACTGCCTGGCCCTTCCCCCCACCCACAATAGTCTGTTGATTAGTACATTACCTACTTAATACAGATAAATTTCCATTGTTTTCCTTTTTTTTCTTTTTAAATTTTGTTGTTTATAAAAAGAAAACATTGACTAAACCATAGGATAAGAGGGATACAACTCTACACAATTCCCACCACCAGAACTCTGTATCCCATCCCCTCCCCTGATAGCTTTCCTATTCTTTTTTTTGAAAAAGATTTTATTTATTTATTAATGAGAAAGATAGGAGAGAGAGAGTGAGAAAGAACCAGACATCACTCTGGTACATGTGCTGCCGGGGATTGAACTCAGGACCTCATGCTTGAGAGTCTAGTGCCTTAGCCACTGCGCCACCTCCCGGACCACAGCTTTCCTATTCTTTAACCCTCTGGGAGTATGGACCCAAGGTCATTGTGGGATGCAGAAGGTTGAAGGTCTGGCTTCTGTAATTGCTTCCCCACTGAACATGGGTGTTGATACGTCAATCCATATTCAGTTATCTTTTTAAAAGTTAATTCTCTCTCTCCCTCTCCTCCCTCTCCCTCCCTCCCTCTCTATTTTAACTATTTGGATTTTAAAAATCATCTTACATATTTATTTACTTACCAGAGCATTGCTCAGCTCTGGTGCAGGAGATTGAACCTGGGACCTTGGAGGCTCAGCTATGAGAATTTGTTTGCATAATGACTATGCTCCCCATCTTTTAAAATATACCTCACCCACCAGACAAGGTTACTACCTCAGCTCCCCAACTTCTCAGGTCAAGGGTCCTTATTACCCTTCCCTTCATACCCCTATTCTACTCAAAATCTTCTCCATATCTCCCATCCACTTATACTATCACTTAGACAGTGATAGGATTGCAGAACTGGGACATGAACAGGATGGGAGAAGGGATAGCAGGGAGCCCATCAGAATTGTCAAATCTGGGCAGGTCAGAATTTGTTAATGGCCTGGGGGCTTGGAAGAGAACCACAGCATCACTGGCACATGTGATACTGGGGGTTGAACTCATACTGGAAGAATGACACTATCCACTGTGTCATCTCCCTGGTCCTTAAGTGTATACAATTCACTGGTTTTTAATGTACTCACAGAATTGTGCAACTATCACCACAGTCTAATTTTAAGATTCTTTTTCTTCTTGTATTATTTTTAGTGCTGAAATTATCTTTTTACTGGGATAAGTATTTATTGACCCTCCCTCTAAGAGTTTTGCTCCATAAGAGCAAAGATGGCATCTAACACTTATTAGAATGAGTGTTGAGAAAATGAGTGAATTCTGTCTACTTACTATAGGACAGTTGTCCATTGTTAAAGAGAAAGTGTTGAGACTCTGAGCCAAGGAAGACTTTATCTAATGAGACTTTGGTCTCAGAAATTAAAACCTTCACCTCAGAACATAAGTTTGATTTGGATAGGGAGAATGAAAGGAGAGATTTTAAAGAAACCTGCCCATTTCTTTTTTGGGGGGGGTAGGTGGGTTGCCAAGGAAGGTCTCTTATCTGCTGCTTAACCTGTTGTTTGTTTTTGCTTTCTAAATAGTGCTACCCCTGTTTGTTTGACATTTGCCACTTACATTATTTATCCTTCACAGTACATAATTTAGAGTGATAGTTGCTTTGTGAATGCAGTAAGAATTCCAGTTTACAATAAAAGTAAAATAAAAAAATAGAAATAAGGTAGTAAAGTGCATTTTATTCTATTTTAATTTTACTTATCGATTGATAGAGACAGAGAAACTGAGAAGAAAGAGGTAGAGCGAGAGAGACAGACAGACAGACATAGGGACACTGCAGCATCACTTCACCACTTGAGAATTTCCCAGGGTTCTTACACATGGCAATGTGTATGCTCTGGGCATGTGTCACCTTGCGAAGTTAGTTTTAAATCTGCTATTTGCCTGTGTTTCATTAGTTTGTATCATGAGCCTTCTATATAAAAATTAACTTCCAAGTTAGGATCCAGATAAAGCCACTAAATAACTAATTAAAGATTAATCTGATAACTAGCTATTATAACTGAAAAAAACTCTAAATGTTTATTAGTGGTGAATTAGATAAAATATGGAGCCTACAGGATAGTTTATGTTATTATTAAAAGATACCTTCCAGGTATTTTACTAACCAGAGCAAAATACTTCTATTATAAAGCAGGAGTTTATTTTTATTTTATTTTATTTAGTAATTTATTATTGGATTGAGACAGAGAAATTGAGATGGGAGAGAGAGGGAAAAGAACAGAGAGACACCTATAGCCCTACTCACCACTTGTGAAGCTTTTTCCATACAGGTGGGGACCATGGATTTGAACCTTGGTTCTTATGTACTGCACTATGTGTGCTTAACCAAGTGAGCTACTGCCTGCCCCTTCTTCTAGCGTTTGCCCTTCTTCCGTAGCCAGTCAACAGCGTCAGGTTGAGCCTGATGTAAAGTTTCGAGACCTCCTTTGAATCTGGAGAGGTGGCAGTCGTTAACTATGTGGATCATAGTCTATCTGTAGCCACAGGGGCAGTTCGGGTCGTCTCTGGCTCCCCAGCGATGGAACATAGCGGTGCACCGGCCATGGCCTGTTCGATAGCGATTGAGGAGGGCCCAATCGTGCTAGGTCAAAGCCGGGTTGACGCTTGCAGGGGTCTGTGATGAGGTGTTTGTTCTTTACCTCAGCTGACTGCCAACTCTGTTTTCAAGAGTCTGGAACAGAGAAGTTCAGTGTAGGCGTAGGAGACCAGATTGGATGCCTCCCTAAGGCAGGAGTTAAAATTTTTTTTTTCTTTTTTAAAATAGGATAAGAAAGGTAAGATAATACTTTTTTTTTTTTGCCTCCAGGGCTATTGCTGGGGCTCTGTGCCTGCACTATGAATCCACGCTCCTGCAGGCCATTTTTCCCATTTTGTTGCCCCTGTTGTTACCCTTGTTGCTGTTGTTATTATTGTTGTCATTGCTGTTGTTGTTGGATAGAACAGAGAAAAATTGAGAGAAGGTCCAGAGAAAGACAGACACCTGCAGACCTGCTTCCCCTGCAGGTGTGTGTGTGGGGGGGGGCAGGGCTCAAACTGTGATCTTTCTGTGGGTCCTTGTGCTTTGCACCACGTGCGCTTAACTGGCTGCGCTACCGCCCAAACCCCAATACTTTCATTTTATGAAGATATTTATAGTAAGTGTAAAAAAAAAAAAAACTAAAGGGAACATGCTATTATTATGAGTGGTTTTTATTGTAAGATTTTTTTCCCCAAATTTTCCTAAAATTGATGTGTAATGCTTTAACCATGATGAAGGGCTTTTATTTTAACAAGTAAATTAAAGAGGCTGGGTGGTGGCACACCTGGTACAGCACACATTTTACAGTGTGCAAGTACCTGGGTCTAAACTGCTGGTCCCCACTTGCAGGTGGGAAGCTAGCTCCACAAGGGGTGAGGCAATGCTGCAGGTGTCTCTCCCTCTCTAACTCCTGCTCCCCTCTCAATTTCTGTCTTTATTCAAAACAAACATGTAGATACAAATAATTAATAAAAACAAACAAAAAAGAATGAAGAAAGAAATGAAGTTGGTTTCAGGTAATAAATTTAAGATTAGCAAAGGAAATAGTTATATTGAAGCTGATTATAGGATTAAACAAAGTAACATTCAATACACATTAATATTTGATTTTAAAAAATTATTGAGTCTGGAGAACTCTCCGAAGGCTAGAAATGGACCTACCCTATGACCCTGCAATTCCTCTCCTGGGGATATATCCTAAGGAACCCAACACATCCATCCAAAAAGATCTGTGTACACATATGTTCTTGGCAGCACAATTTGTAATAGCCAAAACCTAGAAGCAACCCAGGTGTCCAACAACAGATGAGTGGCTGAGCAAGTTGTGGTATCTATACACAATGGAAAACTACTCAGCTGTAAAAAATGGTGACTTCACCGTTTTCAGCCTATCTTGGATAGACCTTGAAAATATCATGTTGAGTGAAATAAGTCAGAAACAGAAGGATAAATATGGGATGATCTCACTCTCAGGCAGAAGTTGAAAAACAAGATCAGAAGAGAAAACACAAGTAGAGCCTGAAATGGAATTGGCGTATTGCACCAAAGTAAAAGACTGGGGTGGGTGGGTGGGGAGAATACAGGTCCATGAAGGATGATAAATGACATAGTGGGGGTTGTATTGTTAAATGGGAAACTGGGGAATATTATGCATGTACAAACGATTGTATTTACTTTTGAATGTAAAACATTAATTCCCCAATAAAGAAGTAAATTAAAAAAATTATCGTTATTTATTGGATAGAGACAGCCAGAAATCAAGAGAGTAGGGGAGATAGAAAAGACACCTGCAACCCTGCTTCACCATTCATAAAGCTTTCCCCTTGCAGGTGGGAACTGGGGGCTTGAACCCAGGTCCTTGTGCACTGTAATGTGCACTCAACAAGATGTGCCACCACCCAGCCCCACACATTAATATTTGAATGTTAACTTTTTGGCTGTGTTCAGTAATATTGCTAGTATTGCATCCTTCATTTTGATTTTTTTCAGTGATCATGGATTTTGGATTTTTGCTTTTGTCTGTGTGTGCGGGGGGTGCTGGGGTTAAGATAGTAACTTTAAGAAATAATTTGAGGCAGTTTAGAGGTGATAAAGTATTGGAGGCATGACCTATTGAGTTTGATCCCCAGCTTTGACATATGCCATGGTGATGCTTTGGTTCTCTGTCTTTCTCTCATTAATAAAATAGTTAACAAAAAAGACCTTTTTAAATTTATTTTTTAATATTTATTTTCCCTTTTTGTTGCCCTTATTTTTTTATTGTTGTTGTAGTTATTATTGTTGTTGATGGATAGGACAGAGAGAAATAGAGAGAGGAGGGGAAGACGGGGGGGGGGACCTTCAGACCTCCTTCACCACTTGTGAAGCGACTCCCCTGCACTTGGAGAGCCAGGTGCTCTAACTGGGATCTTTAGGCCGGTCCTTGTGCTTTGCGCCATGTGCAATAAACCTGCTGTGCTACCGCCCAACTACCAACAAAAAAGGACTTTAAAGGAGAAAGAAGAGTATAGGGATTAGGGAGACAGCATAATGGCTATATAAAAGACTCTCTTATGCCTGAGATTCTGAGGTCCTAGGTTCAATTAATTCCCAGCACCACCATCAGTTGAGTAGTGCTCTAGTCATTCTTTCTGTGTATCTTTCTCATTAAAGTAAATAAAATATATTAAACTAAAAAGAGAGAGCCTTCTAGCATGCAGCTAGAAGCATTTTCTAGGGGCTATAATTTCCTGGAGACAGAATGTGACTGATGCCTAACCTTTCTCTAATGACAAGTTAAAAAGACATCTAGTCAAAATGTGAGAAAGGTCTGTGCTGTGTAAGTCTATCTTTCTAAGTTCCTGGCCCTTTTGGTGTTCTTTGGTTGGTTTTTTTGAGAGCTGAAGCCATTTTCAGGATCAAGAGAACTGTAGGAAATGTGAGATAGTGTTACTTAGATAAGATAAAATGGGCAGGCAGTAGCGAAGCACGAGGACTAGCATAAGGATCCTTGTTCAAACCCCTGGCTCCCCACTTGCGGGGGGGGTCACTTCACAAGCAGTGAAACAGGTCTGCAAGCGTCTTTCTCTACCCCCTCTGTCTTCCCTTCCTCTCTGTCCTGTCCAACAACAGCAACAACAAGGGTGACAAAATGGGAAAGATAGCCTCCAGTTGTAGTGCAGGCACCAAACCCCAACGATAACTCTGAAGGCAAAAATAAATAAATAAGGTATAACAAATTCCTGCTTATTCTGTAATATGGTTTTAATATGGTACCACTGATGTCACTTTTCACATGCTTAAGATGATCATATTTGAGCCAATGAAACAAGAATTGATAGCCACTGTTGGAATTACTACAGCAATTGTACTCATGTGTCAACAACTGTACTGTAAACTATCACCCCTCCAAATGATAAAAATGACTAAGAATAACTTTTAGAAATTAAAAATAAAAAATAATTACTACCACATAACCTGGCATTCTTACAGAGGTTTTCCTATGGTTGTGCTGTCTTTGTCATGGTTTTATTTCCAGGGTTGTAAAATATTCAAGAGCTTATTTTTTTGCTTAAAATTTTTTAATCACTTAATTTTTCATTGAGGCCATTATTTTTTATTTTAAATACATATAGGAATTACTCAAGGTGATGAGGACGATTGATGACAGAATAGTACATGAATTAAACACAACGGTTCCAACAGCTTCCTTTGCAGGGAAAATTGATGCCAGCCAAACCTGTAAACAACTTTATGAGTCTGTAAGTGTATCTTTTGAGTCTGTCTTTTGTCCTTTCTTTATAAGATAAACAAGAAAATAGTGATATCTAATTGAACTGTGACTATAGAAATAAATGTCTCCTGTTTTATTGCCCAAGCCTGAGGATGGACACAGCTTCTGATCTGGTCTTGACAAAGAAAGTGTGTGCTGTTATGCACATATCTATGAGAGACAGTTCTGAAGAATGAGAGCAGAATGGCTCCTTTATGGGCACTTATTTTGAACTTAATGAAACATGTAGGAAGGGATGAAGGATAATGTGAAATAGTCAACTACAAAACTGAAACAATAGCATGTGTTTTTTTTTTTTTTTTTAATGAATTAATCCTGAGGAGCCAACCACCATAAGGAGAGTTAAAGCTAAATGTCTAAAGTTAAATGTCTTCTACATTTTTTTCCCCCCTTCCCTTACTCATCAGGATTGGAAGTAGAAACAGTTGCTGGTTTGGAGAGAAGGATGGACATCAATAAATTGTCCTTTCCTAAGGCTTTGGTTTCTCAAGCATCTATTTTTCATAGCCTTTTAAAGGTTCCTTTTAACTAATATTATTTTTTTCTAAATGCAGAGGAAATAATCATGTAGCTAGGGTTTTTGTTGTTTGTTTGTTTTTATCAGAGCACTGTTCAACTCTGGCTTATTGTGGTGTGGGGGATTGAACTTGGGACCTAAGAGCCTCAGACATGAGAGTCTGTTTACCTATTATGCTATCTCCCCTTCCTGCTAGGTATTTTTCTTTTTTGTAGTTATATCTTTTTATTTAACTTGAAAGCTTACGTTCAAACATTTGCCTTTTTTACATTCTACTCTAAGATTACCGTTTATATGCATAGTTGTTATAAGGCAATTTACTTGGCACCTACAGTTTATTTTCTCAATTGTAAAATAATCATTTAAAAAAATAATTCTATTTATTTACTAATAAAAGAGATAGGGAAAGAGAACTAGAGGATCATTCGGGCATTTGTAGTGCCAAGTATCAGACTCAGGACTTTAGCCATGTTGAGTCCTCCTCTCTCTGCGTCACCTTCCTAGACACAGAGACCTTTTTGGATAAGCTTGTCCATATTAACTTAATTCAGAGGACTAGCTCTGTTATTTTTGTTCTATTGAAAGAGGTTTTTTTGTTAAGTAGTTAGATAATTCTTTTTTTAAATTAATTTATTTATTCCCTTTTGTTGCCCTTGTTTTTTCACTGTTGTTATTGATGTCATTGTTGTTGGATAGAACAGAGAGAAATTGAGAGAGATGGGGAAGACGGAGGGGGGAGAGAAAGATAGACACCTGCAGTCCTGCTTCACCACCAGTGAAGTGACTCCCCTGCAGGTGGGAAGCCAGGGGCTTGAACTGGGATCCTTATGCTGGTCCTTGCACTTTGCACCATGTGCGCATAACCTGCTGCACTACCGCTGGACTCCCTAGATAATTCTTTTTAAAAAATATTTATTCCCTTTTACTGCCCTTGTTGTTTTATTTTTGTAATTATTATTATTGATGTCATCGTTCTTAGATAGGACAGAGTTGGAGAGAGGAGGGGAAGACAGAGAGGGGGAGAGAAAGACACCTGCAGACCCACTTCACTGACTCCCCTTGCAGGTGGGGAGCCGGGAACTCGAACTGGGAGATAGTTCTGATGGAAGAAAATTGCAGGTGCCAGTATTTTATTAGTAAACATGGATCTAAGTCCTACTTTATTATGAGGCTGTTTGATAGTTCACTTTGTAGCTCTGCCAAACAAAAGAATTAGAAATTGATGGTCACTTCATTCATCTTTTTCCCCCACTCATAAAATCTTTTTTTAAGTTTATTTTTTAAATTTTTATTGAATTTTTCAATTTAATTTATTATTGGATAAAGACAGAAATTGAGCGGAGAGGGAAAGAGAGAGACACCTGCAGTTCTATTTTACCACTCCTGAAGCTTTCCCCCTGCAGGTTCCCCCAAGGGCTTAAACCTAGGTCCTTGTACTTTGTAATGTGTATGCTTAAGCAGGTGTGCCTTCGCCTGTCCCTCCCCACCCATATAATCTCTGTAATCTATTTAGTGTTTATTTTTGCATGAGTGACTGTGAAGATATGTGACCTTTTTGTTTCAGGTTCTCTATTTGAAAGTAGTATCAAAATGCCCACTATACTAAATGCTATACATATAACTGATACTTATTTTATTATTCCTCTTTTGTTAATTGAACCCTGGAAATGCTAATTATTTATTATATCATCATTTATAATGGTTAGGTTATCTCTGTTATCACCATCACTAGCATAGTATTAGGATATTCTCTCTTCTGAGGGAAAAAAAGAATATTAACCGTATTACATGCAGCAAGCTAGTACATATTTTTTAATGTATTATTATTTTGACAGTACTTCATTTATTTTAGTATTTTGCTTTCCCTGGAATATCACCAAAATTTGGCTACAATCATGGAATTGTGTTTGAAACATGACCATCAGACTGTGTGATTTAAGACAGAAAGTAAATAAGAACTATTGTATTTTGATTTGTTATGTTAAGATGAAACTTAGTAAAAGAAGTTGTTCTGTTGAGCGACAGGAAGGAGTGGGCCCATGGGGGGAAGTGGCTTTTAGGTCCTGGTGCATGATGGGAGGAAAAGACCTAAGTTGGGGGTGAGAGTGTTTTGCAGACACCTGAGATGAGAAATTTTACCCATGTGTCAACAACTGTGCTATAAACCAGTAGCAAACCCCCCCACCCCCACCTATAAATTATAAAAAGACACCTAAAAGTACTGTACTGAGGGCCAGACAGTAGCACATCTGGTTAAGCGCACGTACTATGAAGCGCAAGGATCCTGGTTTGAGTCCCTGACTTCCCACCTGCAAGAGGAGTTGCTTCACAATTCTGTCTCTCTCTCGCTCTCTCTTCCCCTTCCCCTCTCAATTTCTTCTGTCCTATCCAATAAAATTGAAAAATAAAATGGCCTCCAGGAGCAGTGGATTTGTAGTGCCAGCACCAAGCCCTAGCAGTAACCCTGGAGGCAAAAAAAAAAATATATATATATATATATATTTCTGTCTGACATTTTACTTTGAATTAACACAGTTGTTATAACTATAAATATGTGCTATTTACACAGTTTGTCCTTATTAATACTTAAAAATCTTGACCAGAACTCTATTACACAGATAGTTGAATGTAGCATTCTTTGTTTTCTTTAACTATGGCTTCTCTGTCATAGTTGCTAATTTCTTGCATATAGTGACAACACAAGCTTGTTAAAGATATTAAAGGACAATAAAGTGGAAGAAAAGCAACAGGAAGTAGCCCAGCTGGTATGTGAGGGTGAATGTAGGGTAGAAGAACACATGGATGGGATAATGGAGAAGAGATAGATACAGGGAAAAGCAGACTGAAATGAAAATCCTAGTGCTGGGAATGAAGGGAGAAGAGAGAACAGCTAGCTCCTCTCATACTTCCTATCATCAGAGGTGTTTTCTTTGACCTAGCTTTCATTAATTTAGTTGATTTCACCAAAATAGATCTTCCATACATTTAGTTTTTTTTATAAATTGTCTTAGAAAGTGTTAAATTTCTCTAGTCTAAATATAAGGATTAAAACAAACTAAAATGCAATAAATTGGTGTGATTTTTTTTTTTCTCTTTTCATTGTTTTGTTCTTTTAGTTGATGGAAGCTCATGCTAGTAGGGACAGAGTCATAAAAAATTGTATAGCTCAGACCTCATCAGTAGTAAAACATCTTCGAGAAGAGAGAGAAAAGAATTTGGACGATTTAAGGTTATTAAAGCAACTTAGAAAAGAACAGACAAAGGTAAGTTGAATAATATTTACGTTTCTAAGGTGGTTTTTCCAAACTTACTCTTCAAAATAAAAGCAGCTAAATGTTAAAAATTTTAAATAAGATATGATCACTACTTAATCAAAAAATAACCAAGAGATTAATGCTTTGGTTGTCATGGACTTGATTTTAACTACATTCACATATGTTTTAACTAGTAGGTTAATGTATATTTCTTTTTTAATATTTATTTTCCCTTTTGTTGCCCTTGCTTTTTATTGTTGCACTTATTATTGTTGTTGTTATTGATGTCGTCGTTGTTAGGACAGAGAGAGATGGAGAGAGGAGGGAGAGAAAGACACCTGCAGACTTGCTTCACCGCCTGTGAAGCAACTCCCCTGCAGGTGGGGAGCCGGAGGCTGGAACCGAGATTCTTACTTGGTTTTCTTTTTGAAGCTTGACAAGAAGCATATTTTTAAAAATATTTACCTCATGTTTCATTCTGCTGAACTTCACAGATATTTAACTTCAGGATACTACTCTTCAGCCATAAAATTATCGTACTACTTAGTACTATGATATACAAATATACTAGAACTGTGTTAGAACTTATTTCCTCACCATGAAGATTATTATACGTATTTGTCTCTTTTTGGACATTTTCTTTGTTTCCACTTCATCTCTCATCCCTGCAGTGTATTTGCTTTTAAAGAAATACCAAGTGGGGAGTCGGGCGTTAGCACATGTGGCGAAAAGCTCAAGGACCGGCGTAAGGATCCCGTTTGGTTTTTAACATGACACAATAGGTGACTGAAAGTCCAGTGTGGGATACAATCATGTTTTTGTACTTAATTGGGAACTTCATTCTTTCTTTAGTAGGTATGATTAGACTTTGAAAAAAGGATTTTTGTCTTTGTTCTCAACCTTCTGTTCTTATAGTTAGTTCTACACAGTCGTCCCTCTGATTCAGAACTTCTTCAGTCACCCCTCTGATTCAGCATGTCTCACTGGAATATAGGATTTATCCTCTGGTGTTGCTCCTTTTTTATTTTCCTAATATATGTTGTGTCAGCAGTATTTCCCATACCTGCTCATTCATCAGGCAGTGATATATTCCATAGAATGTGAACTTTGTTATGTTGGTTATCTTACTCTTCCTCAAAGTTTTATGAGGGTTTTGGAATTGGGCACACCTAGTAGAATGCACACATTACAGTATGAAAGAACTCAGGTTCCTTCGTATTATGTTGGTTTCCACCCGCAGGGGAAAAGCTTCATTAGTGGTGAAGCCGTGCTATAGGTGTCTCTTTTTCTTTCCCCATTGATCTTCCTCACTCTTCAAGTTCTGTCTCTGTCTAAAATAAATAAAGTATTTATTTTAGCATATTCTTAAAGGTGGAAATTGCAGGGCAGAGCTGATAAGTCAGAGATTGAAAAATCATTACAAAGAATTAGATTAATTCTTGATGGTAGAGACCAAAGCTATTTGAACCACTGTGTGTTTAATAGTGACAATTTGGTCAGCCCTCATTATTTTTGTGCCTGTGTCACCCCTGCAGAAGGAGAATAGAAGTCAGTGAATTATGAAAGACTTTCTGGCTTCATAATGTATAGAACTAGAGGATTATGTTCAGCAGTATCTAAGCAAATAAGGAAACTAATTTTTTCATTTGCCACTAATATTATGCAGTTAGAAAGATACCGTTCTTAGAAATCTCTACCTTTCCATTTTCTTTTCTTTTTTTTTACCAGAGCGCTGATCAGCTCTGGTTTATGATGGTGCAGGGGATTGAACCTGGGACTTTGAATCCTCAGTCTGTTTGCATAACCATTATGCTATCTACCCCTGCCCAACCTTTCCATTTTCTTTCTGAGGAAACGATTCAGAGATATCAACATCCCTAAAAGATATAATCTTAAATTAGTGGGTAAATTTGAACTTTATCCCACGTCTTCTGATCCTGGATTTAGTCAATTATCATTTAATTTATTTATCTATGAGAGGGCTAGGCGGAGAGAGAAAGAACCAGACATCACTCTGGTACATGTGCTGCCAGACAGAGTTCTAACTCAGGACCTCATGCTTTAAAGTTCAATGCTTTATCCACTGTGCCATCTCCTGAATCACTTTAGTCAGTGTTTTTACATTAAGTTGTGACTACTAGTCATTCTGATTTACTTTAGTGTATTTATATACAGAAAAGCCAATTTAAAAGGCTGAATATTTATCTCAGAAAAACTACATTCCTTGGTGGAGGTTTGTATTTAATGTCTCTTTTTTCAAGTGTCTCTTTCTGGGGGAAATTTACCTGTGCAAGACCCAGAGCCTCAAAAACAACATCTCAGAAGTATTATTTTGGTGGCAATGAAATAAAATCCTAAGGTGGCTAGAATAGCAGCAATATTCAAGAATATGAGGGGGGGAAAAAAGCTATTTAGAGCTAGGCAGAAAGCATAATGATTATGCAAAAGACTTCATGCCTGAGCCACCAAAGGCTTAGGTTCAATTCACCACTACCATAAACCTAAACTGGGCCATCAAAATAACTCACTTGGGTGTGGTCCGGGACGTGGCGCAGTGAGCTTTGGACTCTCAAGCATGCATGAGGTCCTGAGTTCAATCCTTGGCAGCACATGTGCCAGAGTGATGTCTGGTTCTTTCTCTCTCCTCCTTTTTCATAAATAAATAAAATCTTTAAAAAAAAATAATGACTCAGGAGTCAGCGGTAGCGCAGCAGCTTAAGTGCATGTGGCACAAAGCACATGGACAGGCTTAAGGATCCCGGTTCCCCAGCTCCCCACCTGCAGGGGAGTCGCTTCACAGGCGGTGAAGCAGGTCTGCAGGTGTCTATCTTTCTCTCCCCCTCTCTGTCTTCCCCTCCTCTCTCCATTTCTCTCTGTCCTATCCAACAACGACAACTACAACAATAGTAACTACAACAATAGAAAATAACAAGGGCAACAAAAAGGGAAAAATAAATATAAATAAAAAAATAATAACCACTTGGATAGCATGCTGCTTTGTCGTGTGTACTGCCCAAGTTTGAGCCTGAAGCTGTGGTCACTTTCACTTTCTCCCTGCCTCTCTTCTTCTCTTTTTTTAAAACATTTATTTATTTATTTATTTATTCCCTTTTGTTGTCCTTGTGATTTTACTGTAGTTATTATTGTTGTTCTTAATGTTGTCGTTGTTGCATAGGACAGAGAGAAATGGAGAGAGGAGGGGAAGACAGAAGGGGAAAGAAAGACAGACACCTATAGACCTGCTTCACCACCTGTGAAGTGACTCCCCTGCAGGTTGGGGAGCCCGGGGCTGGAACCGGGATCCTTAGGCTGGTCCTTGTGCTTTGCACCATATGCGCTTAACCTGCTGCGCTACCGCTCAGCTACCCCTCTCTTACTTCTGTCTCTATCTAAAATAGAAAACAAAAACCAGCTGAGCAGTGTTCTGATTAGAAAGTAGTCTTTAGACAGCTGTAATGAAATCAAATTGATCTACTGTTGGTGACTTATAAATAAATTGCTCTCAGACTTCTTATTTTTAGTTGATATTTAGTATATCTGCTGAGGAAGTGAATACTGGAGTTGATATTGAATAGATTATGTTGTTGGTTTGTTTGTTTTTGCCAGAGCACTGCTCAGTTCTGCCTAAAGGTGGTACTGGGGATTGAACCTATGACCTGGGAGCCTCAGGCACAAACATGTTTGCATAACCTTTATGCTATCCCCCCCCCACCAACTTACATCTTTTTTTGTTTATTTGTTTTTAATGATTTAATAATGATCAGTAAGTTGTAGGGAAAGAGGGGTACAATTCCACACAATTCCCACCACCAGAGCTCTGTATCCCATCCTGTCCAGTGGAAGCTTTCTTATTCTTTATCCCTCTGGGAACATGGCCCCAGGATCAGTATAGGGTACAGAAGGTGGAAAGTCTGGCTTCTATAATCACCTCTTCGCTGGATATGGGCATTGGAAGTTCGAGCCATATTCAGCTTGTTTTAGAGAGGTGAAGTTCCAGGGTACATTGGTGAGGTCATCTACCCAGGGGAGTCAGGTTGGCATCATGGTAGCATCTGCAACTTGGTGGCTGAAAAAGCATTATGATGTAAAGCAGAACGGATTGGTTAATAATTAGGAACCTAAAGGTAAAAATATAGCAGATGAGATTTAGGGTCTCCATTTTGGAAACCTGCTTATGGTTTTTGTAAGAGTTAAGGTAATGAATATAAGTTATTTTATTGGCTCATGTAAAGTTGTAGTTTCTTTCCTATTTGAATCTGTGGGACACCGCATTTGTTACATAAATTCTCTTTACTGTTGTCTCCCAACTAGTGATTTCCACTTTTTTTTTTTTTTTAAACCAGAGCACTACTCAGCTCTGGCTTATGGTGGTGTGGGGGATTGAACCTGGGACTTTGGAATCTCAGGCATGAGAGTCTCTTTGCATAACCATTATGCTATTTACCCTCCACCCCATGATTTCCATCTTTTGTTTAACCACTACTTGAGGAAGTAGGGTAGGCAGGACACTTACCATCTTTTGTCAGTGAATTCTTTGGATTGTTGTAATTTTTTTTTTTTTTTTTTTAACCAGAGCACTGCCCAGCTCTGGCTTGTGGTGGTGCAGGGGATTGAACTGGGGATCTCAGAGTCTTTTTGTATAACCATTATGCTGTCTACTCCTACCCTTGTCATTTTTCAAAGATTTTATTACATATTGTGAAAATCTGCTTCCCTGTAACACGTACTTACTGCTCCTTAACCTTCACTCCAGTTGTATAGGGTAAGTCTAAACTCATTTCCACATGACATCGTTTAAAAAAAAAAAAAAATATATATATATATATATATATATATTTGACAGTGACGATGATGATTGTCTTTTTGCCATGTGTGACTGTGTTCTTTGAAGTTGACATTTCTTTGACATTAAGTGAAAACTTTGACAGGCAGTGAAATTTATCGAGCCTGTATAGCTATTTAAAATCTAGAACTGAGGTTGATGTGTTGTGAGTTGGTTGCCTTCTTTGGTGAAGTTCAGTTATCAGAAATGCAGTCCTGTAGACCATCTCCGGATGGTATAGTGACTAGAGTGTTTGGACACTCTAGCCACTATACCATGAGATCCCGAGTGACTCTGGCATCACATGTGCCAGATTGATGCTCTGGTTCTGTCCCCTCCCCTTTGTCTGTTTTACCCTCTTTTGTTAGTAAACAAATCTTTAATAAAAAAGAAGAAAAAAATGCAGTTGCTTCTCCTTGTTCTCCTTGTACTGACTCCTTGAATCAGTATCTGTATACTCTTGACACCAGTTCTTAGGAAAGAATTTTACAAGAACAATTATACCAGTATCAAATGCCAGTTTTTAGTAATTTAATTTCTCAAACCTATTGCATGCACTATATTCCTAACTGATCAGGTTACTTGGCCTGTGTCCTAGACTGGTGTTGCCCAGATCTTGTCTAGCTCCAGCTATTTGGCATCTTGTTACCAGGTCTCCCAGATTGGTTCTTGACTTTGGCTTAAAGAAATCTCCAGGGCTTTAACCTCTTTTCTTTCTGAACTTGAAGTCCATGCATTTTTTTTTTCCCTTTTCTTATACTCCCTTTAATTGTAGGATCAGTTCCTAGAAGTGAAATTACTGAGTTTGTTTTTGATAAATCTTACCAAGCTACCCTCCTTAGAGGTCTCACTAACCTACTCTGACTGTAAGTGTGCATGAGTGTCTTTTTTCATACCCTCACTAATACTAGGTTTTATCAGATTTATGCATTTTACATTTGAAATACTTTTTGTCATAATGCTTTGTTTTGCATTTATACATAAGATTGTACTTAATTACAAACACGTTTACTGATCATATGTGTGTTTTTTTCTGTGAATTAATTGTGCATTTGTGTTTTTTTTTTTTGGAAACCTTTCAAATTGACTATCATATGCAACAAAGTTTGAGAAGCAGGGCACTATCAGATTTAAAAATTGCCTAAGGGAGTCAGGCACAGTGGGTTAAACGCAGGTGGCGCAAAGTACAAGGACCGACGTAAGGATCCCAGTTCAAGCCCCTGGCTCCCCACCTGCAGGGGGTCACTTTGAAAGTGGTGAAGCAGGTCTGCAGGTGTCTGTCTTTCTCTCCCCCTCTCTGTCTTCTCCTCCTCTCTCCATTTATCTGTGTCCTATCCAACAACAATAATAACTACAGCAAATAAATAATAAAGGCAACAGAAGGGAATAAATAAATATTAAAATAATAATAAAAACTATAAGAAAATTGCCTAGATATAATGAACTGTCAGAGGTTACAGAATTTCACCTGGGTGATTCTATTAACAAAGAATGCAGGAGGAACAGCTTGTTTTGCTTTATTATAGTTTGATTTTTATCTCATTAAGTTTATATAACTTGAATTTCCCCCCTTTTTTTGCAGTTGAAATGGATGCAGTCAGAACTAAATGTTGAAGAAGTGGTAAATGACAGGAGCTGGAAGGTATATGTAATTTTGGTTCTTGGAGAGAATTAGAACAGAAACAGAACAAGCAATGGAAAACTTAAGGGAGGGGAGTGAGAAGTGCTTTGGTGCTCAAAAAAATCTAAACAAAACAACAACAAAAAACCCCCAACTAGGTATCTTATATTTGCAAGTAGCAGCACATATTGTGAAATAGTACCCAAATAAAGGTATCTTATTTAAAAAAAAACAAAAAAACTTTTGCGCAAGAACCAGCATAAGGATCCTGGTTCAAACCACCTGGCTCCCCACCTGCAGGGGGTCACTTCACAGGTGGTAAAGCAGGTCTGCAGGTGTCTTATCTCTCCCCTCTCTGTCTTCTGCACCTCTCTCCATTTCTCTCTGTTCTATGCAACAACAACGACATCAATAACAACAACAATAAAAAAAGGGCAACAAAAGGGGAAAGAAAGAACTGATTTAAAAATAAATAAAATTTTAAAAAGTTAAAAAAATTTGTTTCATAGTCACATGGTAGAATTGTATGGCATGTTGTAACAGAATCTCAGAGGTTCTATATCCATCGAATACTAATTATGGGTGTACTTGATATTTAGATTTATTACTCTGGTTAATTCAGGACTTTCAGTGGGGTCATTAAAAATTAGCTTTTATAAGACTAGTTTACATAATTTTCATAGCATCTTCTACTCTTCAAGGTTGTGTATATTCTTTCTTAAAATTACCTTTATTGGGAGTCGGGCGGTAGCGCAGCGGGTTGAGTGCATGTGGCGCAAAGCGCAAGGACCGGCATAAGGATCCCAGTTCGAGCCCCCGGCTCCCCACCTGCAGGGGAGTCGCTTCACAGGCGGTGAAGCAGGTCTGCAGGTGTCTGTCTTTCTCTTCCCCTCTCTGTCTTCCCCTCCTCTCTCCATTTCTCTCTGTCCTATCCAACAACGACGACATCAATAACAACAACAATAATAACTACAACAATAAAAAACAAAAGGGAATAAATAAATATTTTTTTAAAATTACCTTTATTGGATAGAGACCGTCAGAAATTGAGAGGAAGGGAGAGACAGAAGAAAGAGACACCTGCAGCACTGCTTTCCCCTGCTGGTGCAGATCGGGGACTTGAACTCAGGTCCTTGCACATTGTAATATGTTCTGGTAAAAATAAAAAAGTATGCCTACACCAGAGAAGATTCTGATACTCATTTAGAAAAGCACAACAATGGGGCCAGGTGGTGGTGTGCCTGATTGAGCACACATGGTAGAATGTGCAAGGACCCAGGTTCGAGCCCCTGGTCCCCACCTGCAGGGGGTAGCTTTGCTGTCTATCTTTCCTCTCTACCTCCCCCTTTCCTCTTGATTTATGATCATCTCTATCCAATAAATAAAGATAAAAAATTTAAAAATCACAACCGTTATTTCAAAAGATATATTATATATATATTATAGAAAGATGAGAGCTTTATCTGGAACTTAGTTTTAGATATTTTTGTCCAAAAATATAGTCAGAAAATGTCTATGAGCCAGGTTGTGATAATTTTCCTTTGAATAATTTACATTTCATTGAAATTGTCTATAAGTAGATGTTAGGCACTTCTGTGCTCTTTGTGCTCTTAGCACATGGTAAATCACTTTGACCCGGTAAGGCCACTCATCTGTTTCGTAAATCAGTTGATTTGGAACAAAAATAATCACTTGCTCCTGAACCATGACCAAATTTAACTTAATTCCAGGCCTGTTTTTTAGAAGATGACTCAGTAACTTTTGTTTCGGTTTAAATATCTCAGGTGTTTAATGAACGTTGCCGAATTCACTTCAAGCCTCCAAAGAATGCATAAAAAGAAACTGTTTTTAAAAGGACCGGGTCATCTCATATAAGAGCTAAGCGTGACAGACATCAACAAGGCGGGCTTCCTAGGATGATTTCTGAGCCAACAGTCCGAGATGCTTTGTTGATTTCAGCCCCACTTAACCAAGACCTCAAGTATAAATAATTCTGATAATTATGGAGAAATCAACTGCTATTTTATACTGATTCTGTAAAAAAAAAAATGTTTTGTAACTATTAAAATACTTTTCTGACTCTACATATTTCTTTTATTAGTTTCCAGATTGAGAAAGAATTTTAATATAATTTTAGTACTTGATTTGTTTTATAACTTTAATTTTTACATATTTATTGGTATGAGTATAGAATTTTTATTGTATTTTTTATTGTTGATTTAATAAGTGACAACAAGGAATACTAAAGAGGATCACCTGAGAACACAAGATTTAATAAGATTAATAAGACAGTAGGATAAGAGGGATACAATTCCCAACACTAGAGTTCAGCATAACAATCCCCTCTATTGGAAGCTTAACTATTCTTTATCCCTCTGGGAGCATGGACCCAGGGTCATTATGGGGTGCAGAAGGTCTGGCTTCTGTAATTGCCTCCCTGTTGAGAATGGGCTTTGGCAGGTCAATCCAAGTATAGACTTGATCTCTGTGTTTTTATCCCACTGTACTGCTCTTTGAGTCTATTCCTTTGAAGTAAAAGTATTATAGAAAGGATACACTTGGTGGTCCAGGAAGTGACTCTGGATGGGGCACTGAACTCTCAAGTATGAGGTCCCACGTTCAGTCCCTGGCAGCACAAGTGCCAGAGTGATTTCTGGTTCTTTCCTGCTATCTCTCTCATTAATAAATACTAAAAAAAAAAAGGGGGGGGGATCTACACTTGTGGGTGCTCCTATGTGATGGCCAGAGTTCCAAGCCTGAATTCTTTTTTTTTTTTTTTCATCCTCCAGGGTTATTGCTGGGCTCGGTGCCTGCACCATGAATCCACCGCTCCTGGAGGCCTTTTCCCCCCCCCATTTGTTGCCCTTGTTGTAGCCTTGTTGTGGTTATTATTATTACCATTGTTGATGTTGTTCGTTGTTGGATAGGACAGAGAGAAATGGAGAGAGGAGGGGAACAGAGGGGGAGAGAAAGACACCTGCAGACCTGCTTCTCCGCCTGTGAAGCGACTTCCCTGCAGGTGGGTGGGGGGGCTGGAACCGGGATCCTTACCTGGTCCTTGCGCATTGTGCCACGTGCGCTTAACCCACTGCTCCACCGCCCAACCCCCAAAGCCTGTAATCTTATGCATGTTAATGTGTGTACTCTACCAAATGAGTCACCTAAATGTAGCAAATGATACAGTGTGCTAAACGATAAAGGTCTATGGCCAAAATAAAGCTAGGAATCAGTAGTGAATTCCTAATCAGTAGTGAATCAGTGGTGAATGAGGAGTAGGTGGTAAGTGATTTTTTTTGCAGCTGATGACTCAACCTTAAATGGAACAAAATAATTGCAAATCACATCTGACAAAGGATTTGTATCTGAAACAGGCAAATAACTAAACAATAAAAAGACCATGCGGGTGGTAGCACAATGGGTTAACCACACGTGGCAAGGACCTGAGCAAGGATCTCAGTTGGAATCCCAGGCTCCCCACCTGCAGGGGGGAAGGATGGCTTTCTTCACAAGAAGTGAAGCAGATCTGCAGGTGTCTTATCTTTCCCCTCCCCACCTCTCGATTTCTTTCTGTCCTATTGAACAATAACAACGGCAACAAAATGGAAAATAATGGCCTCCAGGACTAGTGGATTTGCAGTGCAGGCAAATAAGACAAGTAGCCCAATTAAAAAGTGGTCAAAGGATCTGGAAAAAATGTCCCCCTGGAAGTTTATCAAATGATACAAAGCTCATGAAAAATGCTTGGCACTCTCATGGAAATACAAATCAAAACCACAATAAGACATCAGCTTATATTCACTGGGATAGCTAATATCAAGAAGTCATAACAGGTGGAGAAATTTAAATCTTCTGGTAGGAATGTAAAATGCAGCTGTTTGTAAGATCCTTGAACAATTAAACAGTATATAAATTGGCAAGAAATGAAAAAACACACAAAGATGTGTGAACAAATGTTAACTTTACTCATGATAGAAGATGAAAGGGAAAAAAATGCAACTCAATATCCATCTGCTTTATTCA
Organism: Erinaceus europaeus; assembly: GCF_950295315.1. Classification (NCBI taxonomy): domain Eukaryota; kingdom Metazoa; phylum Chordata; class Mammalia; order Eulipotyphla; family Erinaceidae; genus Erinaceus; species Erinaceus europaeus. The sequence goes on from NC_080170.1 coordinate 80,136,627, forward strand.
TAAAATGGGATGATACTTGACCATGAGACAAAATATTGGTACACACCACATATGGATGAAGTCATTATGGTATGTGGAAGAAGCCTGTTAAAAAGCATGGGGCAGGAAAAGAACACCATTGGCAGTATGACAGACTTTCATGCCTGAGACACCTGTATCACCATAATAAACTAGAGCTGAGCAGCTCTAGTTAAAAACAAAGATGAGGTATTACACAACTCTTGAAATGTCTAGAGCAGGCAAAGCTGAAACAAAAAGTTAATTGGTAGGGGTTGGGTGGAGGTTGGAGTGGTAGAAGAATGGTGACTAAAGGTTCTCTGGGAGTTCTTTTGGGTCATAGCTAGGAACATTCTTGGCTGCACTCATTTCAGGACCCGTCTTCCTTGAGTGGCAGAGTATGTTGACTCAACCTCCCTTCAGAGAGTGGGGCAGTTTCTACCATTGTTCTACATTGAGTGCATGGTCCTGCAGAGGCCCACGAGAGTGTTCATGATGTTTCTGGTGGAGATGACCAGTGATGGTGGAGAGAGGGATCTGTTAGAAATCTAGACCCATCATTTATGTGGAAATGTCAGGACTCCCTGACCAGGGCCCTAGATGATAGGGTGGCCTGGTAGTGACCAAAAGGGCCCTAGTTAAAGTGTCTCTTAACCTTATCCAGCTTTTGTAGTCCTTACTTTATCTGACAAGGATAGGCTTAAAGTGATTGAGGGAGGTGAAATAGTAAGTAGGTGAGGAGGGTGTCTAGGTCTTAGAAAATATTTGATTATGGTGTCTTTTTTGCTTGCTGCACTTACTGAGCCACTGTAGACTATTGTGCACTTTAACATTAAGGTGTATTTTTCCCCCTAACTTATGAATACATGTGCACATGTGCCCTATCTCATGGGCTCTGGGGATAGACCGTGTTCTAACTTGCCTGTGGTGGGAGTAGTGATGATGGTGGTGTAATTAGCCATCAATCCATTGTAGTACTCCTTACTATTTTTTATAAAATTAGCAAATGACATTAGTTTTTATAGAATTTTGAATCTAAAGCAGTAACAAACTTGGTTTTGAGAAAAAATTAATTGATACAGAATAGAATAGTTGAGAAATAGCCAAAGAAGTCAATTTGAGAAATATTTTTTTAATAGTCACATTTATTAGCAGACATCACTAATCAGCAATAATCAGAGGAAGGAATCACATCACTTTTGGAACTAAAATCCTGTCAGCTCATCATCCCTGTTCTTGTCAGTCTGGTAGCCAAGAAGTCTTGGAGACTCATTTTGTTGAAGACTTCGGAATGCTTTTATGTGAATATAACGATTCTCACCAACGTGCACCTTAAAGTTAAAAGAGAGAGTGAGCGAATGATTCACATGAATGTACGTACATCCAATGAAGGAACTAGTCCTAGAAAAAATATGTGATAAACTTTCCTTGATTTTCATAAATCTACCAGCTAGTTTTATGATAGAGCAGGTTAAAGTCAAGAGTAAAACATTATAGATGTGTTTTAAATGTGTTTTAAGATTAATTATAATGTGGGCACAAATGTGTCTTATAGTTGTATTTTATATTCAAAGATGCACAAAGCAAGAAACAAATGACAGTCATTTTGGTGATTCTGTTTCCCAACTTCCAAAATGGGACACATTACTTGTTGCTGGGCTTGAAAAGGGAGAAAATTGGCACCAGGCAGTGGCACACTTGGTTAAGTGCACGTGTTTACCAATCACAAGGACCTGAGTTCAAGCCCCCAGTCTCTGCCTGCAGGGGGGAAACTCCATGAGCGGTGGAGCAATGCTGCAGATGCTCTGTTTCTCTCCCAGTTTCCCTTTCCTCAATTTCTTTCTGTCCTAGCAAATAAAATAAATAAAATTTTAAAAGTAGGAAAATAGAAAATGTGTGTGTGTGAGGAGATAATGTAATAGTTATGAAAAGAGATTCATGCCTGAGGCTCCAAAGTCCCAGAGCTGAGCTGTGTTTGAATTAAAAAATAAAAATAAATAAAGTAGCACAAGGGAAATGATTACACTATCTCACACATTTGTTAAAAGGATAAAATGAGATAATGTATGCTGAGTTCTTAGACCAGAGTCTAGCACTCTATAAATGCTCAGTACGTTTCTAATTCATTTATTTCACTTGCTATCCTGTAAGTAGGTTATTATAGTCTTCATTGTATGGACAAAAAAAATTAGGGTTCAGAAAAGATGAGCTATGGTTCCACAAGTTTAACAAGCAGAACAAGTTGAACAAAGGTTAAAACCCATAACTGGCATGACATGAAAGCCTGCAGTCCTTCCATTCTATTACCTACCTCTCTAGGTAATTGAGAAAGAACAGAGAAATTCACAGCAAGACCATAGATTTAAAGAGTGACTCAGAGCAAAGGGATAAAAAGTTAGACTGTTGGAGGGAGCGGGGAGGGGTAAAGAGGAAACTGGGGCCAGTGGTTGTAACTCAGTAGAAGAATTTTAATAGCAAAAGAAAAGGAACAGAGGGGAAGGAGAGAAAAGTAGGTGAGCTAGTCAATACGCGAAACAAATGTACTTAGATTAATCACAAAAGATTGCATCTGCTAAAGTCATACTTTGGTCTTTTCTTCATTAATAAATCTCTAAAAATGAAAACGCTTTTGAGACTGGGAGATATCCTCCCTGGTAGAGTACACACTTAATCATGCTCATGCTCGAAGACCTGAGTTTGAGCCCCTGGACACTACATGGGAGCACTAACAGAAGAGAAGCTTCCTGAGCAGCGAGACAGTGCTGTGGTTCTCGTCCTCTTTATCATTCCTTCTCTATCTTTCACCTTCAGTCTGAAAATGAATAAATAGTCTGCCAGGAGTAGTGAAATTGTACAGGTAGGAGCACTAGAGAAACCCTGGTGCAAATGAAAACAAAAGAATATTTTCTAAATTCATAATAAAAAAAAATGATCATCTGTGGTCCAGGAGGTGGTGCAGTGCATAGAGTATTGAACTTGCAAACATGAGGTCCTGAATTCAATCCCTGGCAGCACATGTACCAGGGTGATGTCTGGTTCTTTCTCTCTCTTCTCCTATCTTTCTCATGAATAAATAAATTTAAAAAAAAAGATCATCTGCCAAATTTCAAAGTCTTCTACTTTGGCAGTATCATGTTGGGTAGCATCTTAATTTTGTACAAGAAGCAGCAAATTAGATGATAGGGTGGTAAGTACCACACAAAGTGAGAAATATCTTTTCATGACAATGTGAATACTGGATTCTAACCTTAATGTAGTAATTCACTCCAGCAACCACTTGGGTTTTATATTCTACTGCTTCAAATTCTTCGTAAGATTCATTTGTTTGTTCTTCAAGTTGTGATTTAATCTTTAAAAGAAAAAGAAGAGACAATACATTATTTTTTTTAAATTGTAAAAATATTTATTCCCTTTTGTTGCCCTTGTTGTTTTATTGTTGTAGTTATTATTATTGTTGTCATCATTGTTGGATAGGACAGAGAGGAATGGAGAGAGGGGGGAAGACAGAGAGGGGGAGAGAAAGATAGACACCTGCAAACCTGCTTCACCAGCTCCCATGCAGGTGGGGAGTCAGGGCTCAAACCGGGATCCTTATACTGGTCCTTGAGCTTTGCACCATTTGCACTTAACCCGCTGTGCTACAGCCCTACTTCCAAGACAATGCATTATTAAAACTAACTAGACACCATATGTATGCAATTTACAAATATGGAATTTCTTCTTTCTAAAAGTTCTCAAAAATAAGAGCTAGTCTCAGAATTTAAAAGAAAGAAAAGCACCTATCTTTAATAAGATTAAAAGGACTAAATAAAATGTCTGTGGCAGTAGGCTGAATTTCTAATATCCTGTGTCCTTCACTGCAGTATTAATGTGCAGTTGCGTCATCAGAACATCTATGATTCTTTGGAGGCCACTGGTCATTCCTACCAGTGAGGAGACCTTTGGAATTCTTCTCATTTTAATATTTCTATCTTTTTGTAGCACCCACTACCTATAAAGAGATTTAAGTGACAAGCACAACCATTCTCTCTCCTTTTTGTTTGGAAATGCCTATACTTAATATCACTTTTTATTATTTTTTTTTCTTTTTAATTTATTTTATTTTTAATTTCTTTATTGGGGAATTAATGTTTTACATTCAACGGTAAATACAATAGTTTGTACATGCATAACATTTTCCAGTTTTCCATATAACAATACAACCCCCACTAGGTCCTCTGTCATCCTTCTTGGATCTGTTTTCTCCCCACCCACCCATCCCAGAGTCTTTTACTTTGGTGCAATACGCCAATTTCAGTTCAGGTTCTACTTCTTTTCTTTCTTTTTTTTTTTTTTTATTAATTTATTTCTTTGTTGGGGAATTAATGTTTTACATTCAACAGTAAAAACAATAGTTTGTTCATGCATAACATTCCCCAGTTTCCCATTTAACAATTCAACCCCCACTATGTCATTTATCATCCTCCATGGACCTGTATTCTCCCACCCACCCACCCCAGAGTCTTTTACTTTGGTGCGATATGCCAATTACATTTTCAGGTTCTACTTGTGTTTTCATTTCTGATCTTGTTGTTCAACTTCTGCCTGAGAGTGAGATCATCCATATTCATCCTTCTGTTTCTGACTTATTTCACTTAACATGAATTTTTCAAGGTCCATCCAAGATTGGCTGAAAACGGTGAAGTCACCATTTTTTACAGCTGAGTAGTATTCCATTGTGTATATAGACCACAACTTGCTCAGCCACTCATCTGTTGTTGGACACCTGGGTTGCTTCCAGGTTTTGGCTATTACAAATTGTGCTGCCAAGAACATATGTGTACACAGATCTTTTTGGATGGATGTGTTGAGTTCCTTACGATATATCCCCAGGAGAGGAATTGCAGAGTCATAGGGTAGGTCCATTTCTAGCCTTCTGAGAGTTCTCCAGACTGTTCTCCACAGAGGCTGGACCAATTGACATTCCCACCAGCAGTGCAGGAGGGTTCCTTTGACCCCACACCCTCTCCAGCATTTGTTGCTGTTACCTTTTCTGATGTATGACATTCTCACAGGAATGAAGTGATATCTCATTGTTGTCTTGATTTGCATTTCTCTGACAATCAGAGACTTGGAGCATTTTTTCATGTGTTTCTCGGCCTTTTGGATGTCTTCTGTGGTGAATATTCTGTCCATGTCCTCCCCCCATTTTTGGATGGGGTTATTTGTTGTCTTGTTGTTGAGTCTGGCAAGCTCTTTATATATGTTGGTTATTAAACTCTTATCTGATGTATGGCATGTAAAGATCTCCCATTCTGTGAGGGGTCTCTTGGTTTGGGTAGTGGTTTCTCTTGCTGTGAAGAAGCTTTTTAATTTGATGTAGTCCCATAGGTTTCTACTTGCCTTAGTCTTCTTTGTAATTGGATTCGTTTCATTGAAAATGTCTTTAAAATTTATGCGGAAAATAGTTCTGCCAATATTTTCCTCTAAGTATCTGATAGTTTCTCGTCTAACATCCAAGTCCTTGATCCACTTGGAATTTACTTTTGTATTCGGTGAAATACAGTGATTCAGTTTCATTCTTCTGCATGTTTCAACCCATTGTTTCCAACACCATTTGTTGAAGAGACTCTGCTTTCCCCATTTAATAGTCTGGGCCCCTTTGTCAAAGATTAGATGTCCATAGGTGTGGGGCCTCATTTCTGGGCTCTCAATTCTATTCCATTGGTCAGTGTGTCTGTTCATGTTCCAGTACCAAGCAGTTTTGATGACAATGGCCCTATAATACAGTTTGAGATCTGGGAGTGTGATGCCTCCGGTTTTGTTCTTTTTTCTCAAGATTGTTTAGGCAATTCTAGGTCTTTTCTGGTTCCATTTTATTATTATTTTATCTATAGTTGAATATAATTTCATTAGTGATTTAGAATGGTTTTCAAGATCATAAGATTACAGGGGTATAGTTGAAAAGCATATCTTTCCTATTGGTATTTACCTCCAGCTCAGGTGCTAGGAGTAGTCTTAAAGGTGTAGTTATCTAGATCACAGACTCTCTCCTTGTGTGGAAGAGTGTCAGCGGCCCAAGCTTAAGCTTTCTAATAAAGGCTCTTGCTATTGCATGTGATTCTGGTCTTCTTTGTGTGAGATTGGGACTCGAATCTCTGGGCTTAACATTTGGGGGCTCACCCAGGATCCCCATCTCACTAAAGGAATGCCAGCCTCACTGAGCCTTCAGGACCGGTCAAACTTCAGGTATCCGTAGCGAGAGACCCCTTGGAGTTGAAGGCTGACGCGCTGGGTGGCTCCGGGTTCAGGGTCCTGGGAGACGTCTCAGGCCCTGCTGTAGGGGACTGGATCCCCCTCACAAATTTTGAAGGGGAGAGTGGGTCGTGCCCACAGAACGGTGAGAGGCTGTCCTCCCATCTGTTGGTTCAGAGTGTTGGGCTGGGCCACTGGAGTTTTCTTTGAGTATGTTGTCTCTGCATTTTCTTTGTGTGTGTTGTCTCTGCATTTTCTTTGTGTGTGTTGTCTCTGCGTTTTCTTTGTGTGTGTTGTCTCTGCATTTTCTTTGTGTGTGTTGTCTCTGTGTTTTCTTTGTGTGTGTTGTCTCTGCATTTTCTTGGTGTGTGTTGTCTCTGTATTCATTATCAGTTTTGTCTTTCTTAAGTTCAAAATCATGAGTCGGCTACTTCGACTCCTCTGACTATTGTCCTGGATCATTTTAAAGGATTCAAATATAGGGCTCATAATTTGGAGGACCGAATGATCACTTATTGTCAAAATGAGTGGTCAACCTTCTCTACCGGTTGGTCCCCAGAAGGAACCTGGAACCTTTTTGTTGCCCCCCCCCCATAAAAATAATTTATTTATTTACTCATGAGAAAGATAGGAGAGAAAGAACTAGCCATCATTCTGGTACATGTGCTGCTGGGGATCAAACTTGGGACCTCATGCATGAGAGTTTAGTGCCTTAACTACTTCTCCACCTCCCAGAGCACCTTGTTTTATTTTTTTATTGCTGTTGTAGTTATTATTGTTGTTGTTATTGATGTCATCATTGTTATATAGGACAGAGAGAAATGGAGAGAGAGGGGAAGACAGAGAGGGGGAGAGAAAGATTGACACCTGCAGACCTGCTTCAATGCTTGTGAAGCGACTCCCCTGCAGGTGGGGAGCAGGGGACTAAAAAAAAAAAGTGTAGCTATCTAAAGATTTTTGGAATTCTCAGACCACTGGAGAGGCAAACACGTCATGAGTTCCCATTCACTTCTCTTCTAGCTTTCAGAGTAGATGGGAAGAATGTGGTTGTTATCGAGGTAGAAAATGAAACTCTCAGATGATGAAACGAAGAAAACAAGTAGTAAGGTAGAAAAAAAAATATATCAAGAGTCAGGGTCTAGGAAAGAAAGGACAAAACCAGGTAAGAGACAGAAGTTGGATAAGGAAAGGCCTTGAATCCATTTCTCTCCCACAAATCAGAAGCCAGAAGCTATACCAGCAAAAGTTAATCTCTACACTAAACCCAAAATGATTATTATTATTTTAATTTCTTTAGGGGGGATTAATGGTTTACAGTTGATAGTAAAATATAACAGTTTGTACATGCATAACATTTCCCAACCCCTAAATTATTTATATGATTTACTTAAGGCTGAAAAATTATAAGTAATAGTTCAAATTTTCAATACCTGGAATGATAACTCATGTGTTTATCTCTTTCTTTTTAGAAACTTTTTTTATTTTTCCTTTTGTTGCCTTTGTTGTTTTTCATTGTTGTTACAGTTATTATTGTTATTATTGATGTCATCATTGTTAGATAGGACAGGGAGAAATGGAGAGAGAAGGGGAAGACTGAGAGGGGAAGAGAAAGATAGACACCTGCAGACCTGCTTCACCACCTGTGAAGCGACTCCCCTGCAGGTGGGGAGCCGGGGGCTTGAACCCATATACTTATGCCAATCCTTAAGCTTCATGCCACATGCGCTTAATCTGCTGTGCTACTGCCTGACTCCCAAGTGTTTATCTCTTGCAATGATCTGTCTGTTCTGGCTGCCAAGCCTTTGTTAATGGTTTTTGATCACAAACCAGACATTTTTATTCCCAGCTGTTTTAGAAATAGATCCAAATTTTCTTTTTCTACCATTATATCTATGTAGTCTACAAATTGAGAATTTCCTGTGAGAAACTGAATTTCAAATGTCCAGGCTTGTTGTCATAAATGCACTGGCACCTGTCAGATGAAATGATTTCAGGTCTTTACACTGTAACCTGTAGGTCTTGTTCCCACTTTCCAGGAGAGCAGATTTGCATTGTGATGTTGGATGCTATGAACCTGGGGTGCAAGATTTAAGCCGAGGAGCAGGGAAAAGGGCAAGAGAGGGCAAGAGCTTGGTATGAAAAGATTTCCCCTGCATGGGTGTTAGAGATGTGAGAGTCAACTGGGAATGGTAGGCTGGAGTGTGGCGGGAGTGTGGATACACAGCAGGTATCCCCTTCCCTCAGCCTGCAGGCTAAGGTGGTAGCTGGGGTGCTGCAATAACAGTGTGGGTCCCCAGCTAAGGGAAGGAAGCTGCCAGGGAGAAGCACCTGGTAAATTATTCTTTCCCAGAGCTTTTTTTTTTTTTTTTTTTTTTTTTTATGGCTGTAGAGCATGCATCTTGGTGAATTTACTTCTCTGCACTCTAAGGATTTTAGCCACACTGTACACAATACCCAAGCATTTCACCTATTATTCTAAGAGAATGGCTGACTGAAGAAAGACAGTCATAGGCTGGAGGGAGATATGAAATCTAGCAAAGAAATGTCCTAGATCAGCATAATTTCCTAAGAAAAAGAACTGAGATTCCTGCTGGAGACTCTGTGGGGATAGAAGGGAGTGAGAAATAAAGAATTTTTGTCCATAATTCCAGAAAGAGATAAAGAATAGGGAAGCTTCCAATGAAGGGATGGGGACTGTATGGAATTTACCCCTATTATCTTGCAATCGTGTTAATCATTATTAAATCACAATACAAAATTTAAAAAAGAAACGTTAAAAAAATGGAATGAGAAACCAAGGAGAGAGAAGGTCTAAAGGCACCTCTGTGGGGTTTCGAGGAAAGAGCTGACAGAATATGACTGGAAGGACACAGGGCCTGGTTAGGATCATTCACCAGCATGAATTCAAAGATTCATAACAGGTCAGTTCTGTGGTTTCTACCGCTTCCGTAAGCTCAGTTCTCTGAACCTGGAGCAGAAGCTGAGGAGGAAGTGGCAACAGTGGGAATAATCACTGAGGATTGAAATGTAGAAGTTCTTGGGATCATGGCAATCAGAAGAGGAAGAGAGTATGAAATTGAAATTACTCATCATGGGGCTCAGGCTGGATGAGTGATTGATGTGGACCGAAGCATGTTTCTATGTATATGGGAGGGTGCGTGCCAAAGGATTCTGGGATGACTGCATAGCTGGTTCCCTTGGGTGTGAGGCAGTGGGAGGGTCAACTGACAAGGAAGTTGTGGTCAGACAGGAGAACACAAATTTTTAGGTGGGTGAGAGGCAAGAATTTTCCAGGGTGTGTCCATGATAGTATCCAGTTAGGGTGCTTGTGTGGTGTCCTGATAGATAAATCATGATCTGTGGAAATGCCAGAAATGGTATCAGCAATCAAGTTTATGACTTAAGCATGTATATATGTGAGAGAGTGAGTATGTGTGCATATGTGTACACCCATGATGAGAATAACAACGTTTATGTCTAAAAATAATTATTGAAATATCATTTCTTTTCTGCACACAAGCATATTTAGGATTCTCATGCAAAGGCTTTTTCTTTCTCTTTGCCACCAGGGTTATCACTCAGGCTTGTTATCTATACAACTCCACCATTCCTATTGACTATTCTCTCTCTTTCTTTTATTTTTTTTTTACGGAAATGAGAGACAGAGAGCAAGATAGAAAGGGAGAAGGAGAGACAAAGAGAAAGAAAGAGAGAAGCCTGCAGCACTGCCATATTGCACATGAAGCTTCCCCCTTATAGGTGGTGGGGACTGGGGACTTGAACTTCTGTCCATACTTGGCAATATGTGTGCTTCACCAATTCTGCCACCACCTGGCCTCTCTAGTGACATTTTGATGTTAGTCAGTGGGTCATTAATAATGATCCAAAGGTTTTTTTGCTGGTAGGACCACTGATTTGGTATTTTTAATGTTTTTCTTTTTTATTGTCTTTATTTATTGGATACAGTCAGGAATTGAGATGAAGGGAGAGATAGAGAGAGAGAGACACTTGAAGCACTGTTTTACCAGTTGTGAAGCTTTCACCCTGCAGGTAGGGCTGGAGGTTTGAATCTGGGTCCTTGTGCGTTGTAACACGTGCATTCAACCACGTGCATCATCACTCAGATCCCAGTATGCTCTTTAGTTACACACTATGGATGGGATCGAGTATGGTTTTTTATTCCTTTTTTTTTTTAAGATTTTAAAAAATATTTATTCCCTTTTTTGTTGCCTTTGTTTTTATTGTTGTAGTTATTATTGTTTTTGTTATTGATGTCGTCATTGTTGAGTAGGACAGAGAAATGGAGAGAGGAGGGGAAGACAGAGAGGGGGATAGAAAGACACCTGCAGACCTGCTTCAGTTGTGAAGCAACTCCCCTGCAGGTGGGGAGCTGGGGGCTCGAACCAGGATACCAGTCCTTGCCCTTTGCGTCACCTGTGCTTAACCTGCTGTGCTACCACCTGACTCCCTGTTTTTTTTATTTCTTTGGGCGTAGCTAATATATTTTATTTTTATTTATTTTTTAAACATCTTTTAAACAATTTATATTCATTTATTTTCCCTTTTGTTGCCCTTGTTTTTTTTTATTGTTGTTGTAGTTGTTGTTATTGATGTCGTCTTTGTTAGATAGGACAGAGAGAAATGGAGAGAGGAGGGGAAGAGAAAGATAGACACCTGCAGATCTGTTTCACTGCTTGTGAAGTGAGTCCCCTACAGGTGGGGAGCCAGGGACTCGAACCGGGATCCTTACGCCCATCCTTGTGCTTTGCGCCACGTGCTTAACCCACTGCATTACCACCTGACTCCCTATATATTTTTACTATTATTATTATTATTATTATTGTTATTATTATTACCAGAGTACTGAGCAGCTCTGGTTTATGGTGGTGTGTGTGTGGGGGGAATGAAACTGAGGCTTTGGAGCCTCAGGCTTGAGGGTTTGAGGGTTTGTTATGCTATCTCCTCTGCTCACTCATCTATTTTAAACTAGATTGGCCATGTTCAGGGTAATATGGCTGTAGACTCAGTCATCTATTTTATAAATTTTGCTTTCCTTGTATAACAAGTCACACAGGTGGTCCAGGAGGTGGTGCAGTGGATAAATCACTGGACTCTCAAGCATGAGGTCCTGAGTTCTATCCCTGGCAGCACATGTACTAGAGTGATGTCCGGCTCTTTCTTTCTCTCCTCCTATCTTTCTAACAAACAAACAAACAAACAAATAATCTTTAAAAAAAAGTCACACAGTAAGTACTGTGTACATAATCATATTTTTGAAGTAAAGAGACAAGGATTATTTCCTTTGTGACAATTTGTCACCCAGAATAGGAAAGAAAGAAGGAGAGGAGGATAGAAATGACCATCACCTGATAGACTGGATCTTGGAAGAAGGGGTTTCTTTAACATGTACTTTGGACCCAGGTGAAACTGGCATCTTTTGATACATCAGACTACATTACTATTCAACCTCCTCTGGTAACTTTAGAATGAGGGAATTCTTTTCAGTCTTCAAATATGTTCAAGACTCAACCCCAAGCACTTTGTTTGGCTTTCTTTATTTTAATGTTTACATGTTTAATTTTCATATTAGTTAAAGTTGCTTTTGATATTTTAATTAAAAATATCTACATTACAATTTTTCTTCCTCCTTTTCTCCTGCTTTTTAGATACAATTGGAATATGTCAACATATATCACTATATAAGATTAAGATAAGTTAGTAGTTTCACTTAATATATAATGATGTGATTGCTGCAATAAGTTTATCTCATGTACATGCAATATCTATATCCATCATGTCATATAGATACAATAAAAAAAGAGTAAAACAATTTCTTTGCAGTGTGAACTCTATTCTTGCAACTTTCATACAGGTCATACAGCAGTACTAACTACAGTCATAATGTTGTATGTACATCTCTAGTGCTTATGTACTTTATTACTAGAAGTTTGTACCTTTTAATAAACTTCCTCCCATCCCCTTCATCTCTCATCCCTGGTAAGCACAAATCTGAGTCTTTTCTGAGATGCTTTTTCTATGAATTTTTTTTTGAAAACTTATCTATTTATTTACTAGCACAAGATAGAGGAAGAAAGGAAAGAGAGACAGACACACAGAGAGAAACAGAACATCACTCTGGCACATGGGATGCTGGGGGTCAAACTCAGGAGTTCATACTTCCAAGCCTAATGCCTTGTTCACTGTACTATACCCTATGCCCTCTGTGCATATATATGTATGTATTTGTTGTTGTTCTCCTTATTTTTTAAAATTTTTATTTATAAAATGGAAACACTGACAAGACCATTCTTCTTCTTATTATTTTACCAGAGCATGGTTAGGATCTCGCTTATGGTGGTGTGGGAGATTGAGCCTGGGACCTCAGAGCCTTAGGCATTAGTCTGTTTGTATAACCATTATGCTACCTCCCTTACCTTATGCATCTATTTAAAAAAAATATTTATTTATTTATTGTTGTTGGGAGAGAGCTGAGGATTCATTTATGACCAGTCTCAATGCTCCTAGTCCACTTTTTTAAAATACACACACACACACACACACACACACACACACACACACACACACACACACACACATATATATATATACAGAGAGAGAGAGAGATCAGAGCACTGGAGCTTCCCCTGGTGCCACAGCACCATTTGAATCATAGGACCATGATTGAGAATTCAAAGACTTTATCTAGTGCCCCACTGCCCTGACTACAAGTTATATTTATTTATTCATTTATTTATTTTTACCAGAGTACTGCTTAGCTCTGGTTTATGGTGGTGTAGGGGATAGAACCTGGGACCTTGGCGCTTCAGGCATGAGAGTCTCTGTGCATAATCATTATACTATCTACCCTGCCCACATTTTATTTTTTTAAATGAGATCCCACATGTGAGATCACAGTGTTTGTTTTTCTGTGTCTGATTTATTACACTTAGCATAATATTGTTTAGATTCAACAATATTTTCTCTTTCTGCCCTCATCCAATATTCATTTTTCATTTTGGTGTCAAATTCCTAAGTCTGCATTTTTCTTGATGCTTTCCCTCTCTATGTAATGGTTTTTCACTCCTTCCTCAGTCCTTCTTTCTCATCTGGGCTCTTCCTGTCATTCCACTAAGAAGCTTTCTAATGACAAGGATGATAAACTTCAGCTCCTCCATGAATGCCTGTGTTTTAATGGGTGATTTAAAAAATAAGTTTATTGGAGTAGGGCACCAAAGTAAAAACCCTGGGTTGAGGGTGAGGGTGGATGTTCAGCTTCACGGGGCAGGGGGCGGGGGGGGCAGGGACACACAGTCTTTTGGTGGTGGGAATGGTGTTTATGTACTCCTATCAATTTGTAGTCAGATAAATCACTAATTAATATGAGAAGGGAAAATTTGATTGAATGTCTCAAACTTTTTAAATCACAGACTGAGTCTTTGTAATACATAGGCTGAGTCTTTGATATGTTGACTCTCTTAAAAGCCTAGACCAGGGAGAACAGAAGCAACTGGTGGTGGCACAGCTATATACAAACAATGTCAAAGGACATAAATTGTGGCGGTGTTGTGTATGATACAGCAAATCCTAACAAAGGGATTTTTTAAAGTTAACCCAACTGCCAAATAATGTGATTATAGTAATAACTATCTATTGTCTTCTTAAACCCTAAGACAGCAGGAACCTCCCGCTTCCTCTTTAGAGCCTATATTTTCCCCAGTCCTGGAACCTCTAGGGTGAGGCTCACTTTCCTGCATGCTTCTCTCAATTCATACCAAATGATACTGCATCTGCCGGTCCCAACCTAATCAACACAAGGAGTACCACCTCAGCATGCTTCACTTCAGACTGTGTCCAGAGATGTCAGGCATGGAATATCAACCCTTCAGCCTCATTACTTGGGTGAGACCTTTCCTTTCACAGTATTCTCTAATTCCATTCTGGGAGGTTCATTTCCTAACAAAATCCCAAAACCTAGATATAGACCAGATCCCTGACATGATAGAGCATATATTCACATGTATCCATAAATTAGGGCAAAATATATACCTGAAAGCAAAAATACACAATAGTCTGTAGTGAGTCAGTATCAAATTCATAATGAAATAGTGTCTCCTTAGACTTAGATATTCTCCTCACCTGCTTCCTATTACAGTTCTCTCACTCACACCAACGCTAACCTCATCAAAGCAAGGACTGCAAAAGCTGAATAAGGATAAGAGACTGGCATACTTGAACGATGACTCTTTAGTAACTATCAGGTCACCCCATCAGCTGGGGCCCTAATTGGGGAGTCCTGAGATTCCCAAACAGACATGATGGGCCTAGACCTTGAGTAAATCCCTCTTTCCATTGTTACCAGTCATTTATATCAGGAACAACACAATAGACTCCTTTGTGGGCCCCCATAGGACCTTGCCCTCAATTTGGATCCACAATGGTAGAGAATGTTCCATCCTCCAAAGGGAGGCTGGACAACATACTCTATGCTACACCTGAGGAAGATGGGTCAATACTGGGGCAGCATGGAATGTTCCTACTCATGACCACAGAATGTGAGCTGATATCTACAGGGATGCAAAGGTCACATAGGCTCCTAAGCTGAATATGGGCCCCAGATCACATCAAATTGATGGGGTTTACAGTCAACAATATTTATAGACCTTTCCCATATTAGGGAGCTACTCTCTTCTCTGATCCAGATTTCTGGGCCTTCTGTCAGCCATGACATCACCTCCCTAGACAATAATTAGGATCCACCTGCATATCGGATTTGAGGCTCAGGCAAAAAAAGAAAAGAAAAAAAAAAAACACCAGTATAGCCACAGGCTCTCTGGAATATAACTAAAATATGCCTACTAGCTATCTACAAAATGGAGACCCCCCCCCTTCATCTGCACTATTCCAGCCTTTATGTCCATGACTGTTCAACAATTTGTTTGGCTTTGTATGCTAACTCTATTTTCCAGATATTTTCTGGAACCAGGTTCCAGATCAGACTTCCGTGGATAGACAACCCCACCAATGTGTCCTGGAACTCTGATTCCCCAGAGCCCTTCCCCACTAGGGAAAGAGAAAGACAGGCTGGGAGTATGGATCAACCAGTCAACGCCCATGTTCAGTGGGGAAGCAATTACAGAATCCAGACCTTCTGCTGGTGGAAACCTTCCGCATCCCACAATGACCTTGGATCCATACTGCCAGAGAGATAAAGAATAGGAAAGCTATCCGGGGAGGGGATGGGATACAGAGTTCTGGTGGTGGGAATTGTGCAAAACTGTACCCCTCTTATTCTACAGTTTAGTCAGTGTATCATTTTTATAAATAAAAAAATAAGTTTAAAAAATCAAAGGAGAAAAATTACAAGATAAGTGATAGATGGAGAGGATGTTTTAAGAACACCCCTCAAATCACACTAGGTGTATGATTATCAGCACCTACTCTATTCGCCCCTGAGAGGGAAACTTACTAATTCTATAATTTTGGATGAGATGCTGATAAAGTACTTCTAAAGTACTTATGCCTACCTGTTGAGGATGTTTGTATGTTTGTGTGTATGTGTGTGGGGGGTAAAAGATAATTATTATGAAAGTGCTTCCTAAAGTATTCCTCTACCTTCCAAAACTTAATCTGGAATTGTCCCCCAAGGGGAGAGAGATAAATAACTGGGAGCATAACACCTGAGAAATGGAACTGCCACTTAGTAATTATCCACCTGAGAGTAAGAAGCTTTGACATGCACTCTCTAAACCTGAGAGTATATAAAAGTACTTATCTATAGATTGTTTTATACTATGTTCTGGATATCTTTTTATTTATTTCATTTTTTATTGCCACCAGGACTATTGCTGGGATTTGGTTGGTGCCTGCACTACAAATCCACTGCTCCTGGCCTTTTCTCCTGCCTTCTTTCCTTCCTTCTTCCCTTCCTCCCTCCTTCCCTCCCTCCCTCCCTCCTTCCCTTCCTTCCTTCCTTCCTTCCTTTCTTTTTTTTTTTTTTTTTACTACAAGTTAATAGGAGTATAAATACTATTTCCACCACCAAAAGACTGTGTCGCATCCCACCTCCCACCCCCCCCCCCCAATGAGCTGAGCATCCACCCTCACTCTCCACCCAGAGATTTTTTACTTTGGTGCCCTACTCTACTTCCTTTCTTTTTTAATTTGACAAAACAGAAAGAAATTGAGAGGGGAGGGAGAGTTAGAGAGGGAGAGAAATAGCATCACTGCTTCACTATTCTCTTTTATTGTTATTAATTTATGTTTCATTATTCTTGAAGCTTCTCTCTGCAGGTGGAGGCCGGGGCCTTAAACTTGGGCCCTTGTGCATGGTAACATGTACGCTCAACTGGGTGTGCCACCATCTGGCAACTGTTCTAGATATCTTAACTCCTCTATTATCTTAACTCCTCCAAATGTATTACAAGCCTCGTGAGGGTAGGGGCCTTCCCACAGTGTCCTTACATATATTTTACATTTAATGCAATGCAATGCTGGATACTTAATAGATATTTAAGAGATACACCTATGTGAAGGGATTGACACACATCCCTCTCACTGATTTGAGTCTGAAACTGGCTGCTTGAACAGAGCAAACACATTTACCACACGTCTTCCCTGTACAATTTCCTCATCCCCACCTACTTCTATACCTTCCTGTTGCCATGTGGTGGAAAAGGCAAGTGGCAAGAAATCTGAAAGAAAGCCAACTTCTTTTTATTTTATTAGTGATTTAATAATGATTGACAGATTGTGGGATAAGAGGGGTACAATTCCATCCAATTCCCACCACCAGCGTTCTGTATCCTCTCCCCTCCATTGGAAGCTTTCCTATTTTTCTTCCTCTTCTCCTCCTCCTTTTTTTTAATGGGTTAAAGAATTTTTTGAGGTTTTATTTATTTGTAAATGAGAAAGATAAGAGGAGAGAGAAAGAACCAGACATCACGCTGGCGTATGTGCTGCTGGGGATCGAACTCAGGACCTTATGCTTGACAGTCCAAAGCCTTATCACTGCGCCACCTCCTGGACCACAGGTTAAAAGATTTTTTAAATTTTTTTTAAATTTTATTTATTTATTTTTTAGTTATTTATTCCCTTTTGTTGCCCTTGTTGTTTTTTTATTGTTGTAGTTATTGTTGTTGTTGTCGTTGTTGGATAGGACAGAAAGAAATGGAGAGAGGAGGGGAAGACAGAGAGGAGGAGAGAAAGATAGACACCTGCAGACCTGCTTCACCGCCTGTGAAGCGACTCCCCTGCAGGTGGGGAGCTGGGGTTGGAACCGGGATCCTTATGCCAGTCCTTGTGCTTTGCGCCACCTGCGCTTAACCTGCTGCACTACAGCCCGACTCCCAGGTAAAAGGATTTTTATTTTCTTTTATTTTACCAGAGCACTGTTCAGCTCTGGCTTATGGTGGAGTGGGAGATTGAATCTGGGACTTTGGGGCTTCAGGCATGAGAGTCTCTTTGAATAACCATAATGCTATCTACACATGCCTCCCCCCACCCCACAAGCTTCCCTGTTCTTTATCCCTCTGGAAGTATATATAGACCAAAGATCTCTATGGGGTGCAGATGGTGGAAGGTCTGGCTTCTGTAATTGCTTCTCTCTTAGATATGGACATTGACAGGTCAATCCATACCCCCAGCCTGTTTCTGTTTTTCCCTAGTGGGGCAGGATTCTGGGGATGTGGGGTGCCAGGACACATTGGTGAGGTCGTCTTCTTATTCTTTTTTTAAAATTATAATTAAAAATTTTTTAAATATTTATTTATTTTCCCTTTTGTTGCCCTTGTTGTAGTAGTTGTTGGATAGGACAGAAAGAAATAGAGAGAGGAGGGGAAGACAGAGAGGGGGAGAAAAAGATAGACACCTGCAGACCTGCATCACTGCCTGTGAAGGGACTCCCCTGCAGGTGGGGAGCCCGGAGCTGGAACCCGGATCCTCACGCAGGTCCTTGCGCTTCCAGTCACATGTGTTTAACCCGCTACACTACTGCCTGACTCCTTGAGTTTGTCTTCTTAACTAAGAAGTTATTAACCTCGCTGATAGCTCTTTGATCTCAGTATCATCATTTGAAAAGAAAGCATTATGCCTTTTCTCCCTTGCTCTAGTGACTATAAAGATAAAGAATGGGAGTTAGGCGGTAGCAGGACCAGCATAAGGATTTTGGTTCGAGTCCCCAGCTCCCCACCTGCAGGGGCATCACTTCACAAGCAGGTCTGCAGGTGTCTATCTTTCTCTCCCCCTCTCTGTCTTCCCCTTCTCTCTCCATTTCTCTCTGTCCTATTCAACAACGACTACATCAATAACAACAACAATAATAACTACAACAAAAAACAACAAGGGCAACAATAGGGAATAAATAAATATTTAAAAAATTATTTTAAAAAGATAGAAAACTAAGAGGTTGGATGGAGGACAAAGCTTTTTTTGTTATTATTGTGGAATTGGGACCTCATGCAAGTACGTCTCGTGGACAGAGACCATTTTTAGTTTGCATTTAGATAGATACCGAGACAGTGTAAGACATAACACAGCATCAGATTTTCCTCTGTTGCTATAGCACATCCCATCTAGTATTGGGGTTCAAGCCCAGGATGTGCACATGGAGGTGCAGGCACCCTGCCTGGTGAGCTATCTCTCTGGCCCTAAATGGAGGGAAGACAAGTTTTTTTTAAACTACCAAGCTCTTTCTGGGGTTGAGGTAGCTGCTGTTAATACTTGTCTCTGTTTCCCTGCCTCTCTGATATGGCTGGAGCCTGAGGCAGTCATCAAGATGCCCTCTTTCAAATTAGTTGTGTAAAAAAATTTTTTTTTGATTAGTTGTGCAGTTAAAGATGTGGCTCCTAGTTGGGTTTTAAACAACACAAGGTCATGTGTTGTTAACCAAGAAAGGATTTTAAAAAATCATTAAAGTTTTATACATTCCTAGTGTGTTATTATCCATCCCTCCATAGCTATAGAAAGTTACAGAAATTTTCTAGGATCAGCACTGATATCCAGCAAAAACTGGAAGAAAACATTTTCAATACATCACCTATGTATATTTTTCTTCCTTGTTTTCAAGTCATTTTTTTTACTTACATACTTTCATTAAATCCTTGTAGCTCTGTGATTGGCAAAGCAAGAAAACATATTTCACAAATGAAACAGACTTGTTTCTGCTACACTGTGATTTTAGAAAGCTCACGTTCTACAAGATATTTAGGATATTATGCGTCTCTAGTCCTGTGGGTAAACCAGAAGCCAAATACACCATCATGGGTATCAACCTGGAGTTGATCAAAGATGCAGGATCAGGTTGACCCCAGATCTACAGAATTATTTTAGTGAGATCCTCAGGGTATTCATGTGCACATACAAAGATGAGAATATTGACCTGTTACAGGGACTCATGTGAAGATATTAATAACTTAATTGTCTCCAAGAAAGAAAAAGAATTCCAAAACATTGTTTCCTTCTTTCCTTCCTTCCTTCCTTCCTTCCTCCCTCCCTCTCTCTCTCTCTCTCTCTCTCTCTCTCTTTCTTTCTTTCTTTTTTGAAAGAGCTCTTGAAAGGAAAAATATAGCTTCAAAGAATGATGGGGCCAGTGAAACAGATCACCTGGACAGTTTACTAGCTTTTTCATGTACACAACCCAGGTTTGAGCCCTGTCCCCATTTCAAAGGAGGAAGCTTCAGTGCTGTAATATCTTTCCCTCTCTTTCTCTGAAAAAGAAATAATGACTGCTAAGATTCCATATATATATGATTTCATAGAGAGGTTTCTAGTTACTCTACCCTAGAGGAGCCCATATTCTCCACTTACACAAGCAGCTAATATTTGACAGAGCCATAAATTTTAGAGAATAAAAAAAGAAGGAATCCTTTGAGAAAATAAGGCAACAAATCACAAACATAAAATTGTAACTTATATATTTTCTTTTCACAAATTATGCAGTGCAGCTAGTTTTATGTTGTATAGATAATAGCCAACCAAATAATACAAAAAATATCAACTTGCAAAAAACATTATTAGTCTATTTAACCGTAACCAGTTTTGGAAGTATCCAAGGCTGCACCATACTTTTTTCTACTAGTTTATTCACTCTGTAACTTCTAAAATGCAGTTTATTTAGTCGAATTTGTAGGAAGTTTGTACAATATTGAACACATTGAATTTTTTTCCCTCTGCAGTACAAGGAAATCTGGTTCATCAAAAATTTAACAACTTCAGTCTTTAAATTCACCTGACTATATCTGGTGAGATTGAAAAGTTTTATCAGAAATAGAATTAGTAATTCTAGAAGCATCAACTGTAAGAGTGTTAAAGGTGGTCCAGTATAAATTCTTATTTTACAAATGGGGCTCAGAAAAGGAATGTGACTTGTTCAAGATAACTCCTTAATCTAGGAATACCTGAGGTTCTCTTTTCTTTTTCTTTCTCTTTTTTTCTTTTCTTTTCATTGCTCTTTTTTTTTTTTTTTCTTTTTTCCTTTCTGATAGAGACAGAGAAGGCAGAGAGGCCACAAACACTGAAGTTTCCTTCAATGTTGTGGGAGTCAGACTTGAACCTGGGTCATATACCGGCAAAGCAGCACACTACCTCAATGAGCTATTTTGCCAGTCCTATAATATCATAAATTCCATCTGAAAAGATTTTTCAGTTGTAGGGGAGCCTGAACAAAACCACCTTTCCTAACATCCTGGCATTCATATTCATCCACACTTATATCATAGCATCAAGCTAGGAAACAAGACTTTGGATCAAACCTTTTCATGGGATGCTTCCTCTCACCTTGTCAGCAATCTCCTGGACTTCTGGAGTGGCAGATTTGACTTCACTTAAGCCTCCAGGTATCATTTTGGCTAATTGCTTCTCTACTGAGCAGGTTGCTGGAACAAAAGTGATTAGTAGGTGTGGAGTCTCAGCTTTTAAAGAGGGTGTGCTGTCTATAAGCTCCGCCTATAGGATGTTTTATTTTAGCAACAAGAGACAAAAGAAAAAAATGAGTGTGCACTGAGGTCAGTTTTCTTACTTCATCGACAAGATATGTGAATAGGAATTAGGATAAATTAGAGGCTGGTGATGAACAGTTGGGTGTACACTAGAGTCAGACTGGCCAAAGTTAAACTTCCTTTCTGTTTCTTTGAGTGGTTCCATCCTGTTGACCCAGGAGTATGAAATGTGAAGGCACAACCAGAGTAACTGTGATGCTTTAAATACCTCTAACACAAAACTTTGAATTATTTAAAATCATATTTACTAATAATGACAGGTCTAATTATTTAGAAAACATCTGACTATGCACACAGAATATATATATATATATATATATATATATATATATATATATATGAATAGCTGAAGAAACTTGGCTGGATGTTTGTGCCTTTATTTAATATTCCAGGACTATTTAAAACAGAAAAGAAAAACAGAAAGAATGAAATAGTCAACATCTATATTCTTTTTTTTGTCTCCAGGGTTATTGCTGGAACTCAGTGCCTGCACTACAAATCCACTGCTCCTGGAGGCTATTTTTCCCATTTTTGTTGCCCTTCTTGTTTATTGTTGTTATTGCTGTTGTTGTTGGATAGGACAGAGAGAAATTGAGAGAAGAGGGGAAGACAGAGGGGGAGAGAAAGATAGACACCTGCACACCAACTTCACTGCCTGTGAAGCGACCTCCCTGCAGTTGGGGAGCCGGGGGCTTGAACTGGGATTCTTTTGCTGGTCCTTGCATGTCGCACCATGTGCACTTAACCCACTACACTACTTCCTGGCCCCTCAACGTCTATATTCTTAACACTCAGGATATTTAAAACTTTCAACTTTCTATTACATTTGCTTCCTGTCTTCTTTCTTCTTAATTTTTAAAATATCATTATTTATCTTTTGGATGGAGATAGCCATAAGTTGAAAAGGAAAGGGGAGACAGAGAGGGAGAGAGACAGAGACACTTGCAACCCTGCTTCACCACTTGCAAAGCTTTCCCCCTGTAGGTGGGGTGGGAGCTTGAACCCAGGCCCTTGCACATTGTAACGTGTGCACAACCAGGTGCGCCACCACCTGACCCCTTTATTACTCTTCTTCTTCTCCTGCTACTCCTCTTCTTCTAAAGTAATGGTAAACTGAGGACACAATAAATGAACTTAAAATATATTTTATTACTTTTTTTTTTTTTTTTACCAGAGCACTGCTTAGCTCTGGCTTATAGTGGTGCTGAGGATTGAACCTGAGACTTTAGAGCCTTGCTTTCTGTCTTTTTTTTTTCACAGATGTTTGCATGAAATGAAGTACTATAGGTTACCACCCCCTCTGTCTACTCCCTTGATCTCTCACAGAGGTAAACTGCACTGTGTATTTGTTATCCTTCTAGCCCTTTTTTTTATGTCTGTGCTTAGTGTGTTTTTAAAATATTCTTTAAACTTTTTTTATTATCTTTACTTATTTATTGGATAGAAGCAACTAGAAATCGAGAGAAATGGTGGGGGGTAGAGAGGGAGAGAGACAGAAAGACGCCTGCAGCCCTGCTTCACCACTCGGAAAGCTTTCCCCCTGCAGATGGGGACCGGGGGAATGAACCCAGGTCCTTGCGCAGTGTAACATATGAACTCAACCAGGTGCACCACCACCCAACCTCTTTAAAATATTCTTAAATTGTATGCTAAACATCTATTCTACATTATGCTTTCCACTCAACATATTTTTGAGTCATACTTCATTGATAATCTAGTTCATTTTCTTTAACTGCCATTTCATGAAATACTTATCATCTATCTTCCTTCCCATCTACTTTCTCTTTTTCTATCTATTCCCTCTCTCTAGCTGCTATCTGAACACTCATTTCTCCTTTTAAAATTTATTTATTTACTTATTATTGGGTAGAGACAGAAATTGAGTGGAGGACATGGAGAGGGAAAGAGACAGAAAGACACCTGCAACTCTGCTTCACCACTTTTGAAGCTTTTCCCCCTTGCAGGTGGGGACCAGGGACTTGAATCTGGGTCCTTGAACACTGTAATGTGAGCACTTAGCCAGGTGCACCATGCCTGGCCCCTGAACACTCATTTCTTTATTGAAGAGTTAGGTAGTTTCTCTCCACCGTCACTTGTTCCTTCCATAAGGAACAGCATCTTGTGGGCCTTCCCAGGACCTTGTCCTTACCATAGAGCAGTTATGGTAGGGATAGCCTCAGTCTCTGAAGGGAGGCTTGGAGTATTCTGCTTTGCCACACGAGAATGACTGGTCTTGAAATGAGTGCAGCTTGCACTGTTCCCAGTTGTGACCATGAGCTATAAGCTCAGACCAATAGGGACTTAGAGGTTACACAGGCTCTGATGCTAAATATAAATATATATGGAGCAGGTGGATGGAGGTAAATAGTTAATTTTAGTCACAGTTTTTTTTTTTTCAAGAACAGAAGCTACTCTCTGCCCTAATCCAACTTTCTAGCCCTTTTCCTCAACTCTGACAACATTCTCTCAGACAGTATTCTGTTGTTATCGACGGGCTGGCTTCACGGGCTGGTAACAGACGACCCGGGACTCATGGCTGGTTTGTACGCAGTATCTCTTTATTCATGCAGGACACAGCGCAATCTAAGCCAAGCTAAGCTAAACTAAATTAAAAACTACAATCTTGTCCTTATAAATATACTAGCCCAGTAGGGTGGGAACAGGATGCGACGCAGAGAGGGTGGAGAGAAAAGTGACTGGTGAAAATCAGGGTATGACAAGGAGAGGGGGCGGAGCAGGTGAGAATTCTACCACTAAACCACCAATGCCCTGGAGGGAAGGTGGTGCTTGTTAACAGAGGTTATGTAAATAGAATGAAGTGGTTATGTAAATAGAATAGTGTTAAGCAGGGGGGATTAAACTAATGAAACAGAAGGGGTTTTTAGAAGCATACCAACAGTATTCTTAGGCAATTTCAAGCTAGCTACAAAACTCAAGCAAAATTACCATAGTAGTGTTCCCCCAGTAACATGCCTAAAATGGATTTTCTAGCTTTCTTCTACCCTAAAATCCCTAATCTCATCTACTCTAGTCCTACTTTTTGGTTCCTGTTCATTAACCATTTTGTCTCAATTTAGGTCATGCCACCTTCCAGACACCAAATTAGAGATGCTACCATGATGCCATCCTGACTTCTCTGGGCAGACGACCTCACCAATGTGTCCTTGCATCTCCAGAACTCTGGTCCACTAGGGAAAGATAGAAACAGGCATACCAATGCTCATGTTCAATGGAGAAGCAATTACAGAAGCCAGAACTCCTACTTTCTGCTCCCCCAAAACAACTTTGATCCATACTCCCAGCGGGGAAGAAGTGATAGAATGAAGATAAGAGGACTTTGCACTCCAGCTCCATCAGCACCCAGAGAGAGAGAAGGAAAAGGAGAGGGACATATGAAGGTAGTTATGTTGCCTTGAGTGGCGTAGAGGGAAAGAGAGGATTGAATCAGAAAAAGAAGGGGCAATTATATATAAAGGTGGACAGATAGTTGTAGAGATGATGGTTGGCCCACGTCTAAAACCTGAGGGGAACTGTGGAGGATTGCAGATGGAGACTGAAGATTTAGAACTCTGATGGTGGGGAATGGTGTGGATTCAAGTCCCTGTTGACATATAACTGTAATATGTATATATTTACATTTCCCCCCTTTAATATATATATATGGGCTTCTTCAGGCAACTTAATTATTTTTTGTGAATATTTGTTTGTAGAATTTGTTAAATTCTTGGAATATGTAACACAATCACGTGATAAAAATATTCAAAAGGAACATGAATTTAAAATATAGGAAATTTCCCATTCTGTCCATTCCTCAGTCACCATTCTAATTTCCAGAGATAACCATTATCAGCTTCTTATATCCTTCAGAGATATTTTTTTACACAATTCAAATATATAAGCTACACTTGCATGTCTATAATTACTTTCATATACTTCTATTTTTAATACTTTAATATGTTCAGTATTGTTATGTAGAAAGGCTGTTTATAATGTTTAGTGGGTGCTTGACAAATTATTGGAGCTAGGGAGGTGCCTTGCTGGATAATCTAAGGGGTGCTTTGCAGCTGACTGTCATTGGAATGCCTGCACTCATGTTTCGAGGATAGCAAATATGAATGACATGGTACTCACTCAAGAAGCAATTTGTTTCAGCTTGTAGCTTTCAGGTTTGTAGCTCAGCTTTGGTCACAGATAATTCATGACATCTTCCTGAGATTTCCCCAAGTCAATCTTCTCATATCCAAGCCTCCAACAGGTTTTTTTTTTTTTTTTTTTTTTTAAGGCTACAGCCCATTTTAACCTGTTTATCCACTAGTCCAGGTGTTCCTAATATAATCTTCCTTGGCTGGACATAGGGTAAGCAGCATAGCTTCTGTTCTCTTACTAGAGTCACGTTCTGTTACTTTCAGGCATTTCTTCTTTTTTTTTTTATTATAATTGAAACTATATTTTTCAATGTTTTAAAAAACTATTTATTTTTAATAGAAAAAGAGAGAACTTGGGAAGAGAGGTGGAGATACAATGGAGGGGGAGAGAGAGAGAGAGAGAGATCCAGTACTGCTTTACTGCTCATGAAGCTTCCCCCTACAGATGGGTACTGGAGGCTTATATTCAGGTCTTTGCACACTGTAATGTGTGTGTGTTACCAGATGTACCACTTCTTGATTCTCAATATAAAACAAAAACTACACCCCAAATATTGTTTTTTATCTTGGCATTCTTACTATAATATCCAACTTCTCAAAGTTTTTCTCAAGGCTGTCTCTCACCCCTATAGGAAGAGTCATTTACAAGGAAGTGCTGAAAAAAAAATGCACAGCATATATATGAACAGATATAGGCCCTAGGCCAGATTGATGGGGTAAACAGTGACATTTACATACTTTCCTCATGTTTAGGAGCTACTGTCTGCCCCAATCCAGCTTTTGAGCCCTATTCTCAACTCTGACACTGTCTTCCCAGATAATATTTTTACTCAACTTGCATGTTAGCTACTAGGCACAGAAAAAAATTACTAAAGTCACAGGACCCTTGGGACATATTTTTCTTTTCTTTTTCTTTCTTTTTTTTTTGTCTCCAGGGTTATCACCTGGGCTCGGTGCCTGCACTACGAATCCACCACTTCCTGGAGGCCATTTTTCCCACTGTTGGATAGGACAGAGAAAAATCAAGAGAGGAGGGGAAGACAGAGAGGGGGAGAGAAAGATAGACACCTGCAGACCTACTTTACCACTTGCAAAGTGACTCCCCTGCAGGCGGGGAGCTGGGGGCTCAAACCAGGATCCTTACTCCAGTCCCTGCACTAGGCACCATGTGCACTTAACTTGCTGCACAATGGCAACTGGAAATGTTGGAATTATGTAAACACTGAGCCCTAGCAATAACCCTCTTGGAAAAAAAAAAAAGATTGCTTATTGGTTTTAGGGGAAGCTATAAATTATACATGCTATTTTGGTGGAATTGGATGTTCTCATACTTTTTTTTTTTTTGCCTCCAGAGTTATTGCTGGGGCTAAGTGCCTGCACTACGAATCCTCTGCTCCTGGAGGCTATTTTTTCCCTTTTGTTGCCCTTGTTGTTTATCGTTGTTGTTATTATTATTGTTGCTATTGCTGTCATTGTTGTTGGATAGGACAGAGAGGAATCAAGAGAGGAGGGGAAGACAGAGTGAAGAGAAAGATAGACACCTGCAGACCTGCCTCACCTCTTGTGAAACTACCCCATGTAGGTGGGGAGCCGGGTATTGGGATCCTGAGCCTGTCCTTGTGCTTCTGCCATGTGTGCTTAACCCACTGTGCTACCACCCAGCCCCCAGCATACATTTGATATTTCTTGTCTGTGAGCTCATATTCCATAGGAATTCTTTTAATGGGATGTTGTATGCTTCACATTGGTTTGGTCTCGCTCTCCCCCCACCAGGAGAATTGGTTTGGCCCTTGCTAGTTTCGCGCCTCTCTTTCTCCCCGCCCCCTATGCTATGTAGTTCCGGAGTTCTTGGCGCAGCTGCGTGAGGAGAAGGAGGCAGGAGAGATCTGTGTGGTGATTAGTTTGGGTTAGTTTATGAATCGTTGTTCGTGAATAAAGAAATACAGCGGGGGGTTCCAGGAAGATGGCGGACTGAGAAGCTGCTAGTGGCTGAGCTCTGACCACATCTCCTGGAAACAGTAGGATTTTCTGCCTTTAGTAGGCCAGCCAATAAGGGGTCCTAGCGGTGACACCAAGGAGGTGACTATAACTTAATTTGGGTTAAGAATTAGAGTAGGAAAAAAGGGGAAAATTTTTTTTTCTTCCTTTTAATTTCTTTTTTTTTTTTTTTTTTAAATATTTTATTTTATTTATTTATTCCCTTTTGTTGCCCTTGTTGTTTTATTGTTGTAGTTATTATTGTTGTTGTTGTCGTTGTTGGATAGGACAGAGAGAAATGGAGAGAGGGAGGGGAAGACAGAGAGGAGGAGAGAAAGATAGACACCTGCAGACCTGCTTCACCGCCTGTGAAGCAACTCCCCTGCAGGTGGGGAGCCAGGGTTCGAACTGGGATCCTTATGCCAGTCCTTGTGCTTTGCGCCACCTGCGCTTAACCCGCTGCGCTACAGCCTGACTCCCCCTTCCTTTTAATTTCTAAGCATACCTCCTTCCCCACCCCACCCCCCCAACCAGTCCCTGGGGACTAGCTCCTAGCAGGATATCCTGCTAGGAGCTCCTTTTCTTTACCAAATTCCTGTCCCACCAGGGAGTATCATTAATTCTAAGTCTATACCTTTCTGAAACCTCTGGCCTTTTTTCTTTCTAAGTAGCCAACCCCCCTCACCTCACCCTGCATAGCTAATTAAATAATTAAAAATAAACACATAAAAAAACCCTTTCCTTTCACTGCCCTTTTATGACTGTTCTTTTTCTTATCTTTTTCTTTTCTCTCTCTCTCTCTTTCTTTCTTTATTTTTCTTTTTCTCATTATTGTCATCCTTTCTTCCTTAATCCTACAGCTTCCAAAGTCACAGCCCCCAGCCCCCACACCAACAAACAATGTGCTTTTTTGAATTCACTGATACACATTTGGGAATTTCCTTTCACTGCTCTTTAATTACAGCTCTTTTTCTTATCTTTTCCCTTTTCTCTCTCTTGCCTCTTTTTTTTTTATTTTTTATCTTGTCATACACTTCTTCCTTCTTCTTTGCCTTTCTGTATTTGTGAATTATTTTGGGGAAGAAATCTGACTCAGAGTGGACTCTCTATGTGTTTATCTCTGCTCTAGTTCCCTTTCCCCTCTTGTTACCTCTAGAATATACAGTGGATAGCATATTTGCATAACTGTCTATTCTTGCTATCCTTTCTTTCTTTTCTCTTTCTTCTTCACTGGGATTTGGTTACTATTATTCACAGTCTGGAGAAATTGTTTGGCTAACTAGTAACAATGCTTCAATACTTGCTTCAGTTGCTATTGTAATTCCTGAGGTTGGTGAGTGCAATTGTCATAAAGGTATTTAGTACAGTGTTACTTGTACTCAAGACACAACAACTGAGGAACAACAGAGCATAAAAAAAAGAAACACATAAATAAAAAAATGGGTAGATCAAAAACAAATAAAACTGCTACTCCAATGAATGAAGACAGGAGCCCAGAAGAAACTACAAATCAGCCAGAAGTAACCATAGATAAGAAAAGTATGCAAGCAATAATAAACTTATTAATCACAGAAATGAA
Source organism: Erinaceus europaeus (assembly GCF_950295315.1). Lineage (NCBI taxonomy): Eukaryota > Metazoa > Chordata > Mammalia > Eulipotyphla > Erinaceidae > Erinaceus > Erinaceus europaeus. The sequence continues at coordinate 80,165,552 of NC_080170.1, forward strand.
AACAACATTAGAGGGAAGTAATGGCAGTATTAGGGAGACAACAGTTGAGACCCCCCAACGAAAATACCGATTATCTTGAGGCAATTAGAGAACTGAAAGCTGAAATAGCTGTAATGAAGAAAGAAGCTGAGGCAAGGGAAAGCAGACTAACAGAAGCAGAAAACAGAATTAGTCAGACAGAGGATGAGTTAGAAAAAATGAAGAAAGAGGTGAAAGAGCTTAAAAAGAGATTGAGAGACACTGAAAACAACAACAGAGACATATGGGATGATCTCAAAAGAAGTAACATTCGTATAATTGGCCTGCCAGAGGAAGAAAGAGAGGAAGGGGAAGCAAACATTCTAGAGGAAATAATAGAAGAAAACTTCCCAGACCTGAATAACAGAAAGGACATCAAAATTCAAGAGGCCCAGAGAGTACCAAACAGAATCAACCCAGACCTGAAGACACCAAGACACATCATAGTCACAATGAGAAGAAGTAAGGATAAAGAAAGGATCCTAAAGGCTGCAAGAGAGAAACAAAAAGTCACATACAAGGGAAAACCCATAAGATTATCTGCAGACTTCTCCACTCAAACTCTAGAAGCCAGAAGGGAGTGGCAAGATATCTATGGAGCCCTGAATGAAAAAGGGTTTCCACCAAGGATAATATATCCTGCTAGACTTTCATTCAAACTAGATGGAGGGATCAAAACCTTCTTAGACAAACAACAGTTAAAGGAGGCAACCATCACCAAGCTGGCCCTGAAAGAGGTTCTAAAAGACCTCTTATAAACAAGAACATCACTATAATACTTGCAATATATCAGAGCAAACATTTTTTTTTTTAACAATGGCACTATAATACATTAAATCCATAATATCAATAAACGTCAATGGCTTAAACTCACCCATCAAAAGGCAGGGTGGGGGGATGGATCAGAAAACATAACCCAACCATATGCTGCTTGCAAGAATCCCATTTGTCACAACAAGATAAACACAGACTTAAAGTGAAAGGATGGAAAACTATCATACAGGCTAACGGACCACAAAAAAGGGCAGGAACAGCCATTCTCATCTCAGACACGATAGATTTTAAATTAAATAAAGTAATAAAAGATAGGCAAGGACATTACATAATGATTAGAGGATCAATCATCCAAGAATACTTAACAATTATTAATATCTATGCACCCAATGAGGGACCATCTAAATACATCAAGCACCTACTGAAAGAATTTCAAAAATACATCAATAGTAATACAATAATAGTGGGAGACTTCAATACCCCACTCTCACACTTAGACAGATCAACAAAGCAGAGAACCAATAAAGATACAAGAGAATTGAATGAAGAGATTGACAGACTAGACCTCTTGGACATTTTCAGAGTCCTTCACCCCAAAAAACTGGAATACACCTTTTCAAATCCACATAACACATACTCAAGGATAGACAACATGTTAGGCCACAAAGACAGCATCAATAAATTCAAGAGCATTGAAATCATCCCAAGTATCTTCTCAGACCAAAGTGGAGTAAAACTAACATTTAACAACAAACAGAAAATTATTAAAAGTCACAGAGTTTGGAAACTAAACAACATACTCCTTAAGAACCACTGGGTCAGAGACTCACTCAAGCAGGAAATTCAAATGTTCCTGGAAACAAATGAAAATGAAGACACAACCTATCAAAATATTTGGGACACAGCTAAAGCAGTACTGAGAGGGAAACTTATAGCCATACAATCACATATTAAACACCAAGAAGAAGCTCAAATGAACAACCTTACTGCACACCTCAAGGACATAGAGGAAGAGGAACAAAGGAACCCTAAAGCAACCAGAAGGACAGAAATCACTAAAGTTAGAGCAGAAATAAACAACATTGAAAATAAAAGAACCATACAAAAGATCAGTGAAGCCAAATGTTGGTTCTTTGAAAGATTAAACAAAATTGACAAAACCCTAGCCAGACTCACCAAACAAAAAAGAGAGAAGACTCAAATTAATAGAATTGTAACCGATGGAGGAGATATCACAACTGACACCACAGAAATCCAGAGGATCCTGTGAAACTTTTATGAAGAACTATATGCCACCAAGCTAGAGAATCTGGAAGAAATGGAACAATTCCTAGAATTGTTCTAGAAGCATATGCCCTTCCAAAACTGAACCAAGAAGAACTACAAAATCTAAATGCACCAATCACAGACAAAGAAATTGAAACCGTTATTAAGAATCTCCCCAACAGCAAAAGTCCTGGACCAGATGGCTTTACAAATGAATTCTACAAAACTTTCAGGAAACAGTTAGTACCCATACTTCTTAATCTTTTCCATAAGATTGAAGAAACAGAAATACTCCCTTCCACCTTCTATGAAGCCAACATCACCCTGATACCAAAAGCTGATAGGGCCAGAACAAAAAAGGAAAACTACAGACCAATATCTCTGATGAACATAGATGCCAAAATATTAAACAAGATCTTGCCCAACCAGATACAGCAACATATCAAAAAGATTGTTCATCATGACCAAGTGGGATTCATCCCAGGAATGCAAGGTTGGTTCAACATCTGTAAGTCAATCAATGTCATTCACCACATCAATAAAAGCAAAGCCAAAAACCACATGATTATCTCAATAGATGCAGAGAAAGCCTTTGACAAAATCTGACACCCATTCATGCTCAAAACTCTACAAAAAATGGGAATAGATGGGAAATTCCTCAAGATAGTGGAGTCTATATATAGCAAACCGACAGCCAACATCATACTCCATGGCCAGAAGCTGAAAGTATTCCCCCTCAGATCGGGGACTAGACAGGGCTGTGCACTGTCACCGTTACTCTTCAACACAGTATTGGAAGTTCTTGCCATAGCAATCAGGCAAGAGAAAGAAATCAAAGGAATACAGATTGGAAGGGAAGAAGTCAAGCTCTCACTATTTGCAGATGATATGATAGTATACATAGAAAGACCTAAAGAATCCAGCAGAAAATTACTGGACGTTACTAGGCAATATAGCAAGGTATCAGGCTACAAAATCAATGTACAAAAATCAGTGGCATTTCTTTATGCAAACACTAAATCTGAAGAAGAAGACATCCAGAAATCACTCCCATTTACTGTTTCAGCAAAATCAATCAAACACGTAGGAATAAAGTTGACCAAAGAAGTGAAAGACTTGTATGCTGAAAACTATGAGTCGCTACTCAAAGAAATAGAAACTGATACCAAGAAATGGAAAGATATCCCATGCTCATGGATTGGAAGGATAAATATCATCAAAATGAATATTCTCCCCAGAGCCATATACAAATTTAATGCAATACCCATCAAAGTTCCACCAAGCTTCTTTAAGAGAATAGAACAAACACTACAATCATTTACCTGGAACCTGAAAACACCTAGAATTGCCAAAACCATCTTGAGGAAAAGAAACAGAAATGGAGGCATCACCCTCCCAGACCTTAAACTATATTATAAAGCCATCATCATCAAAACAGCATGGTACTGGAACAAAAATAGGCACACAGACCAGTGGAACAGAATTGAAAGCCCAGAAATAAATCCCCACACCTATGGACATCTAATCTTTGATAAGGGGGCCAAAGCATTAAATGGAAGAAGGAGGCTCTCTTCAATAAATGGTGCTGGGAAAACTGGGTTGTAACATGCAGAAGAATGAAATTGAACCACTTTATCTCACCAGAAACAAAAATCAACTCCAAATTGATCAAAGACCTAGATGTCAGACCAGAAACAATCAAATACTTAGAGGAAAACATTGGTAAAACACTTTCCCACCTACACCTCAAGGACATCTTTGATGAATCAAACCCAATTGCAAGGAAGACTAAAGCAGAAACAAACCAATGGGACTATATCAAATTGAAAAGCTTCTGCACATCCAAAGAAACTATTAAACAAACAGAGAGACCCCTCACAGAATGGGAGAAGATCTTCACATGCCAGACATCAGACAAGAAACTAATCACCAAAATATATAAAGAGCTCAGCAAACTTAGCACCAAAAAAGCAAATGACCCCATCCAAAAATGGGCAGAGGATATGAACAAAACATTCACTACAGAGGAGATCCAAAAGGCTAACAAACGTATGAAAAACTGCTCGAGGTCACTGATTGTCAGAGAAGTGCAAATAAAGACAACACTAAGATACCACCTCACTCCTGTAAGAATGGCATACATCAAAAAGGACAGCAGCAACAAATGCTGGAGAGGCTGTGGGGACAGAGGAACGCTTTTACATTGCTGGTGGGAATGTAAATAGGTCCAGCCTCTGTGGAGAGCAGTCTGGAAAACTCTCAGAAGGCTAGACATGGACCTTCCATATGATCCAGTAATTCCTCTCCTGGGGTTATACCCCAAAGACTCCATAACACCCAACCAAAAAGAGGTGTGTACTCCTATGTTCATAGCAGCACAATTCATAATAGCTAAAACCTGGAAGCAACCCAGGTGCCCAACAACAGATGAGTGGCTGAGAAAGCTGTGGTATATATACACAATGGAATACTATGCAGCTATCAAGAACAATGAACCCACCTTCTCTGACCCATCTTGGACAGAGCTAGAAGGAATTATGTTAAGTGAGCTAAGTCAGAAAGATAAAGATGAGTATGGGATGATCCCACTCATCAACAGAAGTTGAGGAAGAAGATCTGAAAGGGAAACTAAAAGCAGGACCTGACCAAATTGTAAGTAGGGCACCAAAGTAAAAGCCCTGTGGTTAGGGGTAGACATGCAGCTTCCTGGGCCAGTGGGGGGTGGGAGTGGGTGGGAGGGATGGGTCACAGTCTTTTGGTGGTGGGAATGGTGTTTATGTACACTCCTAGCAAAATGTAAATCACTAGTTAATTAATATGAGAGGGTAAATCAATTGTATGTCTCAAAGTTTTTCAAAACACAAACTGAATATTTTTAATATATAGGCTGTGTATTTGATATGCGGACTCTCTCAAAAGTCTAGACCAAGTAGATTAGAAGTATCCAATAGCGTAGCTATATACAAGATACTGGGTACTATACAGCAAACCCTAACAAAAGGACTTTTCAAAGTTAACCCAATTACCAAATAATGTGATGATAACATTAACTATCCATTGTCTTTTTGAACCCTAAGACAGCAGGAACCTCACATCTCCACTATAGAGCCTCTACTTCCCCCAGTCCTGGAACCCTTGGATAGGGCCCACTTTCCCGTATGCCTCTCCCAATCCATATCAAATAATATTGCATCCGCTGACCACAACCTAACCAACGCAACAATTGCCACCTCAATATGCTTCACCTCAGACTGTGTCCAGAGACTTCACATGTGGAATGACAACCCTTCAGGGTGAGACCTTTCCTTTTATAGTACACTCTAGTTTCATGTCAGGTGGTTCACTTTCTAACAAAGTCCCAAAACCTAGATATACACCAGTTTCTGTGAGAGAGAGCTTATGTTCACACGTATCCATAAACTACTGCAAAATATATACCTGAAAGCAGAAGTACACTATAGTTTGCAGTGAGTACCTCCCTAACACTTCCTCTCCACTATTCCAAGCTTTGGGTCCATGATTGCTCAACAATTTGTTTGGCTTCGTATGTTAACTCTCTTTTCAATCACCAGGTTCCTGATGCCATCAGGATGCTAGCCAGGCTTCCCTGGATTGAAGACCCCACCAATGTGTCCTGGAGCTCAGCTTCTCCAGAGACACACCCTACTAGGGAAAGAGAGAGGCAGACTGGGAGTATGGATCGACCAGTCAATGCCCATGTTCAGCGGGGAAGCAATTACAGAAGCCAGACCTTCTACCTTCTGCAACCCTCAATGACCCTGGGTCCATGCTCCCAGAGGGATAGAGAATGGGAAAGCTATTGGGGGAGGGGGAGGGATATGGAGATTGGGTGGTGGGAATTGTGTTGAGTTGTACCCCTCCTACCCTATGGTTTTGCTAATTAATCCTTTCTTAAATAAAGAAAAAAAAAGAAATACAGCTTCACTGCCCAGCTGTGTGTCTCTGGTCGTCTCTGTTACCCGCCCGTGAAGCCAGCCCGGTTAAAACAACAATGGGAGACTTTTCTGCTGGGACTAGATGGTGGACTTCGCTATGGGGTTATTGTCAATATCTGCACAGACTCTGAACCAGGTCTTATTTTACTGTTGGCTTAGGTCTCTCAAGTCATGAAAATAGTGAGGGTTTGGACTCCTTTGTAGTTTTTGGTGTAAGTCTGAGGGCTTTCAGCTTACTTATCTAACTATACTCACACCCATGGCACTAAAGGAAGCTTCGGTGATACGGTTTCTCTCTCTCCATCTTCCTCTCTCTTTCTATTTGAAAAAGTCTGCCAGAAGTGGTGAGTTTTATATAGCCACAACAATGACAACAGCAAAAAAAGTTGACAGGTGTGGAGGGTAGGAAAAAGTCTTTTTTGAGGGAATAAAATAAGTGATTTTAGGGAAATGAGTTTGTTCTGTATCTGGCTCATTGTAGTAGTAACACAACAGTATGCAATTAATTGCCCAAATCCATCACATTTTACAATTAAAATACATAGACTTCATATCCACCCCTTAAAAAAAGCTGGGATCAAAAAGCACTACTGTTTAATTATTTTCTTTATATCTCTTTTTAAGGGAATGTATTAGTACTTATTTATTTTTAATATTTTTATTTTATTTTATTTATTATTGGGTAGAGGCAAAGAGAAATTAAGAGGAGAGGGGGAGACAGAGAGGGAAAGAAACAGAGAGACTCCTGCAGCCCTGCTCCACCACTCATGAAGCTTTCCCCGTGCAGGTGGCGACCAGGGGGAAATGTGTGCACTTACCATATGTGCCACCACCTGGCCCCTCTCATTTATATCTCTCTTATTCCTTTACTTTGCTTCTGCTCTTGCATTTTCTTTTCTCTCTTTCTTTCTTTCTTTCTTTCTTTTTTAAAGATGGTGCAGTAGAATAAAGCATAGGCTCCCAAGCATGAGATCCCGAGTCTGATTCCCAGCATTGTATACACTGGTACACTGGGGTGATGCCCCCCCCTTTCCTCCACTTCTCTCATAAATCAATAAAAATATATCTTTAAAATGTAAGTAGTCAGTGATAGAGAGCAGGGAACAGCTCCACTCTGATATAGCTAGTGTCATGGACCAAACCTGGGACCCTCCATATGAAAGTCTTGTGATCTATTCACTGAGCCACCTCTCTGGCTCCTGCTGTGTCTCTTTTCTTTATTCTGGGGTTAATGGATTAGAGTAAAATTATTGACACATGGGTACAATCTCTCATTTCCCTGTGATAGGTGTCTGCAAAACACTCTCACCCCCAGTTTAGGTTCCCCCCCTCCCATTATGTACAAGGACCCCAAAGCCTCCTCTACCACCCCCTCATTTCCCCTCCTTCCTTGTCCTTTTAATGCAATGCACCAAACCCAGTCCAAGTTTTACTTTGTTTTCCCTTTATATCATTGTTTCTTAAATTCTGCCTATGAATCAGATCAACCTCTACTTTTTGTTAGTCTTAACTGCTATGGCATCACATGGTGCCTAGACAATGGTGTAAGGCTCTATTTGAAGCATGTGCTCAAAGGGAGCACACACAAGATATACCTACTAGCTGCCCTCTGGTGACAGGGAAGATAGGAGGAAACACTGATTGAAGATGGGTCATGGAAAGAAGGCAAGCAATTTCACACTTCATTCATTAAGTAATAGAGATCATTAAGCATATTTATTTATTACCAGAGCACTCTGCTCAGCTCTGGCTTATGGTGATGCAGGGGACTGAACCTGGGATTCTGGAGCCTCAGTCTTGAGTCTCTTTGCATAACTTATGGTCTCTACCCTGCCCCATCAAGCATTTTTTGAGTTGTACAGAAACCAAATATACTTTAGGAAAATAAAACTGGAAGAATTGTGTAGACTCGATTGGAGGAAAAGATACTGGAGATAGAAAGACCAGTTAGGAAGTTATCACAATGAAACAATGAAAAGTTAATCCTGATTGCATGTTGTGGCAAATGAGCTGGAGAAAAATGGGATGGGTATAGCATAACAACTCATAAAATTAATATTCGGAAGAATGGAAGTTCAAGTAAAGGGGAATCAGGTGACTGATGGAAGTGTTTTGTTTGGATTACCAAGAGGATAATTGTGCTATTTTTTTTGGCTCCAGGGTTATTGCTGGGGCTCGGTGCCTGCACCACGAAATCCATTGCTCCTGGAGGCCATTTTTTTCCCTTTTGTTACCCTGGTTGTTTTATCATTGTTGTGGTTATTATTATCGCTGTTATTGACGTCGTCATCGTTGTTGGATAGGACAGAGAGAAACGGAGAGAGGACCGGAAGACAGAGAGGGGGAAAGAAATACAGACACCTAGGGAGTCGGGTGGTGGCACAGTGGTTAAGCACAGGTGGCGCAAAGCAAAACAACCGGCGAGAGGATACCGGTTCAAGCCCCCGGCTCCCCACCTGCAGGGGTGTCGTTTCACAAGCGGTGAAGCAGGTCTGCAGGTGTCTTTCTCTCCCCTCTCTATCTTCCCCTCCTCTTTCCATTTCTCTCTGTCCTATCGTACAACAAAGACATCAATAACAACAACAATAATAACTACAACAATAAAACAACAAGGGCAAAAACAAAGGGAAAATGAATAAATAAATATTTTAAAAAAGAAATACAAACACCTACAGACCTACCTCACCACCTGCGAAGCGACTCCCGGGCAGGTGGGGAGTTGGGGGCTTGAACCGGGATTGCCTGGGATTCTTCCGCTGGTCCTTGCGCTTTGTGCCACATGTGCTTAACCCACTGAGCTACTGCCAGACCCGGATAATTGTGCTATTAGTAGAACATGGGAATACAAGAGGGAGACTGCTTAAGTAAGCAGACACAGATCACATGCAGATGAGAATATGTATGACCCATGTATCAATGACTGTTCTGTAAACTACTCCCCCCTATAAAATGATTTTTTTTTATTTAAGAAAGGATAAATTAACAAAACCGTAGGGTTCGAGGGGTACAACTCCACACAATTCCCACCACCCAATCTCCATATATCCCATCCCCTCCCCTGATAGCTTTCCCATTCTCTATCTCTCTGGGAGCATGGACCAAGGGTCATTGTAGGTTGCAGAAGGTGGGAGGTCTGGCTTCTGTAATTGCTCCCCCAAAATGATTTTAAAAGGAGACAATTCAAAAATGTAACTAGGAAAATCCTGAAGCAAACAGGAACTCTAGCTAAAGAATTTAAGACGTGGTCTGGGAAGTGGCACAGTGGATAAAGTGTTGGACTCTCAAGCATGAGCTCTTGAGTTCTATCCCCAGTAACACATGTACCAAAGGGATGTCTAGCTCTCTCTTTTTCTCTCCTATCCCTCTTATAAATAAATAAAATATTTAAAAAATTTTAAGATTTTACTAATTGTAATGTGGACATCAGAAATCATAGGTCTTAATGTTTCAGTGACCTTAGCTCTAGATATTTAACTTTCAATCATATTTTATAAAAACTTTGTGAAGTAAAAATTGCTAGACTGGCCATTACCATTTCAGTAAAGATGAAGAAAAGACAAGAAAAAAAAATACTGAAGGATATTACTATATCATGGATCTTTGGCACACAAAGAATGAAAAACAAAGCTGGGTAGATGAAGATTTTGCTTGATTTGAAGCATTCCCATCTTAGAACATCATCAATCAGTTAATTATATGTCTTGTTACTTTACTGAGAATCAGTCAGTTAATTATGTGTCTTGTCACTTTACTGAGAAGTATAAGAGTCTATCCCATAGTTGTCAGATGTTCTTTATAAAATCCTTGTAGAATATATATACTATGTACATTGTTAATAAAAATGCTTTATGATTTTTTTAACCAGAGCATTGCTCAGCTCTACTTTATGATTGTGTGAGGGACTGAATCTGAGAGGAAATTTTACAGCTTTACAATTTAGTAGTGGATGAATTGTTAGAAAAAAAATCTTAGTAGTAAATTATTAATTTCTAGAAGTTATTACAGTCAAAATTATGTCATGGCAGGCCAACTTCTGGTTCTCTTCTTTGGTAAAATAATGTTACTCTTAACTTACTTAGTATTAAGTATAAAGTATATAGTCTAAATATTTGATATTTCAAATATATATACTGATTAAGTTCTGATGTTGGGCTTAAAATTGTTTAAACATGCTAAAATTATAATACTTAAGAGATTGTAATCACTTTATCCTATCAGTGTCTTAAATATTGACACACCTGTTTATTAGTAAAGACATTCTAAAATTATAAAGTTTTAGCCATTGGGTTATCAAATGTAAATGAGTTCTAACTTAGTTAATGTTCCTATTTCTCTTGGCCCTGCTGTTGCTGAGACTTGTATTTCTTGTTGGTTACAAGTGAGTGACTGTTATCTGTGCTGCCATGCCAATTCATGCTGCTATGGGTATTGTTGTTGACAATCTTCTGAAGAGCCAATCTTCTACCTTTAACTTGGAGAGATCTTTCTTAACATAAGAGACCCCTAAACCTGTCCAGTTTTGGCTTATGTGCTTTCAAGTAATGTTTTCATGGGTGGGTACTGCCCTTCTCTTTATATGTTATGGGAAATTCTATCTTTTGAGAGTGATTAGTGGGACTCCATGACTAGACTCAAACCTAGTAAGCTTAACAGTCTAGATACTATACATAGACAATTGCTGTCCTTAAGACGTCCTTTATTGTAATTATCAAACAAGTTAATAGTAAAAGCCAGAGGTTAACTTAGATGCCTCTGATAACTTAGGTATATTTCTTAATTTAAGACTGGAATCCATAAATACACCAGCTTAGATTTAAGCCCAGCAGACTATGTAATGGTTATTTGGTTAGTGTTTGGCAAATGGCCTTTAAGGCCTTAACAACTGAGAGGAAGTTTGAGCTTGTCAGACAGAAGAGAGACTACAAAACCTGGTTAAGGGCAAGAGACTGGCTCACCTAATAAAGATAATTTTTGGCCAAAGCCAAGTCATCTAGTAACCTGGGGTCCTAGTTGTGGAATACTTTTGATTCCTCATGGCTAGTATGAGCCTGGATCCCTCTGCCTGTCATTGCTGGTCAGTTCCATTGAGGATGTTTTTGTCAGCCCTTCTGTGGGCCTCTCATGACCTTGTCCTTTCTGAAAATTAACACTGTTAAAGACTGCCCCACTCTCTGAAGGGAGTCTGGGCCACTCTGACACTTGAAGAAGTTTGGTCCTGCAATATGCAGACATGGTCCCAGCTATGACAATAAAGTGTGAGCTTAAACTGACAGGGACCCAGAGGTCATACAGGCTCCTTGCTAAATATTAATAGACAGGTTTAGGGGTCTCTTATGTTAAGAAAGTTCTCTCCAGGTTAAAGGTAGAAGATTGGCTCTTCAGAATATTGTCAACGGCAATACTCATAGCAATATGGCTTGGCATGGCAGCACAGATAACAATCACTCACTTGTGTCACACAGTTAATTAGAAATATTGTTTCAATATGAGAGCCACTCTCTTTGCTATAATCCAGTTCTAGGGTTCTATTTTCCATTTTCTCACAGTTCTTTTTTCTTTCTTTCTTTCTTTTTTTAAAAATTTTTTATTAATGAGCGAGAGAAGGAACCAGACATCACTCAGGTACATGATCTTGAACCTGGGCCCTTAAGCATGGTAATGTGTGTATTCAACAAGGTGTACCACTACCTGGATCCCAATAGTTGTTTTTCTTTCTTTTCTTCTTCTTCTTTTTTTTTTTTTCTTTCAAAACCATTGCTCATTCCTGGCTTATGGTGGTGCTAAGGATTGAACCCAGGACCTCTGATGCCTCAGGCTGTTGAGCTACCAATGGTGCTTTTTCCTCAGCCAAATATTTTTTCATGTGCTTGTTGGTCTTGAAGCTTCTCTTCTTTAGAAAACTGTATTCAAATTGTACACCCAATTTTTGGTGTTTTCATTGAGTTATATGATTTCTTTATAAATAAGTGACATTAATTGCTTGTCAGATGTGTGATGTTCAGATATATTCTCATGCTTACTGGATTGCTTGTTTATCCATGTGTCATTTGCTTTCAGTGTGTAGGAACTTTTTAGTTTGATGTAGTCCTATTTACTTAATCTTGTTTTTGTTTCACATGCTCCTGGAGATGAGTTCTTGAGAGGTTTTACAACCCCAGCAGCCATCAGCATCTAGGGCACTTATGAGGACCACAATAAATATTTATTGAAGGAATGCATACTTTTAAATAAATGAAATAATACATAAATAATTGCAAGGGGTAGATAGCATGCCTGAGTCTACAATGTCCCAGGTTCAATTTCCCACAGCACCATAAACCAGAGCTGAGCAGTGCTGTGGTAAAAAAAAAATTGCAAATATTTGTACCAGGTTTTTAAGACATTTATAAGTTCCAAGTTTAATAGACCCTCATCTTCTGGTATTTGTATGGCCCTGAGAGCTTTAAGCCTTTTACTATGTCAGGTTGGCGTCATGGTAGCATCTGCAACTTAGTGTTTGAAAAAGCATTACAATATAAAGAAGAACAAATTTTTTAATGCTCTGGAACCTAAAGGAAGGAATATAGCAGATGTTGGAAGGAGCTAGGGAGTCCATTTTAGTTATATCCTAAGGAGTCCATGACTTTACTAATATTTGCTTGAGCCTGACAGCTACATGCAGGTGAACCAAAGGTATTACCTTGGGAGATGGTGTCCGGGTTGGAAATAGAACTAGAAAGCTGGATCAGAATAGAGAGTAGCACCCAGATCTGGGAAAACTATATAAATACCATTAATTATAAACCCCATTAACTTGATCTAGGGCCTCTATTCAGTGCAGAATCCCATGCAACCTCTGCATCCCTGTAGATCTGAGCTCACATTCTGTGGTCATAGCTAGGAACATTCTAGGTGTCACCCATTGCCAGACCCATCTTCCTCAAGTGGTAGAGGATTTTGGTCCAACCTCCCTTCTGAGAATGGGGCAGTCCCTACCATTGTTGATTCACTTCAAGGGCAAAGTCCTATGGGGCCCCACATAGGGGTCCATTATGTTGTTCCTGATGGAAGCAACCCAGGTGCCTAACAACAGATGAATGGCCAAGAAAGTTGTGAATATATATATATATATATATATATATATATATTACTCAGCTATTAAAAATAATGAGCCTACCTTCTCTGACTGATCTTGGATGGAGCTTGAAGGAATTATGTTAAGTGAGCTAAGTTAGAAAGACAAAGATGAGTATGGGATGATCCCACTCATAAACAGAAGTTGAGAAAGAAAAACAGAAAAGGAAATGAAAAGCAGAATTTGACTGAGTTTGCAGTATTGCGCCAAAGTAAAAACTCTGGGGAGGGGGGGTTAGATTTTTCAGCAATTTCTTTCCTGGGGATTTACCCAAAGGGAAAAAAAAAAGACACCTATCCAAAGAGACCTATGCACACCCATGTTCATGGAAGCACAATTTGTAACAGCCTAAGCTTGTAAGTAACTTAGATGCCTAATGACAGATGAGTGACTAAGAAAGTTGTAATACACACACACACACACACACACACACACACACACACACACACTGAAATACTATGCATATGTTAAAAATGATGAATCTGGGAGTCGGGTGGTAGCACAGCGGGTTAAGCGCATGTGGCACAAAGTGCAAGGACCGATGTAAGGATCCCAGTTAGAGCCCCCAGCTCCCCACCTGCAAGGCGGTGAAGCAGGTCTGCAGGTGTCTATCTTTCTCTCCCCCTCTCTGTCTTCCCCTCCTCTCTCCATTTCTCTCGGTCCTATCCAACAACTACGACATCAATAACAACAACAGTGATAAAAAAAACAAGGGCAACAATAGGGAAAATAAATAAATATAAATAAAAAAGATAAGCCCATCTCCCTTACCATATCTTGGATAGGACTTGAATGTATCATGTTGCGTGTGAAAAGCCAGAAAGAGAAAGACAAATATTGAATGATCTCAGACATAGGTAGAACCTAAGAAGCAAGGACAGTAAGGGAAAAAATGTGAAACTTGGATTAGGTGTGGCGTATTGCACCAAAGCAAAGGATTCTGAGGATGGAGGGAAATGAATGGGATGGAGAGACTCTGGGCTCCTGATGTATGGTGGAAAAGGACCTAAGTTGTTGTAGAGATCATGAGGGAGATGAGAGGTTATACCTATGTGTCAACAACAGTATTATAAAGAATTAACTCCCAGAAGCCAGGTGGTGGCATGCCTGGTTAAGAGCACACATTACCGGGGTTGGGCGGTAATGCAGCGGGTTAAGTGCACATGGCATGAAGCACAAGGACCAGCATAAGGATGAGGGCTCAAGCCCCTGTCTCCCCACCTGCGGGGGAGGGGTGACTTAATGGGTGGTGAAGCAGGTCTGCAGGTGTCTGTCTTTCTCTCTCCCTCTGTCTCCACTCCTCTCAATTTCTCTCTGTTCTATCCAACAACAATAATAACGACAACAACAACAATAATAATAAGGGCAACAAAATGGGAAAAATGGCCTCCAGGAGCAGTGCAGGCACCGTGACCCAGCAATAACCTTGGAGGCAAAAACAAAACAAAACAAAACAAAACAAAACACATTACAGTAAAGACCCAGGTTCAAGTCCCTGGTCCCCATCTGCAGGGGGAAGGCTTGAGGAGTGGTGAAGCAGGGCTGCAGTTGTCTGTCTGTCTCTTTTGCTTTCTATCTCCCCCTCCCCTCTCAATTTCTCTCTGCCTCTACCCAATAATAAATAAATAAATCTATTTTAAAAAATGATTAACTCCCCCAATGAAATGTAAAAAAATCTATTGTGCAAAAAATATGAATGATCTTAATGTTATTGAACTATATACTTAAAATGGTTAGAATGATATGATATGAATTATGTGATGTATAATTTATCATAATAAGAAGTCTAACCAGGTGATCCAGGAGGTAGCACAATGGATAAAGCATTGGACTTTCAAGCATGAGGTCCTGTGTTCAATCCCTGGCAGTACATGTACCAGAGTGATGTCTGGTTTTTCTTTCTTTAATCCTATCTTTCTCATGAATAAATAAATAAATAATCTTAAAAAGAAAAAAAGTCTAACCAGGATCCATGGACAGCTCCAGTGGAAAGAGTCAGGAGGGTAGGTTATTAGGCTTTGTAGTCAGGATTTTTTGAGATGATTTAGACGAACTTAGCAACATCTGGGTCAGAAGCAGTGCTTACTCACTGTGTTGTTAGGCTTGCTCTTTGAATTCCCAGGCTCCCAACATTGCTACTCACTCACCTTCTTAGTCCTGAAGCCATAATTTTATGTTCCTTGTTTCCCAGTTCTCTCCACTGGAGAAATCTACACACACACACACACACACACACACACACACACACACACTCTTGCACAAAAGATAGTAGCACCTACTTTTAAAAAATTCTTTAAAAAATTTTTTTTAAAAATGCTTTTTAAAAATTCTCTTCACATTTTTATAAATACGAATGCAATTGCATTACTTCCTGGATAGATTCTTTTAACTTTTTTTTTTTCCAGAGCACTGTTCAGCTCTGGTTTATGGTGGTGCAGGGGACTGAACCTGGGACTTCGGAGTCTTAGGCATGAGAGTCTGTTTGCATAACCATTATGCTATCTACCCTCCACCCTAGATTCCTTTAATCTTTTCCCAGTGCATTTAGGGAAAAATGTGGACCTCTGACTAGACACTACAAGGCTTTTAATTATTCATTATTTGCTTAACTCTCCAATCTTATCTCAACACATTTTCCCTCTTCTGTACGTATTGACTCATTCACTTCCCAGAGCTCAGCAAACTTTTTCCTCATTGCAGTCTCTGGATACTTGATTCTTTGATCCAGGAATGCACTTTTCTAGAGTATAGAACAATACCTGACAAATTGTAGGCACGTAATAAGTGTGTATTGATTTGGTAAACAATTGCCCATTTACTGTCTTTCTGCTCCATTAGATTGTATGCACTATGTGTGTGGGGGCTATTTGCTGTCTTTTGTGATCCTGCTGTCGTCCAGCAGAATTTCTAGCACATAGTAAGTATCCAATAAGTATCTGCTGAATAAGTGTATTACTCAGAGAATCCTTAGATTCCTACATAAATACTATGGGCCTAGTCCTCTAATGGATCTCTCTCTTTAACATCACTGATGACCCGCTATTTAATATTTACATCAATGACCTCCCAGAAACTTCTTCAAGGAAGTTCATCTACGCCGATGACATCTGCTGTGCAACTCAGGCATCAAAGTTCGACACCCTCGAGGAAACACTCACGAAAGACATGTCTCTGATATCTGATTACTGTAAAAAATGGCGACTAATCCCTAGCACTGCAAAAACGGTATCATCTGTTTTCCATCTACACCATGCCTCGGCCTCGCGTGAGCTTAATGTGCAGCTTGGCGATACGAGAATACGGCATGAAGCCCAGCCAGTCTATCTTGGCATTACTCTCGATCGCACTCTGTCATTTCACAAACATCTCATAAAAACTGCAGCAAAGGTGGGCGCGAGGAATCACATCATTGTATGACTGGCCAGCTCCTCATGGGGCGCGAGCGCTTCCACACTACGATCATCATCTCTGGCATTATGCTATTCCACTGCAGAATACTGTGCCCCAGTATGGTTCCGTAGCCCCCATGTCCACTTGGTCGATTCCAAATTATATTCCTCCATGAGGATAATTTCTGGAACCATCCGTTCCACCCCGGTCCCATGGCTGCCAGTTCTTAGCAACATCGCCCTGCCAGATATTCGTCGGGATGCGGCATCATCTAAGTTCATTTCCCACGTCTACGCTCGACCGGACCTGCCAATATACGCGGATATCTTCGCCTACCTGTCCAACGCTTGAAGTCTCGTCACCCAATCTGGTCCCCTATGCCTACACTGAACTTCTCTGTTCCAGTCTCTTGGAAACAGAGTTGGCAGTCAGCTGAGGCAAAGAACAAAAACCTCATCACAGACCCCTGCAAGCGTCAACCCGGCTTTGACCTAGCACGTTATGATTGGGCCCTCCTCAATCGCTATCGAACAGGCCATGGCCGGTGCGCCGCTATGTTCCATTGCTGGGGAGCCAGAGACGACCCGAACTGCCCCTGCGGCTACAGATAGACTATGACCCACATAGTCAATGACTGCCACCTCTCCAGATTCAAAGGAGGTCTCAAAACTCTACATCAGGCTCAACCTGACGCTGTTGACTGGCTACGGAAGAAGGGCAAACGCTAGAAGAAGAAACTGATGACCCCATCAGGAATATCTTCATTAACCCTTTTGTTGGTTTCTTCAGGACCTTATCCTCACTATAAACTAGCAATGGTAAGGACTGGCTCACTAAGTGGAGGTAGGCTGGTCATCCTACTCTGCCACTTGAGGAAGACTCGTCCTGCAATGTGTGAAGCCTAGAATGTTCATAATTGTGACCATAGACTGTGAGATCAGACTGACAGAGACCTGGAGGGGCCTGTGCTAAATATAATATACATGGACCCTGGGAAAGATCCATGAGGTAAATACTTAATTGCATTTATGTCTTTTCAAGTTTGGGAGCCACTCTTTGCCCTACCTGTTTTCAAGTTCTATTCTGCACTCTGACACCGTGCTCCCGGACAATACTTCTAGTTAACCTTCATGCTAGTTATCAAGCTTAAGCAAAGATTACTAAAGTCCTGGGCTTCTAAGACCATACCCAAAGTAGATATCCTAGCCTCTTCTTATCATAGGGTCCCTACTCTTATTGTTTCTATTCCTTTCCCTTAGTCCCTGATTGACCCACATAGTCAATGACTGCCACCTCTCCAGATTCAAAGGAGGTCTCGAAACTTTACATCCGGCTCAACCTGACGCTGTTGACTGGCTACGGAAGAAGGGCAAACGCTAGAAGAAGAAGAAGTCCCTGATTATTTTTTTCTTATTCATTTAATTTTTTATTTATAAAAAGGAAACCATAGGATAATAAACCATAGGATTAAAGGGGTACAACTCCACACAATTCCCACTATCAGAACTCTGTATCCCATCCCCACCTCTGATATCTTTCCTGTTCTTTAACCCTCTGGGAGTGTGGACCCAAGGTCATTGTGGGATGCAGAAGGTGGAAGGTCTGGCTTCTGTAATTGCTTCCCTGCTTAACATGGGTGTTGACAGGTTGATCCATACTCCCAGTCTGTCTTTCTCTTTCCCTAGTGGGGAAGGCCTCTGGGGAAGTGGACCTCCAGGACAAGTTGGTGGGGTTGTATGTCCAGGGAAATCTGGTCGGCATCATGGTAGCATCTGGAACCTGGTGGTTGAAAATAAAGTTAACATACAAAGCCAAACAAATTGTTGACTAATCATGGACCTAAAGGCTAGAATAGTGCAGATGAAGAATTGCGGGGGGGGGGGGGGGGGGGGGAGGGGCCTCCATTTTGTAGATAGCTGGTAGGCATATTTTAGTTATATTCCAAAGGGCCTGTGGCTATACTACTGCTTTTTATTTTATTTATTTATTTTTTTGCCTGAGCCTAAAATCTGATATGCAGGTGGATCATAATTATTGTCTGGGGAGGTGATGTCATGGCTGGCAGAAGGACAAGAAAGCAGGATTAGGGAAAAGCTCCCTAATATGAGAAAGGAATATAAATATTGTTGACTGTAAACCCCATTGATTTGATGTGATCTGGAGCCTATATTCAGCTTAGGAGCCTATGTGACCTCTGCATCCCTGTAGATCTGAGCTCACATTCTGTGGTCATAAGTAAATGGAATGGAATTTGAGAATACTATGAAAGGAAAGGAGGTCTCATACAAGTAATGAGGCTGAAAGGTTGACATTCCATGCCTGACATCTCTGAAGTGAAGCATGCTGAGGTGGTACTCCTTGTGTTGATTAGGTTGGGACCGGCAGATGTAATATCATTTGGTATGAATTGAGAGAAGCATGCAGGAAAGTGAGCCTCACCCTAGAGGTTCCAGGACTGGGGGAAATATAGGCTCTATAAAGGAAGTGGGAGGTTCCTGCTGTCTTAGGGTTTAAGAAGACAATAGGTAGTTATTACTATAATCACATTATTTGGCAGTTGGGTTAACTTTGAAATATCCCTTTGTTAGGATTTGCTGTATCATACACAACATCACCACAATTTATGTCCTTTGACATTATTTGTATATAGCTGTGCCACCAATTACTTCTGTTCTCCCTGGGCTTGGTTTTTAAGAGAGTCAACATATCAAAGACTCAGCCTATGTATTACAAAGACTCAGTCTGTGATTTAAAAAGTTTGAGACATTCAATCAAATTTTCCCTTCTCATATTAATTAGTGATTTATCTGACTACAAATTGATAGGAGTGTACATAAACACCATTCCCACCACCAAAAGATTGTGTCCTATCACTCCTCCCCTCCCCCCCCTCCCCCATGAAGCTGAACATCCACCCTCACCCTCATCCCAGGGTTTTTACTTTGGTGCTCTACTCCAAAGTCACTGTTTATTAAACATTTTGTCCTGCTTTATATCTTACCACCTTTCAGCCACCAAATTCCAGAAGCTACATCTTGACTTCCCAGGGCAGAGGACCTCACCAAAGTATCCTGGAACTTCATCTCTCCAGAACCCTACCCCACTAGGGAAAGATAGAAATATGCTGGGGGTCTGGATCCACCTGTCAATGTCCATATCCAGTGGAGAAGCAATTATAGAAGCCAGATCTCTCACCTTCTTTACCCCATAAAGATCTTTGGTCTATACTCTCAGAGAGATAAAGAACAGGGAACCTGGGAGCCGGGCGGTAGCGCAGGTGGTGCTAAACGCAAGGACCCGCATGAGGATCCCGGTTTGAGCCCCCGGCTCCCAACCTGCAGGGGAGTCGCTTCACAGGAGATGAAGCAGATCTGCAGGTGTCTGTCTTTCTCTCCTCCTCTCTGTCTTTCCCTCCTCTCCCCATTTCTCTCTGTCCTATCCAACAACGACAACATCAACTACAACAACAATAAAAAGACAACAAGGGCAATAAAAGGGAAGATAAATAAATAAAAAAATTTTAATAAAATAAAAAAAAAAAGAATAGGGAACCTTTCAAGGGAGGGGATGAGGATTTGGAACCCTGGTGGTGGGATTTGTGTGGACTCGTACTCCTCTCACTCCACAATCTTGTTGAATATTATTAAATCACTAAAAAACAAAGAAAGGTATATACTCATGCTCTTCATATGGATAGCATTACAGATCTTCCCAAAGAGCTTTTATGTAATATGGAAATGAATATTAATTAATTAATTAATTAATTACTTTTTAGCAAAGGACAGAGAGAGAAAGTAAAAGAGAGCACAGGATCAAAGTTTCCTTCAATACTCTGGGGGCCGGCCTCAAACCTGGGTTATGAGCATGGCAAAGTGGCACACTATCCAAATGAGCTATTTCCACAGCCCTTGTAATATGGAAAGTGGAAACTGTAAAGGTCCTAGGTATCCTGTGGGCGAAGATGACAATGGAGTAAAGAGGCAGAGACGTGGGGCTCTGGTTCCCCATTCTTGTTTATATGGGAGTGACTCTTATATGTCCTACAAAGAGTGGTTCTATATAAAAATTGGGAGATTTGCAATCCTTCACTTAAAAAACACAGGGGTTGTGCACCTGGTTGAGTGCACATGTTATAATGCACAAGGATCCAGGTTTGAGTGCCTGGTCCCCACCTGCAGGGGGAAGTTTCATGAGTGGTGGAGCAGTGCTGCAGGTGTCTCTCTATCTCTCTTCCTTTCTATCCCACGCTTCCCTCTCGATTTCTGGCTGTCTCTATCCAGTAAATAAAGATAATAAAAATTTTTTAAAAAAGAAAAAATACTCATTCAAACTTAGTACCTTTTTATAAAAAATTGTAGCACTAGGACTTACAAGATGTGGGATACTACTGTCCTGATTATTATTTTTTTTTGGTGAGAGAAGAAAATCAGAGAGAGATAAAGAGACACTACAGTACTGTTCTAGCATCCATGTATATCCCCCGTATTGTCTGTGTGTTCTCAAGTAATGCTAAGGCTCAAACCCAGGGCCTCAAGCATGAACATGAAGTAACCTACCTGGTGAGCTATCTACTGATCTTAAATCACTTCTTTTTTTTTTTTTTCCTCCAGAGTTATTGCTGGGGCTTAGTGCCTGCACCACAAATCTACTGCTCCTGGAGGCTATTCCCCCCCCCCCCATTTTGTTGCCCTTGTTGTTTTATTGTTGTTGTGGTTATTATCATTGTTGTTATTGATGTCATTGTTGTTGGATAGTACAGAGAGAAATGGAGAGAGGAGGGGAAGACAGAGAGGAGGAGAGAAAGACACCTGCAGACCTGCTTCGCTGCTTGTGAAGCGACCCCCTGCAGGTGGGGAGCTGGGGGGCTCGAACTGGGATCCTTATGCTGGTCTTTGCGCTTTGTGCCATGTATGCTTAACCCACTGTGCTACCGCCCACCTCCCTAATCACTTCTTTTTTAAACAGGACACTACAATCAAATGTGGCAAAGTGATCTGCTCAAGGCTACATACCAGTCAAGGACAGAGGTGGGCTGAAGTCTAGGTTAACTGATGCCTGTTTAGTGAATTCTTAGCTGAATGATAGTAGGAAGCACTGATGTCCATGTCTACATATGAACCAGGACGTGAGTTAAATGTGCTGATTAGCATCCCGACAGATAGATTCCTACTGGGGAATTCCAAGGTAAGAGGTTGGTTATCATCTCTGCTCGCTCTGCTCTGACACCACATAGGAGCACCATGCATAGCACGAGATAAAAATAGAAATTAAGAGATAAGAGGGAGAAAGAGAGAGAGAGAGAGAGAGAGAGAGAGAGAGAGAGAGATGGAGAAAGAGGAAGACCCACATCACTGCTGCACTACTTTTGAAGCTCCCTCCCTGCAAGTGAAGACCAGAGCCTTGAACCCTGGTCCTCATGCAAGACAATGTGTATGTTCAACCAGGTGTGCCACCACCTAGCTCCAGCCTATACAATATTAAAAAAAAATTATTTATTTATTCATTCCCTTTTGTTGCCTTTGTTGTTTTCTTGTTGTAGTTATTGTTGTTACTGATGTCATCATTGTTGGATAGGACAGAGAGAAATGGAGAGAGGAGGGGAAGACAGAGAGGGGGAGAGAAAGATAGACACCTGCAGACCTGCTTCACTGCCTGTGAAGCGACTCCCCTGCAGGTCGGGGAGCCAGGGGCTCGAACCAGGATCCTTAGCCTGTCCTTGGCTTGGCGCCATGTGCGCTTAGCCCGCTGTGCTACCACCTGACTCTCTATACAATGTTTTAATGCAAAGATATTTCAATACATTTTTGTAAAGAAAGGATAAATCATAATCAGCACCTTTGTTTTATTGCTTCAAAAGTGAGTATAGCAATGATTATGACCTCTTTTTTCACAGGACAAAGAAACTGGACATCAACAACCCCAGTGGCTTTTGGATACTTTCAGAACAATGCCGAAAAAAAATCTTCTGTGACTAAAGGAATTGCTCAGACTTTTGCTTCTTACTCTTTTCTGTGAGTTGAGTTGTATTTTTTCCTTTCTGGGGGGCAGGGAAGGACCTACCCATCCTAGATACTTACTAAGTGAACTGGAAATACCAGGGTTTGCTTAGTCAATTTTTATGACTAATAATAAATTCCAGGGTGGGGTAATATTATGCACTCAATATTACTGCACCTCTCCCTAGGGAAGCAATTCTATCCCTGTCAGCTCATGCTCTAGAAAAGTGGACTCGTGCATAAACACAGGTCTCACAAATGCCTCTTGATACATGTTGATTTATGAGTCTGACTTCCGCCTGGATTAATTGTGTTCTGGATTCTACAGATGGTGCTTCCCAACATGTGTTCTTGGACCATCACACCACAAGTTTTTGAGATATTTGTGCAGTGCAGATTACTGAGTCTGTCCCACATTCACTAAATTACAGTACTGTGGAAGTGAGCCCTGGACTCTACATTAAAAGAAGAACTTCCTAGGTGATTCTTATATTACATTTAGATGCCTAGAAACCTATAATGTTGGTGCTGTGGACTTACAGATATTGTAGGGAGGTGAATATCTGAAATAGCTATCAGTTCATTACTGGCTAGGAGCTATTCTTATAAAACAAAAGCAAAGGAAAACATCCCAAGGGCAGACAGTCAGTGTTGGTGACTTTGGGTTATTCATATTAAGTTGGATGCAAGTTGATTCTGTGTTTGTGCTTGTGTTGTAGAATATCCTGCTGGGGTCATGTAATATACCATGTGTAATATACCATGTGTCCTTATGTGGGTTTGTCCAACATGGGCAATACCCCAACTTGGTTAGAAATTTAAAAAAAGTATTTGTTCTATACCAGTGATGATGTCCCAGTCCTGCCTGAGAGTTATGCCTGGGCAGGTAGAGCTCTTTAAGCAACAGGGACAGAGGATGATCACAATATTCCCACATACCACACCATCAGTCAAAAGCCAAATTGATTGGCATTGTTCTGTGACTATGGAATCCCTTTGCCCTCAGTGCCTTTTCTATTTTAGCCTATCTAGTGTTCCCTTTCCCCTGAACTGACCCAGTTACACTGGAAAAAAGGGAAAACATATTAAATATTCTCTTATTTTTGCATCCACTAATAATAAGATCTACTGTGCTCTTATAATGGGCCTCCTGGTGACTGAATTAGAATGTCAGTAACCCTAACCTTATACTAAATGGAAGAAATGAAGTTTTGGCAGGATACATCTAAGAACTTGGAAGCCTCCAACTTAAAGCCTCATGACTCAGAAACCATAGGGCAATTTGGCAGGAATTACTCAAAAACACTGACAGTTACGATTTCATAGGAGTTTTTAAATGCCCTCATAGGTATTGCTTCATCAAAATCATCATCATCCCCTTACTGGATTCTTGCTGACACTTCCTGGCTGGATTTCCTCCTTCTTGAAACCAAACTCTTCCTTATACATTTTGAGAAAATGTTGCACCAGAACTTGAGAATGTAGTGTTATCTAGAATTGAGATGTCATTTAGAATGTCATTTTTAAATTATTTTTAAGTATATGAATATATTGCATTTTATTATGTATTTAAATATTTATATATATTTAAATAATTTTTATTGGGGATTTAGTGGTTCACAGAACAACTGTTGGCACAAGGGCATAATTTCTCATCTCTCAATGATAGGTGTGTGCAAAACACTCTCACCCTCAGTAACATAGGCTTCTTTCCAGCATCATGAACCAGGGCCTCAGTGCCTTCTCTACCCCATTCCTTTCTTTCCCCTCTCAGAGTCCTTTGGTTTGGCACAATACATAGCTCTAAATTTTTAAGAAGCACACTCAAAGCTTGAGTTTCTTCTTGAGCCTTGTTTTCTAGGAGTTCCCTTCAGCTGAGTCCTAGTACCCTTCTATCTAGTCCTCATTTTTGGTTTTTCCCCTCCATGCTCTGGCTCATATTATGTCCCTGACAGATATTTCTTCTCCTTTTCATCATTAATTCATCTTCAGCAGTGCTTAAGAAATCACACAGCCAAATGAACAAATGAAATAAAATAAATCATATAACTGAGAACCTCCTGAGGTTCCCTCATGTGCTTTGTTTGCACTGTCTACTTCTGCTACCCCAGTTATTGCACGTATATTTTATATTTCCTACTATCTGATCTCTTTCATAGCAGTGACTTGTCTGGATCTTTACTCATCATTATCTCTTAAATCAATTAAACATAGCATCTGCCTAGCAAATATGTGGACAAACTCAACAGGTCACACCATTTTCTTATTGGGTGGGTGTAATTATTTAACATAGACTTTTGCAGTTCTTAAAAAGTCATTGGCTGAATATTTGTCTTGGTCAAATTCTCCATTTTGCAGCTGAAATAGCATCAGCATAGATTTACAGGGATTTTTAATTAATGCATTAATGAGACTTTTTATTGCCACTAGGGTTATTGCTGGGGCTCAGTGTTGACATTATGAACCCACTGTTCCTGGAAACTGTATTTTCCTTCCCCCCCCTTCTATCATACTTGATAGGACAGAAAGAAATTGAGAGAGGAGGAGAGATAGAGAAGAAGAAAGACATCTGCAGAGCTGCTTCATTGATCGTGAAGAGTACCCTCTGCCCTTGAGGAGTGGGATCTCAAATCCAGGTCCTTGTGAATGGTGACATATGTGCTCAATCAGATGTGCCACTTCCCATCCCCTCCCTTTGAAATATTTTTTAGGGGGTTGGGTGGTGGTACACCTAGTTGAGCACACATACTACCATGTGTGAGGACCTGGGTGTAAGTCCCCAGTCTCCACCTGCAAAGGGGAAGCCTCACAAGTGGTGAAGCAGTGCCACAGGTATCTCTCTTTCTCTGTCTCTCTGTATCTCCCACCCCCTCAATTTCTCTATATCCTATCAAATAAAAATAAATAAAATAATTTTTATTAGTGATTTACAAGTATATCAGATAATAGTGGTAGAGTTCCTCACTGTTCCCACTACCAAAGTTCTATGTCTCCTCATCCCCAAAGATAACCACCATATTCTCTCAAGGTCTTAGAGAGGGGTTGGTTAGATTTTGTGTGTGCATTTTTTTAAAATTCTTTTTTCTTTTATTTTTAAAATTTCTTTATTGAGGGACTAATGGTTTAAAGTCATCAGTAAATACAACAGTTTGTACATGCATAACATTTCCCAGTTTTCCACATAAAAATACAATCCCCACTAGGTCCTCCTCTGCCATCGTGTTCCAGGACCTGAACCCTCCCCCCACCCCAAGTCTTTTACTTTGGTGCAATACACCAACTCCTGTCCAAGTTCTGCTTAGTGTTTTACCTTCTGATCTTGTTTTTCAACTTCTGCCTATGAGTTAGATCATCTCATATTCATCCTACTGTTTCTGACTTAGCTCACTTAACATGATTCATTCAAGCTTCATCCAAGATAGGCTGAAAAAGGTGAAATCAACATTTTTAATACCTGAGCAGCATTTCATTGTGTATATATACCACAGCTTGTTCAGTCACTCATCTGTTGTTGGACACTTGGCTTGCTTCCAGGTTTTTTTTTTTTTTTTTTTTAGCGTTCAAAGTCCATCAATTTATTTTGGATGACGACATCTCTGAGGTCCTCATATAACATATACAAACTCTTAAGGTAAAGTATTTATTATGTGAGGTGAACAAACACTTGATGAGCTCCGCCTCACTCACACAAAGTCCTCATGGATGCCACATCTGTTCAATGGTGTGCTGCCAGCTAATAGAATTCCAAAACCTGCCTATGGTACAAGGGGAATTTTCATTTCAGCTTCCCCTCCCATCCCATGTGTGGATATTTTTGGAAGTAGGGTTTTTCTTTCCATCCACTGAGAGAGAACTGTGAAAATTCCAATGTGCTGCAGTGTCACAGCCAGGGGCTCCTCTGAGCCCAAGTACCATGAATGATAGATGGACCTGTCAAGGCCACAGCAGCGGACAGAGAGAGAGCTGGCACAAGTTCATTGTGATTGAAAGAAATCTCAAATACTTATTTCATCTCTTCTATTAACTTTACTCACATTTTCAACATGCAGCCAAGAATGAAGCTTTGACAGAGAGCCATGAATTCACACAGCCCAGCATTGTCACTTGCCGGCAGCAACAACTCCTCAATGACATAGGAACATACATGCTTTTTCTTGAGCTTTTCTTCACTGAAGAGCAAGAAAAATATTTGAAGGAGTTCTCCATACCTCAAATCCATTTGCCATAAATCTCTTGAAATTATTGCATTTAATTTTGCTTGATTTATGGTAAATAAATAAGATCAACTTAGTTCCTTAACTAAAACAGTTAAGTGCAGATTTAAAAAAATCGCAGTGATGACAGAGTTAATACATATTTCACCACAAAATACCTGCTTATGAGAAGAGATGTTAAGCACTAAAAAGGATTTACATTTAACATGGAACGTCTGGCATGTAGGCAAATATTTATGTTTGATTTATAGCAGAAGTTGCACATGTTCAGAGGGACTCCCTGGCCCATTTTACTGGCCACTCACTAAGCTGCTGAAATATGTACAAATATTCTCTTACAAAACTTACCCATAGCAAAACAGACACAAAAATGAGGTAAATACTATGGGCAAGGTGATAGTCCTCAGAAAGTCTAAAAGTCAGATGTCTTTTTGGTAAACTTTTCCTTCCAAGCAAGTTTTAAAAGCTGTAACTATGAAGTGCTGGAAGGACTGAATTCTGTCTTGTCCACCAGTGAAGCATCCCCACTGTGCTACACTGAAACACCCCCCCTTTCCAACAGGCAGACCACCACAGCCATCAGCTAGAGGAGGGGCACAGGGTGAGCCTTGCCTCTTGTAGAAGTGCTTTCTGCTGACAGTGGATTTTTACATTATGTATGGAACAACATTTCTATTCTTGCAATAGTTAAGCAGGTTGTGACAGGTAGATGACATCTGTAAGTCACATGAATAAAATTCACAGTTGTCTAAGAGTCGATGAAAATGAGGACCAAATCTGACCAAAAAAGAGTAAACTTATCCCATTTTCTGCTTACTCTTCCCCATTCAAATAATCATATATAGATAGGCACTTAGAACTGGGAAGACAGAGCACTCTTCCTTTTTAAAATTTAACTCCGATACTAGTACAGGTTTTTTGCTCCTGATATGAGTGCCATTGAATATATTGCTAAGTTTGAAGCAGAGGCGAAGCGATTTGCTTCTTCTTCTAGCATTTGCCCTTCTTCCGTAGCCAGTCAACAGGTCAGGTTGAAAGCTGTCAGGAGCTGCTTGTTGCTGGCTTTGAAAGTGACTGGGATCCATGTGGATTCAGTCTGCTGGGAAGGATCGTCAGTTTCCCCAATGAATGGGTACTCACCGGATGCACCACGAGAAGGTTGATCCAATGCATCCCAGCGATTTGCTGATAACAGTTTTCAAAGGGGATGTAAATGTTTCTCCGAAGTTTGTTGCTGTCATGGTTCAGGTTTCTAAAAAGCTGAAAAATTTGCGAGATCCTTCCCCATCTGGGAATATTGCTCCTTAAGCTTCTCCATGGCCTTTCTGTATTCACTTCAGTCTGCTTTTTGTGTTGTTCTTTCATGAAAATTTCCCACTGGATCACATGCTGCTTTTCACTAGTTATTAAATGGTCATTATGAATCTTTCTTCGTTCCTGCTCCCTCTGTTGGAGTCTACAGACTGAATTAGTGGCTGTTTGCAATCTCCGGAGGACCGGGCTCAAGCTGCCCTGCATTGTTTCTCTACATCTGGGAAGTGTATGTTCATTTGTCTCTGGATCATATTCTTCAGATTCTCAAGAACCCGCATTTCTCGAAGACCACGTTTTTCTTCAAATTCTTTCACAAAATAACGAGTTTCACCTTGAATAACTGGTCTGTGGTCTAGTAGTCTTGAATGAATTTCAATGAAGTCTCGGTCGCTGTTCATTTCGGCCACTCCGCCCCTAACCCAAGATCTGCTGCGCCTGTGCACATGTATGCTGCCCATCTGGGCCCGCTTCCAGGTTTTGACTATTACAAATTTTGCTGCTATGAACATAGATATATACACAAACCTTTTTGGATGGGTGTGTTGGGTTCCTTAGGATATATCCCCAGGAGAGGAATTGCAGGGTCACAGGGTAGGTCCATTTCTAGCCTTTTGAGAGTCTCCACATAGCTCTTCACAGGGGTTGGACCAATTTACATTCCCACCAGCAGTGCAGTAGGGTTCCTTTGCCCTCACAACCTCTCCAACATTTGTTGCTGCTATCTTTTCTAATGTATGACATTCTCACAGGAGTGAAGTGGTATCTCCTTTGTTTTCTTTATTTGCATTCCTGTAACAATCAATGACTTGGAGCTTTTTTTTTTTTTTTTTATGTCTGTCTGCCTTTTGGATCTCTTTTTTGGTAAATATCCTGTTCATATCCCCTCCCCATTTTTGGGTGGGATCATTTGTTTTCTTGTTGCTAAGTTTGGTGAGCTCTTTATATATTTTGATTATTAAACTCTTGTCAGATGTATGGCATGTAAAGATCTTCTCCCACTCTGTGGGAGTTCTCTTTGTGTGGGTGGTGGTTTCTTTTGATGTACAGAAGCTTTTTAATTTGGCGTAGTCCCATTGGCTTATTTTTGTTTTAGTCTTTTTCATAACTGTATTCGTATCATTGTAGATGCCTTTAAAATTTATATGGAAAAGAGTTCTGCCAATATTTTCCTCTAAGTATCTGATATTTTTTGGTCGAAGGATCCAAGTCCTTGATCCACTTGGAATTTAGTTTTATGTGTGGTGAAATATGGTAGTTCAGTTTCATTCTTCTGCATGTTTCAACACCATTTGTTGAAGAGACTCTCCTTTCCCCATTTAATAGTCTGGGCAACTTTGTCAAAGATTAGATGTTCATAGGTGTGGGGGCTCTTTTTATTTTATTTATTTATTATTGGATAGAGACTGAGAATTTGAGAGGGAGGGAGAGGTAGAGAGGGGGAGAGACAGACACACCTGTAGCACTACTTCACCACTCGTGAAGCTTTCCCTCCCAGTAGGTGGGGACCAGGGCCTTGAACCTGGGTCCTTGTGCACTGTAATGTGAGCATTTGACCAGGTGCACCACAGCCTGACCCCTTGTAGGTGATTCAATTCTATATATTCCACATGGGTGAAACCATCTGTAAGTTGTCTTTCACTTTCTTACTTGCTTCAATAAGCATAATCACCTCTAATTCCATTCATTTTGTCCTAAATGGCACAATATCATCTTCTTTTTTAATTGCTGAGTAGTAGTATTCCATAGAGTATATATCCCATAACCTCTTTATCCAGTCATCTTTTGATGTGCATTTAGCTTACTTCCATATTTTGACTATTGTGAATAGTATAGCTATGAATACGTGGGTGAATATGTCTAAGACTAGTTCTGAGTATAGTTTTCATTTTCTTTTCTTAAGAATCTCCAAATAAGGACTAAGGAGACAGCATAATGGTTATGCAAATAACTTGTATGCCTGATGCTCCTGTGGTCCCAGATTCAATCCCCAGCACCACCGTAAGCCAGAGCTGAGCAATGCTCTAGTCTATCTCTTAGTATCTTTCTTTCTTTTTTTTTTTTTTATTTAAGAAAGGATTAATTAACAAAACCATAGGGTAGGAGGGGTACAACTCCACACAATTCCCACCGCCCAATCTCCATATCCCACCCCCTCCCCCGATAGCTTTCCCATTCTCTATCCCTCTGGGAGCATGGACCCAGGGTCATTGAGGGTTGCAGAAGGTAGAAGGTCTGGCTTCTGTAATTGCTTCCTCGCTGAACATGGGCGTTGACTGGTCGGTCCATACTCCCAGTCTGCCTCTCTCTTTCCCTAGTAGGATGGGTCTCTGGGGAAGCTGAGCTCCAGGACACATTGGTGGTGTCTTCAATCCAGGGAAGTCTGGCCGGCATCCTGATGACACCTGGAACCTGGTGACTGAAAAGAGAGTTAACATACAAAGCCAAACAAATTGTTGAGCAATCATGGACCCAAAGCTTGGAAAAGTGGAGAGGAAGTATTAGGGAGGTACTCACTGCAAACTCTAGTATACTTCTGCTTTCTTACTTTGGTGCCATACTCCAAACTCAGTCAATTTCTGCTTTGCGTTTCTACTTCTTTTTTTTTTTTTTTTACATGCATAACATTCCCCAGATTCCCATTTAGCAATACAACCCCCACTATTTCATTCATCATTTTTC
Organism: Erinaceus europaeus; assembly: GCF_950295315.1. Classification (NCBI taxonomy): domain Eukaryota; kingdom Metazoa; phylum Chordata; class Mammalia; order Eulipotyphla; family Erinaceidae; genus Erinaceus; species Erinaceus europaeus. Next base: position 80,196,273 of record NC_080170.1, read on the forward strand.
ATGGACCTGTATTCTCCCCACCCACCCACCCACCCCAGAGTCTTTTACTTTGGTGTCATACTCCAATTCCATTTCAGGTTCGACTTGTGTTTTCTTTTCTAATCTTGTTTTTCAACTTCGGCCTGAGAGTGAGATCATCCCATATTCATCCTTCTGTTTCTGACTTATTTCACTCAACATGATTTTTTCAAGGTCCATCCAAGATCGGCTGAAAACGGTGAAGTCACCATTTTTTACAGCTGAGTAGTATTCCATTGTGTATATAGACCACAACTTGCTCATCCACTCATCTGTTGTTGGACACCTGGGTTGCTTCCAGGTTTTGGCTATTACAAATTGTGCTGCCAAGAACATATGTGTACACAGATCTTTTTGGATGGATGTGTTGGGTTCCTTAGGATATATCCCCAGGAGGGGAATTGCAGGGTCATAGGGTAGGTCCATTTCTAGCCTTCTGAGACTTCTCCAGACTGTTCTCCACAGAGGTTGGACCAATTGACATTCCCACCAGCAGTGCAGGAGGGTTCCTTTGACCCCACATCCTCTCCAGCATTTGCTGCTGTTACCTTTTCTGATGTGTGACATTCTCACAGGAGTGAAGTGATATCTCATTGTTGTCTTGATTTGCATTTCTCTGACAATCAGAGACTTGGAGCATTTTTTCATGTGTTTCTCGGCCTTTTGGATCTCTTCTGTGGTGAATATTCTGTCCAAGTCCTCCCCCCATTTTTGGATGGGGTTATTTGTTGTCTTGTTGTTGAGTCTGGTAAGCTCTTTATATATGTTGGTTATTAAACTCTTATCTGATGTATGGCATGTATAGATCTTCTCCCATTCTGTGAGGGGTCTCTTGATTTGGGTAGTGGTTTCTTTTGCTGTGAAGAAGCTTTTTAATTTGATGTAGTCCCATAGGTTTATACTTGCCTTAGTCTTCCTTGTAATTGGATTCGTTTCATTGAAAATGTCTTTAAAATTTATGCGGAAAATAGTTCTGCCAATATTTTCCTCTAAGTATCTGATAGTTTCTCGTCTAACATCCAAGTCCTTGATCCACTTGGAATTTACTTTTGTATTTGGTGAAATACAGTGATTCAGCTTCATTCTTCTGCATGTTTCAACCCATTGTTTCCAACACCATTTGTTGAAGAGACTTTGCTTTCCCCATGTAATAGTCTGGGCCCCTTTGTCAAAGATTAGATGTTCATAGGTGTGGGACCTCATTTCTGGGCTCTCAATTCTATTCCACTGGTCAGTGTGTCTGTTCATGTTCCAGTACCAAGCAGTTTTGATGACAATGGCCCTATAATATAGTTTGAGATCTGGCAGTGTGATGCCTCCTCCTGTTCTTTTTTCTCAAGATTGTTTTGGCAATTCTAGGTCTTTTCTGGTTCCAGATAAACATTTGTAGCATTTGTTCTATTCTCCTAAAAAATGTGCTTGGGATCTTGATGGGGATAGCATTAAATTTGTAGATGGCTCTGGGTAATATATTCATTTTGATGATGTTAATTCTTCCAACCCATGAGCATGGAATATCTTTCCACTTCTTTGTGTCTTTTTCAATTTCTTTGAGTAGTGACTCATAATTTTCAGTATACAAGTCTTTCACTTCTTTGGTTAGGTTTATTCCTAGATATTTTATTGTTTTTGTTGCTATAGAAAAAGGAACTGATTTCTGGATTTCAATTTCTTCTAACTTAGTGTTTGCATAGAGGAATGCCACTGACTTTTGAATGTTAATTTTATAGCCTGACACATTACTGTATTGCCTGATGATTTCCAAAAGCTTCTTGCTGGATTCCTTAGATTTTTCCATGTATACTATCATGTCATCTGCAAATAAGGAGAGTTTGACTTCTTCTCTTCCAATCTGTATGCCTTTAATTCCTTGCTCCTGCCTGATTGCTATGGCAAGAACTTCCAACACTATGTTGAATAATAATGGTGATAGTGGGCAGCCCTGTCTAGTACCTGATCTGAGGGGAAATGCTTCCAGTTTTTCACCATTGAGTATGATGTTGGCTGTAGGTTTGCTATATATAGACTCCACTATCTTCAGGAATTTTCCATCTATTCCTATTTTTTGTAGTGTTTTGATCATAAAGGGATGTTGGATTTTGTCAAAGGCTTTCTCTGCATCTATTGATATGACCATGTGGTTTTTGGTCTTGCTTTTGTTGATGTGGTGGATCACATTGATTGATTTACGTATATTAAACCAACCTTGCATGCCTGGGATAAACCCCACTTGGTCATGATGAACCATCTTTTTGATATACTGCTGTATCCGGTTGGCTAGAATTTTGTTCAATATTTTCGCATCTATGTTCATCAGAGATATTGGTCTGTAGTTTTCTTTTTTGGTTGTGTCCCTGTCTGCTTTTGGTATCAGGGTGATGTTGGCTTCATAGAAGCTGGCAGGGAGTATTACAGTGTCTTCAATCTTCTGGAAGACTTTTAAAAGTAGAGGTATTAGTTCTTCTTTGAAAGTTTTGTAGAATTCATTTGTAAAACCATCTGGTCCAGGGCTTTTATTTTTGGGAAGATTTTTGATAACTGTTTCAATTTCATTAGCTGTGATGGGCCTGTTCATGTTATCCACTTCCTCTTTACTTAGTTTTGGAAGTTGGTAGGTATCTAGGAAATCATTCATTTCTTCCAGGTTCTCTAACTTGGTGGCATATAGTTGTTCATAGAAGCCTCGCATGATATGTTGAATTTCTGCAGTGTCTGTTGTGATATCTCCTCTTTCATTTACTATCCGATTTATTTGGGTCTTCTCCCTTTTTTGTTTTGTGAGTCTGGCTAAAGGTTTGTCGATTTTGTTTACTCTTTTGAAGAACCAACATTTACTTTCATTGATCTTTTGTATGGTTTTCCTATTCTCAATGTTATTTATTTCTGCCCTAACTTTAGTAATTTCTGTCCTTCTGGTTGCTTTAGGGTTCCTTTGTTGTTCTTCTTCTAGGTCTTTAAGATGTGCAATCAGGCTGTTTATTTGTGCCTTTTCTTGTTTCCTAGTGTGTGCTTGTATAGCTATGAACTTCCTTCTTAGGACTGCTTTAGCTGTGTCCCAAATATTTTGATAGCTTGTGTCTTCATTTTCATTGAACTCTCGAAACATTTTGATTTCTTCCTTGATTTCCTCTTTGACCCAGAAGTTGTTAAGAAGTGTACTGTTGAGCTTCCACATTTTGGCACTGTTACTAATCTTTTGTTGATTGTTAAGTGTTAGTTTAATTCCACTGTGGTCTGAGAAGATGCTTGGGATGATTTCAGTGCTCTTGAATAGGCTGATGCTGTCTTTGTGGCCTAACATATGGTCTATCCTTGAGAATGATCCATGTGGATTTGAGTAAAATGTGTATTCCAGTTTCTTAGGATGAATGACTCTGAAAATGTCCAATAGTTCTAGTTTATCTATCTCTTCATTTAGCTCCCTTATGTCTTTACTGATTTTCTTCCTGGATGATCTGTCAAGTTGAGATAGTGGGGTGTTGAAGTCCCCTACTATGATTGTGTTACTGTTAATATATTGCTGTAGCTCTTTCAGTAGAAGTTTGATGTATTTAGATGGCTTCTCATTGGGTGCATAGATATTAATAATTGTTAAGTCCTCTTGATTGACTGATCCTCTGAGCATTAAGTAGTGTCCATTCCTATCTTTTTTAATCTTATGTATTTTAAAGTCTATCATGTCAGATATGAGAATAGCTGTTCCTGCCCTTTTTTGTGGGCCATTGGCTTGAATGATAGTTTTCCATCCTTTCACTTTAAGTCTGTGTTTGTCTTGTTGCGTTAGGTGAGTTTCCTGTAGACAACATATTGTTGGGTTGTGTTTTCTGATCCATCTTCCTACTCTGTGTCTTTTAATAGGTGAATTCAGGCCATTCACATTTATTGATATCAAAGATTGAAGATATTTTAACGCCATTCTTGTAGAGTTTTAGAGTGTTTTGATATATGTTCTATTTGTGGTGGTCTGGTTGTTTATAGGAAACCTTTCAGAACTTCTTTCAAGGCAGGCTTGGTGATGGTTGCTTCCTTCAACTGTTGCTTGTCTGAGAAGGTTTTGATGCTTCCATCTAGTCTGAATGACAATCTAGCAGGATATAGTATTCTTGGCTGAAAGCCTTTCTCATTGAGCACTCGATAGATATCTTGCCATTCTCTTCTGGCCTGTAGTGTTTGTATGGAGAAGTCTGCTGCTAATCTTATGGGTTTTCCTTTGTAGGTGACTCTTTGTTTTTCTCTTGCAGCCTTGAGGATCCTTTCTTTATCCTTATTCCTTTCCAATCTAAGTATGACATGTCTTGGTGTCTTTAGGTCTGGGTTAATTCTGTTTGGGACCCTCTGGGCTTCTTGAATCTTTATGTCTTTGGTGTTGTCTAGACTAGAGAAATTTTCAGCTATTATGGCCTGGAGAATGCTTTCTTCCTCCCCTTCTCTTTCTTCCTCTGGTAAGCCAATAATGCGTATATTGTTTCTTTTGAAGTCATCCCATAGGACTCTGTTGTTGTTTTCAGCATCTCTTAATCTCTCTCTTTTTTTTTTTTTTAATTTTTTATTTAAGAAAGGATTAGTGAACAAAAGCATAAGGTAGGAGGGGTACAACTCCACACAATTCCCAACACCCAATCCCCATAACCCACCCCCTCCCCTGATAGCTTTCCCATTCTCTATCCCTCTGGGAGCATGGACCCAGGGTCGTTGAGGGATGCAGAAGGTAGAAGGTCTGGCTTCTGTAATTGCTTCCCCGCTGAACATGGGCGTTGACTGGTCGGTCCATACCCCCAGTCTGCCTCTCTCTTTCCCTAGTAGGGTGTGACTCTGGGGAAGCTGAGCTCCAGGACACATTGGTGGGGTCTTCAATCCAGGGAAGCCTAGCCAGCATCCTGGTGGCATCTGGAACCTGGTGATTGAAAACAGAGTTAACATATGAAGCCAAACAATTTGTTGAGCAATCATGGATCCCAAGCTTGGAATAGTGGAGAGGAAGTGTTAGGGAGGTACTCACTGCAAACTCTAGTGTAGTCCTGCTTTCAGGTATATATTTTGCAGTAGTTTATGGATACGTGTGCACATAAGCTCTCTCTCACAGAAACTGGTGTATATCTAGGTTATGGGACTTTGTTAGAAAGTGAACTACCTGAGATGAAATTTGAGTGTACTATTAAAGGAAAGGTCTCACCCGAGTAATGAAGCTGAAGGGTTGTCATTCCACACGTGAAGTCTCTGGATACATTCTGAGGTGAAGCATGTTGAGGTCTTAATCTCTTTTTGAGATCTCTTACTTCTTCTTTAGTTGTCTCTAATTCATCCTCAATCTTGCTAATTCTGTCTTCAGCCTCATTGATTCTATTCTCTCTGCCCTCTACTGCTTTCTGGAGTTCATCTATTTTGTTGCCCTGCTCTGATACTGTTTTAGCTTGTTCAGCTAGTTGCCTTCTTAGCTCAGCAATTTCAGCTTTCAGCTCTCTAATAACCATGAGATAATTAGAATTTTCTTCCATATTCTCATTTGTTGTTCCTGCAGTTCTGATTACAATTTTTTCAAATTCTTTACTCACTCCTGTTATTATTTCCTTAGCTAATGTTTGGATGTTGAACTTGTTTTGTGCTTTGCCCTCTGGAGGACTTTTAGCTGGACTCTTGTCCTGGTTCGAGTCTCCATTATTTTTTCTTGTTGTTTTAACCATTTTATATAAGTTAACAGTTTTTCAATCCCTGAGTTGGAGTTCAGTGGTGTAAAAGCCTTTTTTTTTTCCCCTGTAGGCTATGGTAGCCTGAGGGCTTTTAAACTATCAATAGGCTTCTTGGCTTAATCAATGACTCCTGACCAAGAGATAAAGCAGGGTGTGGCAGAGATAATCCAGTGGTTATGCAAAGAGACTTTCACAGCCCTTCAGCTATGCCACCGAGGTATAGGTCTTCTCCTGAGTTTCCCGGTTAGATCTCTGTGCCCTGGTGTCCCTCCCTGTTGCTGCTCCAGATTCTGACGGTAGTAGCAATGGAGACTCAGAGTTGTACTTGGTGAGTCTCTGGGGAGTCCTTTCCTCCCTTCAGCTGTCCCCTTGTTGGTGGAGCAGACTGGAGGTGGTGTCTCCACTGACAAACTGTCGAACTGTTAGCAGTCACTTAATCTCTCCTTAGGCCCCTCTCTCCTCTCTGTCACCAGCCACGCGTGTTTGTAGTCACGGGTGATTTACTGGGTTTCTGTGGTCATTCTAGTCCTGTCTTGTTTCGGTCCGGGTGGTCTCCTTTGGTATTCCTAGTTGATCCGGGAGAGGAGAGGAGAGGAGAGAAAGCGATCTGCTGCTCGTAGCTCCGCCTCCGGAAGTCCAGTCCTTCTGGTTCTTTAGGGTTCCTTTATTCTTCTTCTAGGTCTTTAAGATGTGCAATCAGGCTGTTTATTTGTGCCTTTTCTTGTTTCATTATGTGTGTTTGTATGGCTATGAACTTCCCTCTCAGTACTGTGTTAGCTGTGTCCCAAATATTTTGATAGCTTGTGTCTTCATTTTCATTGAACTCTCAAAACATTTGATTTCTTCCTTTATTTCCTTTTTGACCCAGTAGTTGTTAAGTAGTGTACTGTTGAGCTTCCACATTCTGGGACTATTACTAATCTTTCTTTGATTGTTAAGTGTTAATTGAATTCCACTGTGGTCTGAGAAGATGCTTGAGATGATTTCAATGTTCTTGAATTTGCTGATGCTGTCTTTGTGGCCTAATATATGGTCTATCCTTGAGAATGACCCATGTGGACTTGAGTAGAATGTGTATTCCAGTTTCTTAGGATGAATGACTCTGAAAATGTCCAATAGTTCTAGTTTATCTATCTCCTCATTTAGCTGCCTCATTTCTTTATTGATTTTCTGCCTGGATGATCTTTCAAATTGAGAGAGTGCGGTGTTGAAGTCCCCTACTATGATTGTGTTGCTGTTAATATATTGCTGTAGCTCTTTCTGTAGATGTTTGATGTATTTAGATGGCTTCTCATTAGGTGCATAGATGTTAATAATTGTTAAGTCCTCTTGATTGACTGATCCTTTGAGCATTAAGTACTTTCTATCTGTATCTTTTAAAATTTTATTTATTTTAAAGTCTATAGTGTCATATATGAGAATAGCTGTTCCTGCCCCCTTTTGTGGTCCTTTGGCTTGTATGATAGCTTTCCATCCTTTCTCTTTGATTCTGTTTGTCTTGTTGAGTTAGGTGGGTTTCCTTACTGGTGGCGGGGTTGGCGATAGGGGTGGGATATGGGGTCATAGCTCACTCACTAAACTACATAGTACTATGCCCAAGGACTTGGGTTTGAGCCCCTGCTTCCCAATTGCAGGGAGATGATTCATGAGTGGTGAAGCAGGTCTGCAGTTGTCTCTCTGTTTTTCTCTCTTTCTATCTCCAACTCCTTCTTCAATTTTTTTCTGTCCTATCCAATAAGAGAGGGGTGGAAAGAGGGGAGGAAGGAAACAATGGCTTTCAGAAGTCTTAGACTCATCATAGTGCTGGCACAGAACCCAGGTGATAACCCTGGTGGTAATTAAAAAAAAAAAAAGGGAGAAAGAAGGAAAGAGAGAAAGAAGAAAGAGTTGGAGAGAGAGTCTGGCAGTAGCCCAGAGTGTTAAGCGCATGTGGTGTGAAGGGCTAGGACCAGAGTAAGGATCCTTGTTCGAGTCCCTGGCTCCCCACCTCTAGGGGAGTCACTTCACAGGCAATGAAGCAGGTCTGCAGGTGTCTTTCTTTACCCCTCTCTGTCTTTCCCTCATCTTTCCATTTCTCTCTGTCCTATCCAACAACAACATCAGTAACAACAATAATAACTACAACAACAATAAAACAAGGGCAACAAAAGGGTAAAAAAAGCAAATTAAAAAATTAAAAGAAAAGAAATAATTCCATAGAGGCTACAGATAAATTTAAAAAAAGAACCTACTCAGGCCAAAGAGATATTTTTGTGTGTCTGAACACTGGATTTGTATAGTTTCATCCCCTGCCAAAAATGCACAGTGCTCTGGACTCTCTTTTCTTTCATGAAAATAGATATAAAAATGGTTAACAAAATAGAGAAGCAGAGCATGCTCTATTTACTTAATTGTGAGCTCAGCTTATATCTTTAACATACACTCAAAATCTGACCACTTTGTTAGATCTCTGGGACCTTTAGAATTTTTCAGACCTTAGCCATAGTTTCTGTTCAGTGACTTAAATCTGAACTCACTGCCATCTGTGACTGTTCTTAATAAGGGTTGAGGAGGATTCCAGTCATAGAAATCTGGAATATGGTTGTAGGAGTAACCTAGGAAATCTTTGGATGCACAGCAATGACTCACAGTTAGTAAATCCTGGCAGGTATACTGACTGGGGTGCCAAAGATCTGGACAAGAACAACCGAGTCTGCCCCCTGGAGGTCAGTGCTGCCATTATCTGCTCTGGGAGGCCATGCTGGGAGGATGTCACCAGGCTGCCAGCTCACCACTCACCGTTGGCACAATATGACTGGGAAGCCTCTTGCCATGCCTCACTCACTCTAGACTTCTTTTTAATCCAAACCGTCCTATTCAAGAACACAAATTATCTTTTCCTTTTGCTTTAGTTTATTTTGGGGGTCTTTTAAAGTTTTCTCTTTTATTAATTTTGTGCATTTCTGGTTAATCTTACTCCTTAAAATTATTTTTTTTTGGAGAGATAGTATAGTGGCTGTGAAGAAAGACCTTCATGCTTGAGCCAGTTTGTAGTGCTCTGGTGCTAAAAATAATCTCTACACTTTTTTTTTTTTTTTTTTTTGCTGCTATTGCAAAGAGATCTTTTGCCTTTATTATATCTCCTAACTGGGTATTGTCAGTGTACTTAATGTCTATTAATTTCTGCAGGTGAAGCAGGAAAATTTTGTTTAACCAAGGAGAAACAGGAAATAACTACATCATTGCCACGTGATGCAAAAACCACAAAAACAGCTAAAAGTAGAACAATCTGTGGACTGAAAATGAATGGACTCAGAGAAATTGTAAACAAATAGGAAAGACTCCATTGTAATTTCCATCTAGCCACTCTAGACAAGCCTTGGCCTTCACTTTGGGACTCCCCTGCGACCTTAGTATGCATAGCAGCTCTTCCAATGCATGGACCTTCCCAGCTATTTCTACTTAACTGTAACAACTAGAAGTGGAGTATTTTCCTTTGTTCTATGTGTCTGATAAATTGGAAGCCAGAAACAAACAAAATATAGAGAATAAACATAGCACCTCCCTGGCATGGTGCCTGGTATTAAACCTGGCCTGTGCTCATACAAAGCACACAACTTACCCGGGGGAGCTATCTCTCTAGTTTATTAATCTGTTTTCTATTATTAACTATCCTTGTGTTTCTGGAATAAATCTACTGGACATGGTACATTATTTTCTTAATGTGGCATTGGATCTTATTTACTAATGTTTTGGATTTTTTGCATCAATATACAGAGGTGATACTGATCTGTGATTTTCTTTTTGACATTTTTTGTTAGATATAAGGTATCTATGCTGTTTTAATTCATGAAAGAAATTTGTATAGTTTTGTCTTCTCTAGAACAGTTGATGGTCTTGGAAGATTTGATAGAATTTCTCTTTAAAACTGAGCCCAGTGAGTCAGGCCGGTTAAGCGCAGGTGGCGCAAAGTGCAGGGACTGCGTAAGGATCCTGGTTCCAGCCCTGGCTCCCCACCTGCAGGGGAGTTGCTTCACAGGTGGTGAAGCAGGTCTGCAGGTGTCTTTCCCTCCCCCTCTGGCTTCCCCTTCTCTCTCCATTTCTCTCTGTCCTATCCAACTACAAGAATGTCAATAACAACAATAATAACTACAACAATAAAACAACAAGGGCAGCAAAAGGGAATAAATAAATAAAATTAAATAAAAAAAAAACTGAGCCCAGTGCCGTATTGTGGTCAGTCCTTTGAGAACTTTCTCCATCTTTAAAAAATATTTATTAATGAGAGAGAAGAGGAGAGAGAATTAACATATCAATCTGGCATATATGATTCTGGGGATTAAACTCAAAACCTCATGCTTACAAGTATAATGATTTATCCAGTGTGCCACCTTCCAGGCTGCTTACTATTTTTTCATATGAACATTGTTCCATTACAGTGTTTTTAAAAAACTTTGTTGGAGGGAGTCGGCGGTAGCACAGCCGGCTAAGCACACGTGGCACAAAGCACAAGGACCAGTGTAAGGATCTCAGTTTGAGCCCCCAGCTCCCCACCTGCAGGGGGTTTGCTTCACAGGTGGTAAAGCAGGTCTGCAGGTGTCTTTCTCTCCCTTCTCTGTCTAACCCCTCCTCTCTCCATTTCTCTCTATCCTAACAACGACGACATCAATTAACAACAACAATAATAACTACAATTAACAACAACAATAATAACTACAACAACAATAAGGGCAACAAGGGTAACAAAAGGGAAAATAAATAAATAATTAAATAAAAACTTTATTAGAATAAATTTTGATAGCTTGTATTTTAGTATGAGACTACCCATTTAATTTGACTTTAAAAAATTATTTGTATAGTGTAAGGCAGGGGTAGATAGCATAATGGTTATGCAAAGAGATTCTCATGCTTGAGGCTCCGAGGTCCCAGGTTCAATCCCCTGCACCACAATAAGCCAGAGCTGAACAGTGCTCTGGTAAAAAAAGAAATAAATAAAAAGTAAAAAAAATTATTTGTATCGTGATGAAGAAATAGAGATAAAAATTGAGAGGGGAGGGGGAGGTAGAGAAGAATAGAAAGAAGCAGGAATACTTGCTTCACTTCTTATGAAACTTCCTCCTTCAGGTGGGGACCTGAGTCTTGAACCTGGGTACTTGTGCCCTCTTAAGGTGCCTGGCACCTGGAAAAAAATTTATGGGTCCAGGAAATAGCTGACTCTGTAGAATGGATCCTTACCCTTACTGTGCAGGAAGCTCTAGGTTTGAGTCTCAGTAATACAAGAGAGCACCAGGGAATAGAGAAAAACTCTGTGCATAGTGGAATGATGTTGAGGTCTCAGTTCTCTCTGAAATAAAAAGAATGAGGAAATCATCCTAGGAGTGATGGAATAGCATATATGTTAGTCCTCAAAACTGAAAAAATACATTTCAATGGTTGTTTTACTTCTGTTATTTATTTATTTGATTGTTAGGATTTCAAAGAACCAGAATTCTCATTTTAAAATTAATCCTATATTTACTCACCCACACTTTTCCTGTAATTCATTTATGTTCCATTAGGTGGTAGCAGATAGTTTGACTGTGCCATCCATAGGCTCAAATTAGTGCCTTTTTAAAAAATGCCTTCTTATGGGATGATCTCACTCTCAGGCAGAAGTTGAAAAACAAGATCAGAAAAGAAAACACAAGTCGAACCTGAAATGGAATTGGAGTATTACACCAAAGTAAAAGACTCTGGGGTGGGTGGGTGGGTGGGGAGAATACAGGTCCATGAAAAATGATGAATGAAATAGTGGGGGTTTTATTGCTAAATGGGAATCTGGGGAATGTTATGCATGTAAAAAAAAAAAAAAAGAAGTAGAAACGCAAATAAATAAATAAATAAATAAGTAAAAAAAAATGCCTTCTTTCACTTGTTATTAAGTTTCTGTTTCTTACTTACAGTTTCTCTTTTATCTTGTTATTGGCAAAAATCAAGAAATGAAAATCTATGACTTGGTGAGACCAAAAATCCCCATTCTACCAGGTAATTTTCTTTAATTAGAAGACTGCAATTTTCCACTGATTCACAGATTGACATCAGTATTTTTTCCCATCATCTTTCTAATCTGAAACTCATTAAAGATATTTTACATACAATGGTAGTTATCTTGCCACATACTAGCCACAAACCTAACTACTACAAATAACTTTAGAAAAAAGTTTTATGCATGCAGAGAATTTTAAGTTAAGATATAAAATTTCTGAGCAATAGTTTGATAAGCATTACATTAAAAAAAAAGTTCATAGGGAGTCCGACGGTAGCGCAGCTGGTTAAGCGCACGCAAAGCGCAAGGACCGGCATAAAGATCCTGGTTCAAGCCCCCGGCTCCCCACCTGCAAGGGAGTCGCTTCACAATCGGTGAAGCAGGTCTGTAGGTGTCTATCTTTCTCTCCTCCTCTCTGTCTTCCCCTCTTCCCTCCATTTCTCCATTTCCCTTTGTCCTATCCAACAACAATCAAACAATAAGGGCAACAAAAGGGAATAAATAAATAAATATAAATAAAAAATAAGTTCATAACTTTAATTATAGTTACCTGGGCTCAGCTACTCCCTACCTGTGGGAGGGAGTGAGTGTTGAAGCAGTGCTACTGGTATTTCTCTCCCCCACCTCTCTATTTCCCACTTCCTACAGTGCTACAGGTATCTCTCTCCTCTCTGTCTCCTGCCCCTTCTGTTTCTCTCGGTCTCAACTAGCAAAATAAATATTAATATTAAGAAAATATTAATAATTATTTAATGAATGGAGGTATAATCTTGTTCATTGCATTTTTATAAATGTCCAGACAAATCTAATGTTATTATTCTACTTTATTTCTGATCTGGGTTGAGGTAGACTTGCAGCCCTAAAATATCAGGGTAGAAGAGGGCATCACACTAACCGTTTAAAAAATATTTACTTATTAATTATAGTGAATATGCAGGTTGAGAACCTTAGCCAATTGCCACAGCCCTGAGATTAGATGTGTCCCAGGGTGGAGAGAGAAAAACCACAGCCACTAACCATACAGTTGAGCAGAAGACATCAGTGGGAACACACACATATGACATCTCTCACCAGGACAGTATCAAGTGTGCGTGTCCCCCACCCCAAGCTTCAAGGATTATTTATTTGTAAAACTTATGCATTATATTAAGATACATCAGAAGTAGAATAACAAAATAACAGATGGTTTTATATAACATAGACAAAGATCAGAATATATTTCTAAGGGAGAGAACATCAGAGTAAGGGTGCTTAAAATTGTCATTATCCAAATGTCATTATGTCAGGTACTTTCTTTTGATGTCATAAGATAATGAGTTTATTCCATTTATCCCATGCACAATCTCCAGACCCGTAGGGCAGCAGCCAAATATCAGAATTATGGGTGATCACATGCAGCAACCCAGCCCTCAACTGCTTATGGGTGGAAATCTCTGTAAAATACAGACTCCACGTTAAGGCAGGATTTTGTGGTAATGGGACAATTCCTGAAAGACAAGCTTTATGATATATTATTAAAAAGAATATACCTTATAGACAAATAACAAGCAAAACACTTATTTTGCAAATATAGTAACAAAGGTAACAATCAGTAGCTTTTCCAATAACAAGTATCAGAAGTCTGGGATCAGAAAAACTTTTCAAGAATTAATATTTAAGTAATTAATTAATTGGGTAGAGGCAGGGAGAAATTGAGAAGGAAAAGGGAGACAGGAAGGGTGGGGGAGAGGGAGGGAGAGCCACAGCACTGCTTCACTGCTTGTGAAATTGTTCCCTGCAGGTGGGGACTGGGATCTTGAGCACTGTAACATGTACACTCAACAGGGTACACCACCACCCTGCCCCTATGCTCGACATTTTTAACATGAAGTTGAATGAGGCCTCTATCTGGTGTCACAGAATGTTAAATACTGTCACATTAGTGTTTGTGTGGAGAGAAAAACCTCCCTTGTTGCCTTTGGAACATGCAAATAGTGTTAGGAGCAACACTCAAATATCAGGGAATACTTATTCAGATAGAAGTGGGAGAATGGTTGAAAACCGGGATGTAGGTTCTGGGGTAGATGGGATGCAGCCTCATCTTCCAGACTCTTTTATTTATTTATTTATTTATTTATTTATTTATTTATTATTGGATAAAGATAGAGAGAAATTTAGAGGAAGGGGGAGGTAGAGGGGGAAAGAGACGGAGAGACGCCTGCAGCCCTGTTTCACCACTTGTGAAGCTTTTCCCCTGCAGGTGGGGACCAGGGGCTTGAACCTGGGTCCTTGGTCATTGCAATGTGTGTGCTTAACCAGGTGTGCCACTGCCTGGCCCCTCAGATTCTTTTTAGTGTGATCTTGATGGGCTCTCTGAATTTCTTCCTAAAAACAATGCTTGTGACAGTTCTTAACTAACTACTCATCATTTTGAAAGAGCAAGGCAAGCAGAAACACAGTTTGAGTCTCTGATCATTGTCTCTCCCCTTACCCCAATTCAGTTTTAGCTTATTAACTGTTCCTTGCAAAACAGTTACTGAGAATTCTTCATCTAAACCAATGTATAAGTTTCAAGTCACTTCCTCTCTCTAAGGCTATGTCAGGCTGCCCAATCTTTTTGGGGCCATAGTTTCAGACACATAAGAGATTCTAATAGTTTCTCATTGCTCCAACAGAATATTTTATTTCTTTTTTTAAAAGATATTTTGCTTATTTGTTTTTTAATATTTATTTATTTATTCTCTTTTGTTGTCCTTGTTTTATTGTTGTAGTTATTATTGTTGTTATTGATGTCATTGTTGGATAGGACAGAGAGAAATGGAGAGAGAAGGGGAAGACAGAGAAGGGGAGAGAAAGATAGACACCTGCAGACCTGCTTCACTGCTTGTTAAGCGACTCCCCTACAGATGGGGAGCCAGGGACTAGAACCAGGATCCTTGTGCTTTGCACTACCTGCACTTAACCTGTTGCGCTACTGCCCGAATCCCAGAATATTTTATTTCTCATTAATATATATATATATATAATATATTCTCATTCAAATATATATAATATATATTAGGTAGAACAGAGAGAAATTATATATATATACATATATATATATATATTAAGTAAGACAGAGAGAAATTGAGAGGGAAGGGAAAGATAGAGGGGAAGAAAGACACCTGCAGACCTGCTTCACTACTTGTGAAATGACGCCCCCTGCAGGTGGGGAGCAGGGGCTTTGAACTGGGATCCTTGCATGAGTTCTTGCCTTTGGTACTATGAACTCAGTGCCTGGCCCCCTATATTTTATTTTTTTAAGTTGTGGCATGTCACTTTTTTAATTATAAAAAATATTTTATTTATCTTGGCTAAAACAGAAATTGAGAGGGAAGGAAGAGTTATACACACACACACACACACACACACACACACACACACACACCACTGTCTCACAGCTTGTAAAGCTCCTTCCTGCAGGTGGACTAGGGGCCTGAGTCCAGGCCCACCTGTACTGCAAGGTGTGTGCTCAACCTAATATGTCACCACCCCTCCCTGCAAATGTATTTTCTTCAGATCTAAGAATAGTCAGATTCACGATCTCTCACTAAGTATAATAAACTCAGCCCCACTAAAGTTGGTAGGGTTTACTGACATCATCTCATATTCATCCTTCTGTTTCTTTTTTAGTTTTCTTTTATAAAATTTATTTATTCCCTTTTGTTGCCCTTATTGTTTTATTGTTGTAGTTATTATTGTTGTTGTTGATGTCATCATTGTTGGATAGAACAGAGAGAAATGGAGAGAGGAGGGGAAGACAGAGAGGGAGAGAAAGATAGACACTTGCAGACCTGCTTCACTGCTTGTGAAGTGACTCCCCTGCAGGTGGGGCGCTGGGGGCTTGAACCGGTATCCGTATGCTGGTTCTTGCACTTTGCGCCACATGCGCTTAACCCGCTTAACCCGCTGTGGTACTGCCCAACTCCCTTATCCTTCTGTTTCTGACCTACCTCGTTTAACATTCCTTCAAACTTCATCCAAGATGGGGTGAAAAAGACTAATTCACCATTTTTAATAGCTGAGTAGTATTCCATTATATATATAGACCACAATTTGCTCTGCCACTCATGTACCCAATTTTTTCATTGACACATTTCACCTGGTAGGACTCCTGCTTTGTCAAATGCTTGGTCCATGTTGAAGGCCTCAGTGCATGTGGGAATGCTATGACACTGGGAAGAACTGCAATGCTGTAGTGTCTCTCCCTTTCTATTTCTGTCTCTGCCTTTATATCTGAAAAGTTCTACCTAGAACAGTGAAATAATTCCTCAGGGTGAAGTCAATTGTATGCTAATAGTCCCAAACTCCTGCTGGGATCTCCACATTATTGCAATTAATTTATAAAATAAAAAAATACCAACAAGACCATACGATAAGAGGGGTTGAATTCTACACAATTTCCACCACCAGAGTTCCATATCCCACATCCTCCCTTGAAAGCTTTCCTATTCTTTATCCCTCTGGGAATGTTTAAGGTAGACTAGACTAACACAGTTTCGTGTCTTAAACTCCATCTCAATAAACTTTAATTAACACACACACACAAGCACACATACACACTGTAGTACGTACTTACTTACTGGCAAGAATTGAATGCTAGGGCTGGGGAGTCAGCATAATAATTACGCAAATGACTCTGAAGTCTCAGGTTCAATCTCTAGCACCACTATAAGCCAGAGCTGAGCAGTGCTATAGTTTTTCTCTCTGTCTATCTCTCTTTAATACAAAATAAATAATAAATATTTAAAAAGAATTAAAATCTAGATATAATTTTCTTCAGAATTGTTTAAAGATAATTTTTTTCAGTCCATAATAACCATGCCAGTTTGACTAAAGACCACTAAAGCGTGGGGGAGATAGCATAATGGTTACGCAAACAGACTCTCATGTTTGAGGCTCTGAACTCCCAGTTTCAAACCTCTCACCACCATAAGCCAAAAGGGAACAGTGTTCTGGTAAAATAAATAAATAAATAAACAATAATAATAACAAATAAAGTTAAAAAATAAAGACCACTGAACTCTGAGGAATATAATCTATAGATAATCCCAGTTGTTGGTAAAGTTTTTCAGGGCAGGGGTATGCCAAGAAACTCTCTTGCCTGAGGCTCCAAAGTCCCAGGTTTAATCTCCTGCACCACCATAAGCCAGAGCTGTGTAGTGATCTGGTAAAAAAAAAAGTTTTTCACAATTCTGTCATTTTTTTCTTCTTTAAAATTGTTTTAATATTATTTTTAGTGAGTTAGTAATTTACAGGATTACAGGATTATAGCTTTACACTTCACACTCCAACCACAACAGTTCTCACAGTCTGAGAGACAGCTTGATTATTTTTTTTTTTGTCCAGCTCATGTTTTTTAATTAACAAAATTCCCATATGAGTGAAACAAGAAGTGAAAGACAACTACCTGATGGTTTCTCCCTTCTTTGTCCTTTAAACACCCTTAAACAAAGATGCCAATGAGACATATAGGCTGAGATCTGAACTTGTTCTCCTTGATTTTCAAATTCAAGTTCTCATATAAAGGCTATTCTTTTTTTTTATTAATTTAAAAAAATATTTATAAAAATGAAACACTGACAAAACCATAGAATAAGAGGGGTACAACTCCACACAATTCCCACCACCAGAACTCCATATCCCATCTCCACCCCTGATAGCATTCCTATTCTTTATTCATCTGGGAGTATGGACCCAGGTTATTATGGGATGCAGAAGGTGGAAGGTCTGGTTTCTATAATTGCTTCCCTGCTGAACATGGGTGTTGGCAGGTCGATCCATACTCCCAGCCTGTCTCTCTCTTTCCCTCCTGGGGCAGTGCTCTGGATAAGTGGAGCTCCAGGACACATTGGTGGGGTTGTCTGTCCAGGGATGTCTGGCTGGTATCATGGTAGCATCTGGAACCTGGTGGCTGAAAAAAGAGTTAACATATAAAGCCAAACAAATTGTTGATTAATCATGAACCTAAAGGTTGGAATAGTGCAGATGAAAGAGTTGGGGGGGGGGTCTCTGTTTTGTAGATAGCTAATAGGCATATTTTAGTTATATTCCAAAGGGCCCATGACTATACTAGTTTTTTTCCTGAGCCTGATCTCTGATATGTAGTTGGACCCAAGTTATTGTCTGAGCATATGATGTCATATTTGTAAAAAGGGCTAGAAAGCTGGATCAGGGAAGAGAGTAGCTCCCAAATATGGGAAAGGTGCATTAATATTGTTGACTGTAGACCCCACTGATTTGATCTCGGGCCCATATTCAGCTTAGGAGCCTATGTGACCTCTGCATCCCTGTAGGTCCGAGCTCACATTCTGTGGTCATGAGTAGGAACGTTCCAAGCTACCCTGATTTCAGGACCCATCTTCCTCAGATGGTAGATGGAGTATATTACCCAGCTTCCCTTCGGAGGATGAAAGGCTATTCTTTTATTTTAACTGCCCCCCCCCCCAGTGTAACAGAGAAATTAAGAATTATTTTTTGAAACTTTCACCTGTCATTTCTTACTGTTAAAGATGTGGGAAAATGAATTAACACTCTACTAAACTAACAGAGAATTTTGCTGAAAAATCCACAAGTGTTTGTTTCTAATCTACTGTCTATTATTATCTTGGCTTTATTATTTTTTTAAATTGTAGCTAAAATACTTCAGGTAAAACTGTCCTGATCCTGGCCCCCCTTTCCTTCCTGCCCTTATTTCAGTGAAGTTATATGTTTTACAAAAAGAAATATGCAAATAATATACTCTATTTTCTCCTGTGTACCCTTGTCTTCCTTTTCAATGAAATAATCTGTGTGGGAAGATTGTTTCCAGCCCTTCCCCTTCACATTGCTTCTAAACTTAATTATATGCTTTGAAATAGAGTCATAGCTGATCTCTGTGGATGTTCCCATAATGGGATTAGAGCCTAATTTCCTTATCTGGCTGGGCATCTGGACACTTTCTTATTCATAGGGTCTCCACGGGCATCAATATTTCCTGAGTAGCAGTCCCTTCTTGTATAGCCCAGGCAAGCTCTTTTTCAGCTCAAACAGTTGTTACTATTTTACTGTTGAATTATTGCCTTGTTGGGAGTGTATACATTAAAAAGAAATAGCACTCTAGGCTGCACCCAATTCAGGACCAGTCTTCGTTGAGTGACAGAGTATGTTGACCCAGAATGTTCCTGGCTGTAACCATGGAATTCGAGCTTAGACCTATAAGGATGGAAAGGTTACACAGGCTCCTGTGCTGAATATGGGCCCCAGGTCAAATTGATGATGCCTTCAGTTAATGGTATTTATACAGTTTTTCCATATTTGGGAGATACTGTCTTCCCTGAGCCAGCTTTCTAGTCCTATTTCCAACTCTCACATCATCTCCCTAGATAATACCGTTAGCCCACCTGCATTTTGGCCGTCAGGCTCAGGCAGAAATTAATAAAGTCGTGGGCCCCTTGGGATATACCTAAA
Source organism: Erinaceus europaeus (assembly GCF_950295315.1). Lineage (NCBI taxonomy): Eukaryota > Metazoa > Chordata > Mammalia > Eulipotyphla > Erinaceidae > Erinaceus > Erinaceus europaeus. The sequence goes on from NC_080170.1 coordinate 80,215,449, forward strand.
ATAGACCTATTAGCTTTTTCCAAAATAGAGACCCCAAATCTCACCTGTTATCTATAGGTTCCTGATTATTAAACAAAATTTTTCCTGCTTTATATCTTAATGTTTTTCAGCCACCAAGTTGCAGATGCTACTGTAATGCCAATGTGACTTCCCTGGGCAGATGACTTCACCAATATGTACTGGTGAATATGTACCACCTCTCCAGAACCCTGCCCCACTAGGGAAATATAGAAACAGGTTGGTAGTATGGATTGACCTGCCAATGCCCATGTCCAGCAGAGAAGCAATTACACAAGCCAGACCTCCCACCTTCTACACCTCAAGATCTTTGGTCCATACTCCCAGAGGGATAAAGCATAGGAAAGCTATCAGTGGTGAAGATGGGATAGGGAGTTCTGGTGGTGGGAATTGTGTGGAGTTGTATCCCTCTTATCCTATGGTCTTGTTGATCACTACTAAATCAATTAAAAAAAAAACCCACAAACTCACACAAAAAAAGAAATTACAAACACAAAGGCTTAGAAGGCTTTATTAAAGCTGTCTGTTTCTTTATTATTATTTTCCATAGCACTGCTCATGTCTAGCTTATGGTGGTAGGAGGCATTGAACCTGGGACCCCGGAGTCTCAGGCCTAAGAACCTTTTTGCATAACTATTATGCTATCTACCCTGCCTTTACTAAACACTTGTTAAAATTTATTTTTTATTATATTTATTTATTTATTTATTGGATAGAGACAGCCAGAAATTGAGAGGGAAGGGGTGAATAGAGAGGGAGAGAGAGAGACACCTGCAACACTGATTCACCAATCATAAAGCTTTCCCCTTGCAGGTGGAGACTCAGGGCTGGAACTCGGGTCCTTGTGCATTGTGTAGAGTGCTACCACCCAGCCCCCAAAACATTTTTAAAGATTTTTTATTAGCATTTGATAATGATTTACCAAATTATAAGATAATGTCACAGCTTTCCCATCACCAGAATTCTATGTCTCCATTCCCTCCACTAGAAACGGCACTAGTTCTCCCAAGATCTCATGGGTTGACTTTTATTTCTATTTCTCTATCTATCTATCTATCTATCTATCTATCTATCTATCTATCTATCTATCTAATCTTTATCTCTCTCCCTCTCTCTCTCTTTCTCTCTCTCTCTCTCTCTCTCTATATATATATATATATATATATACATACCATTGTTAGAGACTTTTAAAGTCTTTTGTCCCAGGAAAGTTCAGATTTCTTTCTTTCTTTTTTTGGTGATTGCTGAGGCTTTACCACTCTGGGGCTGACTTTTTTCTTTAGTTTTTAAATTTTATTATGTTTATTTACTTATTTATTGGATATATAAAGCCAGAAATAGAGAGGAAGGGAATGACAGAGTAGGAGAAAGACAAGGAAACACCTGTAGCACTGCTTCACCATTGTCAAAGCTTTTCCCCTGCAGGTGAGGACTGGGGGCTCAAACCTGGGTCCTTGCACATTGTACTATGTGTGTTCTACCAGATGCACCACATCCAAGCCCCCAAATTCTAGTTTTTTTAAAAATAAATTTTATTTATTGCTTTAATAATGATCAACAAGACTGTAGGATAAGAGGGGTACAAATCCACACAATTCCCACCACCAGTGTTCCATATCCCATTGGAAGCTTTCCTATTCTTTATTCCATTAGGAGCATGGACCCAGGATCATTATAGGGAGCAGAAGGTAGGAGGTCTGGCTTGTGTAATTGCTGCTCTGCTGGATATGGGCATTGGCAGGTCGATCCATGCTCCAGCCTGTTTCTATCTTTCCTTGGTGGGGCAGGGTTCTGGAGAGGTAGGGTTCCAGGGCACATTGGTAAGGTCATCTGTCCAGTGAATTCTCAGGTTGGCATCATGATAACATCTGCAAATTGGTGGCTGAAAAAGCATTAAGATATAAAGCAGAACAAGTTTTTTAAAATAATCATGAATCTAAAGATAAGACTGTAGCTGATAAGATTCAGGGTCTCCATTTTGAAAAAGCTAGTAGGTCTATTTTAGGAATATTCCAAGGGGCCCATGACTTTACTAATTTTTGCTTGAGCCCAACAGCTAACATGCAGGTGGCCTATTGTCTAGGGAGATGGTGTAGGGAGAGAGCTGGAAATAGGACTAGTAACCTGTATCAGGGAAGAGAGTAGCTTCCAATTATGGGAAAATTATACAAATATTTTAAACTATAAACCTCTGCATCCCTGTAGGTCTGAGCTCGCATTCTGTGGTCATGACTAGAATGGTCCTAGGAACATTCTAGGCTGTATTCATGGCAGGACCCATCTTCCTTGAGTGGCAGAGTATGCTGACTCAACCTCCCTATGGAGAATGGGGCATTCCCTCCAATATTGACCCACATTGAGGACAAAGTCATGTATAGGCCCACAAGAGGATCCACTACATTGTTACTGATGGAGATGACCAGTGACAGTGGGGAGAGGGATCTGCTAGAGGTCTAGGCCCATCTTGTCTATGATGGGATGCCAGGATTCCCTGACTAGTGCCCTGGATGCCAGGGTGGCCTGGAAGTGGCCAAAAGAGCCATTATTAAAGTATGCCAGTCTCTTGCTCCTGCCTAGCTTTTGTAGTCCTTACCTTGTTTGACAAGATTAGCCTGAGGGAAGTGAAACAGGAAGTAGGTGAGGAAGGTATGTAGAAACTATTTGATTAACTACTTTATTGTAACTAATTAAAAAAATGTCTTTTTAAAGTCTTTCTACTTGCTTGCTGCACTTACTGAGTCACTGAAAACTATTGTGCACTTTTACATTAATGCATATATTTTCCCTTAACTTATGGATACATGTGTTCTGTCTTATGAGCTCTGGTCTGTATCTAGGTTCTGTAGCTTTGTTAGGAAGTGCACAGCCCTATATGGAATTGAGGAGTCCTATGAGCTAGGAACAGTCTCACAAGAGTACTGGAGCTAAGGGTTGACATTCCACACCTGGCATCTCTAGACACAATCTGAGGTGAAATCTGTCCAGGTTGTACTGGTTGCATTGATTTGGCTGAGTTCAGCAGATGCAGTATCAAATGGTGTATAGATCAAGAGAAGCATTCAGGAAAATGAGCTACTCCCCAGAGGTTCCAAGACTGGGAGAAATATGGGTATTATAGAGAATGGGGGAGGTTCTTGCTGTCTTAAGAGTTTGAGAAGGCAATAGATAGTTATAATTCTAACCAAGTTATTTGAGAACTCAGTTTACTTAGAAAATCCCATGTTTAGGATTTGCTGTATAATGCAAGACCTTACCATGATTTATGCCGTTTAATGCTATTTACATATAGCTGTATCTTATATAGTGACACAGCCAGTTGCTTCTCATCTCCCTGGTCTAAGGCTATAAGTGATTTAATATTTCAGATAAATAGTAATTTTTAGAATTGCATAAACAATTTAAGCTCACTGTTAAATTTCAATCAGGTTACCAATTTGAAACCTTAAGTGCTTAGATTGAAGGAATATCTACTCAGAACTGGGGTCTATACATAAAAAAGTTTGAGATTTTCAATCTATTTTTCCACTCTTATATTGATTAAATAGAATGGGAGTGTATATTAACACCATTCCTACCACCAAAGGTCTGTTTCCCTTCCCCTATCCCCTTATAGTGAAGCTGAAAATCTACCCTGATCTGTCATCCAGAGTTTTTTTACTTTTGTGAAATACTCCAAATTCAGTCAAATTCTACTTTGCTTTTCCTGTCTGCTCTTCCTTCTCAACTTCTATTTATGAGTGGGATCATCCCATATTCATCTTTCTCCTTCTGACTTACCTTACTTAACATAATTCCTTCTAGCTCCATCTGACATGGGTCAGAGAAGGTGGGTTCCTTATTCTTAATAGCTGAGTGATATTTGGAGCTGACTTTTTCAGATAGTTAGAGATAGAGATAGAGAGGAGAGATTATAGTGCCAAAGCTTCCTCTAATGCAGTAGGAGTTAGGCTTAAATCTGGGTCATACATATGAACAAGCAGCACCCTGTCTAAATGAGCTATTTTGAGACCCCCTAATCCAGAAAACTTAAAGTGGTTGGTTCCTCTAAGAGGAAGTTTATAATAGTTTATAGTAGTTGAATGTAATACAATTCAGGAAGAATTATCCTTCACCAAGTCTCCAGAGGCCTGCCTGCTATGGTCCAAAGAATTTCTTTTTGAATCTTGTTGTAGAGGTATTCTTAATATTATTTAAAAGTCTCCCCAGTTGGTTGGGTGGAACACCAGATAGAGCATACATGTCACAATGTGTAAGGACCCAGTTTCAAGCCTCTGGTCCCATCTGCAGGAGGAAAACTTCATGAGCAGTAAAGCAGTGTGACAGATATCTCTCTTTCTCTCTTCCCCTTTATCTTCTTTTCTTTCTTGATTTCTCTCTGTCTCCTTCAAGTAAATGAAATACTTTGTACACACACACACACACACACACACACACACATATATATATAATTTATTTGTTTTTACCAGAGCACTTCTCAGTTATTAGCTCTGGCATATAGTAGTGCTTGGGATTGAACCTGGGACATTTGGTGCTTCAGGCATGAGAGACTTTTTGCATAACAATTATGCTATCTCCTCAGACAAATAAATAAAATATTATTTTTTTTCTATTCCAGCTGAAAATTTAGCTGCTTGGTAGCTTTCAGGTGCTTCTTGCTTGTGTGAATTTTTAGTGAACTGACTTCTTTTGTCATAAATGGATAATGAAATTGTTGAACTTGATTTTTTTGGGGGACAGATTATTTTTTTTATTTATAAAAATGAAGCACTGACAAAACCATAGGATAAGAGGGGTACAACTCCACACAGTTCTCCCCACCAGAACTCTGTATCCACCACCTCTCTTGATAGCCTTCCTATTCTTTAACCCTCTGGGAGTATGGACCCAAGGTCATTGTGGGATGCAGAAGGTGGAAGGTCTGGCTTCTGTAATTGCTTCCCTGCTGAACATGGGCATTGACAGGTCGATCCATACTCCCAGTCTGTCTCTCTCTTTGCTTAGTGAGGTGGGGCTCTGGGGAAGTGAAGCTCCAGGACACACATTGGTGGGCTTGTCTGTCCAGGGAAGTCTGGTCAGCATCATGCTAGCATCTGTAACCTGGTGGTTGAAAAGAGAGTCAACATATAAAGCCAGGGAGTTGGGCAGTAGAGCATTGGGTTAAGCACAGGTGGTGCAAAGTGCAAGGACTGGAGTAAGGATCCTGGTTTGAGCCCCCAGCTCCCCACCTGCAGGGGAATCGCTTCACAGGTGGTGAAGCAGGTCTGCAGGTGTCTATCTTTCTCTCCCCCTCTCTGTCTTCCCCTCCTCTCTCCATTTCTCTCTGTCCTATCCAACAACAACGACATCAATAACAACAACAATAAATCAACAAGGGCAATGAAAGGGAATAAATAAATAAAATATAAAAAAAACATACAAAGCCAAACAAATTGTTAACCAATCATGGACCTAAAGGCTGGAATAATGCAGATGAAGAGTTGGGGGGCTCCTCTATTTTGTAGATAGCTAGTAGGCATATTTTAGTTATATTTCAAAGGACCTGTGGCTATACTAATTTTTTTCCCTTTTCCTGAGCCTGACAGCTGATATGCAGGTGGATCCAAGTTATTGTCTGGGGAGATTATGTCATTGCTGGAAAAAGGACTAGAAAGCTGGATCAGGGAAGAGAGTAGCTCCCAAATATGGGAAAGGTGTATAAATATTGTTGACTGTAAACCTCATCAATTTGATGTGATCTGGGGCCCATATTCAGCTTAGAAGCCTATGTGTTCTCTGCATTCCTTGTAAGTCTGAGCTCACATTCTGTGGTCATGAGTAGGAATGTTCCAAGCTGCCCCAATATCAAGACCCATATTCCTCAGGTGTAGCATAGAGTATGTTGTCCAGCCTCCCTTCGGAGGATGGAACATTCTCTACCTTTGTTGATCCAAGTTGAAGGCGAGGTTTTGTGGGGGCCCACAAAAGAAATTAACTCTTTTTCTCCTCCTCTTAGCCCCTCCTGCCTCCCTCCTTCTCTTCTTTTTCCTTCTTAATTTTTGTGAAGACAGCAATGATGGGAGTTGACCCTGGGGCCTCTCATACCTCAGACTAGTATTGTATGCCAGATAGGACTGTGTTAACTCCTCAACCCATCTTTAGCTGATTTATAATATTATGTAAATTTTAAAAGTTTACAAAAATAGAAGGAATAGAAAAATGAAGTTCCATTAGAAGTGCCCAGCTTCAATAACCATTCATTTGTCTTTGTTTTCCCTCTATATACTTATTTCCTTTCCTATTGTGATATTTTAAAGAAAACACCAGACATCATATGACTTACTCATAAGTGCTGTGTTTATCATGTTTTGCTAAACAACCACAATGCATATGATACAACAGATGGAATTAGCTATTAACCTCTCTCGAATCTGGGTGGAGGAGGTATACATATTCTTTGTCTACTTTTATTTTTGCAAAGTTTCCTTAAATCTGAAATTATTCCTAACTACAAAGTAAAAAAGATTAGTAGACAAAAAATAACCATAATATCATTTTACACTTAATAATCTAAAGAGCAGATTTTTTTCCCTGGCTTACTACAAATCATGCTCACAAAAGAAATTAAAGGAAAACAACCAAACAAAATGTTGAAATGAATATGAAAACCACTCATAAATCTTATTTCTAGGAAGGCAGGTTCACTATTAATTATTTTTCTCCAGGCTATTTCCACCCACTCCTCTCTCCATTTAAAAAGCCAAATAAAGACTGAGAAGGTGACTCAGTAACTAAATATCTGATTTTAATATATGAAGCTCTAGGTTTGATTCTAAGCACTGTATGGGAGCAGTAAGAACTCCATGGGTGGTGGAGTAGAACTTTGCTCTTTGTCTCTCCTTTTATCTCTCTCTTCTAAAGAGAGATTAGGATGGGAGAAGTGACTCAGAGATAATGTGTGTGCTCGAGAACTTCTGGCATAGCATCAAACATGTCAAAGAGTACTAATGAGCTTATAACAAAACACAAGGACTCCCATCCTCCTGGTCACTAAGTGCTTGCCTTTCTCCCTCTCTCTCTCTCTCTCTCTCTCTCTCTCTTTGCTAGCAGGCTCTCTGGTGGCAAAAAGCCAGCTGCAGCTTTGTTTTCAGGACTGTATATTTCTGATCTGCCACAGCTGTTAAGATGAAAGGGAATAATCTTTTGCTTATTTCTCCCCCTTAGGATAGTGTTTCCCATTTTGTGTTTGATCTTAAAAAAACTCTGTTGGTAGATGATAAGAATGCAGATCAGCTCATTCATCACCCACGTAGACCTCTTTTCAAGCACGTTTCTCTTGAATTGCAGAGGCTGGAAAGGCAAAACCTCATTTCCAGTTTCCCTGTTATCTGGTTTTGTTTGTGACCAATGTGAGACTTGAAAAGTTGATAGAAGTGGGACCAAGCATGATGACAGAGGAACTTTCTTCCTCTGGCTGTGATGAAGTTTCTGTTGTCTGTTTCCCTGTGTCACAGTTTTGAACTAGAAGGCAGAACCATGAAAGAATTAGGTCAGGGATCAGGTAAAAACCAAACGTTTAGAGAAAATCATGGGATTTTGAGCAGATGTCAAGGAGAATGGCCACATTTTCCTAAAATCATCTCTTGACTGTTTTGTTACAGATCAAATCCTGTACAGATCCCACAGTTAATTCTCAGGCTTTGATCTGCTACCATTTTTCACTATGCTAGCAAGTATTTGCCTTTAGTGTGATGGAACTTACTTGTAGAGTTAAGTGCTTTTATTGGTTCTGGCCTCATATTCTAGCTTCTTATCCAAGCATCTGGTGTCTAGATTTCTAGATACGGTATCTCCAATGTCCCCCATTTTTTGATATAAACAAATACCCCTACTTGTAACCCTCCAAACTCCCTCCTCTATTGTACAGGATTGGGGTGAGGGGATGTGGTGATTATTTCAGCAGAAGAGAAGAGCCCCAACCCCAGCTTGATTCTACTACCCAGTCTCCTCCTCCTGTTTGACATTTTAGTAGGTCACCTCAAGGTCAAAACTTTTCTCTATTCCTGTATAACCTTTGTCCCTATGACTTGTCCTCCACTTTACTGGTTTTATCCCAACTCATACCTTGCATAATAGCAAAGTTCATTCAAAGTTCTTATTCAATCTCTAGTGTTTTTCCATGATGGCAAATATAGGGTCTCCTGGAGACTAGTGATATTTATTTTTTTACTTTTTAAAAGATTTATTTATTTATGAAACAGACAGAACAACAGAACACCACTCTAACATATGTGATGCTGGGAATTGATCTGGAAACAAGACTTCATGTTTGCAAGTTCAAAATCTTATCTACTGTGCCACCTCTGGTGCTATCAATGCTCTCTCTCTCTCTCTCATGATTTAATAATGAACAATAAAATTGTGGGATAAGAGGAATACAATTCCACACAATTCCCACCATCAGAGTTCCATATCCCCACTGGAAGCTTCCTTATTTTTTATCCCCCTGGGAACATGGACCCAGGATCATTATGGGGTGCAGAAGGTGGAAGGTCTGGCTTCTATATTTGCTTTCCTACTGAACATGGGCATTGGAAGGTCTATCTATACTCCTAGCCTATCACTATCTTTCCCTAGTGTGGCAGGGTTCTGGAGGGGTGGGGTTCCAGGACTCATTGGTGAGGTCATCTGCCCAGGGATGTCAGGTTGGCAGCATGGTAACTTCTGCAACCTGGTGGTTGAAAAAGAATTAAGATATAAAGCATAACAAATTGTCTAATAATCAGGAACCTCCTTTTTCTATTTTTCTCTAGTTGGTTAGGACTCTGGAGATTTGTGGTTCACCTCACACATAGGTGAAGCCATCTGCCCAAAGAATTCTGGATGGAAACATAGTAGCATATGCAACATTGTGGCTGAAAGGCAGTTAAGATATGAATCAAGACAAGATAATTAATAAAAAAGAACCAGAAAGTAGAAGTAGAACAGGTAATAACAGGGACTTTAAGGTGATAAGAAGATAGGAAGTCTATTTTAGGTCTGTTCCTAAGGGCCTATGACTTTCGTAATTTTTGCCTGAGTTTGATATCTAACATGAAGGTGAACTAAGAATATTGTCTGAGAAGATGTAGTCAGAGTTGAGAATAGAAATAGAAAGCTGAATTAGTGCAGAGAGTAGCTCCCAAATTTGAAGATAATATATAAATACAATTAACTGTTTACCACATCAATCTGACCCAGTATATTCATATTTAGCCTTGTATAACTTCTGAGTAAAAATCATACTTGTTTTTACTGAGGTGTAATTAGCATATTAGTTTTAGGTGTGCAACACACTAATTTAATATTTGTTTATATTGAGATATTACCCTTACAAGAAGTATAATTAATATGTCACCATGATAATCAGAAGTTTGTTTTTCTTGTAAAGATATTTAAGATAATAGTCTCAGCAACTTTCAAATAGACAGTATTGTATTACTATTGTGTTACTAACTATAGTCATCATAATAAATATTACATCATTAATTGTTTATTTTACAATTGGAAGTCTGTACTTTTGGACTTTTTTTTTTTTTTTTTTTTACCAAAGGCCCTAATGGGACATAGATTGGATGTGTGCTGATTTAATAAACGTGTGAATGTGAAATAATTAGTTTGAGGTTCTGGAATAAGATCATAGACATCATTATGAAACTTGAGAAGATAATAATTATTAAAAAGAGCATTTCTAACCAATGTACTCTGGACCCCCACCTCTCCAGACCCCCACCCCACTAGGGAAAGATAGGAACAGGCTGGGAGTATGGATTGACCTGCCAGGAGAGAAGAAATTACAGAAGCAAGACCTTCCAGCTTCTGCTCCCCATAATGATCCTGGGTCTATGCTCCCAAAGGGTTAACAAATAGGAAAATTTTCAAGAGAGGGGATGGGATACGGAACTCTGATGGTGGAAATTGTGTGGAATTGTACTCATCTTATCCTATGGTCTTGTTGATATTTATTTCTTATTTATTTCTTGCCTCCAGCATCGTTGCTGGGGCTCGGTGCCTGCACCACAAATCCACTGCTCCTGGAGGTTATCCCCCCCTTTTTGTTGCCTTTGTTGTTTAACATTGTTGTGGTTATTATTATTGTTATTGTTGTTTGTGTTGTTGTTGGACGGGACAGAGAGAAATGGAGAGAGGAGGAGAAGCCAGAGAGGGGGAGAGAAAGATAGACACCTGCAGATCTGTTTCATTGCTTATAAAGCTACCCCTCCTGCAGGTGGGGAGCTGGGGGCTTGAACCCAAGTCCTTATGTGAGTCCTTGCGCTTAGGGCCACGTGCGCTTAACTTGCTGCACTACCACTTGACCCCCGATATTTTTTATTTTATAAATAAATTAATAACAGAAAAAAAAGAGCAAGTTCAGACCAGTGGGGATGCAGAGTGTACACTGGTTCCTTTTCTAAGCATGGATAGACATGGATCCTAGGTCAGATAGATGGGGTTTACAGTTACTGGTATTTATATACTTTCCCCATATTTGGGAGCTACTCTCTGCCTTGATCCAGTTTTCCAGTCCTATTTCCAACTCTGATATCATCTTCTCAGACAATACTTCAGCCTAGCTGCATGTTAATTATCAGGCTAAGGCAAAAATTAGTGAAGTCATGAGTCCCTTGGAATATGCCTAAAATAGACTTCCTAACTTTTTCTAACATGTAGACCCCTCATTTGCTATATTCTTAGCCTTAGGTTCCAGCTTAATAAACAAATTTTATGCTTTATATTTTAATACTTTTCAGCCACCAAGTTGCAGAGGCTACCACGACACCAACCTAACTTCCCTGGGAAGATGACCTCAGCAATGTGTCCTGGAAACCCACCTCCCTGGAGCTCTTCTCCATTAGGGAAAGATAAAAACAGGCTGGGAGTATGAATTGACCTGCCAACGCCCATATCCAGTGGAGAAGCAATTACAAAAGCCAGATCTCCCACCTTCTGTACCCCATAGAGATTTTTGGTCCTGGGGGTGGGCGGTAGTGGGGTTAAGAGCACATGGTGTGAGGGAGTTGGGTGGTAGCTCAGTGAAGTTGGTCTGCAGGTGTCTGTCTATCTTTCTCTCCCCCTCTCTGTCTTTCCCTCCTCTCTCGATTTCTATCAGTTCTATCCAACAACAACAGCAGCAACAACAACAACAATAATAACTACAACAATAAAACAACAAGGGCAACAAAAGGGAATGAATAAATAAATAATAAAAAAAGAGCACATGGAGCAAAGCACAAAGACTTGGGTAAAGATCCCGAGTCAGCCCCCTTCTCTCCACCTGCAGAGGAGTTGCTTCACAAGCAGTGAAGCAGGTTTGCAGCTGTCTATCCTTGTCTCCCCCTCTCTGTCTTCTCCTCCTCTCGATTTCTCTCTGTGCTACCCAGCAATGACAGCAACATCAATAACAACAACAACAAAGAAAGGTGGAAAAAATGGCCTCCAGAAGCAGTGGATTCTTAGTGCAGGCACTGAGCCCCAACCATAACCCCAGAGGCAAAAAAAAAAAAAAAGGGGTGGGGGTTTGGTCCATACTCCCAGAGGGATAAAGAATAGGGAAGCTTCCAGAGGAGGGGGTGGGATATGAAACTCTGGTGGTTGGAATTGTACCCTCTTATCCCATTTTTTATAGTGTTTTGAGCATGAGTGGGTGTTGGATTTTGTCAAAGTCTTCCTCTGTATCTGTTGAGATAATCATGTGATTTTTGGTTTTGCATTTATTGATGTGGTGAATGACATTGACTTACGCATATTGAACCAGTCTTGCACTCCTGGGATAAATCCTACTTGGTCATGATGAACAATCTTTTTGATATATTGCTGTATCCAGTTGGCTAGGCTATTATTCAATATTTTCTCATATTTTATCAATATTTTCTTTTTTGTTGTTGTTGTGTCTTTATCTGCTTCTGGTATCAGGTTGATGACTTCATAGAAAGTAGAAGAGTGTTCCTGTTTCTTCAGTCTTTTGGAAAAGCTTTAAAAGTATAGGTATTAACTGTTTGCTGAAGGTTTTGTAGAATTCATTTGTAAAGCCATCTAGTCCTGGACTTTTGTTGTTGGGAAGATTCTTTTTTAAAGTTTTATTTATTTATTTATTTTTATTTATTTATTTATAAAAAGGAACCACTGACAAAACCATAGGATAAGAGGGTTACAACTCCACACAATTTCCACCAGCAGAACTCCGTAAGCCCTCCCCTCCCCTGATAGCTTCCCTATTCTTTATCCCTGTGGGAATACGGACCCAAGGTCATTATGGGGTGCAGAAGGTGGAACGTCTGGATTCTGTAATTGTTTCCCCACTGACCATGGGCATTGGCAGGATGATCCATATTCCCAGCCTGCCCCTCTCTTTGCTTAGTGGGGTGGGGCTCTGTGGAAATGGAGCTCCAGGACACATTGGTGGGGTTGTCTGTCCAGGGATGTCCAGCTGGTATCATGGTAGCATCTGGAACCTGGTGGCTGAAAAAAGAGTTAACATATAAAGCCAAACAAATTGTTAATTAATCATGAACCTAAAGGCTGGAACAGTGCAGATGAAGAGTTGGCGGGGGGTTCTCTGTTTTGAAGATGGCTAGTAGGCCTATTTTAGTTATATTCCAAAGGGCCCATGACTATACTAGTTTTTTCTTTCCTTTTCCTGAGCCTGACATATGATATGCAGGTGGATCCAAGTTATTGTCTGGGAGATGATGTCATGGTTGGATAAAGGACTAGAAAGCTGGATCAGGGAAGAGAGTAGCTCCCAAATATGGAAAAAGTGTGTAAATATTGTTGACTGTATACCCCATGGATTTGATGTGATCTGGGGCCCATATTTAGCTTAGGAACCTATGTGACCTCTGCATCCCTGTTGATCTAAACTCACATTCTGTGGTCATGAACTTTCAAAGCTGCCCCAATATCAGGACCCATCTTCCTCAGGTGTAGCATAGAGTATGTTGTCCAGCCTTCCTTCGGAGAATGGAACATTCTCTACCATTGTTGATCCAAGTTGAGGGCAAGGTCCTATAGGGGCCCACAAAGGGGTCCATTGTGTTGTTCCTGACTGGTAACATTGGGGAGAGGGACATCATGTTTCAGGACTCCCTGAATAGGGCCCCAGCTGAGGCGGGTGGCCTGATAGTTACAAACAGTCATCATTAAAGTATGCCAGTCTCTTGCTCTTATTCAGGTTTTGCCGTTCTTACTTTCATAAGGTTAGCTCTGGAGTGACTGAGGGAAGTATAATAGGAACTAGGTGAGGAGGGTATTTAAGTCTAAGTAGACACTATTTCATTATGAACTTTATATTGACTCACTACAGACTATTATGTACTTATGCTTTCAGGTATATATTGTGCCCTAAATTATGGATATATGTGAACATATGCCCTATCTCATGGGACCTGGTCTATATATAGGTTTTGGGATTTTGTTAGGAAGTGAACCTCCTGGAATGGAATTTGAGAATACTATGAAAGGCAAGGTCTCACCCGAGTAATGAGGGTGAAGGGTTGACATTCCATGCCTGACGTCTCTGAACACAGTTTGAAGTGGCACTCCTTGCGTTGATTAGGTTGGGATTGGGAGATGCAATATCATTTGGTATGAACTGAGAGAAGCATGCAGAAAGGTGAGCCCCACCCTAGAGGTTCCAGGACTGGGGGAAATATAGGCTCTATAGAGGAAGCAGGAAGTTCCTGCTATCTTAGGGTTTAAGAAGGCAATAGATAGTTACTGCTATAATCACATTATTTGGCAATTGGGTTAACTGTGAAATATCGGGGGGGGGGGGGCTGGGTGGTAGTACTGCAGGTTAAGCGCACGTGGCCCAAAGCACAAGGACCAGCATAAGGATCCGGGTTCAAACCCTCGGCTCCCCATCTGCAGGGCTTTGCTTCACAGGTGGTGAAACAGGTGTGCAGGTGTATTTCTCTCCCCTCTGACTTCCCCTCCTCTCTCCATTTCTCTCTGTCCTATCCAACAGCAATAACATTATCAACAACAACAACAACAATAAAAAACAAGGGCAACAAAAGGGAAAATAAATAAATATTAAAAAATTATAAGAAAAAATCCTTTTGTTAGGATTTGCTGTATCATACACAACATTACCATAATTTATGTCCTTTGACATTATTTGTATATAGCTGTGCCAACAGTTGCTTCTGTTCTCCGTGGTCTAAGCTTTTAAGAGATTCAACATAGCAAAGAGTTAGCCTATGATGTGTGCATTAAAAAGTTTGACATTCAATCAATTGTTTGTCTCTCATATTAATTAAATAGTAATTTATATGACTATAAATTAATAAGAGTGTACATAAACACCTTTCCCCCCGTCAAAAACTGTGTCCCATCCCATCATCCCATTCTCTCCGCCCCCCTGCCCTGTGAAGCTGAACATCCACCCTCACTCTCAACCCAGGGTTTTCACTTTGGTGCCCTACTACAAATTCAGTCAAATCCTGATTTGAGTTTACCTTTCTGTTCTTTTTTCTCAACTTCTGAGTGGAATCATCCCATACTCATCTTTGTCTTTCTGACTTAGCTCACTTAAACTAATTCCTTCTAGCTCCATCAAAGATGGTTCAGAGAAGGTGGACTCATTGTTCTTAATAGCTGTGTAGTATTCTATTATGTATATATACCACAGCTTTCTCAGCTATTCATTTTTGTTGGGCACCTGGGTTGCTTCCAGGTTTTAGCTATTATGAATTGTGCTGCTATGAACAGAGGTGTACACATAGCTTTTTGGTTGGGTGTTATGGAGTTCTTGGGGTAGAAGAATTACTGAGTCATATGGAAGGTCCATGTCTAGCCTAGTGAGAGTTTTCCAGACTGCTCTCCATAGAGGTTGGACCCACTGACATTCCCACCAGCAGTGAAGAAGGAAGGGTTCCTCTGTCCCCATAGCCTCTCCAGCATTTGTTGCTGCTGTCCTTTATGATGTATGTCATTCTCAAAGGGATGAAGTGGCATCTCAATGTTGTCTTTATTTGCATTTCTTTGACAAACAGTTACCTGGAGCAATTTTTCATGTGTTTGTTAGCCTTTTGGATCTCTTCTGTAGTGAATGTTCTGTTCATATCCTCTGCCTGACTTTCCAATCTTCTTAATATACTGCTGTATCCGGTTGGCTAGAATTTTGTTCAATATTTTAGTATCTATGTTCATCAGAGATATTGGTCTGCAGTTTTCTTTTTTTGGTCGTGTCCAGGTATGCTTTTGGTATCAGAGTGATGTTGGCTTCATAGAAGCTGGAAGGGAGTATTCCATGTCTTTAATCTTCTGGAAGACTTAAAAGTAAAGAATTAGTTCTTCTTTGAAGTTTTTGTAGAATTCATTTGTAAAACTATATGGTCCAGGACTTTTACTCTTGGGGAGTATTTTGATAACTGTTTCAATTTCATTGGCTGTGATGGGCCTGTTCATATTATCTAGTTCCTCTTTATTTAATTTTGGAAGTTTGTAGGTATTTAGGTAATCGTCCATTTCTTCTAGGTTCTCTTGTTTGGTAGTTGTTCATAGAAGCCTCACATGATATGTTGAATTTCTGCAGTGTCTGTTGTGATATCTCCTTTCTCATTTACAATATGATTTATTTGGGTCTTCTCCCTTTTTTGTTTTGTGAGTCTGGCTAAAGGTTTGTCAATTTTGTTCACTCCTTCGAAGAACCAACATTTACTTTTGTTGATCTTTTGTATGGTTTTCTTATTTTCAGTGTTATTTATTTCTGACCTCACTTTAGTTATTTCTGTCTTTCTGGCTGCTTTAGGGTTCCTTTGTTCTTCTTCTTCTAGGTCTTTAAGATGTGCAATCAGGTTGTTTATTTGTGCTTTTTCTTGTTTCCTAGTGTGTGCTTATATGGCTATGAACCTCTCAGTACTGCCTTGGCTGTGTCCCAAATATTTTGATTATTTGTGCCTTCATTTTCACTGAACTCTCTAAACATTTTGATTTCTTCATTGATTTCCTCTTTGACCCAGAAGTTGTTAAGTAGTGTACTGTTGAGCTTCCACATTTTGGGACTATTACTAATCTTTTGTTCATTGTTAAGTGTTAGTTTAATTCCACTGTGGTCTGAGAAGATGCTTGGGATGATTTAAATGCTCTTGAATGTGCTGATGCTGTATTTGTGGCCTAACATATGGTCTATCCTTGAGAATGACCCATGTGGACTTGAGTAGAATGTGTATTCCAGTTTCTTGCGGTGAATGATTCTGAAAATGTCCAATAGTTCTAGTTATCTATCTCCTCATTTAGCTCCCTCATTTCTTTATTGATTTTCTACCTGGATGATCTTTCAAGTTGAGAGATTGTGGTGCTGAAGTCTCCTACTATGACTGTGTTGCTGTTAATATATTGCTGTAGCTCTTTCAGCAGATGTTTGATGTATTTATATGGCTTCTCACTAGGTGCATAGATGTTAATAATTGCTAAGTCCTCTTGATTGAGTGATCCTCTGAGCATTAATGTCCATCCGTATCTTTTTAAATTTTATTGATTTTAAAGTCTATAGTGTCAGATATGAGAATAGCTTTTCCTGCCATTTTTGTGGTCCATTGGCTTTGTAAGATAGTTTTCCATCCTTTCTCTTTGATTCTGTTTGTCTTGTTGAGTTAGGTGGGTTTCTTGTAGACAGCATATTGTTGTATTATGTACTCTGTGCCTTTTAATAGGTGAATTCAGGCCATTGACATTTATTGATATCAAAGACTGAAGATATATTAACGTTATTCTTGTAGATTTTTACAGTGTATTGATATATGTCATATTTATGGTGGTCTGACTGTTTATAGGAGAATTTTCAGAACTTCTTTCAGGGCAGGCTTGGTGAGAGTTGATTCTTTCATCTGTTGCTTGTCTGAGAAGGTTTTTCTGCCTCCATCTAGTATGAATGACGGTATAGCAGGATATAGTAGTCTTGGTTGAAAGCCTTTCTCACTGACAGCTCGATAGATATCTTGCCATTCTCTTTTGGCCTGTAGGTTTTGTGTGGAGAAGTCTGCTGCTAATCTTATGGGTTTTCCTCTGTGGGAGACTCTTTGTTTTTCTCTTGCAGCTGTCAGGATCCTTTCTTTATCCTTATTCCTTTCCATTCTAAGTATGATGTGTCTTGGTGTCTTTAAGTCTGGGTTAATTCTGTTTGGGGCCCTCTGGGCTTCTTGAACCTTTATGTCTTTGATGTTGTCTAGACTAGAGAAGTTCTCAGCTATTATGTCCTGAAGAATGCTTTCTTCCCCTCCCTCTCTTTCTACTTCTGGTAAGCCAATAATGCATATATTATTTTTTTGAAATCATCCCATAGGTCTCTGTTGTTATCAGTATCTCTTAATCACTTTTTGAGATGTCTTACTTCTTTTTTAGTTGTCTCCAATTCAGCCTCGATCTTTCTAATTCTCTCTTCAGCCTCATTTATTCTTTTCTCTCTACCCTCTACTGTTTTCTGGAGTTCATCTATTTTGCTACCCTGTTCTGATACTGTTTTAGCTTGTTCAGCTAGTTGTATTCTTAGCTCAGCTATTTCAGCTTTCAGCTCTCTAATAACCTTGAGATAATTAGTGTTTTCTTCCAGAGTCTCATTTGTTGTTTCTGCATTTCTGATTACAATTCTCTCAAACTCTTTACTCACTCCTGTGATTATTTCCTTAACTAGTGTTTGGATATTGACCTCATTATTTTGTGCTTCAACCTTTGGGGGCTTTTAGCTGGACTCTTGTCCTGGTTCATTTCTTCAGTATTTCTTCTTGTTGGTTTAACCATCTATATAGTATGTTATGAGGTTCCTCTCTCAGTCCTTTGTTGTATGTTCTCCCCCTGCCAAGAAAATTGGTTCAGTCCTGCTAGTTTTCACGGGCCCGCTTGTCCCGGCCCCAAGGAACCCAGCCAGAGTTCCAGAGTTTCAGAGTCAGAGAGTTCTTGGCGCCGCCATGTGAGAAGGATGCAGGAGAGTTCTGTTTGGTGATTAGTTTGGGTTAGTTTATGAATCATTGTTTCTGAATAAAGAAATACAGCTTCCCTGCCCAGCCGTGTGTCCTCGAGTCTCTGTTACCCGCCCGTGAAGCTAGCCCGGCCAGCTGGAGCCTCCAAATTCTAACAACAGTCCTTTTCAAATTACTGATCATTCTTACCTGGATTGACTTATGTCTAAGTAAGGTACTTAAGGAATTCACAGTTGTGGAAATTGACAGTTGTTCAATCTTATTTTAATCCCTGAGTTGGAGCACAGTGGCTGTTAAAGCCTCTTTTGTTCTTTACTTCCCTGTAGGCTATGGGAGTCTGAGGGCTTTTAAACTATAAGTAGGCTCTTTAGCTAAATCACTCACTCAGGTGATTTGGTGGGTTCCTGATGTTGTTCTAGTTCTGCCTTGTTGTGGTCCCAGATGATATCCTTTGGTATTCCTAGTTGAGCTGGGAGAGGAGAGGAGAGAAACTCAGCTGCTTGCTGCTCCTTAGCTCCTGGTATCATTTTCTATTTCCTTGAATAGTGACTCACAGTTTTCAGTATATAAGTCTTTCACTTCTTTGTTCAGGTTTATTCCTAGGTAATTGCTGGGCTAGCATTGCAAGCGGTAGAGAGGATCTAGGAACTTGTGGCAGTGTGGTAATACAATTCTTTATTCATATGGGAGCGCCCCAGAGTCATGTGATTTCACCACTTTCAGGTTGTTCTTTGATTCAATTAGACAGCTAGGGAGAGGGAGGAGAAAAGAGGGAGAGACACCACAGCACCATAGCTTCCCCTGGTCACTCCCATATGGTGCATCCCTGGCAAGGCACACACCCTATCCAGTGAGCTATTTCTCAGTGCCCCAATTTTTTTTTTACAGTTCCTAGGCATTTTGTAAGTACAAGCTCATCACTCCCAAGTTGAGTGGGTTATTACTGGGGCTTGATGCCTGCACTACAAATCCACTGCTCCTGGAGGCTATTTTTTTCCCCTTTGGTTGCCCTTGCTGTTTTTATCATTGTTGTGGTTATTATTATTGTTGTTAATGATATCACTGTTGTTGGATAGGACAAGAGAAATGGAGAGAGGAGGGGAAGACAGAAAAGGGCAGAAAAAGATAGACACCTGCAGACCTGCTTTACCGCTTGTGAATTGACCCCTCTGCAGGTGGGGAGCTGGGGGCTCGAACCATAATACTTATGCCTGTCCATATTCAGGTCCTTGCACTTCATGCCATTGTGTGTAACCTGCTGGGCTGCCACCCAACTCCCTTTTGCCACTATTCTTATTGCTGGGGCTCTGTGCCTGAACAATTCCTTTGTTTCTTTCACTTTTATTTCCTTAGATTTAAAGTAAGAGACAGAGGAGAAAGAAACACAGAGAGAATGAGAGACATTGAAGCATCACTGCACCACTCATGAAGCTTTCCTTGTGTGGGTGCTCTGTGTAGTGGCTAGGGGTTTGAGCCTGGGTCCTTGGGCATTACAAAGTGTGTCCTCTACTGGGTGAATCATTTCCACAACTCCCTGAGAATTTACTTTTATTTAAAAAAATATATTAATTCATTAATAAGAGGAATTGAAGATGGAATCATTCTGGTATATGTGATGCCAGGGCTTGAACTCAGGACCTCATGCTTGAAAGTTTAATTCTTCATCCATTGGGTCACCACCCAGGTGGGTGAACTTGTACTTCTATCAATATTTATTTTTTTTAAAGATTTATTTATTAACATAAGAGAGAGGAAGAATGAGGGTAGAGAGAAAGAGAGACATAAAGAGAGAGAGAGAGGAGAGAGAGAGAAGAGGGAGAGAGAGAGGGAGAAGGAGAGAGAACCCTGGAGGATTATTATGACACATGTGGCCAGTTGAACTCAGGACCTCATACTCCCAGGTTCAATACTTTAGCCACTATGAAACCTCCTGAAGTTGTACTTGTACACTGAATTTGAACAAGTAACATAAACAATATTCTAAATTAAAATTACCTCACAATCAAATAAAATAATAAAAAAGGAATCATCCTAAGGAAGTAACTAATAGTGGTGACCAACACAGAGCTAAAAGAACATCTTTGGTAGCATAAAAGCAAAATTACTTTGAACAACCTAGAGGTCAATTGACCAGAAAGGTCAATTAAATATTCTTTAGAATATTCATTCAAGAATATGAACTCAGACCTACAGAGATGCAGAGGTCACATAGGCTCCTAAGCTGAATATGGGCCCCAGATCACCTCAAATCGATGGGCTTTACAGTCAACAATATTTATACCCCTTCCCCATATTAGGTAGCTACTCTCGTCCCTGATCCAGGTTTCTGGTCTTTTTTCCAGCCATGACATCATCTCCCCAGACAATAACTTGGATCCACCTGCATATCAGATTTCAGGCTCAAGGGAAAAAACAAACAAACAAACAAACAAGCTAGTATAGCCACAGGCCCTTTGGAATATAACTAAAATATGCCTACTAGCTATCTACAAAATGGAGGACTCCCCCCCAACTCTTCATCTGCATTATTCCATCCTTTAGGTCCATGACTGGTCAACAATTTGTTTGGCTTTGTATGTTAACTCTATTTTCAACCAGATGCTAGCATAATGCTGACCAGACTTCCCTGGACAGACAACCCCACCAATGTGTCCTGGAGCTCTGTTTCCCCAGAGTCCCGCCCCACTAGGGAAAGAGAGAGGCAGGCTGGGAGTATGGATCGACCTGTCAATGCCCATGTTCAGCAGGGAAGCAATTACAGAAGCCAGAGCTTCCACCTTCTGCATCCCACAATGACCTTGGGTCCATACTCCCAGAGGGTTAAACAACAGGAAAGCTATCAAGGGAGGGGATGGGATACAGTGTTCTGGTGGTGGGAATTGTGTGGAGTTGTGTCGGGCTGCGCCATGGAGAAGAGAGAGAGGAGATCCGGAGCAAATGGGGTACACAAATCTTTATTATGAACCAAACAGGGTGGAGTCAGCCGAAAAACTGGCTGTCCCCCACTACCTCAGGGCAACAACGAGGAGTGACGTGTCGGGACAGGATTGGTTGAAAATGGCACTGCGAGAATATTGCAGGGAGTGGCAAAACCTGAGGGCAAAGACTGCATCTGTATAATTTCCCAACAGAGTTGTACCCCTCTTATCCTGTGGTTTAGTCAATGTTTCCTTTTTATAAATAAAAAATTTAAAAAAAGAAAAAAGAAAATGGAAAAGAACTAAAAAAAAAGAATATGCATTCAGTGGTGTTCTACATAACCATTATGAATCATGTAGTAGAAAAATATGAATGGTAAATTGTTGGTATGCATGAGACCCCTTCTGTTTCATTTGGTTTAAATCCCCCCTGCTTAACACTATTCTATTTACATAACCACTGTTAACAAGTTCCACCCTCCCTCCAGGGCATTTGTGGTTCAGTGATAGGATTCTCGCCTGCTCCACCCCCTCCTTGTCACACCCTGATCCCTTCTTTGTCACACCCTGATTTTCACCAGTCACTTTTCTCTCCACCCTCTCTATGTCACATCCTGTTTCCACCCTACTTGAGAAGTATATATAAAGACAGCATTGTGAGTTTTAGAGTACTTTACCTTGAGTTCAGCTTAGCTCGTCTTAGATTGTGCTGTGTCCTGCATGAATAAAGAGATACTGCGTACAACCCAGCCATGAGTCCCTGGTCGTCTGTTACCCACCCGTGAAGCCAGCCCGGTGAAAACAACATAACCCATCGAAAACAACAGTAAATAAGCTTTATTTTGTATTCTGAACAAATGAAAAAAATGATGACAACACTAGTAATAATATCAGCTAATATTTATTGAGTTATTATTAAGTGCGGGCACCATGCTAAAGCACTTTACATACATTATCTCATCTAGTCCACATAGGAGCTCTGAAGGGAAGGAAAGGATGAGTATTTTAGAGACAAAGACACTGGGGATTATTGAAATTCCTGCCTGTGATTATCCAACCTGAAAGAGATTCACCCAGGCCAGGAACTCAAGTCTTTCTGATCCCAAAGCCTGAGTTCTCAGCAGTCTGCCACTCATCTGCATCTGGACCCTTAAGACTCACACAGGGCTTAGCTCATGGATGTGAGGGTGGTTAGTGGTTGGTGGTCAAGAAAAGTGGAGCTCAGTAATACTGTCTTACATAAGCCAGACTCAGACATGCCCCCTACCCCAGTTTAAATTGCCCATGGGCTGTAACAGCAGAAGCATTTTCTTAGAAGTTAAGCTACATAGAGTGCTACTGATTACAACTTACTAGATTCATACATCCTTTCTCAACAATTTGTGGTGATTCCTGTGATTCTGTAATCTACACATGACATCACTTCCATGTTCTGGACAAAGCCAGAGACTTTGGAACAAGAGGTACACTAACCTTCTGAATGTCACATGACAGCAGCAGCAGCAGCAAGTAGACGACCAAATATCTTATAGTTTTCATAAATAGGAGGGGACACATTCATCTTATGGTTTTAAACAGTTAAAGTCAAGGGGCTGGGTAGCACAGGTGTCTTTCAAACTTAGATGGTAATCTGGTGCCAGATGCCAGGATTGCAAATCTGATGTCTTGCACACTTTTGTTGCTGGTTCAGGCTCTCCACGGTGTTGAGGGCAGGTGAGTTAATGTCTTGTTTCATCTCTCGGTTGTTGGACAGAATAGAACTGAAGGCACACAAAGCAGTCTCGACTCTGACAAACCCAACTGCAGGAGAGCATGGCTCTTCTTTGTGCCATATTAAAGCGAACACTAGTCAATTCATTGCCATTTAAAACAGTACAATTGAGCTGGAGGCATCTGACTTGTCTAGCATTTCCTCTTTGGAGGGAAGGAATCTGGGAAATTCCTCATCCCTATGGGGATCTGTGATCCTGGGAAATCCCTCAGGGTTCTCCCTAGAATGAAGTCCTTCTGAGTTACAGATGCAGTATGTTTTCTGTGATGGTGCTGCCTCCTCTGCTAATGACAAAGCTATGAGCATTGGACACTACTAGAGCTGGTGACATCTCCTCAGGATCCTGCATTTCTGCTTGGCAATCCCCACCTACGGGCCCTTGCAGGCCTGTCTCCGGGGGAATGGGATCTGAGTCAGTGTCTCCACACTGCAGCGGGAGTAACGCCTGGTGTCTGGGCAGGGGATCGCCACCTTTCTGGGCCTCCAGGGAGTTCTGCTGTGTGGAATTCCTGTGTCCTGTGGCACCCTTCTGAGGCTCATCGAAGCTTAAGGAGAAGGTGACGGTGCCACTGCCAAAGATGACCTTCTGCTTGCATCTGGGCGGCTGCTGCTGCGGTTGCGGCTGTGGCTGCTGCTCCTGCTGCGTCAGGGCCAATGGCTGCTGCTGCTTCTGCCTCTCAGGTGGTGGGAAGGGGTCTTCGCTGTTGCTCTTGCTGCTGATGGAAGAGGAGGGGGTGGATCCGGTGGAGCCACCCAGGCTATTGGATCGCTTGCGCGAGACGTTGCTGCGACGCAGCGTGGCCCGGGCAGCCACCTTGAAGGCATGTGCCGCGGTGCTGCAGCGCACCTCCTCGATGGTGTTCCGAGATGGCTTGAAAAGGATGATGTAGACTTTATTGAAGAAGATGCAGGCCAGCAAGCCAAAGCTGGCTGCCAGGATGGCGATCACCTCCACAGCTGAGACAAACTTGCCATAAGTGCTGGCGTAGGCGGGGATGAAGGAGATCCAGACGATGAAGAAGATGAGCATGCTGAAGGTGATGAACTTGGCTTCATTGAAGTTCTCGGGCAGCTTGCGAGACTTGAAGGCAAAGAAGAAGCAGATGGCGGCCAGCAGACAGGTATAGCCAATTAGGAAGCCCAGTGCCATGAGCGAGCCCTCGTGGCACGTAATGAAGATGATCTCGTCTTCCAGCTCGTGGTTGCGGTAGCTAGACGGGGGGGATGTGTAGAGCCAGATCACACAGATGACAATCTGCATGAAGGTGCAGAGGAAGACCAGTAGAAACTGCAGGTTTAACCCCCACCACTTGCGGTGGAAGCTGGTGGGGATCTTGGCCTCGAAAACCAGGAGGATGTTGTTGGTTTTCACCAGGATGCAGGAGATGCAGAGCACAAAGCTGATCCCAAAGGCTGGCTGGCGGAGACGACAAGTCCAATCCTGGGGCTCCCCAATGAAGAATAGGGAGCTGGAGAAACAGCAGAGCAGGGAGAAGAGCAGCAGGTAGGAGAGCTCGCGGTTGGTGGCCTTGACAATGGGCGTATTGCGGAACTTGATGAAGACGCCTAACACAAAGGTTGTCAGGAAAATGCCCAGCACAGCAAAGAGTGTGAGTGCTATCCCAAAGGGCTCTGTCCACGACAAAAACTCAATCTCCTTAGCGATGCAAGATGTGTGGTTCTCATTGGACCAGAAGTCATCTGGGCACTTGTCACAGGCACTTGCATCTGTAAAATGTCCCAGGGAGAAGTTAGTTACTGTGTAGCATAGGTTAAAGTGTGTGTGTGTGTGTGTCTGTGTGTGTGTGTAATGGTGAGGTTACACAGACTATCAGGTGTGATTAATTTTCTTTATTCATGAAATAATTGTGGTATTTTCATACTATGAAATAATAATTGCACCTTGCCTTGCATTTAATAGTGTATTTAATTAATTTAATATATATTTGTTTTTCTTTTTATAGAACAGGGGGCTACATGTTTCCTTTAACTAACTGATGATAGCTTGCTGCAGAGAATGATCATCTTTCTGGACAGGTGACTGACTGCCCGAATGCCAAAGTAAAAGATGGACACAGTCTGTTAACTTTTCTTAGTGATTCAAGTTCAACCGGACTTATATTGGATATATGAGCAGACTTTGGAGACATACCAGAGCAGACTCTATTTAAATGCAAGGAGAGCATCTCATACATATGACCTTTGTCCCCCTCATTCACATCCATGTCTTTCCAGTCAGGAAAGCTGCACACTCATTCAGTCAGTGAGCATTTGCTAAATCCCTGCTCTGCCCCTAGCAGCATGTAGTTTATGGTTAGTAAAGGAGTATGGGTTTTACAGTCAGAGATCTGGATGGAAATCTTGACTGTTACATACTGGCTGTGTGACTTTGACTACCTTCCTTAGCCTCTCTGCACAACAGTTCCTTCATCTGTGGAATGGAAGAAAAAAGCAACCTCATTAATGTGGTGAGGGTAAAATGAGAGACTAACAATAATACCAGTCACTGTTTAGAGTGCTTTTGATATGGCAGCCCAAATTTAAATTTAACAAACACCTAGAATTTACTGTGGGCTTTAGCACTATTAAATCATTTAATTCCCTAATTCTATAAAATAGGCCTATTGTTATCCTACTTAATAAGTGAAGAAACTGAGGCAAGGGCAAAACAAGACAGAAAGTATAGTACCCAATACCCAGTAACTTATTTATCATGATATATTTACCATGGAACATGGAACAAACAGAATTTTGTCCATCCAGGGCCACTAAATAATAGTGAAAAGCATTGTCAAAATAAGCTAAAGAAAAACAGATGTTTTCAAGTTCTTGAAAGACCTTCAGTATTCCTTCTTGACCCTTTTTCACATAATTCTTGGATATATCGTGTTAAAAGAGAAACTAAGCACCACCCCAGCCCAGTCCTTCAAGAGCTCCAAATTGTGCTATATCCATAAGGGGGTATTTTTTCACCTGTCTCATCACTGTACTCCCCATCTGGACACTCCACACACTCAAAGCAGCAGGTAGGCTCCCCTTCAATGATTCCTTTCCTAGTCCCTGCCAGGCAGTCTCGGCTGCAGTTGGAGAAAGGCACCTGGAGGACAGAGAGTACAAGAGTGAGTGTCTGTAGCTGTGGGGTCAGTCTTCTAGCTCCTCTGACACTTGCAAGGGGGGTGGGGGGGAGGGTGTGACAAGGAGCAATGGGGAAGATTCAGGCTTGTTCCGGGAGAGAAAGGCCCAGGGGCCTTTGTTTCTTATTTGTTAGAAAGAAGGAAATGCCTATGGGCAATCTCTCTCTTTCCTCCACCCTCTCTTGCTCATGCTAGAAAGTTTAATCGAATTTCACACAGTGGCCCAAATCCTCCATAAGCAATTTTCCTACCCCTTTTATGTTTCAGAATGAGAGACCTGTTTGCTTTATTTTTTCTCAGTGTACTGAGCTGACTTTTTCATACAGAAAAAGAAAGACATAGATACAGAGGGAGAGATACCATAGTCCAGAAATTTTCTCCTGTACACTGAAGTCTAGGCTCGAATTTGGGTTGCGGCTCACTGTTAAGGTAAGTAATCTGCCCCAATTCCCATTTGCACTTTATGGAAGTAGAAGTTCAACACAAGCAATGGATCAATTGTATAAGACTCTACCAGAGATTAGGAAAACAAGTGGAATAACCTCCAACACATTGCTATGATGTATAACTTTAAAAATATATTTTATTTATTGGTTAGAGACAAACTGAGATGGGAGGGGGACAAAGGGGGAGAAAGAAAGATTGACACTTGCAGCACTGCTGCACTGCTTGTGAAGTTTCTCCCACTACAGGTGGTGACTAGGGACTGGAAGGTTGAACCTGCATCATTGTGTATTGTAACACATGCACTTTACTAGGTGTGCCACTACCCGAGCCCCTGTAAGGTATAACTTTGATCCCCAAACCAGACAAACACATTATTAAAAATAAAAAATGGGTTGATCTCTTTTATTTCAGGTTTCATTTTTTAGAAGCAGATCCTTATTGGGGATTTGTGTCCAAGTGATTTATAAACAGAGTGCTCCCAAAGGAAGCAGGTAAGAGAATGGAGGGTGTAGGCCATAAAAGGAGGGAGGACAAGCTAGAATGTGATCGCAAGCAAAATCTCAAAAGGGTAGCTTCTGCCTGATTCCCCAGGGGAAGTCTGAGTTGTAAGTTATTTAAGTTATGTCTGGGCTGTCTTAAGAAAAAGGGACTAGGACTTTCATACTTCCATACTACTCCTTGGTTAAAAGTTATCTAAGGGAGATGTAAATTCTTAGATTCTTCTGCCTCCGTGAGCCTTGGGGCAAAGGAGGTTCCATTAGTTTGCAAGCTCTATTCTGAAAAAGAGCAGTGAATCTCATTTATTAGAAGCAAAGATACACAGAAGTTCTAGAATTATAGACAAAGTGTTAGGGATCTGGGAGGCTCTGGGAAGGACACAACTATTTTTTTTCACTACAGGGAATAAATGAAAAACACTAAAATAATGAGCAAACTCAAGAGTCAAAGAAGAAAAAAACCCCCACAAAAATAATCACCATGATCATGTTGGGTTTATGCCAGAAATGTAAATGAGTCACTTCCACAGCCTCCATTCATTTTTCTTAAAACGTTACTTCACCTGTTGTGTATGCCTTTAGTTAATTTATAGGGTTGTTTTTTATATTTTTGTTTAATTCATCATTGCTTCAATATCTCAAAAGTCTTGCTGATTCTCTTATTCTCTGATAATGCCAGTTAACTGAAAATTTACTCTAGAAATTTAAGGTATTTACTATTTAACAGTATATATCTATCAGAAGTAATAAATATAAGAATAAAGTCAATTTTGCAAAAGCATACATTTCTTTATAGTAGAGAGCAATTTCATACTCATCCTTGTAACCACAGTTGAAAAGCCTTGATACATAGTATGGCTCATAATACTATTTCTCTTTCTTTCTCTCTCTCTCTCTCTCTCTCTCTCTCTCTCTCTCTCTTTCTTTCTTTCTTTCTTTCTTTTTGCCTCCAGGGTTATCACTGGGGCTCTGTGCCTGCACCACTAATCCACTGCTCCTGGAGGCCATTTTTTTTTTTTACCTTTTGTTGCCCTTGGTGGTGTTGTCACTATTATTGTTGTCGGATAGGACAGAGAGAAATTGAGATGGGAGGGGAAGACAGAGAGGGGGAGAGAAAGATAGACACCTGAAGACCTGCTTCACCACCTGTGAAGCAACTCCCCTACAGGTGGGGAGCCGGGGGCTCGAACTGGAATCCTTACTCCGGTCCTTGCGCTTTGTGCCATGTGTGCTTAACCAGCTGCGTTACCACCCGGCCCCCCCTATTTCTCTATTTCTATGCTAACCCTTTAGTTAGACTCTCCCAACTTATCTACTTGAATTGAAGATATTTTATAAAATTAAACATACAAAGGAAACTAAGTTAATTATCGTTGCTTCTATTGGAAAATAAATAAAAGGGTGACAAAGAGCTTTAGATTTTCAAGCAGAGAACTCTCCAGGGCTCCCACTGGCTTCCTAAGCCACTTCCCTGGCAGATGACCTCACCAATGTACTCTGGAGCCCCACCTCCCCGAGCCCTGCCCCAACAGGGATAGATATGGACAGGCTGGGAGTGTAGATTGACCTGCCAATGCCCATGTTCAGTGGAGAAGCTCTTACAGAAGCCAGAGCTTCTACCTTCTGCACCCCATAATGATCCTGGATCCATGCTCCCAGAGGGATAAAGAATAAGAAAACTTTCATGGTCCGAGAGGTGGTGCAGTGGTTAAGGAACTAGACTCTCAAGCATGAGGGCCTGAGTTCAATCCCTGGCAGCACATGTACCAGAGTGATGTCTGGCCCTTTCTCTCTCTCCTCCTATCTTTCTCATTAATAAAATAAATAAAATCTTAAAAAAAAGAAAATATTAAAAAAAAAAGAATAAGAAAACTTTCAAGGGAGGGGTTGGGATATAGGGGTTGGTGGTGGGATTTGTGTGGAAATCTTATCCTATGGTCTTGTTGATATTTTTTATTTTATAAATAAATTAAAAAATTGAGCAGAAAATTGTTGGCATTCTTGTCTAATGAGACAGGAATCAAAATAATGGCATTAAATGACATTGGATAACTTCTTGCTTTCAAGACCCTGGGGAAAGAAAGGAAACAAAATAGTGAAGACTATACACACTATCTTTCAAACATGGTAACATAGCACCTTCAGAGACTTTGCTTAAATTCTTCTCTAGTTACCAACCCATGTGATCATCTAGTAAAAGACATGGACCCTGTTTCCTGAACCCACAATAGGAGTGATTGTACATTTTTTCTGTTAAAGAATAGTGGTTGCTGGTGATGGGTGGTGGTATACCTGGTTGACCACACACATTACAATACTCAAAGATTCAGGTTCAAGCCTCAGGTCCCACCTGTGAAGGAAAGCTGTACTAGTGGTGAATCAGTGCTGCAGGACTCTCTCTCTCTTCCTCCCTCCCTCCCTCCTTCCCTCCCTTTCCTCTTTTTTTCTCTCTCTCTCCTTCCTCTCTCAATTTCTCTGTTTCTGAAATGAATAAGTAAATAATATAAATACATAAAGTCATCTGAAAACAAATGCTGGTTGCTGTATCCTTTAACCAGGGTGAGGTAAAGTTAAGGTCCCCAACTATTCCTGAGTTATAGAATTTTTATTTTATAAAGTTATTTTGAACATTACTGAATGCTTTCTCTGCATTTATACAGTTCTTTGATTTTGTTAGTGTGGAAAAAGATTATGGAGGGTTTTTTTTTTTTTTTTTTTTTACCAGAGCGATACTCAGCTCTAGCTTATGGTGGTACCTGGGACTTTGGAGCCTCAGACACGAAAGTCTGTTTGAATAACCATTATGCTATCTACCCCTGCCCTGGTGTTAAGATTATGTAAATCTCATAAAATTACTTTCATAGTTTCACTATGGTAGACTACTAGAGGCAAACATCTCAAAATAGCAAAATAATAAACATCTCAAAATAGCAAAATATCAATATACACCAACTACAAACAAGTGTGTGTAATAATCAAGATATACTATACCCTGAATAACTCAATAGTGAGGAAAAGTGATGTATAGCTGAACAGTTCAGATTGTAGTCAGTTGGAACATAACTTAGTTGACACAAAAAAAGAACACAGTCTCTGGAATCCTGAAATTTCCTTTTGGAAATTGTCTTGATTTTACATTGAGATTTTCCTTCTTATATAGAAGCTAATTAAAAACTGCATAATGAATATTATTTCTATGACCCTTTCTTTGAGTAACCTATCTTACATATAGGGGAAAATGAAATTCCAGTATTTCACTAGAAATGTGTCAACCTAAGAAGAATTTGGTAAAGAGACGCAGTTGAAACTGGTCATTTTTGCAAAAATATTCTTTTTATTTTTAAGGTCTACCCTGGTAACAGAGAAAAAAAACTCTGTATGATTTTTTTTTTTTTTTTTTTTTTACCACAGCACTGCTCAGCCCTGGCTTATGGTGGTGCAGGGATTGAACTTGGGACTTTGGAGCATTAGGCATGAAAGTCTCTTTGCATAACCATTATGCTACCTACCCCCACCCTCCATATGAATCACTTTCAGGGTTGTTTTTATTTGCATAAATACCTTGCTCTGATTGGATAAAAATATAAAATATATTTTATTTACTTTATTTTTAACAAGAAATATTCTCAATGTAGTCTCAATGCCTGTGGTGGAAGCATATGGTTTTTTTTTTTTTTTTTTTTATGGATAGTACATACCTCCCTGGAGAACCCACTCCACAGGATTTTCTCCTCATTGATGAAAAGTCTTTCTCCCTTCTTGGCATACACATTGTAATATCCAACCTCCTTAAACATGATGGAGCTATCCTCTGGAGAGAGATGCCAGTTGATGATGGAATAGTTTCCCACCAGGTCACCACATTCATCGAAAGTCACCTGCTCTCCCATATTGTTTGTAAAGTTTATGTGTCGTAGGTGTTTCAAAACCTAAAGAGGAACAGAATGTTCTGAGTACAAGTCACAAGTTTTCCATGTATAGTTTATCTGGTTGTGTATTGCACAGGGACAGTAAATTATCTTTCTGAGACTTAGGCCCAACACTTGCTATTCACACTGAACTGATATATCTAACAAAGTGACAGAGTCCTGAGGATACCTTTTGTGTTTGACTCCATTCCAGAAATAACACTGTTTTTTTTTTTTTAAAGAATTTATTTATTTATTCATGAGAAATATAGGAGGAGAGAAAGAACCAGCCATCACTCTGGTACATGTGCTGCTGGGGATCGAACTAGGGACCTCATGGTTGAGAATCCAAGGCTGTATCCACTGTGCCACCTTCCGTACAACAATAACACTGGCTTTTAACAACTGAAATCTGTACTCACTTTATTTAAAAATAACAATTTAACATAAAGAAAACTAAATAAGGAAGAGAAGTCACCTGATTTTGCTTTGGTGACAGCTCTGGGACAAGTTTAGTGGCTGAGTCCAGAAAGACCATGCGTTACTTCACCTTACCTCTGTGTATGGTTTATTACTTCAGTGTCTTCATTGCAAACCTGACTTTTGCCTCCAAGCCTATAGGCCAAAGGGGCCCCTCAGTTCCTGCTATTTGGTTCTTTTGTTCTGCAGTTAGGACTGCAGAGCCATTCTCAAAAAGGATGAAGGCTGAATCCTATTATGAACACAGACACCTGTGTTCTCAAGAGCCTTGCTCAATGATCATCAAACTTTTTTGTGACTAGGGTTATTGCTGGGGTTCTGTACCAGCATTATGAATTCATTGCTCCTGGAGGCCATTCCCCCTGCTATCCCCCCTATTTTATTCAATAGAACAGAGAAAAATTGAAAGGGGACAGATAAATAGGGAGAGAGAAAGACACCTGCAAACCTGCTTCACTGCTCATGAAGCATCCACCCTGTGGGTGGGTGACGCTGAGGAATTATTCTGATGCAGTCTCTGCCCCCAGGTTTTACCACACCCAGCAAAATTCTAGCAGTGCCCCCTTCAACCAATCCTGGCCCCACACGTCACCCCTGGTTGTCACCCAATAAAAAGCCCCTCCCCCCCCACTCTCTCTCTGAGCTCTTGGCTCCCCCTCTCACAGATCTCTCTCCCTTCTCTCGCCCCATGGTCAGGTAGTGGGGACGGCCATTGTCGGATGACTCCATGTGGCCTGAGCCACCCCCCCATCCTATAATAAAGATTTGTGTACCCCCTTGCTCCGGACTTCCTCTCTCTTCTCCGCGGTGCAGCCCGACACCGGACCACAACAACATCTGGCGCCCATCGTGTTCCGCACCCACGCCCCGCTGGACGGTCCAGCCTGAGGTCCCCAAAAGCCGCCCAGACACAGGTAAGTGGCATCCGCCCACCTCTGTGGCCCCGTGTTTCCCTCCACCATAGGAAATTTTTCACGGCTAGACCCAAAAATTCCATTCCCACAGACACTTACACGTGTTTGGAAGCTCCTCCTCTGACCCCACCCCCTGCCGCCCCGGGTTCAGCTTCTCCTGAGGCTCTGACCCCGCCCCCTGCTGATACGTCATCATTAAGAGACCTTGTGGCTGAGATACGAGAGTTAAAGGATATTTTTTCAGCATTTAAGGACCTTAAACTATGTGCAGTCCGCCCCGAGGGCTCTGTCCCTGTAGATATGTGTTCAGTTTCCCCTGAGGCCACTACAGCAGTTTCCACGGCACCTTCCACTTCTGTAGCTCTCTCTCCCGTGCCATCGGACCAAATCCATACCTTCCCGGTAAACATGGCCCCTTCTAAACAAAACCCTCAGCCGTGGCAGCCATACACCTCTAAAGAGCTCGGACAACTCAGACAAGCGGTCAGGGAGGACGGATTTCACGCTCCATGGACCAAGTCCCAAGATTGGGAACTCCTTCCTTGACCCAGTATACATGGAGTAGGAGGGATGACCCCATCATTTCGCACACGAGATTCGCTCATGTGGAAAGACCCGGAAGCCTCTACCAGACACTTCCGCTCTTTGGTAGCTAATATTAGCACCAACCTACTGGGCAGGGATCTTCTGGAATGTCTTGATGTTAGGATATCCACAGATGCTTCTGCAGAGCGTAACACTCGCTCCTGCGAGACCAGGTCTAATCAGCACCCCCAATACTAAATGCCACTGTTCATAGCCAAACACCCTGCTTAAGCCGGCTTTCTAATGAGCCTGTCTGGGTGGAACAGTGGCCTTTACCTAGGGATAAGCTAAAAATTTTAAAAGAGCTCGTCCGAGAGCAGTTGTTATTGGGACACATTCGTCATTCTCGAAGCCCATGGAATACTCCTGTCTTTGTGATTAAAAAGTGCTCGGGAAAATGGCGCCTCCTTCAAGATCTCCATGCAGTAAATAAAACCATGCAGGTCTGGGGCTCCCCCCAAAGGGGTTTGCCTCTTGCTTCTGCAATTCTCACGGGAATTCCAATCATAGCTATTGATATACAAGATTGTTTTTTCTCTATTCCCTTGCATCCGCAAGATTGTAAACGTTTTGCCTTCTCTGTTCCTTCTAATAATGCCAGCCCTGCTGATAGATTTGAATGGGTGGTGCTACCCCAGGGTATGGCCAATAGTCCTACAATTTGTCAGGAGGCTGTTAAATCTGCCCTTTTCCCATATATTCATAAGGGCCTTCATGTTTTTCATTATACAGATGATATTTTAATATGGAGAAAATCAGATACAGATCTCTATGCCTTACGTGATTTTCTCATTCCTGCATTAAAGAAAAGCGGCCTTAATGTAGCCCCTGAGAAGATACAGCTAATCCCTCCAATATCCTTCCTAGGTTCAGAGATTTCTTTAATGC
This sequence comes from Erinaceus europaeus, assembly GCF_950295315.1. Taxonomy (NCBI): domain Eukaryota; kingdom Metazoa; phylum Chordata; class Mammalia; order Eulipotyphla; family Erinaceidae; genus Erinaceus; species Erinaceus europaeus. Next base: position 80,248,945 of record NC_080170.1, read on the forward strand.
AAATTTGTCCCTTAAAACCTAATGTCACCTTCCCTTCTAACCTTACTCTTGCTTCTTTAAAAAGTTTTCTAGGAAATTTAAATTGGCTTAGGCAGTATCTCTATCTGCCTACAAGCTGCCTCCAACCACTGTTTGACCTGTTGAAAGGAAACAAACAGCCCTCTTCAAAACGTAAGTTAACTCCCGAGGCCTCCTCGGCATTGGAGAGGGTTAACCAGGACTTCCAGGACATGCACCTTGTTCGATTCTCCCCCTCCTCTCCGGTAAACTTCTAATCTTCAATTTCACCCCCACAGTAGTAGGGACATTGTGGCAAGACCATGGGGTTCTCAAGTGGCTTCACACGCCAGTAGGCAGAGCTCCAAGACTCCTCACTGAGATAGATGCGTTAACATTCATGGTTCACCAAGGGAGAAATAGGTCTGTGTAGTTCTTAGAGAAAGAACTGGATTTAATTATTCTGCCCTTTTCTCTCACAGATACAGAGTGGCTTATATGCCATCATTCCCGCTTTGCCATAAGCATTGTAAGGTTTCCAGGACAAATAGATAACCATTTTCCTTCTAATAAATTGATAGCTTCTTTACCTCTTCTGCCTCTACTAGCACCTAAACTTTTCTCTCGGGATCCCATTCCCTTTGCTCCTACAATCTTTACTGATGGCAGAAAAAAGGGAGCTGCTGCCCTTATATATTACCCAGACAAACAATCTCCTAAACCTCTCTTTACTGAGCTTCCTGATAATTCCCCTCAGTACAAAGAACTTTATGCTGTTTTCCTTGCATTAAAAGCTGTACCAGAATCCTTCAACCTTTTTTCTGACAGTGTGTACACTGTTAACTTACTTCCATGGCTTGCTCGTTCTTATGTAAAAATTGATGACAACCCACTTTCCCCTCTCTTGATTCAAATCACCTCTATGCTCTGTTCTCAAACCCAACCACTGTATATTCAACACCTTCGTTCCCACAGCCCTCTTCCTGGTTCCCTGTCCGAAGGGAATGCCGCAGTTGACCACCTTGCCTCCACAAGAACTTTCCCAGTCTCTGTCTCTGATCCTGCTAATTTTCATTCTCTAACCCATGTTAATCTTAAAGGCCTTCAAGCTCGATTTCCTGATGTTCCTGTACCACAGTTAAAATATATCCTCGCTACATGCTTTTCTTGTGCATGTCTCATAAAGACACCTGCTATCCAGACCCTTGGGGTTAACCCCCAAGGTTTAAAAGCTAATGCTATTTGGCAAATTGATGTCACCCACATACCAAACTTTGGCAAACAAAAATATGTGTTTGTCTCAATTGATACCTTTTCTAAATTTATGTGGGCTACAGCTCAGACAGGAGAAAGAGCTAAAAAGCTTAAAAGCCAAATGCTCTCCTGTTTTGCTGTGATGGGTTTACCTCTTCAACTGAAAACTGACCGTGGACCGGTGTTTACCAGCAAACAATTTAAAGATTTTTGTTCCCTCTGAAACATTACTCATACCACAGGAATTCCCTATAATCCACAGGGACAATGCATTGTCGAGAGGGCCAATCAAACCCTTAAGGCTCAACTAAGTAAAATTAAAGGAGGAATGTACCCCCCGAATATCCAGCTAGCAACAGCCTTAACTACGTTAAGTCTCTTTAATATTTACAATAACTCGGACCTACCTTCTATCATTCTTTACTGGTAAACACCATCTACCCTCCCATCTATTAAGGTCAAATGGAGAGACCCACTCGATAAAATTTGGAAAGGACCTGACCCACTATTTACCATGGGAAGGGGTTTCGCATGTGTTTTCCCTCAAAAATTCTCTAAACCTATCTGGGTTCCTGCCCGCCATGTCCGACAATACCCACAGGATGGCGCTGTTATCCCTGAAGAACAAGAAATACTACAAGAGCACCAGATGCAGGATACATCCCAGGACCCGTAATACGACATGGCAGTACCTACAAAATCTGGCTCACAGAGACCTCTCTCCTACCCTTTCCCTGAATGTCTTATGCTATAACTGGCCAGTTGTTTTTGTGAGTGAGTGTGTTGAATGACAAAAAAAATTTTTTGCATGACCCATCTGCTTGGAGTACTCTAAAAGGTAATTGGCTTTATATAAAAATGCTGGACGCAGCCAAAGTGTCTGGAGACATCCAGAAACATTCCAAAATTTTTGTTTTCTCCCTCTTTTGATTTTTATATATAGTTTTGGTATATATGTAAAGTGTTTAGTCTTAAACTGTGTGACTAATGATGGATATAAATTTGTTTTTTAAAATAATATGTTTTTATAACAAAAGTTCTTTCTCCTCCAGTGTGTTATAACTAAATGTTTATGGGTATGTCTCAAGTTTGGTAACACTAACTTAACGGTCAAAAGTGTAACCCTACAGCTACAATATTACCAGACAAGGTAAATATTAATTTGTTAAGGTAACTAACTATTTAGGTAAAAGTCTAAATGTTTAACGTGACTATACATTCCCAAAACTAAAATATATAAATTTTATATACAGGACACCTTTGAAGGGCCCCCAAAAGTGCCCTGTAAACTATCTTGTGTAAATTAATCCACAACAGATCTGACATCAATCTGGCACTGTAAATGTTAAAATCATTATCACGAAACTGCGTTAACTCTCTAAGCAAATTGAGTCTGTTTAAAATACATATTTTAGCTAAAATTGGTCTCAAGTTCATGTGGTAGAGACTGCTACAAGAGGTCACATTAGATTACCTTTAAATAAAATCATAAAGAGATTTTTAACCAATTATAATCATCGAGGTATCAACTATAACAAACCTATAACTTGTTACAAGTTCAAATTAACCACGAGAAGCAGATTGTTTGTGTTTCTTTCACAGGAATCCCGGAAAACCATCTGAACCCCTGCACACCAAGACGTCACCCACTAGACGGCATGACTACAGTGGCACACCTCCCGAAACCCTAGATGTCACTTAACGCGATCTGAAGAACCTGATACACAGACTCCAAGGACAGAACTTTCTTAATGCCTACTCGCCGTTCCTGCTTCTGATCTGCCTGTCGCGTGTTGGCGGTTCCAGCTGGCTATCTACAGAAAAGCAGAATTCCAGCGGCTGACCTCCCTCATGCAGCGTCTCATCCCCTGCCAATTCTTCCCCTAGCCATCTACTTTGGACTGAGACTTGTATCGGACTTTCTGACATACCCTATAGACATTTTACACATTTTTTTTTCCTCCTCCAGGGTTATTGCTGGGCTCAGTGCCTGCACCATGAATCCACCGCTCCTGGAGGCCATTTTTCCCCCTTTTGTTGCCCTTGTTGTAGCTTCATTGTGGTTATTATTATTGCCCTTATTGATGCAATTCGTTGTTGGATAGGACAGAGAGAAATGGAGAGAGGACAGGAAGACAGAGAAGGGGAGAGAAAGATAGACACCTGCAGACCTGCTTCACCACCTGTGAAGCGACTCCCCTGCAGGTGGGGAGCCAGGGGCTCAAACCGGGATCTTTACGCCGGTCCCTGCGCTTTGTGCCACATGCGCTTAACCCACTGCGCCACCGCCCGACCCCCATTTTACACAATTTTAAAGCAGCTTATTTCCCTTCATGCTGCTGGTTTTTTATAGACTGATCCTGAGTAATTCATAGACTTTACAGACTGTTGCCTTGAGGACTATACAATGCTAAATAGCCCCTCTGTTTGGTGGGTCATGCCATCCTGCCTCCCCCTCATTATGTACCCTTGCCCCTCCCCCCCAAGCAGGGAACGTTCCTTTACACACCAACCCTTACCTTCACTTCACACTGGTTTTTACTACTCCCCTACTTGTCCCTTCCTGTTTTGTTATATCATTTAGGTTTATGCCCAAAAGGTTTCTGCTCCATGATAGTCTTTTACAGACTTTGAACCATCTTATGCTATTACTAGATAGAAAGATAGAAAAGATGTAGAGATATTGTGAAGAGATGGTTGAGCAGGCTGTGCTTAAGCCTATGAGATGAGTCCCTCCAGGTAAGTCTCTCTAAAGAGGGGTTGAGCACAGGAAGATGCATAAATCTCACAAGGTTGACAGCCATTTAAGCCTTCCCTCCTCTACAGAAAGTCCTACATCTTCCCACCTGAGCACGGCACTCTTAAATAACATTTAAGCCTGCTCCATTCCATTTTTCTTTATTGTGTCCATTTAGATATAAAGAGAAAGGACGAGATGACGCTGAGGAATTATTCAGATGCAGTCTCCACCCCCAGGTTTTACCACACCCCGTGAAATCCTAGCAGTGCCCCCTTCCACCAATCCTGGCCCCACAACCAATCCTGGTCACCCCTGGTTGTCACCCAATAAAAAGCCCCCCCCCCGCTCTCTCTCTCTGGGCTCTCGGCTCCCCCTCTCACAGATCTCTCTCCCTTCCCTCCCCCTGTGGTCAGGTAGTGGGGACGGCCATTGTCTGCTGACTCCATGTGGCCTGAGCCACCCCCCCATCCTATAATAAAGATTTGTGTACCCCCTTGCTCCGGACTTCCTCTCTCTTCTCTGTGGTGCAGCCTGACACCAGACCACAGCAACAGGTGGGGAGCAGGGACTCAAACACAGATCCTTGCATATGGTAATATCTGCACTTAACAGGGTGTGCTACTGCTAGACCCTGATCAATCTTCATTTTTTAAAAATATTTTTTATATTTTATTTATTTTCCCTTTTGTTGCCCTTGTTGTTTTATTGTTGTAGTTATTATTGTTTTTGTTATTGATGTCATCTTTATTAGATAGGACAGAGAGAAATGGAGAGAGGAGGGGAAGACTGAGAGGGGGAGAGAAAGACACCTGCAGACCTGCTTCACCGCCTGTGAAAGGACTCCCCTGCAGGTGGGGAGCCGGGGGCTCAAACCAATCTTAATTTTCTAGGTGAGGAAACCAAGGTATAGTGAGGTCAAGAAATTTGTCAAAGTCATGCAACTAGTAGGTACTGTAATTTAAACCTGACTTTTTTGCTATACTATCTGCCTCCAATACAAATTGTTTAGAATGTTAGGGGCCAGGTGATGGCACATCTGGTTGAGTGGACATATTACAATGCACAAGGACCCAGGTTTGTGCCCTCAGTTCCCACCTACAGGGGGAAAGCTTTGTAAGTGGTGAAGCAGTGTTGCAGGTGTCTCTTTTTCTTTCTCCCTACCACCCCTTTCCTTCTTGATTTCTTGTTGTCTATATCCAATAAATAAAAACGATGGTTAAAAAATTAAAAAACAAGTTGTTTAGAATGTTAATGATGGGTATTGTGAGATATTAGTAATAAATTTATATTTACATATACTTCAAGCAATATCACTGTTACTTGAAGGATACTTAAAAAAAAAAAGCACACGCAGTAGTAAAGCATGAGCTGTTAACACAGATATCCTTCTCCAATTTCTCGGTTCTCAGTGTGCCAGACAATAGGCGACCTGTTACCTTTTCTCTGTCTACAGCCTCTCTGCAATAGTATTCTCCAGGACTCATGGGTGAATAGGAGTGGAACTAGATCAAGAACAGTCCATAGTTAAATGACTATCTGCCACATTGGACAGACAAGTGACACGAAGAGCATCACTGGCTATAGATAGTCTACATTATTGTTAGCATGGGCTGGAGATTTCTATCACAATCCTGACTTGAAAGAAGGAGTCAATCAAAAGTTCTTTTCTTTTTTTAAATTTTTAAAATTATCTTTATTTATTGGATAGAAACAGCCAGAAATTGAGAGGGAAGGGGGTGATAGAGAGAGAAAGAGACAGCCCTGCCTCACCACTTGTGAAGCTTCCCCCCTGCAGGTGGGAACTGGGGGCTCGAACCTGGGTCCTTGTGCATTGTAACATGTGCGCTCAACCAGTGTGCCATCATCCGGCCCCTCAAAAGTCATTTTCTTAAAGTTTAGTTTTTTTTTAATTTTTTTTTAAGTTTCCATTTAAAAGTCATCATAACTACAAGGTAAGATTTTTAGACTACTAGAACTAATCAACAAAAAAATACTTATACCTTCTGCTATTACTGAACTGGGTTGCAAAAATACAAGCATAGCAATAAAGTCCACGTGGAATTTACATACAGATTTTGGTGATAAGTTCTACTAATAAGTTACCATTATTTGATGAAATAGCAAGCAGTGCAAGATAAAATATAGTTAAGAGCTAACTTATGGGGTATCAACTTTAAGTACAGAGAAATTCAGAGGAAATGAGACTGAAAAGGGCTAAAATGGTTACTTCAAACTTGGGGCATAGTAGAGATTTAGACTGGCATAGGAGAGAAGGGAAGAGGTGTTTAAGACAGAGGGAACAATATGGGCAATATATATCAAGTTAGGAATAAAATACCAAGTTTCTTATGTGCTAAAGAATAGGAGGAAAAAAGGTGAAGAGGGGCTAAAGCAACAGAGACAAGAGTTCATCAAAAAAGGGAAGAATCAGGGGCTGGGTTATGGTGCACAAGGTTGAACAAACACAGAATCTGGGTTTCAGTTCCTGGTCTCCACATGCAAGGGTGAAGCTTCACTAGCACTGAAATAGTATTGCAGCTCTCTCACATATATTTTTCCCACCTCTCTCTCTCTCTCTCTGTCTGTCTGTTTGTCTCTCCTTTCAATTTCTCTCTGTCATCTCATATAAATAGTGAGAAAAAAGGCATAGAGCTACATAACAAGTAGGAAGTATAGAGAAATGATGATGAAATAACACAAGAAGGTAAGAGAGGAAATCAGTTGGTTTTGCATTTGAGTACTCTAAATGATACAAAAGAGAAGCTATATAATTTGATAGTAACCAATCTCTGTTCCTGATAAAATCTCTCAGAATTCTAGGAGAAAAAGGGGGATTTTCTCAACCCAATAAAGGGCCTCTATAAAAAACGTATAGCCAGCATCATACTGAGTGGTAAAAAACTGAATGCTTTCCTGCTAAGATAAAGAACAAGACAAGAATGCCCATTCTTTTTTTTAAATATTTATTTATTTATTTTCCCTTTTTTTTGCCCTTGTCTTTTTTATTGTTGTTGTAGTTATTGTTGTTATTGGTGTTGTCGTTGTTAGATAGGATAGAGAGAAATGGAGAGAGGTGGGAAGACAGAGAAGGGGAGAGAAAGATAGATACCTGCAGACCTGCTTCACCGCCTGTGAAACAACACCCCTGCAGGTGGGGAGCCGGGGGCTCGAACCGGAATCCTTATGCCTGTCCTTGCGCTTTGCGCCACGTGCGCTTAACCCACTGCTCTACCTCCCAACTCCCAAGAATGTCCATTCTTACTATGTCTATACAACAGAGTACTGGAGATTCTAATTAAGACAATTGTATTAAATTAGGTTGATTCAGACTGAAAGTATAAAAATGTAAGTTCTACATCCAAACAGAAAACCATGAACAAAGAAAAGAGAGAATTTTGAGCTTTTTATTTTATGAAATGATGTAGCTAGTCAAAGAGGAGCTGGTGATAAAGCTGGGGACTGGTTATTCAGATGCAGTGCCCTCTCCACTATTATGCAGTCTCTCTGATATGTCAGCCTGGAACTGGGGAAAGTTTAAAAGGAGTTGAAGCATACTCTGATTGAAAATGAAGATACATATACAAGACATGAAGGATGTGGGATGTAAGATGGACCAAATAATTTTTTTCCAACTCTAGGGTCTCTTGCATATGTGATTCCACTGCTCCTGGGTAACATATATATATTACTTAAAATTTTATTGGGAGTTGGGCGGTAGAGTAGCAGGTTAAGCGCATGTGGCGCAAAGTGCAAGGACCGTTATAAGGATCTTGGTTCGAGCCCCTGGCTCCCTACCTGCAGGGGAGTTGCTTCACAAGCGGTGAAGCAGGTCTGCAGTTATCTGTCTTTCTCTCCCCTTCTCTGTCTTCCTCTCCCCTCTCCATTTCTCTCTGTCCTATCCAACAACAACAACATCAATAAAAATAACTACAACAATAAAACAAGGGCAACAAAAATAAATAAATAAATATTTAAAAAATTATTTCATGAGACAGTAAGGAGAGAGGAGGGGGAAAGAGAAGGGTAGGGAGACACATGAGGGGGGAGACAGAGAAAGAGAGGGAGAGGGAGAGGAGGCAGCTCTCTGGTATATGTGGTGGCTGGGGCTGAACTCAGACTTCATGCTTGTCACTACAAAGCTCTATCTCTGTGCCACCTCCTGGGCTGCCCAGGCCAATTAAAAATACTCCAGACAGACAGACAGACAGATAGACAGGCAGGCAGGCAGGCAGGTAGACAGACAATGTGTGTATGTGTGTGTAGGGAGACACAGACAGAGAGAGAGATAGGAGAGAGCAACCAGAACACTACTCACTCTACCATCTACAGAGCTCCCTTGGTACTATTCATGGTGCTGTCATGAGGAGAGAGGGGACAGTGTTTAAATCTAGATTCTCACAGTAGAGTGTGTAGTCTACTGGGTAAGCTACCTCTGTGCCCTGGACCAGACTCTTGTCTTTAGAAGTTCTATGAAATGAAAAAGATTATACTTTTCTTGTGAATAATTCAAAATTACAAGACTAAGCTATAAAATGAGTATAAGAATTTGTTGGTATGCTTCTAAATTCTGCTTCTAAGACCCCTTCTGTTTCATTGTTTTAATCCCCCCCTGCTTAACACTGTATTCTATTTACATTACCACTGTTAACTAAGCACCGCCCTGCCTCCAGGGCATTGGTTTAATCCTCACTGTTTTGCATGCTTTTTCCTTCTCCCCACCCCCTATCCTACGTACATCCTCTTTGGACCTGACTCTTCTGCCTCAGGATATATAAGGACAGGATTGTGATTAGAGATAGCTTAGATTGTGCTGTGTTCCACATGAGTAAAGACTGAACTGCATACCACTCAGCCATGAGTCCCTGGTCGTCTCTCTTTCCCGCCCACAAAGCTAACCTGACAAGAATTTAACTCAAATTCTGATTATTTTCCATGACAACCATTTCAATGTTCTTTTGTTAAAAAAATATGCAAAATCAAATTCTTGGCTAAGCAATGCATTATTAAAGTAAGCCCTAATTTTTTTTAAATCAGAGAATTTCTCAGCTCTTGGTTATGGTAGTATGGGAACTGAACATGGCCTCTCAGAATCAACAGGTATTCTAAACTGTAAGACTAAAGAACATTTGGTTCAAGGCTTGAAAGAGATAATTAAATGACTATTGATATTTTTCAGAATTGGTTGTTCAGGTGTTTGAAAAGGCAATTTGAATCTAAAGCTACATTTGGCAGCCTCATTTAGATATTGTCTTATTTGAGGTAACTGCTTTATTTCCCTTGCCTGAATTAGTTTATCTCTGCTTTATTACATAGCAAATGACTATCTGTGTAAAGGATGTACCTGCCAGGCCTCAACCTTCTTGATATCTGCACAGGAACCATTGGTGAAAAGCCCTCTCCCAGGTGAGCAGGTATATATATCTTGCAGGGCATGAGCAATGGAGTAGACTGCTAGGTAGACATTATAAGATATCCGCAGATGTGTATAATCCATGTAAGGGGTCTCAACACTGCTGATGTTCTCATCCCCTGTACAGAGAGGTCGGAAGGCAGTGGAGCTGTTGCTCATCCTCCCACCACCTTCTTCAAGCCCTCTCAGGAAGGTGTCCATAGGCAAAGAGCCTTTAGCACCTTCTTGGAGGTGGCAGTTAAATGTTTCTTCCCAAAACTCCTTGGCAAAACCATTGTGGACAGACTTCCTGGGATGGACTTTCTGCAGAAACTCCCGGAAACCTGGGATCTGTCCAGCCTTCAGACCAAATCCAATGGTGCCTCCAACCACATGGAAGTACTCAGGCATGGCGATCAAGGATGAGCTGGCCCAGGCCTCGCTGGCCAGCCAGATCCTGCCCGTGATATTGCGCCGGACAATCTCCTTGATGAGGGGTTCGAGGTCTGGGCCACTGGAGAAAACAACAATGACTTTGGCTGTGGAATTCTGGATTACCTCTACCACCTGCTGGATCTCCTCCTCATCAGAATACTGGGAGATGAGTTCACTGAAGTCAATGCAGATATCCCTCTCTTCAGCTTCCTCTCGGAACTTCTCAATTCCTGGCCGGCCATAGTCATCATCAGCTGCAATTGTGCCCACCCAGTTCCAGCGGAAATATTCAATAATGTCTGCCATGGCTGTGGCCTGGTGTTCATCATTAGGGATGGTACGCAGGAAGGACTTGAACTGATTCTTGTTGCTGAGGAGTCTACTGGAGGAGGCATAACTGACCTGGAAGGAGTCAAAGACAGAATAAGTGAGTGGGGTATTGGGTGAGCCTCAGGGCTTCGTGGAGGTGGCTTTCTGAATATTCATTAATCCTATTTATCAAACATGTTCCTTACAGGCAGGATGAAAGAGTGAAGACAACCAAACCCAATCACCTGACAGGCTACAAGGGTGCATTTAAGTTCCCAGGGGATGATTCTTCGCAATACTGCCTTCATAAAGTCAATCCAACAATAAGAAGATTTACTTATAACAAAGTCCCAAAACCTAGATATAGAGCAGGTCCCATAAGACAGAGCATATGTTCACATGTATCCATAAATTAGGGCAAAATATACACCTGAAAGCAAAAATACACAATAGTCTGTAGTGAGTCAGTATCAAGTTCATAATGAAATAGTGTCTACTTAGACTTAGATACCCTCCTCACCTACTTCTTATTACAGTTCTCTCACTCACTCCAAAGCTAACCTCATCAAAGCAAGGACTGCAAAAGCTGAGTAAGGGCAAGAGACTGGGATACTTTAATGACGACTCTTTAGTCACTATCAGGCTACCCCATCAGCTGAGACCCTAGTCCTGAGATTCCCAAACAGACATGATGGGCCTATACCTCGAATAAACCCCTCTCTCCATTGTTACTGGTCATTTCTATCAATAACAACAAAATAGACCCTTTTGTGGGCCCCCATAGGACCTTGCCCTCAACCTGGATCAATAATGGTAGAGAACGTTCCATCCTCCAAAGGGAGGTTGGACAACAAATTCTATGCTACACCTGAAGAAGATGGGTTCTGATATTGGGCCAGCATGGAATGTTCCTACTCATGAGCACAGAATATGAGCTCAGGTCTAGAGGGATGCAGAGGTCACATAGGGTCTTAAGCTGAATATGGGCCCCAGATCACATCAAATCAATGGGGTCTATAGTCAACAATATTTATACCCCTTTCCCATATTGGGGAACTACTCTCTTCCCTGATCCAGTTTCTGGTCCTTTTGTAGCCATGACATCATCTCCCTGGACTTGGATCCACTGGCATATCAGATTTCAGGCTCAAGGGCAAAAAGAAAAAGGAAAAAAAAAAAAACCCCACAAAAAACTAGTATAGTCACAGGCCCTTTGGAATTTAACTAAAATATGCCTACAAGCTATCTACAAATGGAGGATTCCCCCCCCCCCAACTCTTCATCTGCACTATTCCAGCCCTTAGGTCCATGATTGGTCAACAATTTGTTTGGCTTTGTATGTTAACTCTCTTGTCAACCACCAGGATCCAGATGCTAGCATGATGCCAACCAGACTTCCCTGGACAGACAACCCCACCAATGTGTCCTGGAGCTTTGCTTCCCCAGAGCCTTTCCCCACTAGGGAGAGAGAGAGAGACAAGCTGGGAGTATGGATCGACCTGTCAGTGCCCATGTTCAGCAGGGAAGCAATTACAGAAGCCAGAGCTTCCACCTTCTGCGTCCCACAATGAGCTAGGGTCCATACTCCCAGAGGGTTAAAGAATAGGAAAGCTATCGAGAGAGAGAATGGGATACAGAGTTCTGGTGGTGGGAATTGTACAAAGCTGTACCCCTCTTATCCTATGGTTTTGTCAATGTTTCCTTTTTATAACTAGAAAATTTTTTTAAAAAGATGATTTAGTGGGGAGTCGGGCTGTAGCACAGCAGGTTAAGCGCAGGTGGCACTAAGCACAAGGACCCGCATAAGGATCCTGGTTCAAGCCCTGGCTCCCCACCTGCAGGGGTGTCGCTTCACAAGCGGTCGAAACAGGTCTGCAGGTGTCTATCTTTCTCTCCCTCTCTCTGTCTTCCCCCTCCCCTCTCCATTTCTCTTTGTCCTATCCAACAACAATGACAACAATAATAACTACAACAATAAAACAACAAGGGCAACAAAAGGGAATAAATAAAAAAATAAATTAAAAAAAAAGATGATTGAGTTATTCTTTTACGTTGTCTTTATGCAATCTTACACAGCTTCTCTATGCTGCCACATTAATATATATACATATATATATTTTGATTGTTCGGTCCAACTTCTATACTTTTCAACTTCTCTTTTACTATGATAAATACTTTGTCCATGACTGACTTCTGTCACATTCTGCGTAGTTTCTTTCTCCTGTATCTAGCTATTCTGTTTCCTGCATCTATCTCCCCTTGTATGCTCCCAACTGTACTTTAGATATTTTAGTACTCAAAATAGTAGTTGTTTCTCAGAAATATTTATTACTTAGGCCAATTAGTCAATTAGGTTCATTAAGCTGAATTTCCTTGTGCCATATATCATCAAATACAATCAGAAAAACATTCTTTCCCTTCCTGACCATGCTATGAGTTCAGCTACCATCCAGAGTCCATTCCCTTGTTTGCTTCCAAGTGATAACAGAGGCTGCTTAATAGGCTTTTGATGCGGATCTTCAAAACTTGGAAAAGCTTCAACAGTATGTTTCCACTTTCTAAAACACTGTCAGTTCTTTATCTGGGGGTGGTTATGGACAATTAAGGAAAGAAAGCCTTTGATGGCAAAAAATCACTGTCTAAAATATTCAAGCCTAATGTAAAGAATCTGTTAATACAGACCACTCCACTTTTTTTTTTTTTTTTTGATGCTATGGTAAACACAGAAGAGTTTAATGGGGGAAGCTGACCAATTGTGGTGAAGTGGTGGGAGGGGAGGGTCCATGTTCCTACCACTGTAGGCCAGACCTATTCATTCTGAGCTTTGAAGGCATCACTCTCTAGGCAAGGTGTGGCTCATCTGCAGCATTTCTGTGTGTCCTGGCTCACCAGTTAGGAAGGTACAAGTCTCCTAAGTATACAGCAAGAAACATTATTACACTAAGTGATGGATTTTTTTCTTTTCTTTGTTTTGATTTTTTAAACACATATTTTTTTTCATTTATTTAGGTGTGACACAGAGAAATTGGGGGGTGTAGAGTGGGAGAGAGAGAGAGAGAGGCACTTGCCACCTGCATTCCTGTTTCATAGCTCATGAAGTGTCCACCCTGCAGGACAAGGGCTTGAAACTGGATCCTTGCACACTATAATGTGTGCACTCAACCAGGTATACCTCTGCCTGGTCCAGTGGGAACTTACTAAGTGAAAAAATGCTTCTGGGTAAATAAAGGATATTTAATATCTTATGTTCTATAGTTTCCTTGAGTGATTGTAAGTTTCTTAAGAAAACCAAATTGAAGAGATTTAAGAGACTACCCCTTAAATATTTCTCATCAGTTTAAGTGATTCTTATACTCAATGTTAATGTGGTTGGCCATTTGTTTTTGTTATGTAAGAACAAGCCATTTATTGCCTTACTGTGATAATTCATTTCTTAAAGGATGCATTTATAATACATGCCCAGCTTTTATAAAGCAAACTATAGAGAAAAAGTGGGGGTAAGTACCACTTTGTGCCCCCTCACCAAAAAATCCCTTAAAAACACACAAAAACTTTTGTATTCCAAGAGGGGAGAATTTAATGAATGAGTCAGAAAAAAACATTCTAACCACAACCTGTTCTAGCCGATCTGCTTGCTTCAACCACTTGGGGGCATGAGTCTCATTCAAAAACAGCATCAGAACTCAGCCACAAAATTGCAGTGGTGGTTCCCAAGGCTGGCAAGCTTAGAATGACTTTTTGGGAACTTTCAGAACTCCTCATACCCAGGTTGCATTTTATAAGTCAAACCATTTTTATGAGAACAGGGCTGTTTGAGATCCAGGTGGAAGCATTCTTGAAGATTCCCAAGTGATTTCAACTTGCAGCCATGGCAGAAAAGCACTGCTGCAGATACACTTAAGTACACCAGCTTGACTGATAATAAAGAAACTGATAAAGTCTTCTTAGCACTTTACAATTCAATGCAAGCTAGTCTTATCTTTCATCCCAAGCCACAAAAAATGAAAGCTCTCTCCTTCCTGTTCTTCATTTTTTTCATAGCAATCACAGCTTATGGCTGCTGGTCACAACTTATGCTGCCCACATATTTAAAATAGAAGTGTACAATACACCGAGTTTAAAAGATGCTTATTTTCATGTTACCTAACTCTCTTACTGGTGTGGGTTTCGTAAGATCATTTTGGGACAAAAGTTAGAACCAGGGCTTCCCCATGGGAAACACCTTTAATTTTCTCAAGTAAGGATTCGGGAAGTGATGAAGAAATGTTCTCAGTTGTCACAAATATACAAAGGGATGGTAAGCATCACCAAGAAAAGAGACCTCCCAACATAAAAATAAAATTTATCAAATGAATACTTACAGATTTTAAGTACTTAGTGTTGGAAAAAAGCATTTAAAGTATGATTTATCATTAATTTAAATTTTGACATAAGGGATGTATTGAAATTCAGCTGATCCTCCTATCCATGGGCATTTAGGTTGTTTCCAGTTTTTCAAGATTCTAAGTTATGTCATATGTCTATAAATATTAAGTCTGAAAAAGGTTTTCTGTATTTGCTAAGGGGGAAAAATCAGACTGTAAAGTGGCCTTTAGAATTTAACATGCAAACTTGAACAAAGGTTTAAAACACAACCTCCCCCTGCACCAGGGTTATCCCTGAGGTTCTGTGCCTACATCAAAAAATCCATTGCTTTCAGTGGCCATTTTTTCCCTTGGAGTGGTAACCACTGCCAAGCCCCCTATAAAGCATTTGCTTTGATGACTTGTCAGTATCTGGAAATGCAGCTATCTTCCCACCTCAGAGCCCCTGCTGGCTGGAAGCTGGTTGTACTCACTCTACAGATACGTGTCAGATGAAACAGAATATTTTCCATTCTTAGAATGTGCAAAATAATTATTAATTTCCCATTTTGTGAGAAATTATGCTTCAATTCCTAACTAAAATTTCAATCAGATATTAGAGAGGCAGAGATTGTTTAAAGCAATAGAGTTCAGGACAGATATTCTGAGTTTGAAAGGTGGGGCTTCTATCACATGATCCCATTCCTTTTAACAAGTAGGGAACAAGTCCTTTACTAAAAAAGAATGATATTTATTTAAAAATAAATAACTTAATATTGGGGGGAAAAGGATGAAATTTTATGCGAGTCATATTTAAAAGAATTCTGGAAGAGTCATGAAAGTCTAGTTGACAGTAGAATCTCAGAAGCCCCAACTGTTCATGCTATACTACCTTGACTAGTTGAAGGGTCTTTGGTGCAAATGTAGAGCCAGAGATAGGAAAAAAAAGCAAACTGAATAGACAGTGGGGACGATCCTCTCCAAAACTGCCCATGTAGTCCTATCTGAGAAGGAACACACACCTGAGGGATGTAGAAGAGACCCAGCAGGTTTGCTACTGCTGTGGAGATGCCAGAGCCAGTTGCTCCCACCACGGCAATAGTGGAGGGTATGTGCTCTGAGCAATTGCAGAACTCATCCAGATTCAAAGAATCGATTTTGTTCTGGGCCACAAAACTTAGAGTGGCCTCTAAAGCTTTTGAGACAGTGTTGCAAGTGTCAAATATCCTGTACCCCAGCGTCATGTTGGGAAGAAGGGCTGGACTGCTGTTTATCTCTTCTATGGCAAAGATCATAGCTTGTAACCAGCGAAATCCACGGAAATTATACCTGGAAGAAAAAAAATAGTGGAATAAAACAAGAGGTTTTCTGGTAAACTACTTCAAAGTGAGGACTAGGCAAAGCCGAATCTGAATTGTTTCTCTTATTCTTTGGTTTCATAATACTGTGTTTTTTGATACCCTAAGTCTTGTTTATACACTATGTGCACTTGACTCGGTGCACCACCACCCAGCCCTTGTCCTGTTTATAAAATGGGGTAACACTTACAGGGTAGCTGTGATTCTAATATAATTATGTGCAATTTTCAACATGACACTTCAGCAGAGTAAGAGAGTCATAATAGTGAAGATTGTGTTTAGCAACAGAACAAGTAATTTGCATTTACCTCTCTCAGAAAATAACTTTAAGTAGCAGACATAAGCTACTTTTATTTTCTGGAGCCTCAGGCATGGCAGTTTCTTTGTATAACCATTATGCTATCCCCACCCGCTACTTATATATTTTTTAAAGTGATGTAAAGATTTAGAAAGAAAAATGGGTGGTCAAGGAGATGGTGCAGCAGATAAAGCATTGAACTCTCAAGCATGAGGTCCCATGTTCAATCTCTGGCAGCAGCATATGTACAAGAGTGATGCCTGGTTCTTTCCTCCTATCATTTCTAATAAATAAATAAAACCTTAAAAAATTAAATTAGTAAAAAATTATACTTAAAAAAGAAAAATGGACAGCAGCTAGGGAGTTGGCTGGGTTCGATCCCCAGCACCTGGGGAACACTATGGACAGAACCAAGGAACTTTAGGGATGGTAGAGAGGTGCTTTGATGTCTTTCCTACTCCATCTCTCTCTCCCCCTCTTTCTAAAAATATAGACTAGGGCTTGGAGCCTGCTCTCTGAATAGAGTATACACTTTGCCAGATATTAAGACATAGGTCTAAGGCCTCAGTCACCACACTGGAGCATTTGAACATGGGGCAGCTTTGTAAGCGGTGGAACAGTGCTGTGGTGCCTCTCTCTACTTCTCTGTCTCTTACACTGTATCTTAAAAAAAAAAGAGCTCTCTTCAGGAGTTGGAGAATTATGCAGGCATGGAACCCTTTGCTCAGTGGAAACCCTGGTGACAAGAGAAAGGAAAAAAAAATATATAGGCTGAAAATTGGGCCAGCATTTAGCTCAGCATCATCATATATGTTAAAGGCTCTGGGTTCATTCCCAACATTGAATAGAAAAAAAGAAAGATAAAAAGGGACAGCTGGATTATAGTTTCAATACATGTGAGCCTAAAAATAACTCTTTGGTTTAAACCCAATTTACAGAGACAAAATTTTGGATTTGGAGGTTGAGGAGATTGGCCCAGCAGGTATAATGCACTACTCACATACATGAGCCCTTTCTTCCCTGCAGCAGAGCAAACTTCTGTTTCTTTCCCTCAATACTATGCACAGGAAGGCTGTTTATAAACAGTGATGGTTTCTGGGTGGTGGCATTACGTTGTTAGAATTGTGTTCTTTAGCTTATTTAAATGTTCTGTTTCTTAAGACGAACATACATTCTTTTTCAAGTAAGAACATTATTTCAAATAAATTAACAAAGAAATAGGGTCAGTGAAAATTTACACTCTTCCAGAATTTGGAATAAATAAGTTACCTTTAAATGGCAGAAAGAATACAATGAAAGGTTATAAAGAGTCTGTTTCTCCACACTGTCAGATGGAGTCTGTGCTAGTGGGTGTGGAAGGGTAGACATGGGGGCTCAGTATTCTTTTAGGAAAACTTCCAGGTTGGGAGATAGCTTAATGGTTATATAAAAGGCAGTGATACCAGAGGCTTTTAGGTCTCAGGTTCAAGCCCCAGCACCATCATAAGCTAGAGCTGGTCATTTGATTTTGGTTGTTCATTCAGCCACTCCCCTTACTCTTTTTTTTTAAATTTATTTTTTATTTAAGAAACAACTCCACACAATTCCCACCACCCAATCTCCATATCCCATCCCCTCCCCCCTGATAGCTTTCCCATTCTCTATCCCTCTGGAAGCACGGACCCAGGGTCATTGTAAGGTGCAGAAGGTGGAAGGTCTGGCTTCTGTAATTGCTTCCCCGCTGAACATGGACGTTGACTGGTCGATCCATACTCCCAGTCTGCCTCTCTCTTTCCCTAGTAGGGTGGGTCTCTGGGGAAGTCCTTACTCTTTAAAATAAAAAAGAAAGACTTCCTAGTAGGAAGTCATTTTGAAGGGTCATATTAAACACTGAAGCTTTTTTAAATTCTAAAATTCTTAGATTAAGAATCAGGTAGCCAGCATTCAAGTGTTACTGACCAATGGAACATTTAGGCCAATGGGATGTTTTATTACTCGATTTAGTAAGACATACAAAAAATTCTTTCTATATATTTAGTTTTCTATTAAGAGACACTGAATAATGACAACATTTGCCAAATGACTGAGTATATGTCCTTACAGACTATAGATGCTTTTACTCAGTGTCTTTGACATTTTATATTTGGAATACATTTTCTTCAAAAGAAAGTGGGGAAATATGATGCTTTCGAATGATTTTTAATCACCATTTTTTAAAAAGAGAGAGTGCATTTGAAAAATGAATTGGAATTGGTATAGTTTTTTCTCCAGTCATCCTGGAGAAAAAATATTCTTTGATCTGGTTCCTTCCCTTACCTGATACATTCTACAGACTCTGGCCTTGATTTCAGATCTTGATCTTTGGCTGCTACTCCAAAATGAATAGGGAAGAGACCGCCAAGGATAATGTCCCCTTTCTTCTGGGCTCGCTGATCAGGTCCATAGGCAGAAATATCCCAGGTAAAGGCCAAGAGAATCAAACAGTAGCAATAAAATGCCATGGTTCTTTAAAGGAAATGATAAGAGTGCTGGTGGTTTGGGGTCCCCAAGAACTTCCCCCTGTGGTGCAGTTTACTCCCTGTAGTGGTAGCACATGTTTACAGAGTGATTAATAACAGAATGGAAGCTGTGGTATTCATATTCCCATTTCTGCCTTCTCCACTGCAGACCAGTATGGCAGGCAGTCCTTGAGTTGTAACAAGCAGCATCATGGAATGACCATCTGTAAATATCTCTAAAAGGAAAGAGAAACAAAATGAATTCAACTTGGCCTAAAATTCCATCTGTTCATAGTAGCTGCAACAGAGGTGGTTCAGAATTTCCATTTAGAAAGGGTATAGGTTTGGGAGAGCAGACTTTGTTTTTTGTCATCAGCAGGGCTTTACCACTCTGGGCTGACTTTTTCAGATAAGAAAACAGAAACAGAGACAGAGACAGACAGGAATATAGACATACAGACAAAAAGACAACACAGCATTGCAGTTTCCTCCAGTGAGGCGGGGGCTGGTTTGATCCTAGGTTGCATTCATGACAAAGCAGATACCCTTCCAGATGAGCTGTGTTGCAGTTCAACAAGTCTCATTTTTATACAATTTCATGTGAAATATAGAAAATGTCATCACTGGATAAGGACTATATTCAAGTGAGAGAGGCCACATTAAAAAAAAAGATTTGGGGCCAGGTGATGGTGCACCTGGCTAAACACTCACATTATTATGCACAAGGACCTGGGTTCAAGGCCCTGCTGGGGGGAAGCTTTGAGAGTGGCGAAGGGCTGCAGGTGTCTCTTTATCTCCCTCTTCCCTCTCATTTTCTCTCTCTATCCAATAGTAAATAAAAAAATTAAAACTTAAAAAAGATTTATTTATTTTATTAGAGAGAGAATAGACAGAGGACCGCTCTACTCCTGTGTATCTCCTTGGATACCCAGGAGAGAAGTTACATTTTAAAGAGGTCATAGATAAGCTGGACTTTAATCTATTCATTTTACTGTGAATAATGCACAGAATTGATTAATGATAGCAGTGCCTTGCATAATGATAATATTAATGACATTTGTCTCTAATAATGTCTGAATATCTGTGATCATTCTACTTGTCTGACTCCAGTCTTGCTTCTAGACTATTTTATTTAACTCCTTGGAATTTGGTTATGTATTTGCTAGTATAGTTAATCTATATATAATACATCTATTCTTCTGGAACCCCAGACTTGCCAACTCTATTCTACTCTACTCTACCCTGCTCTGTTCTGTTTTACTGTACTTTACCCTACCCTGCCCCACCCCGCCTTATCTTACGCTACCCCACCATACCTTGCTCCACCCCAGCCTGCCCTGCCCTATCCTGCCCTATCCTACCCTACCCTACCCTACCCTACCCTACCCTACCCTACCCTACCCTACCCTACCCTACCATACAATACCCTATCCTACTCTACTCTCTAGGTGGTGCTTCCCTTCACTGATGTTAACCACAGATTGAGAGAAATCTGGGAATTCCATGTCAAGTCCATACGGCAATACCTCTTAAAGTTACTAAACAGTACTATCACAATGACAGCACAGTGATTCTAAATCCTTTGCAGTATATTTAAACATAATCAAAAACTTTTGGGAGACATTTCCCCCTTAACTTCACTTTAGCTGGAATTTTACTGGGAAAGTAGGCCTTTACACTTATTCTCAATTCAAAAGACTATAGAGAGTGCTTGTAAGTTTCAACACCAAATGCGGGAAGGCTTGTAGTGATTTTGGTTTAAAATATACAAAATGTGATTGTGATTTTTGTTTTAAAAAGTTTACTACAAAGCTTGTGCAAGTGCATATGACTCTCTTTCTCATCCTCTAGAAGAATGAAAGAAAGAAAAAAGGAAGAAATGAGTGAAGAAAGAAGAAAAGGAAGGAAGGAAGGAAAGAAAAAAATGGCTATCAGGAATGTTGGAATCTTGCAGCCACCAAGCCCCAGAAATAAACCTGGTGGCATAAAAAATATTCTGGAAAGAGATAGAAACTAACATTTATTAAGCTAGGCATTGTGTAAGTTCCTTTTAAATTTCATATTTTAAACTTCAAACTTGCAAAGAGAACAATACCAGCTCCATTTTCCTCAGTGAGGGGCTAGATCATCAACATATTTAACTTATTCAAGTGAGAGATTCTGGACTTCAATTAAGAATGCTTGAAAGAACTCAGAATTTTAAGGAGTCCTGTATAGTGTACTGGATTACGAGCAGGATCATTATAACTAGATAGGATTAGTCACTAAGAACTGTTAAATTTTTCCTGTGAAAGATTAACTACTTGGAGAAATTTATTAACTTCATTAGTTCAATTAACAAAAAATTCATGGCAAGAAGTAATAGATGGAGGACAGATATTGGGTCAATTTGCAGCAGTTAACACCATAGTTTTAATGTAGTCTCCAAACCACCTATTATAGTCCAGTTACCTGGATCTAATTTGTTTTCAAAGCTGAGACTCATTCTCGATCTCCAACATCTAGTCACCTCTTCTGGTTGATTCCACTCTTTTCACTCTGACTTTTCTTTTCCTACCCTGTTGCCACTACCTTAGTCAAACTCTTACTTCTTTCTTTCTCCATATTTCTTTCACCTTCTACATGTCAACAACCAGAGTAGGGCCTATCATAATCATAGCAAGTGGATTAACAATTAGAGCTCATCACTATGATTTCAGCTTATAGTAATTAGAACTCAAAAGTTCTTGAATAACCACTAACAATACTTCAATTTTAGTATACACTGGAGTCTTCCAGTGTAACCCATGAATCTGCCCCTTTTATGCCACAGTAAAATAGTTTTTAGTTGAACAGAATTTGTTCAACTAAAAACTACTTCCCTCACTTGCCACTTGCTATTGCAGTAGTAGTAGCAGTTATTATTAACATGGGACATTGTGAATGTGTGATTGCATTGCTCCTTGGATCAACTATTTCATTACTCAGAGATACAAAGAGGAGAAGACACCACAGCACCAGTTTTCCCTAAGGCTGCAGTACTCCTGTATGGTACTGGGGTTTGAACCCTGGTTGCTCATGTGGCAAGCATACACCCTACCTAACTCCTTTTATAATTATATGTGATCATGTGATTAAATTTTGGCTGATGATGTTTAAGCTGAAGTGCTCTGTAGGGGCTTCCAAGAACCTTACTTAAGAGAGAGTTGGTGTTCTCTGAGTTTGATTTCTATCACATGTACCGGAATGGAGTTAGGTCTCATTTCCATCTCTTTAATAAATAAGTAAAAAAATCTCTTAAAAAAGAGAGATAACAGGTGTTTGGCCCTTGTCTCTTTATCCTCCCTTCTGTTGCAAGAAGGCAGATTGATAGTTGGAGCTCATCTTGGGTCATGAGCCATTCCTTAGGGAATTATAGTGCCATAAGCTGATGATTTCATGGAGCAGAACTCTGATACTAGAGTATCCTGACCATTCATGTGACAGAACAAATGACCCTAGTTGGTTTAACTCACTGTATTTTTTTCTTACTGTAGCTATATTAGCAGTATCACTTCAAGACCCTGAATAAGCCCACTTGTTCTCCTTATTATAAGTTTATTTCAGGTTTGTCCTCCTGCAAAAATGGATTGAGAACAAAAATCAAAGCTAATATTTGCTCTTTCTCTCAATGACAAATACATTTTGGAAGAGGAATTGACCCATGGACCAGATGGTTTAGAAGGTCCTTGAAATCATGAGGCATGACAAATGATTATTTGTTAAATTATTTATCTAAGAGATGTGGGATGGGAGATCAGGGTGTGTCAGCCTATGGTTCTATAGGTTTATTATGCATTTGTGAATTTATGCAATTATTTATATTCATTTTAGAACACATTGAATGAGCTCCTTTAGGTGTCAGACACTGAAGAGTGCAAGACACTGAGGGAAGTAAACTGAACTTTCTTCTTTCATGGTTCTCATAGTCTAAAAGGAGACATAAAAGTGCATAATAAACGTTATGAGGGAACATGAAAAAAGTGCTCAAGGGGCACAGTAGGAGAAGTTATTTTTTTTTTTCCCCTCCAGGTGGCTTCCAGGAGAGGATTAAACCAAGATGGGAAATTAACAGTCAAGACTGGGACTTCATAAGGAGAGGGCCTATCTTTTCTCCTTACCACAGTGACCTGTCACAAAGCATAGTGTCCTGGAATTTCACAGATGTTTATTGAATGAATGAAGGGGAAACAGTTAAACCCAAGGATAGATGGGAAATTCTGAGATATGTTTCCCACAAGACTGAAAGTTCCCAAGGGCAAGGACCTCATTGTGATTACAGTTGTGTCTTAGCTTCAAACAAGGAACCTGATATTGAACAGATATCCAACAAAATTATCTATTAAACTAAGTGAAAAGACTTAGTTTCAGAGCCAAGGTCAAGTTAACAAAGAAAGGCCAGGTTATGAGTGAATACCACAACATTTAAATTTTTATCAAAGTAAAAAACCAGTTTCAGTTTTTGTCTCTTGACTTGAGCATTTCTGGAAATTGTGTAACTCTACTTCAGAATGACTTTCCCCACATTTCAGCTAGAGAAAACTGGGGCACAGACTTTCTGAGTTTAAAACCATGGTAAGTTAAAGAAAAAAGAAAAAATACCCAAAACTACAATTCTCTCAATTCTCATATTACAGAAATAAAAAAACTTTAAGTTCCATAGAAGAGAAACAGCTATGAAAACAAGATAGATTTCCAATAGAGATAACTTATCATTGGAGTATGAATATACTAATTTATCTTGGGTTTACCGTATTCTAATATTTTAAAAAATACTTTATTTGACAGGACAGAAAGAAATTGAGAAGGGGCGGGGAAACAGAGAGGGAGAGAGAGAGAGAAAGAGAGAGGGAGGCTGAAGCACTACTTTATAGCTAGTGAAGCTTCCTCTCTTTAGGTGGGGACTGGGGGCTTGAACCCAGATCTTTGTACATTGTAATGTATGCAGTCAACACCAACCAGTCCTCACACTGATCATGAAGACTATCAACCACGCAGTTTGAAACAGGAGTTTTAATGAGGGCAAACACATCAACCTGAGTAAGTTCAACCAATATTGTCACAAAAACAAAAACTGTTTCAAAAAAAAAGTTAGAGCTTTAAAAAAAATTTTTTTTTACTTATAAAATGGAAATATTGACAAGGCCATAGGATAAGAGGGGTACAATTCCACACAATTCCCACCACCAGAACTCCGTATCCCATCCCAAACCTTGAAAGCTTTCCTATTCTTTATCCCTCTGGGAGTATGCAGCCAGGATTGTTATGGAGTAGTTAGAGCTTTCTTTACCTCTATGCTGAGAACACATTCTATGCTGAGAACACATTCACCATGTAAGTATCTAGATGCAGCAGGTGCACATTTGCCAAAGAATGAGAGATATCTTACCTGCCATCACCAAAGGGACCCACTTTGGTTCAGTGTCAGATCTCATTTCCTCTGTGTTAAAGGAAGGGACATTTTTTAGAATGAGGGCCAACTCTCAGGCCTGAGGGAACACAAACCACCAGGCCACACTTGCCTGCCTCTCTGCAGCTTTTGTCATCTGCCTACCAGCTGCACAAGTTGTTACTTTCCATCTCCCTGACAACAGGTGTGACTTTTGGAGAGTCCATGCCTCATTTAACCCTGGTAATAGCTTACTTGAGTTGGAAAAATGCAAGGACAAGAGCGTGATAAAAACCAGCTGAGCTGGGTTCCTTTTAGTCACTGGAAAAAAAGTCATCAGGGAAAAGGATGAATTGGAGTGGAGTGGGAGGAACAGCATGAGGCCCTGAGCAAGGTGGGAAGAAAGAGCCCAGACAAAGCAAATAAAAGAGATAATGGGCTCTCTGGCAATAGGACTGGTCTCCTAGGTTCCTGGTGGGGGCCATGGAAGGGCTCTATGACAAATGCTAAATGAGTGACTATGCGTGGAGGTTTCATGCTGTGAAAACTCTTCCTGTGAGTTTAGGAAACAATCTCAAGAAAGAAAATGACATTAAGAAACAGGAAATAGGGAGTCGGGCTGTAGCGCAGCGGGTTAAGCGCAGGTGGCGCAAAGCACAAGGACCAGCATAAGGATCCCGGTTCGAGCCCCGGCTCCCCACCTACAGGGGAGTCGCTTCACAGGCGGTGAAGCAGGTCTGCAGGTATCTATCTTTCTCTCCTCCTCTCTGTCTTCCCCTCCTCTCTCCATTTCTCTCTGTCCTATCCAACAACGACAACAAGAAAAATAACTACAACAATAAAACAACAAGGGCAACAAAAGGGAATAAATAAATAAAATAAATATTTACACACAAAAAAAGAAACAGGAAATAGAATGAGACTTAAGAGACGATGGCAAGTCAGGGTTGCAAAACAATGAGAAATGCTGATTTTATTTACAAATGCTATGTGGTGTATTTCCAGTGCCTATCATAGCAAATCTCAGAAATACTCCCCACTTCTCTACTGTCCCATCTCTTCATGTCCCTGCAGAGCTCTTGTTGCACTTTGTATATAAGTTCATCCTAGTGGAGCTTGAAGAAATCATGTTAAGTGAAATAAATCAGAAACAGAAGGATGAATATGGGATGATCTCACACTCATGCAGAAGTTGAAAAACAAGATCAGAAGAGAAAACACAAGTAGAACCTGAACTGGAGTTGGTGTATTGCACCAAAAAAGTAAAAGTCTCTGGGGTGGGTAGCTGGGAGAGTACAGGTCCTGGAATAGGATGACAGAGGACCTAGTGAAGGTTGTATTGTTATGTGGAAAACTGGGAAATGTTATGCATGTACAAACTATTGTATTTACTGTTGACCGTAAAACATTAATTCCCCAACAAAGAAGTTAAAAAAGAAGTCCATCCTAGCATTTATTTTCTGTGGTCTTGTAATATTTGTTTCCTCTGACTTGGTGATGAGCACTTGAGAATACAAGACAGACTTTGACTCCTCAGAAACTAAGAAGGTGAGACATGTACATTCTTTCCTTCTGAATCTTGTGAATTGAGAATGAATTTTGGCTTTGGGTTTGGACATTGTCAACACTTGCTGTGTGAGTACGTTCTTGGAGACATAGGCATGAGAAAATCTTTTATGTTCTCAAACATATTCCTTCATGCCTCACATCAGCTCTGTTGAAGAACATATCAACGCTCACAGACTTAATAAAATAGTTCAAACAAAAAGATGGGTGAGTCATATTTTAATAAAGAAAAATTTTCAGAGCTTTAAGTTCTAATCCTACATGAAAGAAGTAATTTCGGTTTATTTATACTTTTAAAAAAAAATTTAGATAGAGACAGAGAAGCAGAGAGGCAGAAAGGCAGAGTGACAGATACCACAACACTGGAGCTTCTTTCAATGAGTGAGGGCAGGGCTCGAACATGAGTCATGCACATGACAAAGTGGAGCACTATCCAAGTGAACTATTTCCCTGGCCCTGAGAGAAACATTTCTGTGCAATAGTGTTCCAGCCTTACCTTTCAAAATTGCAAAGAACCCTTACTGGTGCCCCAATAGTTGCTACCACCTAGTTTTCTAAGGAAAGAAAGTATGGGGATTGATATGTATTCTCTGCCACAAGGACACAGCCATCTCCTAAAATTTTATCAGTAAAGAGAACTCTATTTTAACCCACACAAATTAAAAATTATATTTATTTATTTATTTTTCCTTTTGTTGCCCTTGTTTTTTTATTGTTGTAGTTATTACTGTTGTTATTGATGTTGTCATTGTTAGACAGGACAGAGAGAAATAGAGAGAGGAGGGGAAGACAGAGGGGGGAGAGAAAGACACCTGCAGACCTGCTTCACTGCCTGTGAAGCAACTTCCCTGCAGGTGGGGAGCCAGGGGCTCGAACCAAGATCCTTATATAGGTCCTTGCGTTTTGTGCCACATGCGCTTAACCTGCTGCGCTACCGCCCAACTCCCAATAAATTTTTTTTTTGGGGGGAATTAATGCTTTAAATTCAACAGTAAATACAATAGTTTGTACATGCATAACATTCCCCAGATTCCCACTTAACAATACAACCCCCACTATGTCATTCATCATCTTTCATGGACCTGTATTCTCCCCGCCCACCCACCCCAGAGTCTTTTACTTTGGTGTAATACTCCAATTCCAATTTTTAAGTAATATACATATATATATATATGTATGGGTAATATATATATTACCCAGGAGCAGTGGAATCACACATGCAAGAGACTCTAGAGTTGGAAAAAAATTATTTGGTCCATCTTACATCCCACATCCTTCATATCTTGTATATGTATCTTCATTTTTCAATCAGAGTATGCTTCAACTCCTTTTAAACTTTCCCCAGTTCCAGGCTGACATATCAGAGAGACTGCATAATAGTGGAGAGGGCACTGCATCTGAATAGCCAGTCCCCAGCTTTATCACCAGCTCCTCTTTGACTAGCTACATCATTTCATAAAATAAAAAGCTCAAAATTCTCTCTTTTCTTTGTTCATGGTTTTCTGTTTGGATGTAGAACTTACATTTTTATACTTTCAGTCTGAATCAACCTAATTTAATACAATTGTCTTAATTAGAATCTCCAGTACACTGTTGTATAGACATAGTAAGAATGGACGAGTGGATAGCATGACTGGCTTCCCCTGAGACTTCCCCAGTCGCTTTGGAGGCATTTTTTTGAGATTTGTATTTGTGGAGACATATCTGTTGACCACAGGGCAAAGCACCAGGCATGAGGTTCCAAAGGAAAATAACTGTGGAGGTGGAGGTGGATGATGATGCAGGTATGCTTGTCATTCTTTGGTCATAGGCATACTTCCACTCTCTGCTCCTGAGGGATGTTTCTGCTGCTCTCAATAAGCCTGCACATAAACTACTCTGACGTCCTCTCTCCACCACCCCCCTAACCTCCACTTGCTTCAGTTCTCACTTTGTATAGTGTCCCTCCCACAAGGGCTGCTGGGAGTTGCAGTAGCAAGCTCGCTCTAAGAGGGCATAAAAAAAAAAGAAATGAATGGGGCTGGGCAGTGGTGCACCAGGTTGAGTGTATATGTTACCATACTCAAGGACTCAAGTTCAAGCCCCTGGCCCTCCAACTGCAGAGGGGAAGCTTCATGAGTGATGAAGCAGGTCTGAAGGTACCTTTCTTCTCTTTCTCTTCCCACGCCCCCCCCCCCCCCCATCAGTCTCATCCTTCTCAATTTCTCTCTGTTCTATCAAGCAAAAAGGTAAAGGGGAAAAAAAGAAAAAAGGAAGGAATGCCAGTTAGGAATGGTGGATTTGCAGTGTAGGCACAGAGCCCCAGCAATAATCTTGATGGCAATTAAAACAAACAAACAAATAAAACAAATAACAATCAGCAAAGCAGTTTCAGGCCTGAGGCTCTGGGGTCTCAAGTTCAATCCCTAGCACCACCACAAGCCAGAGCTGAGCAGTGCACTAGTGTGTGTGTGTGTGTGTTAACCTTTCTCTCTGTCTTCTGCGAATTAATAATAAATAAACATATAAACAAACAAATGCTCTGACTTGCAGTATTTGCTGATTACTTTTACTCTGGCAGAATTCATACTCTGTCTGTCTATTATCTATTTTTTCCCCAGATCACTTTATTGGGGGATTAATAGTTTATGCAGCAGTTGTTGACACATATTTTGGAGATTAAAAGAAGCATCCTCTTGAAAAACAACAAACAAATAAAACCTTTGAGTATTTAACTACTGACTCTTATGAGTCAGTGGAGATGTCTTGCAAAATACTACTGGGTTATTTATCTAAGCAAATGGAAAATTTGGCCATCTTTGGAAAAATTATCCCCTAAGTTTTAGTAGGCATTGTAAATCTACGTCCTCCTATTTCCCTCTTTGCTCTGTCAGGAAGCTATAAGCCACATATGTGGCCTTACTCTAACCAAGACAGAAACCAAACACATGTATATCAAATGCTGGTCTTGGTATTACTTTTCCTTTCTGCTCTTATTTCAACCCGATTTCTTCACCATAGTTAATCTTTTTTTTTGTCTCCAGCATTATCACTGGGGCTCAGTGCCTGCATTACGAATCCACTGCTCCTGGAGGCCATTCCCCCCATTTCTGTTGCCCTTGTTGTTGTTATTGCTGTTGGATAGGACAGAGAGAAATGGAGAGAGGAAGGGAAGACAGAGAGGGGGAGAGAAAGATAGACACCTGCAGACCTGCTTCACTGCTTGTGAAGTGATCCCCTGCAGGTGGGGAGCTGGGGGCTCTAACAGAGATGCTTATGCTGGTTGTTGTATTTTGTGCCACGTGTGATTAACCCAGTGCACTACCACCTGTCCCCCTAATCTTTCATTTTTAAGATACAGTGATAAAGATATCACAAAGTAAACAAATACATACATTTGGCATTTTGCTGTGGTCAATAATAATGGTTCTCAGATAAAATTCCCTGTATTATTAGGAGAAAAGGACTAGGGAAAGTCATTATGGCCTTATTAGTTGATTTAAGCAGTTTCGAAATACGAGGTCATGAATCTAATCAATGCACATTTAAGTAGATGGAGTCTGGGAAGTCAATCTCATTGACACCAAAACCTTTTACTCTAGCATTGTTTGAATAATAGAGGTCAGTTTTATCATGTTGAAATTCACAGTCCCTTAAAAAACCTGTGTGAGATTTAGCAATGTAATTAAAGTTATTTTCCTTTACCACTGATTTGTCAGTGTATCCTAGTATGTCTAAAATTTTTAGTTTTCAGAAGACTGAATTTACTTTCAGTCCTGTGGAGAGGATCACATCAACATACTAAGAGTGAGTTGTCCTCACGAATAAGGCAGTTTTAAATGGGTCTCAGGTGCACAAAAACTAGATTAATATCATAATCCTTGGTTGGTAACACACCCTCCTCAGTGGTTCATCATTGGCCCACTCCTATTTCTTTATTTTAAATAATGAATAAACATCTATGAATCTATCATTCCAAATAAAGAACATCAGTGCCTTACCTCTGAGTTTCTCTCTTGCATTCAGTTCTCCTGTCTCTCCCCCACTAAAAACTCAACATCCAGAACCACATATTCTTTATTTATTTACTTTTCTCCCCATCACTGCTTATTTTAAAACGCAAATCATAACAAAGGTGGAGAGGGTCACATCAGTGTGCTAAGAGTGAATAGAGTAGATCTTAGTAAGTGAATTATGTATTCCTGTATTCTTTATTCTTGAGATAAAAAAGCATGCATTAGATTTTAAATCAGAAAAAAAAAATGTTATTAGTGCTGGGAAGGAGGCTCAGTGTTAGAGTACAGGCATTGCGTGGATGTGGTCCTGGGTTTAATTCCTGGCACTGCATAACATAGCAGAGCATTCACCTTCTTCACTTCATCTTGGATGGAGCTTGAAGGAGTCATGTTGAGTAAGATAAGCCAGAAAGACAAGGATGAATATGGGATGATCTCACTCATGACAGAAATTGAGAAATAAGAACATAAAGGGGAAACACAAAGTAGAACTTGGATTGGGTTTGGTGTATTGCACCAAAGTAAAGGACTTGGGGTGGGGGGATTTCATATCCTGGTGCATGATGGTGAAGGAGAACCTAGGCTGGCCATTTTGCAGAAAACAGAAATTTTACATATGTACCAACAACTGTATTTACTGTAAACCATTAATTCTCCCAATTAAAAAAGTAGCAGAGCAGTGCTCAAGGCTCTTATAATAAAGAAAAATACGATTGTATTTTTTATTATGTAAAATGATATTAAAGGTATATTTATATGCATAAAACAGGAGACTACTAAACATGAAGGAAAAAACATAATAAAACTATTTCACTATGACTTTACTGTCTTATCATACCCTATACCATGATAAATATTTTGAAAAATATGCTATGGGTACTTTTTACTGTGCATCTTTTTTCACCTTCCTTTTTCTACCTCTTTTTGATCACACCCTTGAACTTTTAATTAATTGAGGTGT
Source organism: Erinaceus europaeus (assembly GCF_950295315.1). NCBI lineage: Eukaryota > Metazoa > Chordata > Mammalia > Eulipotyphla > Erinaceidae > Erinaceus > Erinaceus europaeus. Next base: position 80,279,474 of record NC_080170.1, read on the forward strand.
TGTACAGGTATATAAATATTCAATGACTTTTCCCAGTGGTAGTAATCAGCATGATCTTGGTTGCCTGGGAAGAAATAGAACCAGTATCAGAGATACCACTCTCACTTCTTCCTGCTCATTGCCCTCACCCAAGGTAACTATCAATAGAAGCTTCACCTGTCATCACAAACCAGCCTTTTGTGTTTTTTGAATGGCATATACATTATTGAACATACAAGCAGTTATGTAATATGTACTTATTTATGCCTGGAACCTTTTGTCTAATATGCTTGCTAAATTCATCTGTACTTATATGTGACTATTGTGTTTTATTCCTCACTGTTGTGTGGTATATTGATACTATCACATCATACATTATTTATTCTCCACTGATAAGTAGTTTGGGTTTTAATGAATATTGCTGTTCTGAATACTCTTAGACATGTCTTTTCATAAATTTGTTCAATATATACCTAGAAACAGAATTATTAGGTCATGGAGTTTGGGCTTGTAGATACTGACAATTTTATTTTTTCAAATGGTTGTAACTAATTTATCTCCCATTAACCTTTCTTCTCTCTCTCTCTTTTTAATGTGCTTCTTTAGACATACATTGAGAATAATGAGTTTTTTTTAAAAAATATTTTACTTATTAATAATAAAGGAGGAGAGAGAAAGGACCAGACATAACTCTGGTACATGTGCTGCCAGGGATTGAACTCAGGACCTCATGGTTGAGAATCCAATACTTTATCCACTGTGCCAGCTCTCAGACCATCCATTAGCCTTTCTAATGCTCCACATCTTCATCCACTTCTGGTACTGTCAGTCCTTTTCATTATAGTCATCTCTTCTTGCTTTCCATATATATAAATATAATGGAGAAAAGACCATGGACCATGGAAGCAAGTTGGGTAATACAGGACCAAGGAGATGGCTCAGAAGTAGAGTTCAGGATTGAATGCATGAAGTCCTGGATCTAAGTTGGGAATAAGAGTGTTTTGCAGATACTTATAATGGATGGATGAAAAATTATACCCATAGGTTAACAACTATACTGTAAACTATTACCCCACCCCCAATAAGATAATAGAGAAAAAAATGAAAGAAATTCTGAATCATAACACATTCAGTTGTCCTTCAAGAGAAGATTCTCTGTTACTAATGATGCCTTCAGCTGATTTGGAGGGAGACTGTTTGAGAATAGTGTACCTCACCCCAAATAAAGGTCATGTATGCTTCAATAAACTTAACTTTGAAGCTGCGTTACCTTATATGTCCTCTCACATGGTAGAAAGATCATCCACATGATTTCCTGTAAAGTGATAACCCTCAAGCAGGAATGCAACATTTCTACCTAAAGAACTCATCTGTCAGGTATTGAGCTGGGCTCAAGTTGGGTAGTGAGTCTCAAAGGAGAGGTCCTTGGGTCACCAGCAGTGACATTATATTGAAACTTCTTAGATATGCAAGTTCCAGGATTCTACTCTGATCCCTTGAATTAGATGCTTTCGGCAGAAGGTCTAGACATATATTTTGTTAGCAAGCTTTTTGGAGTCTAATGTACATCCAAGTTTGAGAACCACCTGTTAGACAAAAGTGACAACTCTTACCTGCATTGGCTTAGGCGAATAGCCTTATTCTCGACTTGAAAAAAATAGTCTGTTTCATAAGAATGATTTCAAAATGAACCGTCTCCCCTCAACACTGTAACTTTTATTTTTACATGTAAAATCTAGCAAAGCAAACTTGCATTAGTACAGATTTACAACAGTTTCCTGTCAATGTCTAATCAATCTTCAGTTTCCCTGAAAACTTTCTCATGCAATAATTGCCAACCTTTTATGATTCTAGTCTTCCAGGAAGCAGAGTTCAGAAATCATAGTTCCATAGCTAGGGTAACTTTCTGAATCTGTAATCAGTTATGCATGGTCTATGAACTAGAGAAAATGGCCATTACCCTGGTCAGACACTTCTTGATTTCTCTCCCAGTCACATGGAGGGGATTTACCTGTGTGGTTTGCATTTTCCTCTCCCATTCCCTGGAAGAATATTGGAATTCCACTTTCATACTCATGTCTTTCATTTCATGTCTCTAAAAATTCCTTTTATAATGTGCAAAAAGGTAGCATAGTCCTCACAGTCCATTAGCCTCAGAAAGAAAGGTTGGGGATTCCTATCACACAGAGCCAATACAAGTTATCTTCAAACCTTTCTGTCCAGCACCATCTTCTGTTTTATTTGTAAGACCTTCTAGGGGCTTATAAGCCCTCTCCCTCTGGAGTGGGAATGGACCTGAACATTCTTCAGTGAGTGTTTCTCTATCTTCCCTGAGTAGGCACAGCTGTTGAGCTTTTTTTTCACCTTGATTTTTCCCATTCTTCTTCTTTTTATTTTTTTCCATTTTTCTTTTGAAATAAAACTTTGTTATCTTATTTTGACTTTCTTCTCTCTTCTCTCTCTTTTTCCTTCTAAAAGTTTCCAAACTAACATTTTTAGACCTTTACTCTTTAGTCTGTCTGATGAGAAATAAGTACTTTTAAACGTCATGGGGAAAGGCTGTTATTTCCACTTTTATTCAGCTTTGTGAATGTGTTAATTACACTCGATCTGAGGCTTGGCAAACCATGGGGCATATCTGGCCCAACTGCTTTTGTAAATAAAGTTCCATTGAAATATACATATACATTTGCATATTATCTGTGGTTGTTTCTGTGCTATTTACAGAGAAAATTTGCTGACCCTTGTATAAAACTATACACAGAGAAAACTGTACTTTTGCCATGACTATACACTGACAATTCTGGAAATAGTTATGGGCTTGGTGTGAGAGTGGTGTAAAAGGAGTTGACTCTACTATCAACAGTCTGTTTCATGGTCAGAGAAACGGGTAATTTCTTCCCCCTAGTTGCCATCTGACTCAGGAGGCATCAAGGGTCTTATTTGTTTACTATCTTACATGAACAGAATAGAGTGGCCTATGTAGTAAGGACTCTGCCCAGTGAAAAAATTTTAACAAAGGGTGGAAAATCCAAATTGAAAAGTTAAATTATCATTAGCAATGATTTTTTACTTTTTTTGAGACTACCAAATGAGTCAGTTCCTTGGGAGCTGCTAACTTCTTATAAAGATGACTTTAAGTGAGGTTATGATTGGTGTGGTTTGACTGGGAAACAAAGACCCCCCACTTTCCAGGTAGTCTGTTCATAATTTAGTGGATGGGTATTTCAAGAGAGGGGAGAGATGCTTGCTCTAGAGATAGTTCTAATGTTGTTATCCTCTTCACTAGGTGAAAGAAAATCCCCTTGTAAAATTGGCTTTCTACATCTCCCTTCCTCAGTTTCTTCTTCCTTTCTATTTCATGATTCTACCCTATGACACCAGGGCTCATGGTGTTGTTTACAGGAGAACAGTAAGGAGGGCAGTCACATTAATACATACCCTTCATCCAAGGACCATTAAGGTAGTTCAAATTTGGATGAGAAAAGAGAGAATCACTTATGGGTCAAAATCAAACAGACACTGATTGTGACGGCCAACCCTAGTCCCAGTCCTGCTCCTATAACTGCACTAGTAAAACTGTGTGACTCCTTAGTGAAGGTGCCTGAAAGAAATTTGGAGCTGGGGCTTGTGCAAGGTGGTTTTGGGGAAGGCTTTTGCAAACTGTCAGGTGACAGTGGTAATCTGTGATTAAGTATTTTAGTAAACGTCATCTAGAAGGAAGGTAGCATAGTTTATACAATCTTTCTCAAAGGAATCCCTCCTGACCCTCCAGTTCTCATTTTCATAGTACTTCTCTGCTCAAGTTCCTCTGTGTCCCCATGCAACCAGGGATCTGGCCCATCTTGTTCATGGCTGTATAATCTGGACACTACTGATGCTTGACAAGCAACACATGCTTTATTTACCACAAGTCTGGAATAGTCTCTGCCACTAGAATTCTTTCTATGGTTCAATTAAAATTTTTTTGATAGGACAAAAAGAAATTGAGACGGGTGGGAAGTTAGAGAGGGAGAGAGAAAGACACCTGCAGACCTGCTTCACTGCTTGTGAGGCAACCCCCCTTTGCAGGTGGGGAACTAGAAGCTTGAACCAGGATCCTTGCATGGATTTTTGTGCTTTGTACTATGTATGCTTAGCCAGGTGTGCCACCACCCAGCCCCCCTATAGTGTAATTTTAAACAAGACTTTGGAAACCTTTTGTAGAACTTTCTATAAACTTAGAGTCTCATGGTAGCTGAATACAGCAAGCTATTGTAAAAATGCTGAGGTGTTGCAAGTAGGTAGGAGATGAATTTGATGACTCCTTCCTGTGATTACTATCGGGATATGCGGGTGTGTTTGAAAGGTCAGAGTGCAGCCAGGAGCCCTTCACACTCCCTGAACCAGAGGGGCATGGAGTTTGAAGGTGCTATTGCAGCTCAGAAGTAGCTTGTCCCAAATATTACAAAAAACATGGAGTAGAATGCTTGGCATAAAAAGATTACAAAATTGAGATAGCCCAGAAAGCTCTTATATATTTAGAGGGATATATTTAGGTCAAGTCTCTCTCTGATGTTAATGTGAACTATGGCTACTTTTCATGGGGGGAAAAGGCACTGGTACATGTTTTAGATATTTCCTGTACCTGAAAAAGCAAGGTTGTCTGACTTGTCCAAAGGGACACAGAAATAATGAAAGCTGAATTTCCTCACTTTTCCTCTAGTGTCCTTTCCTTTACATCATGATATTGTTATTCTATCATAGATGGTAGCAGGTATAACAGTTGAAAGCACAGGTTTTAGATGAATCTGGGACTCAAAATCTTCTTCAAGTTGGTGACTTGGGGCAAACTTTTAAAAAATTTTTATGCCTTTGTTTTCTTAACTGCAACAAAAGAATGACACTATTTGGGTTACTGAAAGAATTATATTAAGTACTACTTGTAAGCATAGATTCTAGCACATAGTGAATGTTCAGTTAATGCCAGTCCTTAGTATAATGTTGATAGTACCCCCACTCCTAGCTCTTATATATCCTGCAGATATATAAGACAGGACTAAGGCAGATAAGACAGGCCTAAGGGAGAAAGCCAAGCAAGCTACCTCACAACGGAGGAGAGAAATGAGGTACCTTATGAGATGAATAGCATCCTGTCCACAGGGAGGATGAGATTCCTTCCCTGTCCTCTTTTGGCATCATGATTAGGGGCTTTTTTTATGTCTCTCAGGTTAAGGTAGGTCATGTGATGCCATTCAGAATGCTGCAAAAAGTCAAAACTGGTGGCAAGGTGGGCAAGCCAGTGAGCTCTGTTGTAGAGTCCATAGGGAGAGACAATGTGCAAAAACTCCTGTCCTTTTCATAGCAATTCAACAAGTCAAGGCTTGGAAGCATTTTATGAAGAAACCAAGAGAATGTCCTCTGGTTAAAAAGACATGGAAGAGGAAATAGAGATGGTACCCGGAGGCAGAGAGTCTAGTCTCAGCTCTGCATTCTTCCCTGGGACCAGCCTCTGGTATGCTTTAGGCTCTGGGCTCTTCATCTGTTAATTGGTCTGGCTGGGCAGCTATAGAGGTTGGGGTATCCAGGAAGCCCCTTTTCAGAAGGTGGAATTCTCAGCAGAGGGATGGGCTGAGCAGCCACCACTCTCCCTGTTTTTTCCCTTGTCTTTTTCTGGTGAGTCTTCCTCCTCCCTCCCCACTCTTTTGCCCCAGAGCTCAGAAACTGTTTCCTGCAGGCTCTATCTTGAGGTCAGCAGCTGGCTGGGGCAGCTCACTCCCCGCAGTTCCGCCCGCGTCTGAGTGCCCTCATCTGTCATCACAGTGGTGCTAGAGCAGAAAGATCACAGATTGATTTTCACTTTGCCAGGTGGTGGCGTCAGCAGGGCACAGAGAGTGCTTGACTGTGCTGTGTGTGGAGCTAAAGGCGAAGATTTCGCTGGCCCTGCGAGGAACTTGTGGCCTTTGTGCTTTTCTACCCACCAGAATGACTTCCCCCCAAACAGCCCAGTGTGTGGAAGTATGAGGGGGTTTGAAGGCTCATGCCTCAAAGGCCCTCTGAGGGACTGTTGAACCTTAAGACCAGAGACATACTTTGTGCAAAACCATAAGTAGAATCCAATAATGCTAGAATGGGAGGTACTACACAAAGTCCAAGACTCCTATTTGCAAACGAGTAAACTGAAGTTCAGAGAAGTGAAATAATTTGCCAAGGTCAGTGATCAGAATCTAGCAGCAGTGCTAGGAGTGGATGTTCATTCACTCACTTCATAGAACTTACTTAGGTGACAATGAAAGATCTCTTATTTTAAAAGTTTTGGTGTGAAAACTTTCTTTTAAAAATAAATTACTGAGTTACAAGATTATATGGTAACAGGCAGTGTGTAAACTTTCTACAAAGGAAATTAAGCTGCAATGGAAAAGCTTCAAACTAGTGGAACATTAACATCTTATGTCCAAATGATGTAGTTTTAAATTTGGAAAGCCTACAGGTCTTGCAGCTCACTCCCTTACTTCAATTATAAACTGCTTATTTACAGAGAAGAGAAGGGTCTATCTACAGTACCTTCCTTCTTTCCTTCTTTCCTTCCTTCCTTCCTTCCTTCCTTCCTTCCTTCCTTCCTTCCTTCCTTGGGGCTTGATGCTGGCACTATGGAATCTACTGCTCCTGGTGTACATCCCCCCATTTTATAGGATAAGACAGAGAGAAATTGAGAGAGACGGGGGAGATTGAAAGGGAGAGAGAAAGAGAGACACCTGCAGACCTGTTTCACCGAGCATGAAGTATCCCTCTTGCAGGTGGGGAATGGGGGCATGAACTCAGATCCTTGTTCTAAGTACTATGTGCACTCAACTGGGTGAACCACTGCCCCCCCCACTACTATACATTTATTCTACCACAAAAGTAAGAAATTTTGCTGTAGTGTGCATCCTAATTTTGAGAGCATAGAAGAGATAAGAGAGAGGGAGTTGGGCAGTAACGCAGCAGGTTAAGTGCACATGGTGCAAAGCACAAAGACCGGTGTAAGGATCCCAGTTCGAGCCCCAGTCTTCCCACCTGCAGGGGAATTGCTTCATAGGCAGTGAAGCAGGTCTGCAGTGTCTGTCTTTCTCTCCCCCTCTCTATCTTTCCCTCCTCCATTTCTCTCTGTCCTGTCAAACGATGACATCATTAACAACAACAATGATAACTACAACAGTCAAACAACAAGGGCAACAAAAAGGAATAAATAAATAAATAATATTAAAAAAGAAGAGATGAGAGAGAAAAGCATTAGTATTTGACAAAAAGTTTTGCAGACTGAAAAAGGTATATTGTATATATGAAAATATAAAATTGTTTGCAACAAAATATACATGCAACATTTTATAATATAACTTTTATAATATTATAATTTATAATATAACTTAAGTTTTTTACAATATAACTTTTATAATACTATAATTCTATAATATAATTTTATAATGTGGTGGAATTATTAAATTTTAAGCTCAAACAAAATCAGTTGCTATCTTGTACAATTAGTAACTTAATTGCACAGCACAGGGTTGTGTATATTAACCATAGTAATCCTAAGAATCTGACAGATCATGGATACTACAATGTTCAGGGTGGTGGGAGATAGCTCACTAGGTAGAACATATATTCAATCATGAAGTTCTAGCCCCTGGGCCACCACATGAGATTATTAAGCAAGGGGAAAGCTTCTTGAACAAGGAAGTGGTGTTGTAATATCTCTCCTTTCTTTGTCCTCTTTCTCTCACACTCTAATCTGGAAGAAAGCAGAAGGAGGAGGAGGAGAATAAGAATGGGATTGGGAATGGGAAGGAGAAGGAGAAGAAGAGTCTGTGTAGGTGCTAAGCTCTAGGAAAACCCTACCAGGAAAAAAAAAAAAAAAAGCTAAATATGTCATTGAGAACTCCAGAAAGAATAAGTCAGCAGGTAGCAGAGGACTGTATTTGTTGAAGAGGGTGGCAGGTGTGGACATATGAGGGGAATGGAGGAGAGGCTATTTGGTGGGAAGGAGCTGAGTAGATGAATACATAGAAGGAGGTGTGTAGCAGTGGTGGTTCTGATCTTCTCTCAACCTAGTAGCTGTAACCACGATTCAGTTTAGCTCTTGCTAGGGCAGGTACAGTGGGGTAACTGTCAGCTTCTTAGTGTTGTTGCTCTAATACATGTCAAAACGTCTAGAACTCAAATACACCTCTCACCCTGTTCTTCTCAGGCCTTTCCTCTCTTCTGTGTCACCAGCCCTTCAATCTCCCCCCCCCAACCCCACCCCCGCCGCAATCCTCGAACTCAGGGTTCTGATTTCGCCTGAAGATAGATAGATCTGTGTAAGATACAAGAAATAAGAACTTCCTGGGGGCCAGGCAGTAGTGCAGGCCGGGAGGTAGCCCAGCGAAGCACAAGGCGTGAAGCACAAGGACCGACGTAAGGATCCCAGTTGGAGCTGGACTCCCCACCTGCGGGGGGGGGGGGTCACTTGACATGAGATTTTTTGCTTCACTTGAACATTTAGAGGTCATTCTGTAGGGTTATTACTTGGTTTAATTTCAGTATTATTGTGTCTCAGGGAATAGAGAACCCCAAGGAGATGAAAGAACTGTGCTAGAGTAAACACTCAGTTACCAATTAAGCTCACTGTTCTATGGTACCCACCCCCCAACAATTGTTACCATGATAACCTCATAGATTATAGACCACAGAGTGCCACAACAGATGCAATACTAATAACAACAAAATTTGAAACCCCTGTGAGTATCACCAAAATGTGGAGGCTCAAAGTGAACATGCATTATTGGAAAAATGTTCCTGTGACTCACTTGATGTAGGGTTGCCACAAACCTTCAATTTATAAAATATGAAATATCTGTGGAATGCAATAAAGTGAGGTGCAATAAAACGAAGTGCTCTTGTATTACATGACTGTTAGTTGACAGAGTCTCATCTGGAACCAGCCTTCCTATTTCCAATTCATTCTTTTTTTCTGCTGAACCATTCTAACCCACTCCTTCTACAGTGTGCTGGTTTCCCTCTCATAGATACATACATTTTAGGATGAATACATTACTTTGAAGTAGCCCTCTAGATGGTCACAGAGTCATTTCAAAAGTACTTAGAAAAATGCTCTCTTTTTTTCTCTCTGCCTCTCATTTTAAGAAATGATGCAATAATGTGCTCAGCATACATCCCACGTCCTCCCCACTCCCAACATCTCTCATGGGAAAGTGGTGTGGGCATATGACCAGGCACTTTATGCACAGACCTTGTGTACTTCTTGTTATCGTTATGAGAGCTGCTGGGGGACTTGGGAATTATTTAGCAGATGAGAAAACCAAAGGTCAAGACAAAGTGAATTATCTTTGCCCTAGCAAAGAATAAAATCTCTCCAGGGGCTCTTCTGTTCTCCATTATCTCACTTGATAGGATCTACTCTGAAGTAATGTTGCTATCTTTTAGAGGCTATCCTAGGGGAAGGCTAACCCACCTCAATCCTGGAATAATGCAGCCAGCCAGTTCTCCCTTTCATGTAACATTCTCTGTTGACATGACTGGAGTAGGAAGGAGGGGGCTGAATAGAGGTTTAATGTCTCTCTCAACAACTAAAAATGATTCAGCTTCAAAGTTAAAAGATGTCAAAAGCTAGGCCTTATACACCAGCTAACCAAATTGTAGATACATAGAAAAATAACTGTAGGAAACTGAAAGTGTTACTCCAGATAACACATGAATAATAATACAGTTGCAAACAACATCACTACTAATAGGTAGAAAGTTTTACTAATCTGGATAAAAGATCTAGCCAGTCATGCTGCAGTTTCTATATTAGTACTTGTTGCTTCACTCCACACTTTATGTTACAGAGATAACTTCTTATTTTCTTTCTTCTTCATTTTATTTTATTTTATTTTACAAAAGTATATGTCAACAAGTTTAAATCCATACCATTCCCACCACCAGAGTTCTGAATCTTCAGTCTCCCCTCTGCAATCCACCATAGTTCCCCTAAGGTTGTAGACATGGGTCAACCATCACCTGTATAACTCTGTCCACATTTATACATAATTGCCCTCTTTTTTTTTTCCTCATCCAATCCTCTTTTCCCCTCCCAGCAACTCATGACAACATAACTACCTCCATATGTCCCTCTCCTTTTCCTTCTCTCTCTCTGGGTCCTGATGGAGCTGGAGTGCAGAGCCCTCTTATCTTCATCCTATCACTTCTCCCCCTCTGGGAGTATGGATCAAGGTTGCTTTGGGGGAGCAGAAGGTAGGAGTTCTGGCTTCTGTAATTGCTTCTCTACCGAACATGGGCATTGACAGGTCAATCAGCCTGTTTCTATCTTTCTATAGTGGGCCAGAGCTCTGGAGATGTGAGGGTCCATGACACATTGGTGAGGTCATCTGCCCAGAGAAGTTGGGATGGAGTCATGGTAGCATCTGTAACTTGATATCTGGAAGGTGGCATGACCTAAGTTGAGTCAAAATGGTTAAAGAACAGAAAATGGTTAATCCAAAAAGTAGGATTAGAGCAGATGAGATGAAGGATTTTATGGTAGAAGAAAGCTAGGAAGTCCATTTTATGTATGTTCCCTGGGGGCACACAGCTATGGTAGTTTTCCTTGAGTTTGACAGCTAACCTGAAATTGGATAAAATATTGTCAGAGAGAGTGGTGTCAGAGTAGAGAAAAGGGCTAGAAAGTTAGATTAGGGCAGAAAGTAGCTCCTGTTCTTGAAAAAAAAATTCTATGGCTAAATTTAACTATTTGCCTCCTTCCTCCTGACCTAGGGCCTGTATACCATTCTCAGTTACCATGACTAGAGTAAGAAGGAAGGGGCTGAATAGAGGTTTCTGGTGTTTATGTGAAGAATGTGCTTATTGGACCTAAAAGGAAATGGGGAGCTGAGAGTTAAATGGACAAATGAGAGGGGAGTCAAAGATAAAAGTTATTACACACTATCCATATTTGTTCATTGGCTCCTCCAACAATTTTCACAGATGTTATTCCTGGCCCCATGATGAACTTTGTGAGACTGAGAAAGGTGAAGCATTATGAATAAATCACTGTGTAATAAATGATGGAGAAGTAACCTAAAATATGTTGGGTCAGTTTTAGAAAACTTCACGTGTGTAGTGGGGGGGGGCATAGGGGGCTGGGACCAAGGTCTTTAGCACCCAGATGGCAGCTGAAACAGTGATGATTCTTCAAGGAAGGGAGAGAGGGGAAAATAATACAAATGATAGTCTTAAAAAGTAGAATTTCCCAAACTATTCTTGGTCAAATTTATATGTAAGCTCTGTGTTAAATAAAACTAAACATATCTCTAACATTTAATGTACTTTATAGAATGTTCAAGAAAAGGATCCAGGAAATAATGTAGATAGATTGTTAAGACAAAATAATGACATTCTGTTGATTTTCTTGTTCTTATTTTAATATAACATTTAAGAAATATTTTAATTATTTATTGGATACAGAGAGAAATTGAGAGAAAAGGGGGAGATAGAAAGGGAGAAAGAGACACCTGTAGCATTGCTTCACTGCTTAAGAAGCTTTCCTATGCAAATGGAAAACCTCCCCCCTGCAGGTGGGGACTGGGGACTCAACATCAGGTCATTGTGCATGGTGACATGTGTGCCCCAAATCTGGGTGCATTACTACATGGCCCCTTTGTTCTTATTTTCCTTTTTCTCCTAAAGCTCCCATTTCAAGTTGTGTAAAACTTTGGTATATGATTTAGAGAATTTATTTGAGGTTAACTTATATCAGGAATGCTGATTTCTCTAGAAAATTTCTCTAGAAATTTTCAGTCTGTGTTACACTTGATTTCTGATCATCTGATCATTTGATTTCTGATCATTTGACTTGGTCCTAGTTTATTGTTATAAACTGTCAATTTAGCTGTGGGTAGGAATTGGAACTGGAGTCAGAAGGAGGGGTCAAAGGCAAGTAAGAACATTGCTGTTCTTTGTCGTTGACATGAGAAGGGATTGCCCTTCTTTGTTTTTGCCATGGACTAAGAGATCCTTTTTTTCTATCTGTTTAAAAATGTTTTTACTGCGGTGCAACTTATATGTAATAAACTTTACAAATTGTAAAACTATGACTTGAACTTTTACAGGTGTATGCCATTCATGAAGCCATCATCCAGATTAAGGAAGACAGAACACTCTCAGCACTGAGAAGACTCCTTCCTGTGTATTCCCTCTCAGTCACTACTATTTTGATTTGTATCACTTTAGATTAAATTTTCTTACTCTTTACTCTTTTCTTTTAAATATACAGACAGAGATGCAGAGAAACAATGAGAGGAGAGATATACTACAGCACCAAAGCTTCCTCCAATGCAGTGGGAGTCAAGCTTAATCCTAGGTTGCACACATGGCAATGCAGCACACTCTCCAAATGAGTTATTTCATTGATCCCGCTTATTCTTTTAAAAAGTTTTTTACTACTGAAAAGAGGCAGAGAGAAATTGAGAGGGGAGGGGAGATAGAGAGGGAAAGAGACAAGGAGACACCTACAGCCCTGCTTCACCACTCATGTAGCTTTCCCCTTGCAGGTAGGGACCAGGGGCTTGAACCTGTGTCTTTGCATACTGCAATGTGTGCACTTAATCAAGTGCAACACTATCTGCCCTCCCCCTGCCGCTTAATCTTTACTTTCATATGTGATTCACAGGACAAGCTTTCTGATCTGAAGATAAATATCTCTTGATATAGATTTTGCTTCTAGAATCACTGTTTATCTTTTCACTTCCCCCCCATTTTATTGGGGGGGTGTTAATGGTTTACAGTACATGAGTAAAATATCTAATCTAACTAGGATAGGTATCTGCAAAACACCTTTGCCGCTATATTAGGTCATTTTCTACCACCATTCACCAATACCCTAAAGCTCTGCCCCCCCCCCCTCGCCTGTCTCCTCTCGGTTTTCCTTTCCCAGAGTTCTTTGCTTTGCTGTAGCTCTACTGCTATCATCCCAGGTCAGGCAACCATCAACTCTTAATTGCCTGTTGAAGGCACTTACATTGTCTCTCTGCATTTACCTTGGTTCTCCTCCAGTCCAGTTTTCTTACATTGAGAATGGTCTCTGAGTATAGAAATCTGGTCACATACCCTGCTTAATTTTTTTTTTTTTTGCCTTCCAATTGATTTAAGGACTGGCACTGCAATTTTTAATATGGTGTGCAATACCTTGCCTGGTTTAGTCCCCCAACTTCATTTTCTGATTCCTAACTCATCACTCTCACTGTTTGATATATAGCTATATCCTGTTCCTTCCAACTTAAAGGCCTTTGCTTATGTTGTGTCTCCCACTAGGAATCTAATTATTTTTATTCTGCTCATGTAATCCAACTCATTCTTTGGGTCTTAGCACTTGCCACTTACTTAGGGAAACTTCACCCAATTTCTCTCTGTCCAATCCCCTCCCCCTACACACAGTGCCTAGTGTATAGTAAGTAATTAATATATGTTGAATGCACCCAGGTCTCAAAGGCCCCTCTTCCCTACCTTCCCCTCCTTCTCCAGAGTTCCATACTTTGGTACAATAAACCAAATGCAGTGCAAATTTCACTTTGTTTTTTCTGTTCTTGTTTCTTAAGTGCTACTTATGAGTGAGATCATCTGGTATTCATCCTTCTCATTTTGTCCTATTTCACTTAACATGATTCTTTCAAGTTCCATCCAAGATGAGGCTAAGGAGATGACATCATCATTTTAAACAGCTGAGTATATATATATATATATATATATATATATATATATATATATATATATATATATATATACCTAAACTTTTTTAGCTACTCATTTATCATTGGGCATGTGGTTTACTACCCATGTATATAGAGTTTCTTTGTGATAATGAAATGATTTTAAGCAAGTGATGTGGTTATGATAGAACATGGCACAGGGAAAAGCTTTACAAATGTTAACTGTTATTTTATTTATGCCAATGTTCTTTTGGAAGGGTAAGTGCAAGAATATATCATTCTTCATAAGCTAAAGTTACTGTTAATATTTTCTAAAGCATAGCTTTGTGAACTTTTAAAGGAATTTTTAAAATATTTATTTATTTATTCCCTTTTGTTGCCCTTGTTGTTTTACTGTTGTAGTTATTGTTGTTGTTATTGATGTTGTTGTTGTTTGATAGGACATAAAGAAATGGAGAGAGGAGGGCAAGACAGAGAGGGGGAGAGAAAGACACCTGCAGACCTGCTTCACCGCCTGTGAAGCAACTCCCCTGCAGGTGGGGAGCCTAACACAGGTCCTAACACAGGTCCTCAAACCGGGATCCTAACACAGGTCCCTATGCTTCGCTCCAAGCACGCTTAACCCGCTGTGCTACTGCCTAACTAACTTAAAAAAAATTATTATTGGATAGAGACAGAAATTGAGAGGGGACTGAAGAGAGGGAAAGAGACAGAGAGACATCTGCAGCCGTGCTTCACTACTCATGAAGATCTTCCCTTGTAGGAAGACCAGGGGGGACCAGGGGCTTGAACCTGAGTCCTTGTGCACTGTAATGTGTGCAGTTAACCAGGTGTGCGGGTTAAGCGCACGTGGCGCAAAGCGCAGGGACTGGATTCTGTTCAAGCCCCAGGCTCCCCACCTGCTGGGGAGTCACTTCACAGACGGTGAAAAGGTATGCAGGTGTCTGTCTGTCATTCTCTCCCCCTCTCTGTCTTCCCCTCCTCTCTCTATTTCTCTCTGTCCTATCCGACAACAATAATGGTAGCAACAGCACCGATGGACAACAAGGGCAACAAAAGGGAAAAAAGGCCGCCAGGAGCAGTGGATTCGTTGTGCAGGCACTGAGCCCCCGCAATAACCCTGGCGGCAAAAAAAAAAAAAGGAAAAAGGAGGCTCTTTTCAATAAATGGTGCTGGGAAAACTGGGTTGTAACATACAGAAGAATGAAATTGAACCACTTTATCTCACCAGAAACAAAAATCAACTCCAAATTGATCAAAGACCTAGATGTCAGACCAGAAACAATCAAATACTTAACATTGGTAAAACAGTTTCCCACCTACACCTCAAGGACATCTTTGATGAATCAAACCCAATTGCAAGGAAGACTAAAGCAGAAACAAACCAATGGGAGTATATCAAATTGAAAAGCTTCTGCACATCCAAAGAAACTATTAAACAAACAAAGAGACCCCTCACAGAATGGGAGAAGATCTTCACATGCCATACATCAGACAAGAAACTAATCACCAAAATATACAAAGAGCTCAGCAAACTTAGCACCAAAAGAGCAAATGACCCCATCCAAAAATGGGCAGAGGATATGAACAAAACATTCACCTCAGAGGAGATTCAAAAGGCTAACAAACATATGAAAAACTGCTCTAGGTCACTGATTGTCAGAGAAATGCAAATTAAGACAACACTAAGATACCACCTCACTCCTATAAGAATGGCATACATCAAAAAGGACAGCAGCAACAAATGCTGGAGAGGTTGTGGGGACAGAGGAACCCTTTTACATTGCTGGTGGGAATGTAAATAGGTCCAGCCTCTGTGGAGAGCAGTCTGGAAAACTCTCAGAAGGTTAGACATGGACCTTCCATATGATCCAGTAATTCCTCTCCTGGGGTTATACCCCAAGGACTCCATAACACCCAACCAAAAAGAGGCGTGTACTCCTATGTTCATAGCAGCACAATTCATAATAGCTAAAACCTGGAAGCAACCCAGGTGCTCAACAACAGATGAGTGGCTGAGAAAGCTGTGGTATATATATACACAATGGAATACTATGCAGCTATCAAGAACAATGAACCCACCTTCTCTGACCCATCTTGGACAGAGCTAGAAGGAATTATGTTAAGTGAGCTAAGTCAGAAAGATAAAGATGAGTATGGGATGATCCCACTCATCAACAGAAGTTGAGGAAGAAGATCTGAAAGGGAAACTAAAAGCAGGACCTGACCAAATTGTAAGTAGGGCACCAAAGTAAAAACCCTGTGGTGAGGGGTAGACATGCAGCTTCCTGGGACAGTGGGGGATGGGAGTGGGTGGGAGGGATGGGTCACAGTCTTTTGGTGGGGGGAATGGTGTTTATGTACACTCCTAGTAAAATGTAGTCATATAAATCACTAGTTAATTAATACGAGAGGGGGGAAATTAATTGTATGTCTCGAAGTTTTTCAAAACAAACTGAATCTTTTCAATATATAGGCTGTGTAATTGATATGCAGACTCTCTCAAAAGCCTAGACCAAGTAGATCAGAAGCAACCAATAGCACAGCTATGTACAAGATACTGGGTACTGTACAGCAAACCCTAACAAAAGGACTTTTCAAAGTTTACCCAATTACCAATTAATGTGATGATAACACTAACTATCGATGTCTTTTTGAACCCTAAGACAGCAGGAACCTCACATCTCCACTATAGAGCCTCTACTTCTCCCAGTCCTGGAACCCTTGGATAGGGCCCACTTTCCCGTATGCCTCTCCCAATCCATATCAAATAATATTGCATCTGCCGATCACAACCTAAACAACACAATGATTGCCACCTCAACATGCTTCACTTCAGACTGTGTCCAGAGACTTCACGTGTGGAATGACAACCCTTCAACTTCATTACTCTGGTGAGACCTTTCCTTTCATAGTATACTCTAATTCCATCTCAGGTGGTTCACTTTCTAACAAAGTCCCATAACCTAGATATACACCATTTTCTGTGAGAGAGAGCATATGTTCACACGTATCCGTAAACTACTGCAAAATATATACCTGAAAGCAGAAGTACACTAGAGTTTGCAGTGAGTACCCCCCTAACACTTCCTCTCCACTATTCCAAGCTTTGGGTCCATGATTGCTCAACAATTTGTTTGGCTTCGTATGTTAACTCTCTTTTCAGTCACCAGGTTCCAGATGTCATCAGGATGCCGGCCAGGCTTCCCTAGACTGAAGACCCCACTAATGTGTCCTGGAGCTCCGCTTCCCCAGAGACCCACCCTACTAGGGAAAGAGAGAGGCAGACTGGGAGTATGGACCGACCAGTCAACACCCATGTTCAGCGGGGAAGCAATTACAGAAGCCAGACCTTCTACCTTCTGCAACCCACAATGACCCTGGGTCCATGCTCCCAGAGGGATAGAGAATGGGAAAGCTATCAGGGGAGGGGGTGGGATATGGAGATTGTGTGGTGGGAATTGTGTGGAACTGTACCCCTCCTACCCTATGGTTTTGTTAATTAATACTTTCTTAAAAAAAAAGATAACATGCAAATCAATCAGATTATTAAAAAATTTCAAGCCATCTACCCTAGACTGAAATTACTTATTCCCCAGGCAGCAGAATGCTAGAAATGCCAACAATGGGGGAAGGTGGTGGTTTACCTGGTTAAATGCACATAATATGAAGTGCAAGGATCCAGGTTTGAGCCCCCAGCTCCCCACACCTTCAGGGGGATGCTTCATAAGCAGTGAAGCAGATACACAAGTGTCCCCCTCGATCCCTCTCTATCTCCTCCTCCTCTCTCAATTTCTCTCTGTCCTATCCAGTAAAATGGAAAAAATGGCTGCCAGAGCAGTGGCTTCATAGTGCTGGCACATAGCCTCAGCAATAACCTGGAGGCAAAAAAAAAAGAGTGAAAGAAAGAAAGAAAGAGAAATGTTAGCAATGGTGATTTAAAATATGTTCCATTAGTCTTTTCTTTTTTTCTTTTTTTTTAAAATTTATTTATTTATTCCCTTTTGTTGCCCTTGTTGCTTTACTGTTGTAATTATTATTGTTGTCTGTCTTTGTTGTTGGATAGGACAGAGAGAAATGGAGAGAAGAGGGGAAGACAGAGAGGAGGAGAGAAAGATAGACACCTGCAGACTACTTCACTGCTTGTGAAGCAACGCCTCTGCAGGTGGGGAGACGGGGGCTCGAACCGGTATCCTTCTGCTGGTCCTTCCGCTTTGAGCCATGTATGCTTAAGCCACTGCACTACTGCCCGACTCCCCCATTACTCTTTTCTGAATCCTCTCATCTAGAAACAATTGTTGGAAAAAACAGATAAAATCATCATGAGGCTGAGGGTAATGTAACCTTGAAATAAACCTGCAGACCAAGGAGAGAAAAGCAGGAGAGAATAGTCCTACTCACTTGTGCTTTGGTGGTGTGGTCATGCATGGAGTGAATGGCTCTGTAGGAAGTGTGCCCATCAAGAAACAAGATTAATTGGACAAATATACTTAAATAATAATGCCTTATATTTGCTTAGGGCTTAACAGTTTGAAAAAGTGCTTTTATGTCTCTGACCTAATTTTCCTTCCATAACAGTTAGTGAAGAGTGGACATTATGAACATCCCATTAAAGATGAATAAATAGAGGCTTCTCAAGAGTAAGAGCTGACCCAGGTCCACAGTTCTCAAGAGGCACACCCTGGCTCAGTTCTAGAGGTTACGACTCCCAAAGTTTCAGCAACCACATGCATAAGTCCTTCAGAAGGCAGCTCTTTGTGCTTAGCTCACTTATGACATGGGTTCCCTCGTAGAATTCATTTCTGAGTTGTCCAAGAAAATCAATTATACCTGACTTGGTGCCAAAATCTTATTACTCAGCTTAATCATTACCTTATTTACCAGACTTGGCTGGCTTCTGGCAACTCTGACCCATTTTCAAAGAATGAATTCTTCCTCAAAGGAGGAAGTTTTACAAAAAAAAGATTACATTTAAAATATGAGTACATAGAGAAATAGTTAGGATAAAGGTCACTAAACATTGCTGATGGATTGTACAGTGTTTTAAAAAGACTCAATTTTGTTATTTTCTACATTATTTGAAATCTTTTTTTTCCCTTTGGATAGATGTGTTTATTTTCTTTTTTATTATTTTATTTTATTTTTATTTAAGAAAGGAGACATTAACAAAACCATAGGATGGGAGGGTACAACTCCACACAATTCCCACCACCCAGTCTCCATATCTCATCCCCTCTCCTGATAGCTTTCCCATTCTCTGTCCCTCTGGGAGTATGGACCCAGGGTCGTTGTAGGTTGCAGAAGGTGGAAGGTCTGGCTTGAAATCTTTATAGTCAGTCATACTCTGACAAGAAAGAGTGATTTACAAGATTATAGTAAGGATTTAATTCCAAGAGAAATTTCTTTAAATAAAAAATGTTAGAAGCAAATAGGCTAAAATACTAACAGCTAATTCTGGATTGATGTAGATGTTAGTCATTCGAATGTATTTGCATGTGTTTTCCATCACTCAAATCCCCATGAATCCTCTGAGCAACAGAAGTATTATATGTTAATGGGAGACTGTCCAAGGGGTTTAACTGAAAAGGAGACTGCACACACCAGCATTTTAATTTAAAATAAATCAGTATGTTATTTTCTGTCTCACCCATAGTCCAACTTTCCCATTGTGCCTATGGTTTACTCCTGAGCTAGAATCAAAGTGTAGCCCACCTTTATCAAATGTGTAGACAAAGATTTTTTTTATCCAATTTATTATTTAAAATGCTGGGGGGGGAGTCATAGTTGGTATATATAGCAAACTTTCATCTCCCTTTCTTCCACCATTCCTCTTAGTGGTCCAAAAAAACTCTCATTTATGCTCTTTTAGGGGCATAAATTAGTCTCTTGGTAACACATTCCACACTCCTAAAGTTAATAAATGACTCTGAAGAAAAGCAAGGCATTTATCATGTGTTTTCATGTGACCCTTAATTCAGTCAGTGAAAAAATGTTGGGTTCTTTCAAATAAAGAATTGTCCTGCTCTAATACTGCACGTCCAGTTAGAGCACGTGGTCTTTTGCTGATTATTTTAACTCAAGGACTCCACAGCAATCAAAGCTGATTTTATTTGGCTAACTCCTAGCTATTAGATTCTAGGCTATAAGTGATACTATATAATCTAATTGTAATGGGAATAATTGAGTATAACTGAAAAGCAATATATTTTTCCCTGGTGGGGAAAACATATATATATTCAGCATGTGCCATCATATAATTTAACCATGTCTCACTATCTCTCTGAAGTTTATAAACACTGAATTTTAAGAGAGAATAGTGGTCTAGGGATATAGCAAAAAGGTTATATATAAAAAGACTTCAATGCATGAGACTCAAGGTCTCAGGTTCAAACCCCAGCACCATCACAAGCCAGAACTGAACAGTGATCTCAAAAGTAAAAAAAAAAAAAAAAATGCACCTCCATCTTTTTTCTAAGTCACACAAGTAAAACATTGGAGAAATAGGTTTCCTGACTCTGAAAATGCTTGATCACACCCCTTTCTAAGATTTTACAAGACAAATCGTACATTTTTAGAGAAGCTCTGAAGAAAGCTCTTTTTTTTTGTCTTCAAGGCTATCGCTGGGGCTCGGTGCCTGCACTAGGAATCCACTGCTCCTGGAAGCCATTCCCCCACCCCCCATTTTGTTGCCCTCATTGTTGCCATTATTGCTGCTGTTATTGGACAGGACAGAAAGAAATAGGGAGGAGGAGAAGACAGAGAGAGGGAGAGAAAGGTAGACACCTGCAGACCTGCTTCACGGCTTGTAAAGTGACTCCCTGCAGGTGGGGAGCTGGGGGCTCTCTTTGCGCCATGCGCACTTAAAGATTTTTTTATTTTAATAGATAGCATGGATACTACACTAAGTAAAATGAGCATTCTCCATTAAAGAATCTTTAAAGACTCTTCAGATGGATTCATAAAAGGAGAGCAGAGAAATAGAATCAGCACACCTATAGAACATATGGTGGAATTTGTGCAGGGTATGACAACAACAAAAGCACAGGCGCTTCAGAAAATCATCTTGGAGTTTAAAACAATTTTTTATTATCTTTATTTATTGGATAGAGACAGCAAGAAATTAAGAGGGAAGGGGGTGATAGAGAGGGAGAGAGACAGAGAGACACCTGCTTCACCACTCATAAAGCTTTCCCCCTGCAGGTGGGTACTGGGAGCTCGAACCTGGGTCCTTGCGCATTGTAATAGATGCGCTCAACCAGGTGCACCACCACCTGCCCCCCATCTTGGAATTTTTAAAGTAGAGGGGATGACACATGTTCAAGTACTGAGTAGTTAATTGTGAGAAGATGTATTGATATAGGTCCAGGGAAACTGGCAGAATCTGGTTGGGCAACAACCACATAGAAGGAATGAGAGTGGAACATGATGGCAGAGAACTTAGTGGGGGTTGAATTGTTATGTGGAAAACTGGGAAATGTTATGTACAAACTATTGTATTTTACAGTCAAGTCAACTGTAAACCATTAATCCCCTAATAAAGAAAAAAAAAAGGAGTTGGGCAGTAGTGCAGTGGGTTAAGTGCACTTGGCGTGAAGTGCAAGCACTGGTGTAAGGATCCTGGTTCGAGCCCCTGGCTCCCCACCTGCAGGGGAGTTGCTTCACAGATAGTGAAGCAGGTCTGCAGGTGTCTCTCTTTCTCTCCTCCTCTCTGTCTTCCCCTCCTATCTCCATTTCTCTTGGTCCTATCTAACAACGACATCAATAACAACAATAATAACTACAACAACAATAAGAAACAACAAGGGTAACAAAAGGGAAAATAAATAAATAAATATAAGAAAAGAAAAAAAGAAATGAGAGATATTTTTAAGTGGATACACCTGTTATATACACCTGTTAGAAACTATAGCTGCAGTAACCAGGGTGTAGTCTCAGTATGTCATCTTGGATTTCTTTTTTTTTTTTTAATTTAATTAAATTAATTAATTTATTTATTCCCTTTTGTTGCCCTTGTTGTTTTATTGTTGTAGTCGTCGTTGTTGGATAGGACAGAGAGAAATGGAGAGAGGAGGGGAAGACAGAGAGGAGGAGAGAAAGATAGACACTTGCAGACCTGCTTCACCGCCTGTGAAGCGACTCCCCTGCAGGTGGGGAGCCGGGGTTCGAACCGGGATCCTTATGCCAGTCCTTGTGCTTTGCGCCACCTGCGCTTAACCCACTGCGCTACAGCCCGACTCCCCATCTTGGATTTCTTTGACCTCCCTTTGCAGTTGTCAAAAAGGTAGATAAAGTAATGAATATTGATTTCAGTAATTCAGATTGGAGTTTTTGACACAGTCTTAGCAACTTCATTCCAACAGTAAGAAAAATACAGGGAGTAGGGCATGTCTATAAATTCCTATAGTTAATATATGCACCACAGAGCTGGGTGACTGCTAAAGCAGCAAGTTATTAAGGGCGGGAGACCAAGAACCTTCCTCCTCCTCTACATCTTCCTCTTTTATTGCTACTAGGGTTATTTCTGGGACTTAGTGCTTGCACAAGGAAACTGCTGCTCCTGGCAGTCTTTTTTTTTTTTTTTTTAATAGAGATAGAGAGAAGTTGAGAGGGAAAGGGGAGACAGAGAAGGACACTGAAAAAGACCCCAAACTTTATCTGTTGTACTTTTACTTTAGGTTCCTGATTACTAAACAGAATGTTCTACTTTATAGCTTAATGCTTTTTCAGTCACAAGTTGCAGATGCTACCATGACACCAACCTGACATCCCAGGGCAGATGACCTTACCAATGTGTACTGGAACCCCACCTCCCCAGAGACCTATCCCACTAGGGAAAGAAAGAGACAGTCTGGGAGTATAGATTGACCTGTCAATGCCTATGTCTAGTGGAGAAGCAATTACAGAAGCCATACCTTCTATCTTCTGCACCCCATAAAGATCTTTGGTCCATACTCCTAGAGGGATAAAGAATAGGGAAACTTTCATTGGAGGTGATGGGATTTGGAACTCTGGTGGTGGGAACTGTATGGAATTGTGTCCCTTTTTGCCACAATCTTGTCAGTCATTATTAAATCACTAATAAAATAAAAAATAAAAATTAATTCCAAAACAAAAACAAACAAACAAAAGTAAGGACAATGAAAGAGAGACACCTGCAGAGATGCTTCACCACTGATAAAGCTTCACCTCTACAAGTGGGGACTGAGAACTTGACCATGGGCCCTTGCATGGCAATGTGTGCACTCTACCAGGCATGTCACCACTTGGCCCTCAGAAAGGATTTTGTTTAATTACCACAAGAGTTATCACTGGGCTTGGTGATGGCACTATGAATCCACAATTCCCAGTGGCCACTTTTTCTAATTTTATTTGACAGGAAAGAGATATTGAGAGGGGAGGGGAAGACAGGGACAGAGAAAGACAGACACCTGCATACTCCTGATTTACCATTTGTGAAGCTTCCCCCCTTAGCTTCCCCTTAGGTGGGGACTTAAGCCCAAGCCCCCAGAAATAATTTTCTAATCATCAAATTTGTACAATAAAGAACTAAGTTTTCAACGTAACATGAGAAAATTTCCCTAGTACAGCAACTAGGGCTACACAATAACGGCAATACATGCATCCTAAAGTGAGAGTGAAAAAGTATTAAGAAAGACTGGACAGCCAGACATGAGTGAAACAGAGCCATTTGGATCTGACTGTGCATCTGAGATTAGCATGTCAAATTAGAAGAAGCTGAAATTCTAACAGCTATGAAATTTACAGTGTTATCTTTCTGTCTTGGAACTATCACTGAAGAAGGAAGTAATGTGTTTAAGAATCTTTCCAGAAAATGCTCCTAGCCCACCTGAACTGAATGTTAGCTGTTGGGCTAGGCAAAAATTATTAAAGTCATGAGCCCCTTGGAATATACCTACAACAGACTTCCTAGCTCCTCCAATATGAAGACCCCAAATTTCATCTGCTATACTTTTATCTTTAGGTTCCTGATTATTAAACAAATTGCTCTGTTTATATCTTAATGCTTTTCAGTCACCAAGTTGCAGATGCTGTCATGGCACCAACCTGAGTTTCCTGGGAAGATGACCTCATCAATGAATCCTGGAACCCTACCTCCCCAGAGCCCTATCCCACTAGAGAAAGAAACAGGCTGGAGATATGGGTTGATCTGTCAACACCCATGTCCACCAGAGAAACAATTACAGAAGCCAGACCTTCCACCATCTGTTCCCAATAAAGAGATTTGGTCCATACTTCCAGAGGGATAAAGAATAGGGAAACTTCCAATGGAGGTGATAGGATATGGAACTCTGGTGGTGGGATTTGTGTGGAATTGTACCCCTCTTATGCCACAATCTTGTCAATAATTATTAAATCACTAATAAAATTTTTTAAAAAGAATTTTTTGTAGTAAATTGGGGAACAAAATTCTCCCTAGAGTTATATTCACTTTGGCTTCTATATACTTAAATATAATAATAAAGCTAATTGAATTTATTCAAAGTCAAGATACCATAGAGAAATCCAAGGTAAAGGGGCCAGGTGGTGGCGCACCTGGTTGAGCACACATGTTAAATGCTCAAGGACCTGGGTTCAAGACCCCGGTCCCCACCTGCAGAGGGAAAGCTTTGCAAGTGGTAAAGCAGGGCAGCAGGTGTCTCTCTCTCTCTCTCCCTCTCTACCACCCCCTTCTCTCTTGATTTCTGTCTGTCTCTCCAATAAATAAATAAAGATAATAAAAATATTTTTAAAAAAGAAATCTGAGGTAAACTATTCAGAATTTTTAGAGTATGAAAATATTAATTTATATGTACAAATGTGAGTAAATTAAGTAAAACAGTCCTAATGACAAATATGTAGAATAAAATAAATGAATTCAGTTGCTCTAGTCGACCTGTGTCAAGTCCTACCTGCTGTCTGGTTCATTGAGGGCCATAATGTTTCCTTATAACTCTGATATGTTGTACACTATCATTGCCAGAGACAGCTATGAAATATGATGTACCATACAGCCAGTTAGTCCTTAACAGAGGAAAGTAGCTGGTAGCAGGCATGGAAAGGGAAAGGAGAACTTACACTACTTCTTTTTTTTTAAATAATCTGATTACTGTTGGTGAGTAAAATTGCAGTATCAAAAGCATCAGATAAGTTGAGTTTGTCCTAAGTACAGAGTTAGTCATTGGTTCTCCCAGCCATGTCTGGTATTGCTTTATAGCCAGCAAAGGCAATAGCTATAACTTTATCTTCTTACCTGACTCCCTGCTTACCTTCCCTGCCATCTCTCTCATTCTGAGTCCAAATCAAAATGTCTTTGTTCAAATTGGTAGTTCATGAAGTAAAAAATGTGACTTTAAGACCCATTTGCTCTCAACATTTTCCCTTTTTCTTCTAACATTAAGAGTAATTGGTGGAGGGTTTCCATCCTCTCCTCTCCCAGGTCAACTAGGAATATCAAAGGAGACAACCCGTAACTGCAACAAGGCAGGAACAGAATGATTTTAGGAACCCACCAAACCACCGGTGAGTGGAAACACATGTGGCTTGTGGACAGGGAGAAGCCTAAGGAGAGATTAAGCAGCTGGTAACAGTCCAGCAGTTTACCAGTTGAGGCACCACCTCCAGTCTGCTTTACCAACAAAAAGACTGCTGAAGGGAGGAGGGGACTCCCCTAAGATTCACTACATGCAACTGTGTTTCTCCAATGGTTCTGCCCTCAGAGGTTTCAGTGTGTGTGTGTGGGGGGGGAGGGCTGTGCTGACATCTGGGAACAGAGAACTGACCAGAAAACTCAGGAGAAGAGCTATACTTCTGTGCCCTGCAGTGGGGCTGTATAGTGGGAGCCTTTCCACATTGTTCTCTTGATGAGAACATGGTGAATAATTGCCTCAGAACCAAACCTGTAGACTATAAACAGGACTTGTTTAGAAATTCACAGGGCCCAGCAATGCTGCCCCACTTGGCGGAGAAGCTGAACTGAGCCTGGAGTTTTGGATCCTGGGGGTGTGACAGTCTCTTTGCATAACCACTGTGCTACTGCTCCCCCACCCTGCTTTATCTCTTGGTCAGGAGTGAGGGATTAAGCTAAGAATCCTACTTATAGTTTAAAAGCCTTCATGCTCCTATATCCTACAGGGAAGAAAAAGAACAAAAGAGGCTTTTAACAGCCTCTGTGCTCCAACTCAGGGGTTGAAATAATATTGAAGCAACTGTCAATTTCCAAAACTGTGAACCCTTTAAGTACCTTACTTAGAAACAAGTCAATCCAGGCAACAATGATCAGTAATTTGAATAGTAGTGAGAGAGGGACCTCATAACATACTATATAGAATGGTTAAACCAACAAGAAGAAACATTGGAGAAATGAACTAGGACAAGAGTCCAGCTAAAAGCCCCCAAAAGGTTGAAGCATAAAATAGTGTGGTTAACATCCAAATGCTTGTAAAGGAAATAGTCACAGGAGTGATTAAAGAGTTTGAAAGAATTGTCATCAGAAATGCAGAAAAAATGGATGAGACTCTGGAAGAAAGCACTATCTTAAGGTTAAGCTTTTAGAGACCTAAAAGCTGAAATAGCTGAGCTAAGAACACAACTCGCTGAACAAACTAAAACAGTATCAGAACAGGGTAGCAAAATAGATGAACACCAGAAAACAGTAGAGGGAAGAGAGAACAGAGTAAATGAGGCTGAAGACAGAATTAGCAAGATCCAGGACAAATTAGAGACAACTGAAAAGAAGTAAGAGATCTCAAAATAAGAGATTAAGAGATACTGAAAACAACAACAGAGACTTATGGGATGATTTCAAAAGGAATAATATACGCATTATTGGCTTACCAGACGAAGAAAGAGAGGGAGAAGAAGAAAGCATTCTTCAGGAAATAATAGCTGAGAACTTCTCTAGTCTAGACAACATCAAAGACATAAAGGTTCAAGAAGTCCAGAGGGTCCCAAACAGAATAAACCCAGACTTAAAGACACCAAGACACATCATATTTAGAATGGAAAGGACTAGGGATAAAGAAAGGATCCTGAAGGCTGCAAGAGAAAAACAGTCACCTACAGAGGAAAACCCATAAGATTAGCAGCAGACTTCACACAAACACTACAGGCCAAAAGGGAATGGAAAAATATCTATTGAGTGCTCAATGAGAAAGGCTTTCAACCAAGACTACTGTATCCTGTTAGACTGTCATTCAGACTAGGTGGAGGCATAAAAACCTTCTCAGATGAGCAACAGTTGAAAGAATAAACTATCACCAAGCCTGCCCTGAAAGAAGTTCTGAAAGGTCTCCTATAAACAGTCAGACCACCGTAAATATACCATATATCAGAACACTCTAAAAATCTACAAGAATGCAATTAAAATATCTTCAGTCTCTGATATCAGTAAATGTCAGTGGCCTGAATTGACCTAAAAAAGGCACAGAGTAGGAAGATGGATCAGAAAACACAACCCAACATTATGTTGTCTAAAGAAAATCCACCTAAATCAACAAGACAAAAACAGACTCAAAGTGAAAGGATGGAAAACTATCATACAAGCCAATGGCCCATAAAAATGGGCAGAAATTGCTATTCTCATATCTGACATGATAGACTTTAAAATAAATAAAATTTAAAAAGATAGGGATGGACATTACTTAATGCTCAGAGGATCAGTCAATCAAGAGGACCTAACAATTATTAACACCTGCATACCATATTTGAGGCTCAGGGGGAAAAAAACTAGTATAGCCATAGGCCCTTTGGAATATAACTAAAATATGCCTACTAGCTATCTACAAAATGGAGGATCCTCCAATTCTTCATCTGCACTATTCCAACCTTTAGGTTCATGATTGTTCAACAATTTGTTCGTCTTTGTATGTTAACTCTCTTTTCAGCCACCAGGTTCCAGATGCTAACATGATGCTGACCTGATATCCCTGGACAGACAACCCCACCAATATGTTCTGGAGCTTCACTTCCCCAGAGCCCCACCATAATAGGGAAAGAGAAAGGCAGGTTGGGAGTATGGATTGACCAGTCAGTGCCCATGTTCAGCTGGGAAGCAATTACAGAAGCCAGAGCTTCCACCTTCTGCATCCCACAATGACCTTGGGGCCATACTCCCAGAGGTTTAAAGAATAGGAAAGCTATCAGGGAGGGGATGGGATACGGAGCCCTGGTGGTGGGAATTGTGTGGAGTTGTACCCCTCTAATCCTATGGTTTTGTCAGTGTTTCCTATTTAGAAATGAAAATAATAATAATAAAGAATTCATTTGTAAAACCATCTGGTCCAGGAATTTCATTCTTGGGAAGGTTTTTTTTATAACAGTTTCAGTTTTGTTGGCTGTGATGGGCCTGTTCATATTATCTAGTTCCTCTTTATTTAATTTTGAAAGTTTATAAGTATTGAGGAAATCGTCCATTTCTTCCAGGTTCTTTAGCTTGGTGGCATATAGTTGTTCATAGAATCCTTGCATGATATGTTGAATTTCTGTGGTGTCTGTTGTGATATATTCTCTGTCATTTATGATCTGATTATTTCTTCTCAAGATTGTTTTGGCAATTCTAGGTCTTTTTGGTTCCAGACAAACATTTGTAGCATTTGATCTATTCTCCAAAACAAACAAACAAACAAACAAAAAACGTGCTTGGAATTATGATGGGGATAGCATTAAATTTGCATATACCTCTGGGTAGTATATTCATTTTGATGATGTAAATTCTTACAACCCACGAACATGGAATATCTTTCCTCTTCTTTGTGTCTTTTTCAATTTTCTTGAGTAGTGACTCATAATTTTCAGTATACAAGTCTTTCACTTCTTTGGTTAGGTTTATTCCTAGATATTTTATTGTTTTGTTGCTATAGTAAACGGAATTGACTTCTGGATTTCATCTTCTTCTTTTTTTATTTTTTATTTATTTTTTTAAATTTTTTATATAAGAAAGGATTAATGAACAAAAACATAAGGTAGGAGGGGTACAACTCCACACAATTCCCACCACCCAATCTCCATAACCCACCCTCTCCCATGATAGCTTTCCCATTCTCTAGCCCTCTGGGAGCATGGACCCAGGGTCGTTGAGGGTTGCAGAAGGTAGAAGGTCTGGCTTCTGTAATTCCTTCCCCGCTGAACATGGGCATTGACTGGTTGGTCCATACTCTCAGTCTGCCTCTTTCTTTCCCTAGTAAGGTGTGTCTCTGGGGAAGCTGAGCTCCAGGACACATTGGTGGGGTCTTCAATCCAGGGAAGCCTGGTCAGCATCCTGGTGGCATCTGGAACCTGGTGATTGAAAAGAGAGTTAACATACGAAGCCAAACAATTTGTTGAGCAATCATGGATCCCAAGCTTGGAATAGTGGAGAGGAAGTGTTAGGGAGGTACTCACTGCAAACTCTAGTGTACTTCTGCTTTCAGGTATATATTTTGCAGTAGTTTATGGATACGTGTGAACATAAGCTCTTTCTCACAGAAACTGGTGTATATCTAGGTTATGGGACTTTGTTAGAAAGTGAACTACCTGAGATGAAATTAGAGTGTACTATAAAAGGAAAGGTCTCACCCGAGTAATGAAGCTGAAGGGTTGTCATTCCACACGTGAAATCTCTGGACACAGTCTGAAGTGAAGCATGTTGAGGTGGCAATCGTTGCGTTGGTTAGGTTGTGATCGGCGGATGCAATATTATTTGGTTTGGATTGGGAGATGCATACGGGAAAGTGGGCCCTATCCAAGGGTTCCAGGACTGGGAGAAGTAGGGGCTCTATAGTGGAGATGTGAGGTTCCTGCTGTCTTAGGGTTCAAAAAGACAATCGATAGTTAATGTTATCATCACATTAATTGGTAATTGGGTTAACTTTGAAAAGTCCTTTTGTTAGGATTTGCTGTACAGTACCCAGTATCTTGTATATAGCTGTGCTATTGGATGCTTCTAATCTACTTGGTCTAAGCTTTTGAGAGAGTCCGCATATCAAATACACAGCCTATATATTAAAAAGATTCAGCTTGTGTTTTGAGAAACTTTGAGACATACAATTGATTTCCCCCCTCTCATATTAATTAACTACTGATTTATATGTCTACATTTTGCTAGGAGTGTACATAAACACCATTCCCACCACTAAAGGACTGTGACCCATCCCTCCCGCCCACTCCCACCCCCCACTGTCCCAGGAAGCTGCATGTCTATCCCTCACCACTGGGTTTTTACTTTGGTGCCCTACTTACAATTTGATTAGGTCCTGCTTTTAGTTTCCCTTTCAGATCTTCTTAGTCAACTTCTGTTGATGAGTGGGATCATCCCATACTCATCTTTATCTTTCTGACTTAGCTCACTTAACATAATTCCTTCTAGCTCTGTCCAAGATGGGTCAGAGAAGGTGGGTTCATTGTTCTTGATAGCTGCATAGTGGATTTCATCTTCTTCTAACTTAGTGTCTGCATAGAGGGATGCCACTGACTTTTGTATGTTAATTTTGTAGCCTTATATCTTACTGTGTTGCCTGATGATTTCCAAAGCTTCTTGCTAGATTCCTTAGGTTTTTCTATGTACACTATCATGTCATCTGCAAATAGGGAGAGTTTGACTTCTTTTCCAATCTGTATCCCTTCAACTCCTTGCTCCTGCCTGATTGCTATGACAAGAATTTCCAGCACTATGTTGAATAGTAATGGTGATAGTGGGCAACCTTGTCTAGTACCTGATCTGAAGGAAAATGCTTCCCAAAACTACTACCCAAACCAAGAGACCCCCTCATAGAATGGGAGAAGATCTTTACATGCTATACGTCAGACAAGAGTTTAATAAGCAAAATATATAAAGAGCTTGCCTAACTCAACCACAAGATAACAAATAACCTCATCCAAAAATGGGGAGAGGACATGGACAGTATATTCACCACAGAAGAGATCCAAAAATCTGAGAAACACATGAAAAGTCTGATTGTGAGAGAAATGCAAATATAGACAACAATGAGATACCACTTCATTCCTGTGAGAATGTCATACATTAGAAAAGGTAATCACGGGGGTCGGGTGGTGGCACAGCGGGTTAAGCGCATGTGGTGCAAAGCGCAGGGACCGGCATAAGGATCCCGGTTCGAGCTCCCGGCTCCCCACCTGCAGGGGAGTCGCTTCACAGGCGGAGAAGCAGGTCTGCAGGTGTCTGTCTTTCTCTCCCCTTCTCTGTCTTCCCCTCCTCTCTCCATTTCTCTCTGTCCTATCCAACAACGAATTGCGTCAACAAGGGCAATAATAATAACCACAATGAAGCTACAACAAGGGCAACAAAAGGGGGAAAAAAATGGCCTCCAGAAGTGGTAGATTCATGGTGCAGGCACCGAGCCCAGCAATAACCCTGGATGAGGGAAAAAAAAAAAAAGAAAAGGTAATCACAGCAAATGCTGGAGAGGTTGTGGGGTCAAAGAAACCCTCCCACACTGCTGGTGGGAATGTAAATAGGTTTAACCTCTGTGGAAAGCAGTCTTGATAACCCTCAGAAGGCTGGAAATGAACCTACCTAATGACCCTGCAATTCCTCTCCTGGGGATATATCCTAAGAAAACCAGCATACCCATACAAAAAGATCTGTGTATACCTCTGTTCATAGTAGCACAATTTGTAGTAACCCAAACCTGGAAGCAACCCAGGTGTCCAACAACAATTGAGTGGCTGATCAAGTTGTGGTATGTATACACAATGGAATACTGCTCAGCTATTAAAAATAGTGATTTCACCATTTTCAGCTCATCTTGGATGGAGTTTGAAGAAACCATGTTAAGTGAAATAAGTCAGAAACAGCAGGATGAATATGGGATGATCTCACTCTCAGGCAGAAGTTGAAAATCAATATCAGAAGAGAAAACACAAGAACCTGCACTGCAGTTAGTGTATTGCACCAAAGTAAAATACTCTGGGGTGGTTGGGAGGGAGAGTACATGTCCAAAAAGGATGACAGAGGACCTAGTAGGCATTGTATTGTTATGTGGAAAACAGAAATTTTATGTACAACTATTGTATTTACTGTAAATGTAAAGCATTAATCCCCCAATAAAGAAATTGAAAAAAAAAGAGTAACTGGTGGAGGGTAAGGTTTAATTTTATACTCTGTATACCATTATTAAATCACTAATAAAATGATATTTTAAAAGGATAAATACAGTGTATCTATTTAGTAGTAAACTTTCATTAATTCTCTCATCTTCTAGGGTTTTTCTTTCTGGTTTATCCAGCATTTATTATCTTAGTTGGCAATGGCCCATTTCTTTGTGTAATAAGATCTTCAAAGGAACTGCCACTTAAACAGCTGTCTTGTTACTGTACTTCCCCAAAACCACAAGGTGTTGTCATCTTTCTCCATGTTTTTTCGTCACCACCACCACCCCACCCCATCAGGGGTATCTCTGGTAATTTGCATCTGCATAATTCCACCATTTTAAGTATTTTTTTTTAAATTTAAAGATAATAAGTGAGAGACAGAGTAGAAGAGGGAGACAGAGACAAGGAGAAATACCACAGTGCTGCTCCACTGTTCATGAAGCATCCTGTACTGGTACTCCCATGTGATGACTGAGAACTTGAACCTGGGCCCTTGTACATGACAATGTGTGCTCTCTACCACATGAGCTATGTCTCATTCCCTATGATCCCCATGAATAATAAGCCCCACTTGATATATTAAAGATACCATGATAACCTTATACTCTACATAGAATTAATGAGATAATTTAGCAAAGTTGCCTGATATATGACATGAATATCAATTAATTCCATTTCTTGTAATCATCAATAACAGAGATACATAATTTGTAAACAGTTATAGTTAAAAAATTAATTTTATCAAGAATAGAATGACTAAATCTGTGCAAGAAATTTATGGAAAAAAATCCAGACATTTAAGAAAAACATAAAAGCAAATTTAAATAAACTGAGAACTCTATTATTATATTCATGAATAGAAAGACTCAATGTTATTGTGATGTGAGTTCTCAGCTGTCAAAATAATACTAACCTAGGAAGTGGATTATGACAAAGAAGACAAAAAATATATAACAGAATGCCCAGAAGCAGCCTCATGAACATACAAAACCTTTATAATCAGCATATTGCAAACATGACAGAATAAAGAAGACTACCCAGTAGTGGCATTGGGACAGATGAATAATCGTGTCAGGAAAAACTGAATTTTCTCCTGTACTCAGGCCATATAAAAATCAAATGCAAATGTTGTGAAGACTTAAATGTGATAGGGTACAAATTTTAAAATTTAGGACAAAGTATGCAATGCCTTCCTTAAGTTGGAAGACTGCTTAAATAAAAGAAGCATATTCAACTAACTACTGGATACAAAAAGGCCCCACAGAGTGAAAAGACAAACTATAAATGGGAAGGAAATAATTACAGCAGTTATTCTTCTTGGAGAAGAAGCAGTACCCAAGATATATAGCATTACTATTGGAAAAAAAACAAAACCAGAAACCAAAAAAACAAAAA
The DNA here is from genome assembly GCF_950295315.1 of Erinaceus europaeus. Lineage (NCBI taxonomy): Eukaryota > Metazoa > Chordata > Mammalia > Eulipotyphla > Erinaceidae > Erinaceus > Erinaceus europaeus. The sequence goes on from NC_080170.1 coordinate 80,312,635, forward strand.
ACAAAACCAGAAACCTCTCAGTAGAAAAGTAATAGGCAAAAGAAATCAACAGGTAACTGATGAAGGGGAAAAAAGTGACTAGACTAGAAGTGAAACACATATACATCGGTAATCAAATTAAAACCAGTGCAATTTGGAAACAAAACAACTTGTTGACAAGATTATTGGGAAAATGAGACCTCTCATACAGCAGTGGTGGAAATTTAGATTGATAAAGCCACTTTGGGAATAATTTTGCAGTACATATTCTACACAAAGATGTGTATTCCTTAAACCTAGCACTTTTAACTTTATGTAAAGAGCATTCTGGAACCTTTCTCTTCTCTTCTTTTTTCTTCTCTTCTCTTCTCCTCTTCCCCCTCCCATCCCCTTCCCTCCCCTCCCCTTCTCTTCTCTTCTCCTCTTCTCTTCTCTTTTCTGTTTTTTCTCTCTCCTCCTCCTCCTCTCTCTCTCTCCTTTCTTTAATAAATACAAATCTTAAAAAAATAACAAAAAAGAAATATATAACGAAGAAATGAAAACAAAACAGAAAATTAAAAATCAGCAAGAGGAAGCTGAATGGTGGCGCACCCGTCTGAGCACATACATTACTATAGGCAAGCCAGGTTCAAGGGCACTATGCAGGGTGCCGCTTCACAAGTGGTGAAGCAGGCCTGCCGGTGTTTATTTTTTCTTTTTCCCTCCCAATTCTCCCTCTCCCTTTTAAGTTTCTCTTTGTTCTATCAAAAAATGGCTGAGGGAAATGATGAATTCCTAGAGCTGGCACCAGAACCCTAGTGATAACTCTAGTGGAAAAACAAACAAACAAACAAACAAAAAACAATAGACCTCATTTTTATGACATACATGTATAATTTTATGGGAATGGGATCAATTATGCATTATAATCTAAAACTTGTTTTTCATTCTTTCACATAATTCATTCCCATAAACACATATTTAATGATTACAATATGGTATATATGACTCAAAATTTACATAGTCAATACTATGAACATACTATGAACATTCATACTGCTGAACATTTTTATTTTTAAAATATTTTATTTTAATAAAGGAGGAGAGAGGTCAGAACACTGCTCAGCTCTGGCTTATGGTGGCACTGGGGATTGAAGCTGGGACCTCGGAACCTCAGTCATGAGAGTCTTTTGCATAACTACTATGCTGTCTTTTCAGCTTTGATATTTCTCATTATTTACTCTTAAAAAAGCATCACAATTTATCTACCTTCAAATACTTTAACACCTATCTTATTGTTTCCATAGGATTCATTTACAAAGGTGAAAATGTCATGAATTCATTTATTTTTGTTTGGTCAAGAATAATTTGCTCTTTATAATAATAACTTGTTTTTCAATCTCTATATAATTATATATATATTATATTTAAACACATATATATATGTACTTATATATTTGCCATCACCATTCCTAGCTAAAATTTCTTTTTTCCAGATAGGAAGAGAGTGAGGAAGAGAACACCACAGTTTCACCAAGTGCAGTGGGGGTCATGTACACGACAAAGCAGGTACATTATCCAGGTGAGATATTTTGCTGACCCTGTTTTAGTTTTCTTTTCTTTTTTTTTTTTTCTTTTTTCCTTCAGGGTTATTGCTGGGCTCGGTGCCTGCACCATGAATCCACCGCTCCTGGAGGCCATTTTTTCCCCCTTTTATTGTAGCCTCATTATGGTTATTATTATTGCCATTGTTGATGTTGTTCGTTGTTGGATAGGACAGAGAGAAATGGAGAGAGGAGGGGAAGACAGAGAGGGGGAGAGAAAGATAGACACCTGCAGACCTGCTTCTCCGCCTGTGAAGCGACTCCCCAGCAAGTGGGGAGCCAGGGGCTCGAATCAGGATCCTTATGCCGGTCCTTGCGCTTTGCGCCATATGCGCTTAACCCACTGCGCCACCGCCCGACCCCCAGTTTTATTTTCTTAATAGAGAGAAAGCTAATTAATGCTTTGTATTAGTATTCTATTTTCTGAAGTCGAACTGTTCTATGATTGATTATGCCCTGAGTCAGAAAGGTCCACACCCCTCTCAGGAGTCCAACACCAAGCAGTGATGAGGATGGAGAGGACATTTCATTAGTTTAGATGGAAAAAAAAATTCAGTTTAACCAAACTATGAATTTCTCTGCTGACCCATGGGAGGGTACAAAATGCCAGACAAAACTCAGTTTCCTACAGTATTTCCATAACATAAGATCAGCTTCCAAGCTCAGCCCAGTGGGTGGGTGTGCAAAAAGCACAACACGAGAAGTTACTAGTATAAAATCATCAATAGAGAGAGTGACCAATAAGGAGTTCAAAGGCTGCATCTTGAAAGTCAGTATTCCAGTTAAAAACAAAACAAAACACTAAGAACAAATGTCAACTTAAGAGGCATGTACTACATATTTAAAAGAGAATAAAAATTAATCTAGTTCTATCTCGTAATTCTTTACATTTTTCAAAGGCAGTGTCAGGAACTCATCCAGAGTCTCACATTTATGTCATGCTACTCAGCAGCCTCCTTAACCCAGTTTTTATTCTATATTTAGAGGAAAAGGGAGGGAGAGAAACCAAAGCTCACTTCACCATCCATAATGCTTCAGTCTAATGCTGGGGACTGAATCCAGGACTCTGGGCATGAAAGGCATACCCTTTACTGTTTTTCTTCTCCTGTTGGACATGAAACCCACTTGAAAATTTTCATATCTTGAATATTATTGCTCTAAACTTTCTTAGGGTTAATTTTTAAATATGATTATTTTTATACTGTAAGTTCAGACACAAAAATAATTACATTAAATAGTAAAGAGAACATTTTAAATGTTTCCAGGGACTGGGTGGTGGCACACTTGGTTGAGCGCACATGTTACAATGTGCAAGGACCCAGGTTCAAGCTCCGGTTCCCACCTGCAGGGGGAAAGCATTGCAAATGGTGAAGCAGTGTTGCAGGTCTCTCTCTGTCTGTCTCCCTTTCTTTCTCTCTCTCTTTCTTTTTTAAAGATTTTATTTATTTCTTAATGAGAAAGATAGGAGAGAGACAGAGACAGAGACAGAGAGAGAGTGAGAAAGATAGGAGACAGAGATAGACAGAGACAGAGACAGAGAGAGAGGGAGAACCAGACATCACTGGTACATGTGCTGCTGGGGATCTAACTCAGGACCTCATGCTTGAGAATCTAGTGCCTTAGCCAATGCGCCACCTCCTGGACCACCTGTCTCCCTTTCTATTACCCCTTCCCTCTCAATTTCTGGTTGTCTCTATCAAATAAATAAGTAATGTAAAAATTTAAAAAATATATTTCTTATTTGTATCACTGAATTTTCCTTCAGAAAGAGTGTATCCATTTACATTGTTATAACATTAATGAAAAAGACTAAACAAAATCAATATTATTTTTTAAGGATAGAAGGGAGATTCCAGAAACTAACTCTGACTATGGGCTTTGGAATTAAGTAACCTAGGTTTGAATCTAGGCTGTTTTACTTATGACCACAGAACCTCATTCAACTTTTTTTCTTCTTGTATAAAGGTGATTTATAACTAAAATGTTTTTCATAAAATTAAATGAAGTAGCATATACAATGCTTTGCATAAGGCAGGCTACGCTATAAAACAGTAAATGGTAGTCCTTAGAATGAAGGGTCCTAAGGGATTATTTTATTAGGGCTCCACCATAAAAGCTACAACAAACCACACAAGGAATAAGGCACTGAAGAGAGGAACATCAGATGGCAGAAGACACAAGCAAAGTATCACTACTGCCAGAAAGCTGGTTAATAAGTGTAGAGAAGGAAAATAAGTCTTCTGAACAAACTTATTGAATTAAAAAGTATGTACCAGTGCTGATGTCAGTTTAGCAGCAAAGCTAGATGAAATTGTAAGGCAAACAGCAAAATTTTCCAGCTAGTGGACACAGAGAGAAAATAAAATGAAAGCACCCCCAGAAATCTCACCATTTTGCTAAGAGACATCTACAAACCCTTTACAAGAAAATGACATGCTTTGGGAAAATGACAGAACATGAGAGAGAGAAGTCAAATCACTCCAGTGTTCTATTGGCCAGTAATTTTACCTGCACATATGGGGAAGAAATATTGAAAGAAGGAGCTAAAATTAGATCCCTCTCTACAGGTATCATATTACCTTTGCCCCCATCATTACTGATAAGCATTCCCTGAGGGTGGAGGAAAACAGGTTTCCACCCAGTTGGGAATTAGGTGGAGTCAATTCTAAATGAGCAGCACGTAAACACCAGTGAATTCAGGTTACTGACCATTACAAGCCTTTATCCTTAATGCTTTTTCCAGTGTAGAATTCTCAAAAAAAAAAAAAAATAGATGAGTCAAAGAATATAAGCCCCCTATACATTAGGCACATATTCATTTAAACCTCACAATCACCAGTAAGGGTGTATCACTTCTGTTTCATAAATATGAAAGAAATATGCACTAGTAAAGACTGAGACTCCAGAGGTTTGATATCTTACCTACAATCCCAGAGATAGAAAGTTCATCCCTGGGCTCTGCATTTTAGGAAAATATGGAGGAGAGGGGAGGTAAAGTCAAGAAGGTTTATTCTTCAGTGTGTGTGTGTGTGTGTGTGTGTGTGTGTGTGTATTCAAGAACTCCTGTTGTTATAGCTTATATCTGTTACCAAATGACCTGTGTTTCTCTGAAAGACAGCTACCAGATGACTTCATGCATATGGCAATACAAAGAATTGAAGCCCATGAAATTGTAAAGAAAAAAATAGCCAAACTGTCTTTAACTATATAGTTTTGTCTTTAACTATATACTTTTGTGAAAACTACAGTGTTTGTTTTGAGGGGGTGGCAGGGTGGAAGCATAGAACTATGGCAGTGGGTGCAGTGTGGAACTATACCATTGTAATTTTATGATCTTATAAACTACTACTATCTCTCTCTCTCTCTCTCTCTCTCTCACACACACACACACACACACACACACACATATTGAAAAAGCAGGCATGAGTTAAGGGTTCTATGCTCTACTTTTTGGTGGTGGGAATAGATAATGGATGAAGTGTAATGTTCATCAACTTGAACTACAACTCTAGGGGTAAGCTTAGCAAAAGGAAAGGGAAAGAGCAAGAACATTGTATTTGTTATAGGTTAATTAGACCTTTCTGATCATATTTTTAAATATTTATTTATTCCCTTTTGTTGCCCTTGTTGGTTTACTGTTTTAGTTATTATTGTTGTTGTTATTGATATCATCATTGTTGGATAGGACAGAGAGAAATGGAGAGAGGAGGGGAAGACAGAGAGGAGGAGAGATAGAAGTTACTTGCAGACCTGCTTCACCACTTGTGAAGCTACTCCCCTGCAGGTGAGGAGCCGGAGGCTGGAAGCTGGTCCTTGTGCTTTGTGCCTGCACAAATGTAGCACAGCGTTTAACCTGCTGTGCTACATTCCGACTTCCTTTGATCATATTTTGTTATAATATAAAAATTGTCAAGGGGTCTTATGAATCAGAAAGGTAGATTGGGTACCTATCATTAAACCTTCTGTGCACAAACATTTCCTAGATACCTGATTCATAGTCCTGATTTATACTAGGCTCTCTTTTGTTTATCCTACGGTCACTTAGATGATAGAACTAAAGAAAGACACACTAGAATCCTGATGCCCAAATCTAATGAGTAACCAAATTCTGTGGAATCTACCCTGCAGATACTTAAAGCGTTCAGTTCTCTTTTTCCATGGTAACTGCCACGGTCATTAAGATTTAGGTCAACATCATCCTTTTCATCTGAGTTTCTTTAGGTGATTACTCTGCTCCAAACTTATCCTCGGTTAACCCAGCATCCACACATAGTTAGAACATACTCTGAAAAATGTTCACTAAATCACTGTTCTTCTCAAGCCCCACCCCATGGTTCCTTTTGCCTTAGGATAAATAGTGAAAAGACTAGCCTCTAATACTTGATCATAATATGTGTAAAATGTTCCATGACCTATCTCAATTCTTGAAGTAACTTTAGGAGGAAGGTAAACCTCATTATCATTAGTTATTGAACATAAGCTACTTGACCAAGGCCCCACAGATAAAACATGACAGTGTGGTAACTCAAACCTGGGGTTGAGTGACTACAAAGTGCATACTTTAACCCATGGGGATCTGGCCTGCTCACCACTGTAGCCTCATCTTTAAATGAGTCCTGTTCCATATGCTTCAACCATTTCTGAGTCACTTCCCAGTCTTGGGCTGTGACATGTTATTTTAGGTCTCTATTTTTGCACATGAATCCATTTTCTGAAATATTCTCTTCCCTCTGTCTGTCTCATGGAATGACTAATCTTTCTTTTTTAACTTTACTGGGGGGTTAATGGTTTACAGTACAGTTATTGACACATGGGTACAGTTTCACATCTCCTTATGATGTATCTGTTGAATACATTCACCCCAACTTAGGTTGTTTTCCATCATCATTCACCTGGACTCCAAGGCTCATTCCATCCCCTCCATTTCCAAGAATATTTTGCTTTGGTGCAATACACTACAGCCAGTTCAAGTTTTGTTTTGTATTTTTCCTTTCTGCTCTTGTCTCTTAAGTTCCCACCTACAAGTGAGATCATCCGGTATTTGTCTTCCTCTTTTTGGCTTCTCACTTAACATTATGCCTTCAAGCTCTATCCAAGATGAGGCAAAGAGAACTTCATCATTTTAAAAATCAAAGTAGTATTCCATTGTGTACATATACCACAGCTTAATTAACCACTTGTATGTTGTTGGACATATGGGTTAATTTCCAAGATTTGGCTATTACTAATTATGCTGCTATAAATCCCCAGGAGGAATGTCTATTTTTCAACATTCAACTCTTTAAATCCTCCATGAAACATAACTCCCCCCGCCACTTCCTTTCTTTCCTCCTCCTTTTTTTTTTCCACCAGAGTTATAGCTGGGGCTTGTGCATACAAGACTCCACCACTCCCAATGGCCATTTGTTTTTGTTTTTTGTCTTAGATAAACAGTAAGAGGCAAAGAAAGAAAGACATTATAGCATAGTTGTACTTGTGAAACTCCCCCTCTGCAGATGCTCCCATGTGGTGTCTGGGACTCACAAACAGTTCTTGTTCATGGTGACATGTGTGCTCTACTTGTGAACCACCTGCAGGCCTCTGATGAACCTTTTTTTGAGCCCATCTCTTCCTTAGTAGAACTGACCACTTGTGGGGCCAAGTGGTGGTGCATTTGGTTGAGTACACATGTTACCATGTGCAAGGACCAGGATATAGCTTCTGGTCCCCAATGGAGGGGGGAAAGCGTCATGAGTGGTGACGCAATGCTGCAGGTATCTCTTCTCTCTCCCTCTCTAGCTTCCCTTTCATTTCAGTTTCTCTCTATCTTTATCCAATAAATGAATAAATAAAAATATTTTTAAAAGAGTTATTTATAAAAGAATTGACCCTCATTTGTGCATCAGTCACTACATACTAATCATTTTTTTTTTTGTTAGAGCAACCATAATACTTCCTCCAGCTACATAGGCATACCACTAGGATAACTAAACATATTGATAATCCTTCCAATTAGAGCAGTAAATAGGATGGAGAGAAGATACTGTAGCCAAACTGTCACACCTGTGAAATCACTCAGTGATAATAATAAACTGCCACCTTACAAGCCAAATTTATGTGGCAGCAACATACATATCTACTTTAGAAAAATAAGATGAATGATTTACACTTGAATCACAATGCAAATATTTTATTGTGCACAATAAACTGATAAGAATAAAATTAAATCTAATCTAAGAGGAAGAATAACAGCAGGGGAAAACCATAATCAACACAAGAAGCCAAACAATATTATGGCAATAATGTATCCTTCCTCAGTTCTAGAAATACCAAATCTGTGCACATATGAATAATGCCAAATACGACATAGCAGCCAGATTTCATTACCAGAAACCAATACCAATGCCTTCATGTCCTATATCAAAATAACATAAATTCCCAAATCCAAGGACCAAGGGAGGGTCAGCAAAACAACTAGTCTGGATAGTTCACCAACTTTGCTTAGTGCATGACCCAGGTTTCAAGCCTGGCTCCCACTGCATTGGATACTTCTGTCCTATGGTATCTTTCCCTTGTTCTGTCTCTTTATATTTGTAAAAGCCATCCTGGAGCTGTGAAATTCTGGTAACAACAACAACAATGGCAGTAAGGGAAGTGGGGCTGGGAGGGACAATTAATGCTAGTTACAAGTATTACCTCTGTCTCGTATTACTGTTATTTTTTTAAATCACGCATTACCTATTGAAACTATAACTTTAAAAGGATTTAAATAATAAACATTTTCCCCCATCAATCTGGTTCTCTCTCCCTCTCTCTCTCTCTATTTTTAACCTCCCCCCTTAAAGAATATGGCAGCTGGCCTGACACTGACACTCTAATTTGGGGTCACTGAGGCACAGTACCCAAGGGATTGAAGTTTTTTATATTTTATTTTATCAGGGATTCTATCCTGGGCCTCCTGGGCCTTACTTACCTCCTTTCACGCGGGGAAAGTGCCCAGTTCCTTTGCTAACATACCGAAAGAGTTCTTTCAGTTCTGTCCCAGATGGGAGGGGGAAAAAACATGTCAAGACACACCAAACAGTCGCTACAGCTCGCGCGTCTCAGCAGGCACTCAGGCTCATCCACTAAGAGACTCACTGCCTCTTCTGCGAGGCAGGTCACTGAATAGTCCCAACCGCACCCAGGGACCCCTGGGCTGAGCTGCTCGGAGAGAGTCTCTCCTTAGGTCCCTGGACCCCCAGTCTCTGCCACTACCACTTCCTCCCCCAGTGTTGTCAGTCCACCTGGCGCGCTCCTCCATCCTACCTGGTCCCGAAGTGGCTCACTCACCTGGGCGCGCGGGCCCGCAGGTTCAGTCTCCACCGCGACCGACCAGGACGTGCGCTGGGAACTGCGCGCCGGCCCGCCTCCCCATGGCCGAGTTGACCAGCCTCGGAGAGGCGCCTGGGGTCGCGCCCCTGCAGCTCCTGCAGACCCTCAGCACAGACCGGACCTCCGAGCTCCGCCCCTCCCCTGCTGCCCGCTCGCCGACCCCTCTGGGACACCCGACTGCAGAATTCAGTCCTCTGGTCGGTTATCTTCACCCGGCACAGCTCGGTTCCCTCATTGTCTTTACAACCCAGATGGATTTGTGCTAGTCCCGCTAGAACCAGGCGCCCAGGACGCACCTTCCCGCCCCCAGGACGGCGCTAGGGTCTGGACCCAGGGACGCTGGTAGTCCTCGCAGGTCCTCTGCGGTGCCCCACTGGATTCTAGGACGCCAGAAGCTGCTCCTATGACCCACCCCTACCTCCCCACACACCCTTCCTTCTTGCTCCCTGAAGATGGAAATGACTCCACTAACCTGTGTGCGAGGACTGGGAAACTTTTTATTCCCCTCCCCTTCTGACAAAAAGCAAGAGAATCACAGTGAAATAAATTCAAATCCCGTCCCCAAACTCTTACTCATTTTGTCTCTGCGGGCTCACAAAGCAACTTTCTCCTTCCACTTTGCTGTGCAAGCTGGTATGCAGGCTCTCTCTTGCCAGAGTCTGGCACCTGTCGGTGCGGTTTCCTTTGTCAGACCCAGCCACATGCGTTCCCTGCACGCCAGACCGCTGAGCCTCATTCATCCCTGCCCCAGCCCCTTGCATAGTACCTGCCACCTATCAGGTGCTTGAATATTTATATAAATAGGTGGAAAAGTCATTTTTTTCATAGAAAACCAGCTCCTCACTCCACATTTTAACCCTCATATAACACATACTTCTCTACTTGGACAGGTTGCTAGATTTCACTGAATCACTGACAAATATCCCCTCTGATGCAACAATTTCATTTTAGGGAAATTTCCAGAACAAAGTAACACACGAGTGCAGATGTTCCTGGCAAGATCATTTATTACAGAAAAGATAATTTAAAACCACAAAAAGCAAACAAACAAGTCAAACTGTCAACAGTAGGAAATTAGCTAAATAAGTTAGAGTAGGGTAACTTAATGGAAGATGTCCCATTACTACCACATAACTCATTAAGAGAGGAATGCCTTAAAATTTAAATAAGCACAGTATATTTTAGTTACTTATAGAGCAAAGAGAGAGTGAGAGAGAAGAAAGTATAGAGCTGCTTAGTAGCACTTACAAAATAATATTAAGACACAAAATAGTATAAAACAAAATGCAGATTTTATTTATTATAGAATGCTGATAGCTCTCAATTTAAAGGACTTTGCATTATTACATGACATGTTGCAAAAATATGCCTGTACATAGTGAATATTCAGCAAAAAGTTTCCATTTTCTTACATTCAAGGAGCATAAACTCACATACAGAGTTCAAATACAGCCTCATCACACCCTAGATTGCTTTCCATTTAAGTTATTTTCCTTCAAAACAGGGTAGGAGAAAGAACTTAGCAAATGTTAAGCACAAAATTAAACAGAAGGGAAGAAACTAGTTAATTGAGACTTTTAGTAATTTTCTGTTTGTTGTTGAATTTTAGCTTTATCTAATGTGGTCTGAGAAGATGCTTGGGATGATTTAAATGTTCTTGAATTTGTTATTACTGTCTTTGTGGCCTAATATGTGGTCCATCCTTGAAGATGTGCTGTGTAGATTTGAAAATAATGTGTATTCCAGTTTTTTTTTGGTGAAGAACTCTGAAAATGTCCAAGAGGTCTAGCCTGTCCACCTCTTCATTTAATTCTCTTGTTTCTTTGTTGATTCTCTGCTTAGGTGATCTAAGTGTGAGAGTGGGGTGTTGAAGTTTCCCACTATTATTGCATTACTATTGATGTATTTTTGTAGTTCTTTCAGTAGGTGTTTGATGTATTTAGATGGGCCCTCATTGGGTGCATAGACATTAATAATTGTTAAATCATCTTGGTTTATTGATCCTCTAATCATTATGTAATGGCCTTGCCTATCTTTTATTACTTTATTTAATTTAAAGTTTATTATGTCAGAGATGAGGATGGCTGTTCTTGCCTTTTTTTGTGGTCCATTAGCTTGTATGATATTTTTCCATCCTTTCACTTTAAGTCTGTGTTTGTCTTGTTGAGTCAGGTGGGATTCTTGCAAGCAGCATATGGTTGAGTTGTGTTTTCTGATCCATTCTCCTTGCAAGTAGCATATGGATGGGTTGTGTTTTCTGATCCATTCTTGCACTCTGGGCCTTTTAATGGGTGAGTTTAAGTCATTTACATTTATTGGGATTATGGATTTAATCTATTTTAGTGCCATTATTCAACAAGTTTTTTATTTGCTCTGATATATGACAAGTATTATGGTGATGTTCTTGTTTATAAGAGGTCTTTTAGAACCTCTTTCAGAGAAGGTTTGATGATTGTTGCTTCCCTTAACTATTGCCTGTCTGAAAAGGTTTTGATCCCTCCATCTAGTTTGAATGAAAGTCTAGCAGGATATATTATCCTTGGTTGAAACCCTTATTCATTGAGGGCTTGATAGATATCTTGCCATTCTCTTCTGGCTTTTAGAGTTTGAGTGGAGAAGTCTCCTGATAGTCATTATGGGTTTTCCTCTGTATGTGACTTTTTGTTTTTCTCTTGCAGCCTTCAGGATCCTTTCTTTATCCTTACTTCTTTTTAGTATAACTATAATGTGTCTTGGTGTCTTCAGGTCTGGGTTGATTCTGTTTGGTACCCTCTGGGTGTCTTGAATCTTGATGTCCTTTCTGTTACTTAGGTCAGGAGAAGTTTTCCTCTATTATTTCCTCTAGGATGTTTTCTTCCCCTTCCTCTCTTTCTTCCTCTGGTAGGCCAATGATACAAATGTTACTTCTTTTGAGATCATCCCATATGTCCCTCTTATTATTTTCAGTGTCTTTGAATCTCTTTTTATGCTCTCTTACCTCTTTCTTAGTTTTCTCTAGCTCATCCTCTGTCTGGCTAATTCTGTTTTCTGCTTATGTTAATCTGCTTTACCTTCCTTCAGCTTCCTTCTTCAGTTCAGTTATAGTATTAGCTTGTTCTGCTAATTGGCCTTTTAGTTCAGCTATTTCAGCTTTCAGTTCTCTAGTTATCTCAAGGTAGCTAGTAGTTTCCTTGAGGGTCTCATCTGTTGTTTCCCTAATTCTGATAGTTCTTTCCTCCATAGTTGTTTTCATTTCTGTGATTATTAGGTCTATTATTTCTTGCATACTTTTCTTGTCTATGGTTACTTCTGACTGATTTGGAGTTTCTTCTGGGCTCCTGTCCTGATTCATTGTGGTAGCAGTTTTATTTGTTCTTGATTTAATCATTTTTTTTATTGATGTGATTTGTATTTTTCTGTTCTGTCATTTTTCAGTTGTTGTGTTTTGAGTATAAGCCACGCTATACTAAAGTCTTTGCACATATGCAGTCACAAACCTCAGAAATTACAACAATAGCAACTGAAGCAAAGATTGATGCAGTTCAACCTATATCAGTTAGCCAAACAACACCTCCAGTCCAAGAGAAAAAAAAAAAAAAGAAAGAAAAAGAATAGAAAGGAAAAAAGGCAAAGCGAAAATAGACAATTATGCAAATCTATTGTTCAATATAAATTCTAGAGATAACAAGAGGAGAAAGGAAAGTAGAAAAGACACACACACACACACACACACACACACACACACACAATGAGACTGCTCCAAGTCAGATTTCTTCCACAAAATAATTCACAAATGAGTGTCATTGAGTTTAGAAAGCAAAAGAAGCAAGAAGGAAGAAAGAAAGAAAGAAAGAAAGAGAGAAAAATAGCAGTGAAAGGAAAGAGATTTTTTTTAATTAGCTTGGAGGAGATAAAAAGGAGGGTGGAGGGAAAAGGGAGAGAGAAACAAGTTCCTCCCACATTGGATAGGACACCCAGTCACCTATCAATGGAAAAAGCAACAGCAGTTCATTTTGGTCAACCTGAAGAGGAGGGAAAAAGGACATGTGTTATATAATAATAGTAATAATAAAAAGAGTAAATAGAGTATATATTAAATAAATATATAATAAACATATAATTAATTATATTCATTAAAATTATTAATAAATAATTATAATTATTAGTAATATTCAATAAAAACTGAATAAATTGAGTAAAAAATCCTGTCAGTCTACAGCTTGGACTGCTCCAGATTGTCTGCACACAGCCCCTTCCTAAACCAAGCAAAGACAACCAATCATAAGAAGTATAAATAAATAATAATAAAAAGGCAACCTCTAGCTAATTTTCCCAGGTAGGGCTGAGGCCCTGATTGGTCAGGTATTCTGTCACTCAAATAGAGCTCCAGCCCCATTCAAAAAGAAAAGAAAGAAAAAAGGCTTGGAGGGCTGATTTAAGATAAACTTCGGGAGGTGGGGCTACAGAGCAGGTTTTTGTCAGAGTATAACATTGCATAGTATTAACTTTACCCAGTAGGACATTGGCTTGTCCTTGATAATATAGCTAGGCCCGAGCTCTCTTTCCTGATTATAAGTCTATCCCATGCCCTAGTGATCTTCAGTCAACTTGCACGTTTTAACTTTCTTAGTGGAGAAGGAGAAGCTCCTTCCTCTATTTTATCATCTTCCTCCCGTTCCCCAGCTATGAAATACATTATAAACTGTCAGAGGATGGAGTGGGGTTCTGATTGCAAGGCCACCAGCTGGATATATTTCCTTAGGTTTTAATGACAGTTTCAGCTCTGCAGGAACCTTGTTCAGGGGGATCTTTCTGAATTACACTTGGCTTATGACATGGATTGAACCAGGAGGAGGTTTTTTTTTATTTTTCTAAGTTTAAGGCTTTTTAAACATTTTTATTTATAAAAGGGAAATACTGATAAAAAACATAGGATAGGATAAAGGGGTACAACTCCAGTTATTTCCCACCACCAGAATTCCATATCCCATCCCCTCCCCTGATAGTTTTCCTATTCTTTAACCCTCTGGGAGTATGGACCCAGGGTCATTATAGGGTGCAGAAGGTGGAAGGTCTGGCTTCTGTATTTGCTTCCCCACTGAACTTGGGCATTGACAGGTTGATCCATACTCCCAGGCTGTCTCTCTCTTTACCTAGTGGGGCAGAGCTCTGGGGAAGCATGGCCCTAGGACACATTGGTGGAGTCCTCTGCCCAGGGAAGTCCAGTTGGCATCATGGTAGCATCTGGAACCTGACGGCTGAAAAAAGAGTAACAAGGGGTGGGTAGTGGTACACCTGGTTGAGCACACATGTTACAGTGTGCAAGGACCTGGGTTTGAGCCCCCAGTCCCCACCTGCTGGGGGAAAGCTTTGCAAGTGGTGAAGCAGTGCTGTGGGTGTCTCTCTGTCTCTCACCCTCTCTGTTCCTCCCTTCCCTCTCTATTTCTGAATGTCTCTATCCAATAAATAAATAAAGGTAATAAAAATTAAAAAATTTAAAAAAGAGTTAACATATAAAGCCAAACAGATTGTTGACTAATCATGAACCTAAAGGCTGGAATATTGCAGATGAAGATTTGGGGTCTTCATTTTGAAGATAGCTAGTAGTCAGGTCTATTTTAGTTATATTCCAAAGGGCCCATGACTATACTAGTTTTTTTCCTGAGCCTGACCTCTGATATGCAGGTGGACCCAAGTTATTGACTAAGGAGATGATGTCCTGGATGGAAAGAGGCCTAGAAAGCTGGATCAGGGAAGAGAGTAGCTCCCAAATATGGGAAAATTGTATCAATATTGTTGACTGTAGACCCCATCGATTTGATCTGTTGGGGCCCATATTCAGTTTAGGAACTTATGTAACCTCTGCATCCCTGTAGGTCTGAACTTGCTTTCTGTGGTCATGAGTAGGAACATTCCAGGTTGTCCCAATTTCGGGACCCATCTTCTTCAGGTGGTAGATAGAGTATGCTATCTAGCCTCCCTTTGGAGGATGGAACTTTCTCTACCATTGTTGATCCACATTGAGGCCAAGGTCCTATGGGGGCCCACAAAGGGGTCTATTGTGTTGTTCCTGATGGAGATGACCAGTGACAATGGAGAAAGGGATCTATTCAAGGTCTAGGCTCATCTTGTCAGTGTGGAAATTCAGGACTCCCCAACTAGTGTTCCCGCTGATGGGGTGGCCTGATAGTGACTAAAGAGTCATCATTAAAGTATTCCATTCTCTTGCCCTTATTCAGCTTTTGTAGTCCTTAATTTGATAAGGTTAGCTTTGGAGTGACTGAGGGATGTATAAGAGGAAGTAGGTGAGGAGGGTATCTAGGTCTAAGTAGAAACTATTTTATTAAGAGGTTTATGGTATCTTTTTTGGTCTTTCTACTTGCTTGCTTCATTTATTAACTCACTGCAGACTATTTCTTTTTATTTATTTATTTATTTATTATTTAAGAAAGGATTAATTAACAAAACCATAGGGTAGGAGGGGTACAATTCCATACAATTCCCACCACCCAATCTCCATTTCCCACCCCCTCCCCTGATAGCTTTCCCATTCTCTATCCCTCTGGGAGCATGGACCCAGGGTCACTGAGGGTTGCGGAAGGTAGAAGGTCTGGCTTCTGTAATTGCTTCCCCGCTGAACATGGGCGTTGACTGGTCGGTCCATACTCCCAGTCTGCCTCTCTCTTTCCCTAGTAGGGTGGGTCTCTGGGGAAGCTGAGCTCCAGGACACATTAGTGGGGTCTTCAGTCTAGGGAAGCCTGGCCGGCATCCTGATGACATCTGGAACCTGGTGACTGAAAAGAGAGTTAACATACAAAGCCAAACAAATTGTTGAGCAATCATGGGCCCAAAGCTTGGAATAGTGGAGAGGAAGTGTTAGGGGGGTACTCACTGCAAACTCTAGTGTACTTCTGCTTTCAGGTATATATTTTGCAGTAGTTTACGGATACGTGTGAACATATGTTCTCTCTCACAGAAACTGGTGTATATCTAGGTTTTGGGACTTTGTTAGAAAGTGAACCACCTGAGATGGAATTAGAGTATACTATGAAAGGAAAGGTCTCACCCGAGTAATGAAGTTGAAGGGTTGTCATTCCACAAGTGAAATCTCTGGACACAGTCTGAAGTGAAGCATGTTGAAGGAGGTATTCTGTATATCTAACTAAAAGGGTAAGTAAGGTTTACACTAGAAATTTTGATGGTCTCAGTCAGTGGTGTGCCTAAAATTTGAGGAGATTTAATTCTACCACAAAGGAAAATAGGGCAAGAAATATCCTTCTCAAAAGTGCCTAAGTCAACTTTGGGAAAGAAAGTTTGATATGTATAATGATGATTTCATAGTAATTAGCTAGAAACAATTTTAAAAATCACAAACTGAGAGAGGATTAAATACTCAGGTATGAGCTTGATACACCCCAAGTAAATTCACTGTGGTGCCAAAATGGTTAGTCTCAGATTCACAGCTGCAGTGTAAAACAGGAAAAAATAGTTGATTTCCTGAAAGTTAAAGACTACACACTTGCTCTAATCTAAAACAGCACTATCCTGATAAATAAGGAAGTTGTGCTTATTAACAGGAGCTTAATAGGATTGCAACCCCCTTTAAATATCCTGAAGACACAAGCTACTTTCCTCTGGGGCACAACAAATGATGGTGAACTCCTGCCCTGCCTTGTCCTTAGCTATCAGCTATTGCCTGTGGACATGGTTGACCAGGGCACCAAGCCACACAACTCATCTTTCTTCAGGCACATGAATATGAGAGCAGCACCATGTCTTAGGAAAGCACAGTTTTGGTTTCTTTTGTCTAATGTAGTTATGGGACAGCACAAGCTATCCCTAGTGTGAGACTGGAGAATTTGATTTCCTCTCTTGTCTGTGGAAATGGGGTCTGCACAGAACTCATTTGATTATAGAATGTTAACACTAACCTGATGAAAATGTCCTACTGGAGGCCCTTCCTGGACCACCGCAGACTGCATACTAGTCCTGAACTTAGGTCAGACCTCAGAATACAGTGTTTTGCAGCCCACCCCCCCACTGCAGCATCCATATGTACTCAAACCAAACATGCATTTCCTCAATTCAAACGTATATTGAGTAGGATTCTTGGCTCCAAACGTATATTGAGTAGGATTCTTGGCTCCAGGTTGACTTTTTCAGATCAAGACAAAGACTCAGAAACAAAGAAAGAGAGAAAGTGCTGGGCTCAAACCTGGGTTGCATTCATGACAAAGTAGACACCCTCACTGACCCTTGATTAATTTTTTTAATTTTTCCCTTGATTAATTTTTATAATACAAATTTTATTGAGATACACGGTAAAGTTCATCTTAAAATTTAAAGTGAACAGGTCAGTAATATTGATTCTACTAAGAGTTGTATATCAATCAGTACTAACTCCAGAGATGCTTATAATTTCTAATAAGAGCTCTAAATCCACTAACTGTCACACCCCCTTGCTTTCATTCTCTCTGACCCTCATAACTATGGTGATCATTTCATAAAAGTTGAGCCATACCTTTTGTAGACATTCACGTTTGCTTTCTTTCACTTAGCTTAATGATTTTAAAGTTCATCTTTGTTGTAAAACATTATAAGAATTTAACTCTTTTTATCAAGGACGAGTATGAGATGATCCACTAATAAACAAAAGTTGAGGAAGAAGAACAGAAAGGGAAACTCAAAGCAGAACCTGACTGAGTTTGGAGTATTGCACCAAAGTAAAAATCTGGGTGGAGGGTGAGTGTAGATGTTCAGCTTCACTGTAGAGGGAGAGGGGAGGAACACAGACTTTTGGTGACAGGAATGGTGTTAATATACACTACTATTAATAACACCTGGCTGATAAAACTTTCAAAAACTTCTAACCTAAATAAATTATGGGAAATTAAAATAAAAAAGAAATGATGGGATATATATTCCATGGAATACTACTTTTAATGGCAAACGCTAGAAGAAGACTACTTTTAATCAAAAATGATAATATTATATCCTTTGGGACAAAACAGATAGAACTGGGGGGTGATTATTCTTAGTTAATTAAGTAAAGAGATAAAAGATATCTACCAGATGGTTTAACTCATGTGTGGGATCTAGAAATCTGACTCACATAAACTTTCAAAACAAACAAACAAAAACAGAAGCAAGGAAACTGTCTCTGAGACTTGTGAGAGCTTTGGTGGTTATACTTGGGAGGGTGGGGATACATAACTTTGGTGGTGAGTATGGTGTGGAACTATATACTGTAATCTTGTAATATACTAGTAATGATAAATTTAAAAATTATTTAAAAAAACTTTCTAGCATATCGGACCTTCTACCTCCCATGGCATTATTTATGACAAGAAGGTATACAACCTCTTCTTCAACACCTGGATTAATGGAACTGTGATTAACACTTCCAAGGCAATGTTCATTTCACCTTCTTCCATCCTCTTGTCAGAGTAGAGTATGGGAGGGGCTATTTTCCAAAATGTCAAGTATTTGTGTACTACCTCCACTCTTTCTCTGTTGTACTATATCCAAACTTTGGATAACCTCTGTACATCTTTTATTTGAATTACTTAGTTCTCTCACAGAAGTAAATCTACCTCAAATGGAAACTACATCACTTTGTAAGTGGAAAACACATCAATTAGAAATTAACTACGTAAGAAATAACATCAAAAGGAAGAGAACATGATGAAATTAAATCTTACTTAGGAAATGTTGCCTATCAAAAGTGGTGAGCCCCAGGATGCTGGCCAGGCTTCCCTGGATTGAAGACCCCACCAATGTGTCCTGGAGCTTAGCTTCCCCAGAGACACACCTTACTAGGGAAAGAGAGAGGCAGACTGGGAGTATGGACCGACCAGTCAACACCCATGTTCAGCGGGGAAGCAATTACAGAAGCCAGACCTTCTACCTTCTGCAACCCTCGATGACCCTGGGTCCATGCTCCCAGACGGCTAGAGAATGGGAAAGCTATCATGGGAGGGGGTAGGTTATGGAGATTGGGTGGTGGGAATTGTGTGGAGTTGTACCCCTCCTACCTTATGGTTTTGTTCATTAATCCTTTCTTAAATAAAAATTTTTTTTTTTTTAAAGTGGTGAGCCTGGTACAGCCTCCCTCTTTGTTAAAGAGATGTAAAGGCAATGTACCACAAAACAATACTTCCTCCTTGGTACAATTCATAGGGTGAAGAGAACTGGAAGGAGACTTTTTTTTTTTTCCAAAGAGTAACCTACCAGTACAAGATCATTGTTTATACTCTGGTTTCTCTTCAGATCATATAATCTCTCTCTCTCTCTCTCTTTTTTTTGAAGTGGTATCTCATAGTTGTCTTTATTTGCATTTCTCTGACAAAGACTTGAAGCATTTTTTCATGTGTTTTTTGGCATTTTGGATCTTTCTGTGGTGAATATTCTGTCCTCTCCCCATTTTTGGATGGGGTTATTTGTTTTCTTGTGGTTGAGTTTGGCAAGCTCTTTATGTATTTTGGTTATTAGCCTCTTGTCTGATGTATGCATGGCATGTAAAGATCTTCTCTCATTCTGTGAGGGGTCTCTTGGTTTAGGTAGTGCTTTATTTTGCTGTGCAGAAGTTTTTTAATTTGATGTAGTCCCGTAGGTTTATGCTTGCCTTAGTCTTCTCTGTAATAGAATTCATTTCATTGAAGATGTCTTTAAAATTTATGTGGAAAAGAGTCATGCCAATATTTTCCTCTAAGTATCAGATAGTTTCTGGTCTGACAACCAAATCCTTGATCCACTTGGAATTTACTTTTGTATTTGGTGAAACATACTGGTTCAGTTTCATTCTTCCTCATGTTTCAATCCAGTTTTTCCAACACCATTTATTGAAGAGACTCTGCTTTCTCCATTTAATAGTCTGGGCACCTTTGTCAAAGATTAGATGTCCATAGGTATGAGGGCTTACTTCTGGGCTCTTAATTCTATTCCACTGGTCAGTGTGTCTATTCATGTTCCAGTACCAAGCAGTTTCGATGACAATGGCCGTATAATACAATTTGAGGTCTGGGAGTGTGATACCTCCAGTTGTGTTCTTTCTTCTGAAGATGGTTTTGGCAATTCTAGTTACTTTCTGGCTCCAGATAAATATTTGTAGCATTTGTTCTATTCTCCAAAAAAATGTGCTTGGGATCTTGATGGGGATAGCATTAAATCTGTAGCTGGCTCTAGGTAGTATATTCATTTTGATGATGTGAATTCTTCCAACCCATGAACATGGAATATCTTTCCACTTCTTTGTGGCTTTTTCAATTTCCTTGAGTAGTGACTCATAATTTCCAGTATACAAGTCTTTTACTTCTTTGGTTAGGTTTATTGCTAGATATTTTATTGTTTTTGCTGTCATTGTAAAAGGAACTGATTTCTGATTTTCATCTTCTTCTAACTTAGTGTTTGCATAGAGGAATGCCACTGACTTTTGTATGTTAATTTTGTCACCTGACACCTTACTATATTGCCTGATGGTTTCCAAAATCTTCTTGCTGGATTCCTTAGGTTTTTCTATGTATACTATCTTGTCATCTGCAAATAGGGAGAGTTTGACTTCTTTTCTTCCAATCTGTATCCCTTTAGTTCCTTGCTCCAGCCTGATTGCTATGGCAAGAACTTCCAACACTATGTTGAATAATAATGGTGATAGTGGGCAGCCCTGTCTAGTGCCTGATCTGAGGGGAAATGCTTCCAGTTTTTCACCATTGAGTATGATGTTGGCTATAGGTTTGCTATATAGAGACTCCACTATCTTGAGGAATTTTCCATCTAGTCCCATTTTTAGTAGTGTTTTGATCATAAAGGGATGTAGTATTTTGTCAAATGCTTTCTCTGTATCTGCTGATATGAACATGTGGTTTTTGGTCTTGCTTTTATTGTTGTGGTGGATCACATTGGTTGATTTATGTTTATTAAACCAACCTTGCATCCCTGGGATAAACGCCACTTGGTCATGATGAACAAACTTTTAATATATTGCTGTATCTGGTTGGCTAGAATTTTGTTCAATATTTTAGCATCTATGTTTATCAGAGATATTGGTCTGTAGTTTTCTTTTTTGGTTGTGTCCATGTCTGCTTTTGGTATCAGAGTGATGTTGGCTTCATAGAAGCTGGAAGGGAGTATTCCAGTGTCTTCAATCTTCTGGAAGACTTTTAAAAGTACAGGTATTAGTTCTTCTTTGAAGGTTTTGTAGAATTCATTTGAAAAACCATCTGGTCCAGAAATTTTATTCTTTGGAAGGTTTTTGATAACTGTTTCAATTTCATTAGTTGTGATGGGCCTTTTCATATTATCTAGTTCCTCTTTACTTAAGATTGGAAGTTTGTAGGTATCTAGGAAATAGTCCATTTCTTCTAGGTTCTCTAGCTTGGCGGCATATAGTTGAGTTGTTCATAGAAGTCTTGCATGATATGCTGAATTTCCGCGGTGTCTCCTGTGATATCTCCTCTTTCATTTATGATCTGATTTATTTGGGTCTTCTGCCTTTTTTGTTTTGTGAGTCTGGCTAAAGGTTTGTCAACTGCGTTCACTCTTTTGAAGAACCAAAATTTACTTTCATTGATATTTTGTATGGTTTTCTTATTTTCAGTGTTGTTTATTTCTGCCCTAACTTTAGATATTTCTGCCCTTCTGGTTGCTTTAGAGTTCCTTTGTTATTCTTCTTCTAGGTCTTTACGCTGTGAAATTAGGTAGTTTATTTGTGCTTTTTCTTGTTTCCTAATGTGTGTTTGTATGGCTATGAACTTCCGTCTCAGTACTGCCTTACCTGTATCCCAATTTTTTTGATAGGTTGTGTCTTCATTTTCATTAAACTCTCAAAACATTTGATTTCTTCCTTTATTTCCTCTTTGACCCATTAGTTGTTAAGTAGTGTACTGCTGAGCTTCCACATTTTGGGACTATTTTAATCTTTTTTGATTGTTAAGTATTAATTTAATTCCACTGTGGTCTGAGAAGATGCTTGGGATAATATCAATGCTCTTGAATTTGCTGATGCTGTCTTAGTGGCCTAATATATGGTCGATCCTTGAGAATGACCCATGTGGACTTGAGTAGAATGTGTATTCCAGTTTCTTAGGATGAATGACTCTGAAAATGTCAAATAGTTCTAGTTTATCTATCTCCTCATTTCCTCCCTCATTTCTTTCTTTTTTTTTATTTATAAAAAGGAAACATTGACAAAACCATAGGATAAGAGGGGTACAACTTTGTACAATTCCCACCACCATACCTTTGTATCCTATCACCTCCCCTAATTGCTTTCCTATTCTTTAAGCCTCTGGGAGTATGGACCCAAGATCATTGTGGGATGCAGGAGGTTAAAGGTCTGGCTTCTGTAATTGCTTCCCTGCTAAACATGGATGTTGACAGGTCGATCCATACTCCCAGCCTGACATCTCTGTCCACAGTCTGAGGTGAAGCATGCTGAGATTGTACTTGTTGCATTGATTAGGTTAGAATCGGCGGATGCAGCATCATTTGGTATGACTTGAGAGAAGCATGAAGGGAAGTGAGACCCACCCCAGAGGTTCCAGGATTGTGAGAAACATAGGCTCTATAGAGGAAGTGGGAGGATTCTGTTGTCTTAGGGTCCAAGAAGACAATAGATAGTTATTTCAATAATCACATTATTTGGCAATTGAGTTAACTTTGAAAAATTCCCCTTGTTAGGATGTGCTGCATCATATACACCACCAACATATTTTATGTCCTTTGACATCATTTGCATATAGCTATATAGATTTTATTTGCATATAGGTTGCTTTTGTTCTTCCTGGACTAAATTTTTAGGAAAGTCAACATATCTAATACTCAGCCTATGTATTAAACAGACCCAGCCTGTGCTTTAAAAAGTTTGAGACATTTAATCAGTTTTTCCCCTCTCGTATTATTTAAATAATGATTTATATGACTACAAATTAATAAGAGTGTACATAAACACCATTCCCACCACAAAAAGACTGTGTCTCATCCCATCACCCCCCCTCATGAAGTTAAACATCCACCCTAACCCTCCACCCAGGGTTTTTACTTTGGTGCCCTACTACAAATTTAGTCAAGTCCTGCTTTGAGTTTCCCTTTCTGTTATTCTTACTCAACTTCTGTTGATGAGTGGGATCATCCCATACTCATCTTTGTCTTTCTGACTTAGCTCACTTACATAATTCCTTCTAGTTCCATCCATGATGGGTCAGAGAAGGAGGGTTCATTGTTCTTAATAGCCGCGTAGTATTCCATTGTGTATATATACCACAGCTTTCTCAGTAACTCATCTGTTGTTGGGCACCTGGGTTGCTTACAGGTTTTAGCTATTATGAACTGTGCTTCTGTGAACATAGGTATACAAATATCTTTTTGGTTGGATGTTATGGAGTCCTTTGGGTATATCCCCAGGAGAGGAATTACTGGGTCATATGTAAGGTCCATGTCTAGCCTTGTGAGAGTTCTTTAGACTACTCTCCAGAGAGGCTGGACCAATTTACATTCCTACCAGCAGTGCAGAAAGGTTCATCTGTCCCCATAGCCTCTCCAACATTTGTTGCTGCTGTCCTATTTGATGTATGCCATTCTCACAGGAGTGAGGTGGTATCTCAATGTTGTCTTTATTTGCATTTCACTATCAGTAGCCTGGAGCAATTTTTCATATGTTTGTTAGCCTTTTGGATCTCCTCTGAGGTGAATGTTTTGTTCATATCCTCTGCCCATTTGTGGTTGGGGTCATTTGCTTTTCTGGTGCTAAGTTTGCTGAGCTCTTTTTATATTTTGGTGATTCGTCTCTTGTCTGATGTATGGCATGTGAAGATCTTCTCCCATTCTGTGAGGGGTCTCTTTGTGTGATTGTTTCTTTTATTGTGATAGTTTCTTTTATTGAAGAGAGCCTCCTTCTTCCATTTAGTACTTTGGGCCCCCTTATCAAAGATTAGATGTCCATAGTTGTAGGTGTTTAGGTCTGGGCTTTCAGTTCTGTTCCACTGGTCTGTGTGCCTATTTTTGTTCCAGTACCAGGATGTTTTGATGATGATGGCCTTATAATATAGTTTAAGATCTGGAAGTGTGATGCCTCCATTTCTGTTTCTTTTCCTCAAGATGGTTTTGGCAATTCTAAGTGTTTTCAGGTCAGATGAATGATTGTAGTTTTTGTTCTATTCTCTTAAAGAAGCTTGGTGGAACTTTGATGGGTATCACATTAAATTTGTATATGGCTCTGGGGAGAATATTCATTTTGATGATATTTATTCTTCCAATCCATGAGCATGGTATATCTTACCATTTCTTGGTATCAGTTTCTATTCTACTCATAGTTTTCAGTATACAAGTCTTTCACTTCTTTGGTCAGCTTTATTACTATGTATTTTATTGATTTTACTGAAACAGTGAATGGAGTGATTTATGGATGTCTTCTTCAGATTTAGTGTTTACATAACAAAATGCCACTGATTTTTGTACATTGATTTTGTAGCCTGACACCCTGCTATAATTTCCTAATAACTTCCAGTAGTTTTCTGCTGGATTCCTTAGGTTTTTCTATGTATACTTGCCGGGTAGTGTGGGGGTGCCTCTTCTTGGGCATGTACTCTCTGGGTTAGAGAGAATGCGACCGGAGCCAGCCTGGGCTGCTACTCACTCAGCGACGTGCAAAAGATGACTTAGGAACAGAGCTGCTGGTGGTGAGGTGATTCAGTTCTTCATTGATCAGAGAGCCAAGGCTTTTTAAAAGTCGGACGCAGAAGTAGCAAGTTGGAAACTGAAATGGCTTGACATGGTTTGGAAAGAGGCAGAGAAAGGCAAAAGGGTGCTGGGAATGATAGGAATTTCCTTAGCAACTGTTACGAGAGTTTTAACTGGTACGATTAATAATGCCCTGCAGGCAGGGAAGGTCTTGAGGGTAGAAAGAAGATAGATCAGAGGAATGGAATGGGTGGGGATCTTTCAGGCAAAATAATTATTATGTAGATAATAAAGGAGCAGGCCATAGTATCAGGAATGCAGGGTGCTTTGTGAGGCAGGGAGTCTGAGAAGACGAGGAAAACCTTGGGGGGTTGTGTCCCTCCTTGCTCAACCTCTCAGTAGAGAGAGAGATTGAGATTGACAGGATGTATGTCCCCTCAAGTCAAGCCCTGCCAAGCTCAACCACATCCTCACAATTTCCCTACATATACTATCATAGCATCTGCAAATAGTGAGAGCTTGACTTCTTACCTTCCAATCTGTATTCCTTTGATTTCTTTTTCTTGCCTTATTGCTATGGCAAGAACTTTCAATACTATGTTGAAGAGTAATGGTGATAGTGGACAGCTATGTCTAGTCCCTGATCTGAGGAGGAATGCTTTCAGCTTCTGTCTATTGAGTATGATGTTGGCTGTAGGTTTGCTATATATGGACTCTACTATCTTGAGAAATTTCCCATCTATTCCCATTTTTTGTAGAGTTTTGAGCATGAATGGGTGTTGGATTTTGTCAAAGGCTTTCTCTGCATCTATTGAGATAATCATGTGGTTTTTGGTTTTGCT
Organism: Erinaceus europaeus; assembly: GCF_950295315.1. NCBI lineage: Eukaryota > Metazoa > Chordata > Mammalia > Eulipotyphla > Erinaceidae > Erinaceus > Erinaceus europaeus. The sequence goes on from NC_080170.1 coordinate 80,338,046, forward strand.
TTTATTGATGTGGTAAATGACATTGATTGACTCACATATGTTGAACCAGCCTTGCATTTCTGAGATAATCCCACTTGGTCATGATGAACAATCTTCTTGATATACTGCTGTATCCAGTTGGCCAGGATCTTGTTTAATATTTTGGCATCTATGTTCATCAGAGATATTGGTCTGTAGCTTTCCTTTTTTTGTTGTGAACTCCCTCATTTCTTTATTGGATGATCCGTCAAGTTGAGAGAGCGGAGTGCTGAAGTCCCCTACTATTATTGTGATGCTGTTAATATATTGTTGTAGCTCTTTCAGTAGATGTTTGATGTATTTGGATGGCTTCTCATTGGGTGCATAAATGTTAATAATTGTTAAGTCCTATTGCTTGACTGATCCTCTGAGCATTAAGTAATGTCCATCCCTATCTTTTTAAATTTTATCTATTTTAAAGTCTATCATGTTAGATATGAGAATAGCTGTCCCTGCCCTTTTTTGTGGGGGCATTGGCTTGTATGATAGTTTTCCATGCTTTCCCTTTGAGTCTGAGTTTGTCTTGTTGAGTTAGGTGAGTCTCCTGTAGACAAAATATTTTTGGGTTTTTTTTTTTTTTTATCCATTTTCCTTCTCTGTGCCTTTTAATAGGTGAATTCAGGCCATTGACACTTATTGATATTAAAGATTGAAGATATTTTAATGCCATTCTTGTAGATTTTTGGAGTGTTCTGATACATGGCATTTTATTGTGGTCTGACTGTTTATAGGTGACCTTTCAGAACTTCTTTCAGGGAAGGCTTGGTGATACTTGATTCCTTCAACTGTTGCTTGTCTGAGAAGTTTTTATGCCTCCAGCTAGTCTGAGGAGGTTTAATTCCCCAGACCACATTAAGTCAGAGCTGATTAGCACTCTGGCAAAAGAAAAAAAAAAGAAGACTCAAATGAAATGTACACTCATTGCCTATTGTACACATTAAACTGAAGATGGAGTATTGTGAGAAAGAATGGGTTTTGGGACCTCCATGATGCCTGGCTTACTTCCACAACTGTTCCTGTCATGAGTTATAGTCTGATCCCTGTGGCTCTTATTCTTTGCCCACCAACAAGCACATCTTGCCTGACACCTGTTCTCTCAGAGCCTTACTCCTAAACAGAAGTAGACTCTAGTTCTGACTCTGCTTCCCTTTCTCCTGGATGCCCTTAGCAAGGCATAAGTAACTCTTGCTTTAAGAAACAAAGTTCTGAGAAAACTGAATCAATTAACAGGTGACAGAAAAGCAAAACTCCTAGCATAAGGGATTTGAAGCATGTAGGGGTGGAAAAATCTCTCTGGGGCTGTCAGATGAACCTGATCCAGATAAAAATGCTGCTTAGATGAACAGATAACGCAGTAAATAAAAGTATTGCTTGAAGAAAATAGTAGCACATAAGAGTTTAGGAGTGTATCTTGAGAAAGGTCTTCGCAGCAACAGAAATCTTGGCAAAAAACCAAACCCAAGTTTTTTAAATGAGTGTGTGTGTGTGTGTGTGTGTGTGTGTGTGTATTCGGGGTTTAAGGACACTAGAAGAAATTCTAAAACAGAAAAAGTTTTTCCAGTGTCTACTGCAAGTTCAGAACCTGATATTCACAAGCAAATCTGCTTTACCAGTTGCAAACTATCTTGGATAATTTGTTTAATCTTGCTCATTCAGCTTCAGTTGCCTCATGTGAATAATATTTGAACTCCTAGGATTTTTAAACATCTAATATATGGTTATTTTAATTATTAATGTATATGTACTATAATTTTATAATGTGAAAATATTTAAATACCCAACTCAATGTTGAGTACATATGAGATGTCCAATAAATGGTTTACTGCATTATTAGCTGTGCTTTTATTATGTTAATGTTATTTTTTATTATATTTATTATTATTATTACTATTATTTGTGCACTAAGGGAGCTATATGGATGATGGAGCAGTACTGTGTTCTCACTTCTCTTTCTCTTTTCCCTTATACTCTCTCTCTTTTTTTATTAGTAATTTAATAAAAAAATGATCAAGATTGTGGTATACAAGGGATACAATTCCATGCAATTTCCACCACCAGAGTCCCATATCCCCTCCAATCCACTGGAAGCTTATTCCTTTGGGAGTATGGACCAAAGATCTTTATGGAGAGCAGAAGTGCTAATTTTTGCCTGAGCCTGATGGCTAACATGCAGGTAGACAGGAAGTACTATTTGGGAAGATGGTGTCAGAGTTGGGAATAGGACTAGAACGCTGGATCAGGGCAGAGAGTAACTCCCAAATACGGAGAAAGTTTATAAATACTGTTAACTGTATACCCCATAGATCTGATCTGGGGCTCATGACTATTCATATTTAGCATATGAGCCTGCATAACCTCAGCATCCCAACTGGTCTGAGCTAGCATTTCATGGTCATAGCAGGAACATTCCAGGCTGCACTCATTTCAGGGCCAGCCTACCTTGAGTAGCAGAGTATGTTGACCCAGCCTCCTCTCAGAGAGTGGGCCAGTTCCTACCATTGTTATTCTATATTGATGGCAAGGTCCTATAGAGGCCCACAAGAAGGTTTATGATGCTGTTCCTGATAGACATGACAGTGATGGTGGAGAGAGGGATCTGTTAGAAGTTTAGGACCATCATATTTATGTGGGAATCCCAGGATTCCCTGACTAGTGCCCCAGATGGCAGGGTGGCCTGGTACTGACCAAAAAGGTCATGCTTAGTGTGTGCTGGTCTTTTGCCTTTATCCAGTGTCTGTAGTCCTTACTTTATGTGACAGGATAGCCTTGGAGTGATTGAGGGAAGTGAAATAGGAAGTAGGTGAAGAGAGTATCTAGGTCTAAGTAGAAAATATTTGATTAAGTACTTTATGGTGTCTTCTTTTTTAGGTCTTTCTACTTGCTTGCTGCACTTATTGGCAAGTATAATTCTTGACCACTTGTATAGTGTTTCATTTGAAGCTTATCAAGAGGTAAAAATAATGCTAATGTGTACCTCTTACTGCCTTGATTAATGAAATTCTTGTAGATTCTCCTGGGAAATACAGACATAAGTTTTCCTAGTTTATATATCAATCTCACTCCTACATCCCAACTACTCTATGCTGTCTGATTCTTTACTCCACAGTTTGTGCTTCTACTTTACTTACAATGGGCCACATTTCCCCCTTCACATTTCAGAAACTATCCCAGTGATGTATTAGATCTGTTTTCTATAATCCTCTAACAACCAGCTATTAAATTCCTTATTAGACTGTCTCCCTAGATTCATCATTTCCCCAGTGTTCACTCCTAAGCTTGTTTTCTCACTTCATATTAGCTAGATACTGCAGTTATTTTGGTGTATTTGCTTTCTCCCCTTATTATCAAGTCTGGTAATTCCCCACTCCAGTTTTTTTTTTTCTACCAGAGTTACTGCTGGAGCCCAGCAACTGCACAATGAATCCACTACTCCTAGTGGATTTTTTTTTTTTTTAAATAGAAACTGAGAGGGAAGGGGAAGATAGAAATGTTAGAGGGGGTCGGGTTGTGGATCACTGAGTTAAGTGCACATGGTAGGAAGCACAAAAACCTGCAAAAGGACCCAAGTTTGAGCCCCAGCTCCCCACCTGCGGAGGGGTCACTTCATAAGCAGTGAAGCAGTTCTGCAGGTGTCTATCTTTCTCTCCCTCTCTATCTTCCCCTCCCCTTTCTCTGTCCTATCTAATAAAACAGAATAAATGACCACCAGGAGCATTGGATTTGTATTGCAGGTACTGAGACCCAGTAATAACCCTAGAGGCAAAAAAAAAAAGAGGGAGAGATGATAGATAGATAGATAGATAATAGAAGGACAGATTTGCAGCACTGCTTTAGTGCTTGTGAATTCCCCCCTCACTGCAGGTGGGGACCAGGGTCATTGTGCTTGGTAATATGTGCATTCCTATTCAGTGCACCACTGCCTGGCAGAGAGATAATTATGCATCTGGTGACTGACAGGTAAAAATGGGACAATTTCTGATGAGAGCAATAGTTACCTTAAAAATAGTGTTGTCAGGGCTTTGGGGTGGGGGTGGTGTGGCATACCCAGTAGGGTGCACATGCCCAAGACTTTGGGTTAAAGTCTGTGATTCCCAGCTGCAGGGAGGAGGTTTCATGAGCGGTGAAGCAGTGCTGTAGGTGTTTCTCTCCACCCCCACATTCCCTCTCAATTTCTCTTGGTCTCCATCAAAAATTTAAAAATGAAGAAAAAAAGGGGTGGGGGCTTGCTACAGGAGAGGTGGATTTTTCCTGCAGGCACCCAGGCACTGAGCCCCAGCAATAACCCTGGTGGCAATAAAAAGAAAGAAAAAAAGAAAAATAGGATTGTCTCCTTAGCATATAAAAATAACAGGATATAGGAGATTAAGATATTAAAATTATTAATTATATAACTTCAATTAAATTTATCTGGGCATTTTGCTCTTTACCTGGCAACCCTTCTTATCAAGCACTGTGTCATTTGAGTCTGTATAGTCTTTAAGTAGCAAGGCATCTCTGCCTTCTGAGGGAGAGTTAGTCACTTTTATAGGCACAGAGGATTCAGGCCACTCAAAGTCTCATTAAATCCCCATCCTGATCTTCAGCTGTGCCACCACTCAGGCTACAGGAAATAAGCGTTTTGAAATGCTGTCAAGAGATACTCTGACAACTTGTTCTGCTTAAAAAATGTTGCTTAATAGCACTGAGCCTGTGATTTTCTCTCTGCAAAGAATCACTAGTGATTACCAACAACTACCTAATTTCACTATTTTCATTAAGACTACTTACTCCTTTAATCTCTCAACTACCAGAGACTGTAGTTCTTAAACATGTCAGCACATTGGAATCACCAGAGAGCTTCTAAATATACCAGTGCTGGTGTCCCAGCCCCAGAAAATGAGATGTAATAAGTCTTTGGTCTAGTTTAAGGAAGCTTTAAGAAATCCTCAGGTGACTTTAATGCTAGGGTGCTATACCAGTCAGTGCATTCTCTTGTATCTTTATCCTGTTATAGCTTATTACAGGCATGTTTCAGCTAGCTACCACCACAGCATCCAAGCAGAGTTGTGAAATTATAAAATCTACCTACTTCCCAGTACCTTTCTGGCTATCAACTCTCTTAGCTAGGTTTCCTTAGAAGCACAGCTGCAGGTACAGAATCTTACCCAAGTGACTTGCTGGAACTGTTTTCAGGGAAGAGAGAGGGAATAGTGGCAAGGATGGGGCTGGGGGGAGGGGGCAGGTTATACCAGCAAGACCTACTACCTGTAAAATTTGATGTCATGGGGAAACTCTAAAATATAAATTCTACTGCAGTTGGTAAGACAAACTTTTGTACCCTTATATTGGTTGATCATTGGCTAAGACCTGCTCACAGGGTGAAAGAAGACTAGATTGCAGATTTTTTCTAATTAAATAAATTTATTTTTATTCCTTTATAATTAGTGATTTAATGGAGTTTTACAACATTTTAAGAATTCACAAAACAACTGATAAGAGGGTTGAGTAGATTTTTGAAGAAAACAAAGTCTCTTCTTACTCAGCTTATCTGATTCATACTTAACCTGAAGATGGAAGCAGTAATGATGATAACATGCAGACTCTATATCTGATGCAAATCTTTTCCTGGAATCTCTTTCTTTTGTTATTTATTTATTTATTGGAGACAAGGGGATTTAACCCGGGTCCTTGTGCAAGGTGATGTGTATGTTCAACTGAATGTGCCACCACCTGGCCCTTTTTATTCCTTATTGAGGTTCAGTTCATATAACATTATAGTAGTTTCAGGTGTAAAAATAGCAACTATGTTCATTTCCATAAACTACATATGGAATAATGTATTTGTATATTTCTGACATTTTGTATACTATTAAATGATCACCATGATCATTAACTTTTTAATAACTTTTAAATTTTTTATTAGTAATTTAACAATGATCGACAAGATTTTGGGATAAGAGGGTTACAATGCCATACAATTCCCACCACCAGAGGTTTTTTTTTTTTTTTTATGAAATGAAAAGACTGGTAAGACCATAGGATAAGAGGGGTACAATTCTACAAAATCCCCATACCGGAACTCTGCATCCCATACCCTCCCTTGAAAGCTTTCCTATTCTTTATCCCTCTGGGAGTATGGGCCCAGGGTCATTATGGGGTTGCAGAAGGTGGAAGGTCTGGAATTGCTTCTCCACTGAACACAGGTGTTGGCAGGCCGATCCATACTCCCAGCCTGTCTTTCTCTTTCCTTAGTGGGGCAAGGCTCCGGGGATGCGGAATTCCAGGACACATTGGTGGGGTCATCTGCCCAGGGAAGTCAGGTTGGTATCATGGTAGCATCTGTAATTTGGTGGCTGAAAATCTTTGAGATATAAAGCAGAACAAATTGTTTAATAATCAGAAACCTATGAGTTTCTTTCTATTCAGGGAAATAGAAAGTGATACAAAGAAGTGGAAAGATATCCCACTTCATGGACTGGAAGAATTAACATCATCAGAATGAATAGTCTACCCAGAATCATATACAAATTTAATGTGATACCCATCAAGATCCCACCCAATTTTTCTAGGAGAATAGAACAAAAGCTACAAATGTTTATCTGGAACCAGAAAAAACCTAGAATAACCAAAATAATCTTGGGAAAAAGAAACAGAAATGGAGGCATCACACTCCCAGATCTCAAACTATATTATAAGGTCATTGTGATCAAAATTGCCTGGTACTAGAACAACAATAGGTACACAGATCAGTGGGATAGAATGAAAGCCTAGAAATAAACCCCCACACCTATGAACATCTAATTTTTGAGAAGGGTTTCAAACTATTAAATGGAAAATGAGGGTCTTTTCAATAAATGGTACTGGAGAAAGTGGGTTCAAACATGGCAAAGAATTAAACTGAACCACTATATCTCACCAGAAACAAAGGTAAACTCCAAATAGATTAAGGACTTGGAAGTTAAACCAGAAACTATCAAATACTTAGAGGAAAATGCTGTTGGAACTCTTTCCCATCTAAATCTCAAGGGTATCTTTGATGATACAGACCCAATTGCAAGGAAGACTAAAACAAAAATAAACCAGTGGGACTACATCATTGAAAAGCTTCTTCACAGCAAAAGAAACCATAACTGAAACACAGAGACCCTTCACAGAATGGGGGAAGATCTTTACATGCCATACGTCAGACAACAGGCTAATAACCAAAATATAAAAAGAGCTCACTAAAGTCAGCAGCAAAAAAGCAAATGGCCCCATCCAAAAATGGGGAGAGGATATGAACAGAATATTAACTATACAAGACACAAAAGGCCAACAGACAGATGAAAAGTTGCTCCAAGTCATTGATTATCAGAGAAAAGCAAATGAAGACAACAATGATATACCACCTCACCCCTGTAAGAATGTCATACATCAGAAATGATAGCAACAACAAATACTAGAGATGTTGTGGGGATAAAGGAATACTTCTGCATAGCTAGTAGGAATGTAAATTGATGACTTCTGGTATTATACATAATTATAGTTTTTTTTTCTTGTGGAGAGAAGTTTTAAGATTTATTTTTTTTAGAAGAACAAATAACAGATGCTCTCACTTATAGAGGAAACTTAAGAAACAAGGACAGAAAGGGAAAACAAAGTGAAACATGGACTGCATGTGGTGTATAGAATTAAAGCAAAGGATTCTGGGGATGCAGGGGGAGGGAAAATTTGGGAAGGGCATCGGAGTCCTGACACATGATGGCAGAAAAGAATCCAAATTGGGAATTGAGAGTGTTTTGCAAATATCTATCACAGGGAGATGAGAAATTGTACCCATCTATCAACAAAGGACGTAAGCTATCAACCTCCCAAGAAAATAATTTGAAAATTTTTTTACTCTTTTAACAACTTTCAACTACATAATACAATATTAATTGTAGTCACTATGTTGTATATTACAAGGAATACTTGTTTCTTTAGAATAAATTATTTCCAAGTACCAGTAGTTTTTCCTGATATTATCAGATTTTTCCTTGTGATCACATACACTTACATATTGGTATAAAATGATTTATATTTGAAATCATCTTCTCATCCTGATCCAGTACAATTCTTGTTCACTGCTGTGATACTATAATACAGAAGGAGGCAATACAGGAAATGTTTTCCTTCTCACATATCCTTTCTCAGAAAGTTAGCAGTCTAATATGAGAGTAAGTCAAGAAACATAAATGGATGAAATATAGGACATAGGAAATTATGTTTAAATCGACTGTTGCTCATCAGACCCAGGTTGCCACTTGCTCCGATTGGAGAAGTTTTGAAAATGTCTGTCTAGGGATAGTATAGGACTCTATAACTACATATACTTTTTCTTGTAGAGAGGGAAGATAGACATAGGGAAGACTGGTGAAAACTCTTTTGTTATAAGACCCATAATTATGTTGGTATATGAGTAAGCCTGAAAACTGATACAATACAGAAGTGTGTGTTTGATCTGAAGGATAACTCTAAAGACTCAATCACTCTCAATCAGACTTGTCAGAAGCTCTATACTTAAGATGTTTAGACTGCTTAGCAACAGAACAAAACCAAATCTGCTTAAGTAGAGGGAAAAAGTACAGTGCATATATATGTGTGTTTGCATCTACGCACATATGTACATTTGTGAAAGGATACATTTTTGAAAGAGTTACTGGAGGTTGGCATTGCCTCTAGGTGACAAGAGAAAAGGAATGGTAAACTTTAATTTCACTATCTCTTTTTCCTTTTGATGTTTTGGACAGAATGAAGGGTAAGAGAGACAGCAGAATTGCATCATTTGGGTGGTGATTATCATATTTATCATATGTGAAAATAAAGACCTGAGAGGGGAAAGAAAAGGTGGAAGCTAAAAAGGGAGAGCCTTGTCTAACTTGGTGATGGCCAAATGGGGCAATAAATGCTGAGGGCAAACTCTAAGAGTAGTCTGAGATGACTACTGGTCCCCATCTGCAGGGGTAAATCTTCATGAGTGATGAAGTAGAGCTGCTGGTGTCTCCTCTGTCTCTCCTCTATCTCCTCCTCTTAATTTCTCTCTGTATCTACCCAGTATAAATAAACAAAATTTAAAAAAAGAATATTGATATGTTAAAATGACTTCAGAATGGCAAAATGGAGAATGGTGAGTCACAAAAGCTAAACAAGTAATGGGGGGAAAGAAAAAGCTGGAGGCAGAAAATGTATTTCACTTTCCCTCTGACCAAAAACCCATTTTACTGATGATACTGTAGGCTGTGTCATTCATAGCAACTGGCCTTATGATATGATGGAAGATTTCTGCAAAATTCAGTGATGGGTCCTATAGAAGCACCATATGGAGGTCTGAAGCAATGTAGTGTGAAATGTGGTATAGGCTCAACCTGTAGCTAACCAAAATGCTGTCCCTTCTCTAACCAGAAAATAGGAGACTACAGAATAAAGAGATGCTGTGGGTGATGCTTTCTTTTCTTTTTTTTATTTAAGAAAGGATTAATTAACAAAACCATAGAGTAGGAGGGGTACAACTCTACACAATTCCCACCAGTGGGTGATGCTTTCTGAAATTCCCCCACCCTACCCTCAAAATCTGCCACATAATAAGCAAATCAGTGGGTTAATCACTTTGACCCCTGTGTGTCCAGACTTCCTCACTAGCAGAATGAGTATATCTCAATGCCTACATCACAGGATTAATGATGAGTTAAAAAGTTTTAATAGTGCCTGGTAGAAGGCAGACACTAGTAATACCTGATAGTACTGTAATTGTACCTAATCATCTTTTAACTTTTCTTAGCATTCTTCCCCTAGACTTTGGACACAGAACTTCTAGAGAACAGGTATAAAGATATGTTTTCACTAGGGAACATGCAAATATTTCATTCAATACATAGCAGTCTCATAACAGAAAGTTTTAGTTAAGGACTCTTCAAGCTTTTTATGAACTTTTCCATAGGGGCAGTACCAGCTTGAGATTTTTTTTTTCCTCCAGGGTTATCACTGAGGCTCAGTGTCAACACTACGAATCCACTGCTCCTGTGGCTATTTTTTCTTTTTTTTTTTTCTTTTTTTGTTTTTGGATATGACAGAGAGAAGTTGAGAGGGGAGGGGAAGATAGAAAGGAGGAGAGAAAGATAGACACCTATAGACCTGCTTCACCACCTATGAAGTGACCCCTCTGTAGGTGGGGAGCCGGGGGCTGGAATCGGGATCCTTAAGAGGGTTCTTACGCTTCATACTATGTGTGCTTAACCCAGTGCACTACCACCTGGCCTCCAGATTTTTTTTTTTTCTTACCAGAGGACTGTTCAACTCTGGATTGTGATGGTGTGGGGGAATTGAACCTGGGAATTCAAAGCCTAAAGCATGAGAGCCTCTTTGCATAACCACTATGCTATCTTCCCCACCTGAGCTGCACCAGTTCGTACAAATGAAAATGGAGATATCTTATGATGCAGCAACATTACTTCTAGGCATATATCCAAAGAAAAGGAAAACACTAACCCAAGCTTTGCTTATAGGTAGAATATAAATGACTAAAATAAATTAACTTTCAAAAAAATATGATAGCCTGTCACTTGGACTTTGTGAGAAATGTGATGGCTGGAGGGTGGAGGTTAGGATGAAGGAGTGGCATAGAACTTTAGTGGAGGGTATGGTGATTCACCATACCACATGTGGGTATAAAATTATATGCATGTAATCTTATAACTCTATAAAATACTGTTAAATCACCAATATTTTTATCAGTAATTTTTTTAAAAGATAGTTTTGAAGTTGTTGGGATCATAACTGTCTAGAATCTGTTGGTGAATAAGTTAGGCATACCCCTGACAAGCCTAAACAATTTTTGATTTGTTTTATTTTCCAGAATTTCCCTAGTGCTTATCACATATCATATTTTTAATTAGGATATAATTGACATAGAACATATTTCTTCTAATGCATAACAACGATACATATGTTCATGCTAAATTTAGTTACTATCTATTATAATACATAATTATAACTTTTCCTTGTTAAAAGAGCTTTTAAGATTTATTCTCAGCTGCATTCAAGTATACTTCAATATACTTCAAGTATACAATATACTTCTATGTACTGATTTTGCTTCAGTTGATTTATCATTGGATTACAATGCTATATAACCTTAGGGGTATTTATAACTTTACATCTCTATCAATGTAAAGACTCATTCACCTACCACCAAAGTTCTGGTGTCATCTCACTATCCAAAAGACTTATGTACCCATTCCTCCCACTTCCTTTTAAGTTTCACTCTGTAAACTACTATAGTTTTTCAATGAATCTATAAGTTAACTTTTTAATATGCATTGATTTTATAATCAAGTTACTTTCAAATAATATTTTAATTAAGCTTTTGTTTGATTTACATATAGTCATTTGATTAAAAATGACACAATATAAAAAGTTACAAACTCAAAAGCAGGTATCATTTCCATAAGTCCAAATTTCCCTTCTCTCTTACCAGATCTATAAACCACAAGGATTATTTATATAGTACAAGAACTTTTTCTGTAGCTCAGACCTTTCAATGTGCTCTTTCAGTTTGGACTACTGTTGCTCTATTCCTTAGAGATATTGCCTTACAGTTAGGCTCGCTTAACTTACATCTACTTAGTTATTCCCTTCCCTGTGCTCATTTCCCCCAGTGTTAACACTGAAACATAAAGTCCTTAGATACAGGCCTGCTAGTCTTCCTTTGATACAGCAAAAATCTTCTTACATCTGTGGGTTATAAAAGCCACTAGTGATTTACATCTGTGCTCTCCAAATTCCATTTTATTATCTGAAAGAGACTGTTGGCCTTTTCTATTTATTTCACTACTAAAATGACAGCTCTGCCTTCTCAACTCTGCTTCCAGTTAGATGAAACATCTCAATTTAGGTATCATCAAAACTGCTCAACTAGGGAAACTGTTCTTTGTCATAAGTCCCTTTGAACAGAATATTGCTTATCCAAGACATAACAAGGGATTGAACAGACTGGATACTCATGTACATCTCTGTTGGTCAAGAGATTTCTTTTATTCCTCTCTGGAGTATGTGTTGGCTTTTGCCTAGTTGACTCTATGCTTTCATCACAGTCTTTTTAAAAGGCTACATGATACACAGTGCTCTAATGCTTTATCCAGAGCTCTCTATTAAGGCATAGTTATAACATTACTGGGTAGCTGATTTTCTTCAAAACTAGCAACAGCCTACATAGAAATGGCTCTAGGGCCTGTCTTTGTTTCTCCTAATTTCTCAGATTTTGAGCTGGTTTGATAATTGTTACTAGCATATAAGACTACCACTTTCCTTACAGACCCTCACTGAACAACAAGGAATCCTTAGTAGAGGGAGTAAATTATTAACACAGCAAAGTTAGTATAAAATATACTGTACAACACTAAAAGGCCAGTGTAACACTATAAAATCAGTTACATAAATATATAATTCCCACCCACACTAAATAGGCAGTTTTTCGTTAACAGATACATATGATAGACTGAAGCACAACCTTAAAATTTAGAATAATGTATAAAGTATTACTCTAAATACATAGTCCATGATTTTTGGAGTACTGCATAAATAACAATTTATAAAACCTATTTGTTACTCCTCAAACATTAGTCTTGAACCAAAAACAGCCAGGTGGTAATGATCCACAGGTGTGCTTTAAAATGAAAAAGAAGTCAGTTTGTTTTGTGGCTTAGGGAACAAAGCTGGGATTATAGGTAGTCTATTTCACATAGGAGGAATAATAGAATTCTTATTACTATTAGTGGGAATGTTTTTCCTGGGAAGGTTTAGAGACATAAGAAAAGGAAATTTTGAAAAATTTGAAAAGGAAAATGTACAAAAAAAATATCCACGTGGACTTTACTCTTTAATTAAGAATGTGTAGCATTTTTGTGGCTTTCAGCTATCTTCAGAATATTAATAATATGTTGGGCTTCAGTGGGTATGTCAGGTATTTGCACATCTATTCTGGAAAAAAAAAGAAAGAAAAAAATAGGTGAGCTTTCACAGTACACACATCTACTTTTTCTATGTATGCATATATATATTATCATATTTATTTATTATTAGATAGAGACAGAAAGAAATTGAGGGGGAGATAAAGAGACAGAGAGATACCTGCAGCCTTGCTTTACCACTCGTGAAGCTTCCCCTCTGCAGGTGGAGACTAGGGGCTGGGACCAGAGCCCTTACACACTGTATTGTGTGTGCTTATTTGGGTACACTATTGCTTGCCCCCCCTTTTATATATTTTAACAGCAAGGAAGAAAATAGAAGACTACACTGCAATAGGAATGAAAGGAACCAAACTACTGAAGAGACATTCATACTTCCTTTAATAACTGCCCTGTAATTTTTTTCTGGACTTGCTCTTGTCCTGATTCCCCAATGCCTTCCTGTCACAGGATCTTCCAGATAAGTTATGAGCCAAATCTGACAGGGCAGGCAAGATCTCAGCACATTGCATCACCAAATCAAATACCTAGACACATAATGGCTGGTATATCTAGGCAGGAGCTGGGAACTCTGGGGTCTTTGTGACCAGACTTTTTTTTTTTTAATATAGAGAGTAAAATAAGATCACGATGCAAAGAGGTTTGTTTTGACCTGATGTTATGAAGAAAAAAGTGCGGGGGTGCAGATGACACTCAGCAGTCTGCTATAATCCAATTTGGAAATGGTGTTTTTGTGGAACTAGGTCTTTCAGATGCGCAGTTTCACAGATTCCAGGCTGCTTGTTTATTCAGAGAAAGAGGGATAGATACCATAGCACTTGAGGTCCACCTCCCCCAGACTATGATACCCAAACCTGGACCATGTGCTGGATAAGGATGCACCCTAACTGGTGAGCTACCTCTGCAAAGCTAAAAAAGGTATTTAAGAAAGTATTGTTTGAATCAATATTTTATTAGTGATTAAGTGGCAAAAGAAAATTCTGAGCAAAGGGCACAGTAGATGCAGACACTAGCTCAGTAGAGACATATTATTACTCCTTGCTTACTTGTTTCAGACATATAGGTCACCTACCAGACCAGGCACTGTCCCAGGTACTGGGTTGCCAGGATAAATAAGATGCAGTTTGTGTTCACCACATCAAACTCCCTTGATATTGACTTGACCATTACTGAATGTCATATTCCTTGGACACTATACTTTTAGTACTCTGCCATCCATAGATGGGCAGCTAGGGCATTTCCACATAGGCCCTACCTAGCCTCACTTTCCTCTTTTCCATTAATTCACATTTGCTGGAGTTTCAGCATCCCTCTGACTCAAGCCTGTTCAAATCAGAGAACTTTGGGGGTTCTTAATTCTTTCAACATTGTCTAGATTCAGAACTTACCTTTTTGGGAACCGTTATTCTCTCTCTCTCCTCCATCCACTTGAATGGTTTCTGAAAGAGACCAAAACCAACCTCAAATAATGTTATTTCCTGTGCATACTTACTAAGTGAATGTTCAAGGAGGCTCTAAAGTCCTAGGATGCAGAGAGATAAATCACAGTGGCCTTATATGTGGAATAGATCACTACTTCTACAATACAACTTCAGGAAGATTGTGAAGGAGCTCCTTTTATCTAAGAAGTAGAACCCTTCCCTTGTTTACTGTACCTTCCATTCTGTTGGAAACTGGTCTTTCATTGACAGCTTTATTCTTTGCTAAAATTAAAGGTATTACTCGGGGAGTGGACAGTGGAACACCCAGCAAAGCATACATGTTTCAGTTAGGAAGGACATGGGTTCAAGCCTCTCTTCCCACCTGCAGCAGAGTGGGAGATAGGGGAACTTCAGAAACAAACGTTTTCTTTCTCTCTCCCTCTCTTTTTTCCCTTTCCTTCTCAGTTTCTCTCTGTCTCTATCCAACAGATAAGTATTTTAAATGATACTATTGGGGGGCAGTAGTGCACAGGTTAAGTGCACATAATATGAAGCACAAGCACTGGCGTAAGGATCCCGGGTCTAGTCCTGGGTTCCCCACATGCAGGGCCGGGGAGGGGGGGGTGTCACCTCTCAAGCAGTGAAGCAGGCCTGCAGGTATCTATTTTTCTCTCCCCATCTCTTGTCTTCTCCTTCTCTCTCAATTTCTCTCTGTCTTATCCAACAACAACAATTATAACAGTAACAACAATGGAAAAAGGATGGCTTCCAAGAGCAGTGGGCACTGAGCCCCAGCGATAACTCTGGAGGCAACAACAACAACAACAACTAAGAAGGGTAACACATCTATTAATTTTAGCGGTGAGAAAGGCCCCTAATCCTTGTCTAAAAGATTTTAGAAAATGGAGGAAAAGGAAATATTGAAGATACTAATGCATAAATAGGCTTGCAAGCTGGCACTATTAAATATATTCCATGTTTCATGGATACCTCATGTGAGAAGTCTCTAGCTGGCTAGAGCTTTCAAAGCCAAAGCGGCTTTGTATGTATGAACTTACTACTGATGGAGTATAGTGTGTAAATTCCTCTAGGTAATTGCTGTGATAGTGCTATTGTCCCACTCATTTTCATAGTGTGGGAGTAATTATGGACTGTATGAATCCTTTCTACAACATGTCTAGCAATTTTTTTATATTTATTTTATTTATTTATTCTCTTTTGTTGCCCTTGTTGTTTTATTGTTGTAGTTATTATTGTTGTTGTCGTTGTTGGATAGGACAGAGAGAAATGGAGAGAGGGAGGGGAAGACAGAGAGGAGGAGAGAAAGACAGACGCCTGCAGACCTGCTTCACCGCCTGTGAAGCGACTCCCCTGCAGGTGGGGAGCCGGGGTTCAAACCGGGATCCTTATGCCGGTCCTTGTGCTTTGCGCCACCTGCGCTTAGCCCGCTGCACTACAGCCCGACTCCCTGTCTAGCAGTTTTTTAAATTTTATTTATGTATTTTCCCTTTTGTTGCCCTTGTTGTCTTTTTATTGTTGTAGTTATTATTGTTATTGTTATTGATGCCGTTGTTAGATAGGACAGAGAGAAATGGAGAGAGGAGGGGAAGACAGAGAGGTGGAGAGAAAGACACCTGTAGACCTGCTTCACCGCCTGTGAAACAACACCCCTGTGAAGCCACCGCCTGCAGGTGGAGATCCGGGGCTCCTACCAGGATCCTTCCACCGGTCCTTGTGCTTTGCGCCACGTGCGCTTAACCCGCTGCGCTATCACCAGACTCCCCTCTAGCAATTTTAAAGTCTTACCATGAACAGTGCTTGTGTTTGTTTCAGCGCACGCATGTGTATGAGCGTGTGCGTGTATGAGCGTGTGCGTGTACGTGTGTATGTGTGTGTGTGTGTGTGTGTGTAAAGAATTAGTTTGGGTGGGGGGAGGGTTGGGCGGTGGTACACCCGGTTAAGCACACATATTATGAAGTGCAAGGACCTGCTCAGGGATCCAGATTCTAGCCCCCACTCTCCACTTGCAGGAGGGATGCTTCAGCAGTGGTGAAGCAGGTCTGCAGGTGTCTTTCTCATCCTCTCTCTCTTCCCCTCCTCTCTCAATTTCTCTATCTTATTCAATAAAATGGAAAAATGGCTGCCCTGGAGGCAAAAAACAAACAAAAAATAAGAATCAGTTTAAGGAAATATAGTTAATACATAACAAAATTCAATAACTTTCAGCATATATTTTGGTGGATTTAATAAATACACAGTCATGTAACTGCCAACATAACCAAAATACAAAACCTAAAACATTCTCTCTTGTCCCTTTTCAGTCAATCTATGTTCCCTACTTCGTTCCCTGGTAAGCTCTGATCTGTTTGTTGCTACAACTGCTTTGCTTCCTCTAGAACTGCATGTAAATAGAATTATATAAAGTGTAGCCTTTTTGTGTCTGGCTTCTTTTTTGTTTGCTTCTTTCTTGTTTGTTTTTTATTAGTGATTTAATAATGATTAACAAGACTGTAAGATAACAGGGGTAAGATACAGTTCCCACCAGAAGAGTTCCATGTCCTGTTCCCTCCATTGGAAGCTTTCCTATTCTTTATCTCTCTGGAAATCTATACAAAAATTCTCTTTGGGGTGTAGAATGTGGAGTTCTGGCTTCTGTAATTGTTTCTCTGATGGATATGGATGTTCTTAGGTCAATCCATAGTCCCATCCTGTTTCTATCTTTCCCTAGTGGGGTAGGGCTCTGGGGTAGTGAGACTTCTGGACACATTGGTGAGATTGTCTGCCCACAGAAGTCAGAATGTGCACCTGGCTCAGAACATAACGCTGGTGAAATTTCTTCTTACTTTTGTTTGCTACTAGTAGTCCACTTCTTCCTACAGCTCAGCAGTATTCTTTTATATCTATTCACTGGCTGATGGAAATTCAAGAAATTAGATTTTCAGTATTATGAAGAAAATTTCAGTGGTGTGTGTGTATATTTGCATAGACATGTTTTTCTTCCGTTGGGGTAAATATGTAGGATTGTTGGTCTTATGAAGAAAATTTCAGTGGGGTGTGTGTATTTGCATAGACATGTTTTTCTTCCTTTGGGGTAAATATGTAGGATTGTTGGGTTGTATAGTATGAGAATTTCAGTTTCACATCATTTCTAGCAGTTAATAATTATCAGATTTTTTTAGTCTAGCCGTTCTTTGTAGGTGTTTACTAGTATTTCATTGTTGTTTTAATTTGTATTTTCCTAGTGGCTAATGATATTGTATTCATATGACTGTTCATTGTTCATTTGTATTTATTATTCTGTGAATTGTCTGTTCTAGTCTTTTGCTGCTTTCCTTTTCAAAAATGGATTGTCCTCTTATTACTGAGTAGTAATATATAACTATATATTCTGGATATGACTTTTATCTATTTCACAAACATTTCCTCCTAGACTGCAACTTGACTTTTCATTTTCTTGCTGATGCCTATGGCCAGACATCCCTGAACACTCCTGATTTAAATTTCTTTTTAAAAAATATTTGTTTATTCCCTTTTGTTGCCCTTGTTGTCTTGTTGTTGTCGTTATTGTTGTTGAATAGGACAGTTAGAAATGGAGAGAGGAGGGGAAGACAGAGAGGAAGAGAGAAAGATAGACACTTGCAGACCTGCTTCACCACTTGTGATGCGACTCCTCTGCAGGTGGGGAGCAGGGAGCTGGAACCGGGATTCTTACACCGGTCCTTGTGCTTTGTGCCACCTGCACTTAACCCGTTGCACTACCACCTGACTCCCTGATTTAAATTTCTTAACCAAGTTAATGAGCAGAGGTCTTTTAATTTTGATGCTACCTCATTTTTATCAATTTTATCTTTGTGTGATATGGCTTGTGCTATATCCCATCTAATATTTACATAACCCAGGGTTATGAAGATTTTATCTTTTGTTTTTCCTTCAAATATTTATATTTTATGTCCTGTACTTAGATCTATGATCTACTTCAAGTTATTCCATTGTTTATGTTCTTATTTTTCTAAAGGATCTAACCGTTGCAGCATTTTTTACTGACAACACTGTCCTATAATATCTGCATGGAATTGTCTGGGCACTTTTGTCAATAGCAGTTTGACCATATATGCTGTTTTTCTATTTACTTCTTTCCTTTTATTTCTATCTTTCTAATTCTCCTTCTTTTTTTTTTTTCCCCTAGCACTGCTCAGCTCTAACTTACAATGGTACAGGGAGTTGAACCTGGGATCTCAGAGTCTCAAGTATGAGAGTCTCTTTGCAGAACTGCTATGCTGAGCTGGTTTTAAAATTCTGTTTTCTTCCACTAATTAATGTGTCATGCTTCTTATGAGTATTGCATTGTCTTGATTACAATGACTGCAGAAAAAATACCCTCAAAATTAAGTAGAAAAATTGTCCAACTTTTTTCTTATTTATCAAAATTGTTTCAGCTATTAGAAAGTTCTTTGCATATTCACATAACTTTCATAATTAACTCTTAATTTCTACTAAAGATCAATTTGCAGAAAATTGGTATATAACTATTTAGTCTTCTGGTTTCTTGAACATGAGATATTTCATCATTTCTTTCTGTCTACTTTAATTTATGCTAAATTTTTGTAGCTTCAGACTCTGTACAGTTTTTGGTGACATTTATCCCCAAATTATTCAATATTATTGATGCTACTTTACATGGTATTTACTTTTTTTAGTATCCATTAAACTACAGAAATACAAATTATTTTTATTTTTGTGCATTGACCTTGTGTATAATAAGTATACTACACTCACTTTACCACTTCAGCATATGAGGTGACAGAATAAACCTGAGGCTCCAGGTGTGCAAGCCTCGTGTTCTGCCTGGATCACTCAGTGATGTTTTAAAAATTAATTTTATCCTTAGGTTCACCTATGAACATGATCATGTAATTTGCAAAAGAAAGGTATAAAAATTAAACAAAATATCCACAGGAAGGTTTTCTTTCCCTTTTTTCCTTTTCAAAATGTATGCCTTTTATTTCTTTTTCTAGATTTGTTGCATCGGCTAGGACCTCTAATATAACACTGAACAAAAGTAGTGACATATCTGTCCTAACTATGAATAGATAAAGGCCCTAGGTCAGATTGATAGGCTTAACAGCTAATGGAATTTATATACTTTCTTCATATTTGGGAAATACTCTCTGTCTTAATCCAGCTTTCTAGTCCTATTCTCAACTCTGATACCATCTCCCTGACAATACTTTTAGTCCACCTGCATGTTAGCTAGAGGGCTCAGGAAAAAACTACTAAAATCATGGGTCCCTTGGAACACACCTAATATAGATTCCTATCTTCTTCCTACATGAGGACCTCTAATTTCATCTGCTTTATTCCTACCTTTGGGTTCCTATTTATTAAAGAATTGTACTGTTTTATATCTCACCACCTTTCAGCCACCAAGTTGCAGACACTACTATGATGCAATCCTGATTTCCCTGGACAGATGACCTCACCAGTGTGTCCCAGAACTTCATCTCTCTAGAGCCCTATCCCACAGGCTGTGACCTGTCAACATCCATGTCCATCAGAGAAGCAATTACATAAGCCAGAGCTCCCATCTTCTGCACCCCAAAAAGAATTTTGGTATGGACTTCCAGAGGGATAATGAATAGGGAAGCTTCAAGTGGAGGGAATAGGACACAGAACTCTGGTGGTGAAAACTGTGTGGAATGGTACCCCTATTATCTTATTTATTTTAATTTTAATTTTTATTTATAAAAAGGAAACACTGACAAAAACCATAAGATAAGAGGGATACAATTCGACACAATTCCTACCACCAGAACCCCATATCCCATCCCCTGAATCTTGTTAATCATTATTTAATCACTAAAAAAAAAAGTAGTGACACCTTTGCTTTATTTCTAATCTTAGACTAAAAAGCATTTAGTCATCACTATATTGATGCTAAAGAGGATCAGTATGATGCTAACTAAAGTGTTTTGGTAAATGTCCTTTGTAAGGTTTATTAGATGTCCTTTATCAGGCTATGAAAGTTCCTTGACATTCCTATTTTTATGAGATTTTCCTTCTTAAAATTACAAAAGAGTAATTAATTTGGGGCAGTAGTGCAGCGGGTTAAGTGCATGTGGTGCAAAGAGCAAGGACTGGCAGAGGATCCCGGTTCGAGCCTTGACTCCCCACCTGCGTGGGCGTCACTTCATAGGTGGTGAAGTAGGTCTGCAGGTTTCTATCTTTCTCTCCCCCTCTCTGTCTTCCCCTCCTCTCTCCATTTCTCTCTGTCTTATCCAACAACGACAACATCAACAACAATAACTACAGCAACAATAAAAACAAGGGCAACAAAAAGGAAATAAATAAATATTTTAAAAATCTTTTTTTAAAAAAGTGTAAATAATTTTACCAAATGCTTTTCCTGTGCATTGGGATGATGATGTAGTTCTTCCTTTCAGCCTATCAATTTGGTGAATTTTATGGCTTTATTTTTAATTTTTAAAATTTATTTATTTATATAATGGAAACACTGACAAGAACATAGGATAAGAGGGGTACAATTCCTACCACCAGAGCTCTGTATCCCACCCCCTCCCCTGATAGTTTTCCTATTCTTTAATCCCCTGGGAGTGCGGACCCAGGGTCATTATGGGGTGCAGAAGGTGGAAGGTCTGGCTTCTGTAATTGCTTCTGCTCTGATCATGGGCGTTGACAGGTTGATCCATACTCCCAGCCTGTCTCTCTCTTTCCCTAGTGGGGCAGGGATCTGAGGAAGCGGAGCTCCAGGATGTTTAACCTACTTTATATTCCTGGAATAAGCCCTACTTGACTTGCATATCTTTAATATACTGCTATATTTTAGGTTTCTAATTTTATAAGGGATTTTGACATCTATGTTCACAAATGATGTTTGTAGTGTTCTTTCAATGTAATTTTTAAACTAGCTTTGATGTTACAGGAGCTCCTATTTCACAGCAACTTGGAAACTAAGTGCAGCAAGTTGGTGTAGGAGAAACAATCATAAGTTTCAATATATCTTTTCTCTTCTCTCAGAATCCACAATTTTCTGATACCCACTGTTTCACATATTTTGTCTGATTTCTACCTGCTTATGAGATGAGAACAATTCTTATAGCAGTTAATCTTTCATAAGACAAGTTTGTCTGCAATAAAAATTTAAAAGTTTTAAATTTTACAAAATCCTCTATTTTGGAGGTCTGGGTGGTGACACACCCAGTTGAGTTCATGCATTACCATACACAGGGATTGGGTTCAAGGTGCCAGTCCAACCTTCAGGGAAAGCTTCATAAGCTTCATGAGTGGTAAAACAATGCTGCCAGTCTAATCTTATCTATCCCTCTATCTATATCTATCTATCATCTCTATATCCTTCTCTGTTTCTCTCTGTCCTATCAAATACAAGAAAAAAGAAAAAACTTAAAGAAAAATCTCTATTATTTTTTTAGAAATACAATTAGAAATAATAACCCTATAATATTAAATATCCCTGTATACCTTCTAAGATGTCCTTTGGAAAAAATTAAGCATGATTTTTGATATCTCTTCAGGTACTTCAGGGCAGTAAGTACTCATGTCCTCCCCAAGGATTTTGATTTTTATTTTTTCTAAACATCCTGGGTTATTATTATTCTTTATTTGATTAAGCCTCCAGACACTTTGTAAATCTGGGTAGGTTCTATTTTTGTGAAAGCTACATTTGAAAGCAATGATGGTGTTTATAGTTGAATATTTCAAATGTCTGTAAACCAACACAGGATACTTAAATTATTTTAATACTCATAGCAAAATCAACACTATTAAAAATAATATTTCTATTTTAAAATGAAAGACAATAAAGGGGCAGGCTCCAGACTTTGGGATTTGATTATAAATTTAGCACTTTGAAGGGCATATGTGATATCATCACCTTCCTATTTTTAAACCTTTGAAGGTTTTTAACCAAATGATGGCTTAAAAAGACACATTTTGTAAAAAGCATTTGCTCTTTAAAAAAAAATATCTGAAAGAGCTGCAAACTTGCCTATATTTCCCAGAGGGAAGAAAGTTAAATAACAATAATCATTAGTTACTAGAAGACTATTACATATGGATTTCAGTGATAAAAGACCCATATGAAGAAGTAAAATGTCAGGAGGAGCTATTTTATCATTTCTCCACAATAGGTAGAGAATAACTGCTGATTCAAAAAAAAAAAGTCTCTGTGTTTTAAGGTTATATTTTCTCATGCCACCAAACTTGGTTATATCAAGGAACTTTGAAAGCTCAGGGCATAACAAATACCACGTTCGATCCTTGGCATTCCAGCATGTCAGAGTGATGCTCTGGTTCTTGTTAATAAATAAATATTTTCTCATGCCTTGCCTGCCCTCTGATTAAAACACACACACACACACACACACACACACAGAGAGAGAGAGAGAGAGAGAGAGAGAGAGACAGAGGGAGACAGAGACAGAGACAGAGAAGAAAGGAGGGAGGAGAGACCAGAAATCAATTAGAGTAACTATGGCATTTCCCCTCTATTCATTCAACAGCTGAAATAGAGTAAATATATATGGATGAGATATAGCAAAACTATTACTAGGGGATGTGTGGTGGCTCAACTGGTTGAGTGAACATGTTACAATACACAGGGACTTGGTTCAAGACCCCTGTCCCCACCTGCAGGGGAGAAACTATGCAAGTGGTAGAGTAGGGCTGTAGGTGTTTCTCTGTCTCTCTTCCTCTCTATCTCCCCCTTTCCTCTAGATTTCTGGCTGTCTCTATCCAATAAGTAAATAAATAAATATAATAAAATTGAAAAAACTATTACTGACCAAACATGGAAAATGATTTTGATGTCAAGTTACTTAGTCTGAAGGCCATCTCCTCTGAATGAAAAAAAAAAAAAAAAAGATAGATATTGAATTAGGAGAAACTTCATTTGAGAAGGAATTCCTTTTAGTTATCAGCAAACTTGTATATATGCAGATGGATCATCACTGTTTTCATGTTAGCAGAATTTAGTTCCTTGTAACTGTAGGATGGAAATCCCCACCCATTCCATACAGCTCCTACCACCAGAGCTCTGTGTTTCCATCCCTTCCGTTGGATAATTCACCCAGGGTCATAAATATGGGTTGACAATTATTTCTACAACTATCTGTTCATCTATCTCTCTATATATATCTATCTTTTTTATTTCTGTGGTCCTGCCTTATCTTCCTTTTTAAGTGACAGCTACACCTTTTACTACTTCTGAATGTCTTTCCTTTTTTTCTCTGCTCTCTCTGGGCCTTGATGGAATTAGGTTTCAGAGCCCTCTAGTCATTTTTGTCTAACATTTCTCCCCCTCTGGGAGGCCACCAATATTTTTTATCATATTTTTGGGTTTTATGGTTTTTATGGTGGGGATATTTTTCTTTTGACTTCTGATCCTAACCACTCATAGCTCAATTTGACCATATACTATGAATTTCTTGAACCTTCTTCTCATGTGCACATACACATCATTTTTTTCTCCATACTTATATTCCTCTCTCATCTCTTAAATTTTTCTAGTGTCTCTTAGGAAAATAAATGTTGTTACTTTATTTTTCTTTATCCCTTACTCTTACAAAATTATATTATTATTATGAGAGAAATATGAAAGCATCATTCAGCCATAAACAATGGCAGGGACCAAAACCAGGGCCCCATGTATGTAAGACAACCCCTTTCAAATCTCTATTCTTTTTTGTTTCCTTTGTAAACTAATTATCCTAATGTGAAAAAAATTATAAAGTAGCTTATTCCCAAACAGAAGATTACTTCTGTGCATTTAGCTAGTTCTAAGTGGCAATGAGATTAAAGAAAAAAGAATCTGAAAATTCTCACCTTAAAGTGTCAAAACCTAGGCAAGCATCATTTATTTATATATCTGACCCTGTTCCCTAAATTCTGCACATTTATGTCACAGAACTCTCTCAACATAATCTGTACTTTGGAAGTTTAGATGCTTCTGTCATATGCTTTTTAATAATTTATTAAAATTCACAGTCACTCTTCAATTTCTTTTAAAATGCAACAAAATAAAATGACTGTTGAGGCTATATATCTATTTTCTAGATAAATCTTAAAATCAGCACACTGAAATCTTGATGAGATGCTGGCCAGAAGCATTACTTGCCTTGTGCTTTTTTAATATAAGTGAGTGCCAACCAAACTTCTACGGGAAGCAATTACCGAGGAAACTACAACATTATTCTATCTTTTATCTAAACACACCAAACCACAAAGAGGCCTAGGGTTAGTATAAAGTCAGAGACCACTTTGTCCTCCATGAAACACAGGCCACTTTTATAACAGAAATCAGTGGGAAGGCTACTCAGTTCAACGTATTTTAAATACATGGTAAAACTGTGGAAACAAGCAGGGGTCCAACATTATGGAGCCAGCTAGGTAAATTAAAGTTTATCCATATGATGAAGTCGTCATAGCCAAAGGATGAAAAAGTAGGAGATATTTGGATGTATCAATAGGGCTATGTGTGGCTTGGAGGGATAGAGAGGACTGGACCTGGAAGAAAAAGGGGTCAATCATGTACAAATGTAGACAGATAGTTGTAGAGACGATAGTCAATCCATGTATGCAACCTTGGGAGAACTGCAGTGGTTTGCAATGAAGGGACTTAGGATTCAGAACTCTGGTGGTGGGAACAGTATGTAATTATACCCCTGTTAGCATGTAATTTTGTAAATCAATATGGAACTGCTCATAAAAAAGTTTTAATAAAAAATTCTCATAGCTATTAAAGATGATGCTATAGAACAAAATTTCATGACATTGGTCAGGGAGAGTGCAAACTTTATCATGTGTGAGGGCCTGAGTTCTAGCTCCTGGTCTGCACTCACACAGGGCAAGATTCACAAACAATGGAGTTGTGTTACAGGTGTCTCTTTCTCTTTCTCCCCTCCAAATTTCCTCTGTCTCTATCAAGAAAATAAAAGGAAAGGAAAAAAAAAAGACTGGTGGGAACTGTGGAGTCATTGTGCAGGCACTGAACTCTAGTAGCAACTATAGAAGCAATAAACTAAGAAACAAATATTCATGACATTCAAATATTTCTCCATAAATTTAATAGAGAGAGAGAGGCACATGCAACATTTTCCAAACTGAAAAATAGGGATATACTAAACTGTTGTCTGTTTAGTTATTTTTCCATACTAGTCAAACTATATGCTTCTTTATTTTCAGTATATTTGGCAATGAATATGTAATACTTGGTAATCAGTGAGTGATTTTAAAAAAATTATTAGGGGCTAAGAGGTGGTGCACCTGGTTGAGCGCACATGTTAACAATGCTCAAGGACCCAGGTTCGAGCCCCCAGTCTCCACCTGCAGGGGGAAAGCTTTGCGAGTGGTGAAGCAGGATTGCAGATGTTTCTCTGTCTTTCTCCCTCTCTATCACCCCTTCCCTCTCAATTTATGATTCTCTCTATCCAAGAAAGAAATAAATATAATAAAAATGTATTATTGATTTAATATTGATTTACAAAATTATAAGATAACAGGGGTCCAATGCAACGATTGCCACCTCAACATGCTTCAGCTCAGACTGTGTCCAGAGACTTCAGGTGTGAAATGACAACCCTTCAGCTTTATTACTCGGGTGAGAGCTTTCCTTTCATAGTATTCTCTAATTCCATCCCAGGTGGATCACTTTCTAACAAAGTCCCAAAACCTAGATATAGACTAGGTTCTGTGAGAGAGAGCATATGTTCACACGTATCCATAAACTAGTGCAAAATATATACCTGAAAGCAGAAGTACACTAGAGTTTGCAATGGGTACCCCCCTAACACTTCCTCTCCACTATTGCAACCTTTGGGTCCATGATTGTTCAACAATTTGTTTGGCTTTGTATGTTAACTCTTTTCAGCCACCAGGTTCCAGATGCCATCAGGATGCTGGCCAGGCACCAATGTGTCCTGGAGCTCCTCTTCCCCAGAGACCTACCCTCCTAGAGAAAGAGAGAGGCAGACTGGGAGTATGGACTGACCAGTCAACGTCCATGTTCAGCGGGGAAGCAATTACAGAAGCCAGACCTTCCACCTTCTGCAACCCACAAACGACCCTGGGTCCATGCTCCCAGAGGGATAGAGAATGGGAAAGCTATCAAGCGAGGGGATGGGATATGGAGATTGGGTGGTGGGAACTGTGTGGAGTTGTACCCCTCCTACCCTATGGTTTTGTTAATTTATCCTTTCTTAAATAAAAAATAAATTTAAAAAAAGATAATGGGTCGATTTATGACTGTATCCAATAAATAAATAAATAAATAAATATAATAAAATGTATATTGATTTAATATGGATTTACAAAATTATAAGATAACAGGGGGTATAATTTCACACAGTTCCCACCACCAGAGTTCTGTGTCCCTATTCCCTCCATTGGGAATTGCATTACTCCCAGAAGCACAGATATGGGTTGACTATTATTTCTTTTATAAAATTTTTAAATTATTTTTATTTATTTATTGGATAGAGAGAGCCAGAAATTGAGAGGGAAGTGGGAGACAGGGGGGAGAGAAAGAAAGAGAGACACCTGCAACACTGCTTCACCACTTGCAAAGCTTTCCCCCTATAGGTGGGGAACCAGGGGCTTGAACCTGGGTACTTGCAAATTGTTATCGTGTGCACTCAACCAGATGCACTACCACCTAGCCCCATTGACTTTTACTTCTATAACTATCTATCTATATTTGCCCACTTATTTTCTGTGGTCCTGCCTTCTCTTCTTTTTAAGTCACGCCTACTACTTCTGAGTGCCCTTGCCTTTTTTTTTTTTTCTTAAGGAAAAAAACAGATAACCATCTCTGTCTGGAAACCAGAAATACAATTACAAACCTGAAACTAGAAGTATTGTCTTTCCTAGAAGTCCAGGGCAACATTATTATCTGTGGAATCCCATCTATATGGACTCCAAATCCAGAGAGGGCATCTGACCAGGCAGCAGCAAAATGCAATAAATGCAGTCTGCAGGAAGGTAAGTGCTAACTCACCCCGTTCACCAGAAAGGCCAGATTGCTTTTTCTTCCTTTTCCTCAGAAAGAGCACCATCACACACATGGTGACCAAAATTGCAGGCACAGCAACTTTCCAGAGGATGTTTTCTGCATCAGGAAGGACTGTCTCAGGTAGCTCTATATCTGGAAATGACCATATAGTTTAAACCAGTCAGGAGGGTTGTTTATTAAAACTTTACAATTATTGTCACTCTTTCTCTACCTACTTCTCTATTAGAGGAAATGAAGATCCACTATATAAGGGCGTAGAAGCTCCTAGTCTCTTTATTTTTATAACAAATTATTCTAAAAATGACCTGGAGAGTGGGGGTGGGGGTGGGGGTGAGAGAGAACTCATCCAATAGAGCATGGCCTTTATCAAGTGTGAAAGCCTGGGTTTAAGTCCTGGCACTACAAAGGAATACTTAGAAGATGCCAGGAGAGGCCCATGGATGGTGGGGCAATGCTATACTTTCTCTATTGTCCTCTACTTTCTTTTTCCCCTTTCTTACTAAATTAAAATAAAGAGGGAGAAAAAAAACTGAAAGAAAGAAAGCAAAGATAGGCAGTCAGGGGATGAACTCAAGGTCAATTACATACAGGATACCACTGAAGTATTTTATGGACAGTTTTTTCCTCCCTCTTTCTTCCTTTCTCTTTATCTCTCTTTCTATCTCTCTCTTTTGTCTCCTTCTTTTCTTTCTCCTCCTTCACCAGAGCACTTCTTAGCTCAGGGTTATGATGGTGCCTGGGACTGAACCTGACACCCTGAAGCCTCAAGCATGAAGGTCATTTGCATAGTGAAGAAGTTATGCCCTACCCCCCTTGACTCTGCATAAAAAAAAAATAATAGAAACAGAAAAGAAAAAAAATGGTGGAGTGAAGAAAAGATAGTCAAGGAGTTTTACCCTTCAATTCTTTGTTTTCAAAGACTCTTACTGTTATCAAATGACTTGCATTTCTCTGAAAGGTGACTGCAGATAATTTCACTCAGAAATGCCATATAAAGAAATAAGGCATATTAAAAAAAAGTAGCCAAACCATTTCTAAGACTTTGTGAAAACTATATTGTGGGGTAAGGGAAGAGGGGAAAGAGAATAGTGGTGATGGTGTGGTGTGGAATTATATCTCTATAATCTTATAAACTATTATTAAATCACTGATAAAAATAAATCAAAAAGAAAAGAATCTCCCAGTCTGGGACCTCAATGGCAATTAAGTACCAAGCCAGTGTCTCAGGGCAAATGAGTTGCCTTTCTTTCTTAATGGCTATGATAACAATGGCTAGGATATAGAAGAGATTCAGCCTGGCCCTTGGCTCTAGGGTGTTGACTAAGGGATCTAAATGAAGAGGTTAAATACCATCTGCAGTGAAGTGTACCTTTTTTTTTTTTTTTCAGCCCTATAGCTAATTAGGCCCAGGAAGTTTCCATGGTAATAATTCTTCCATCCACTAACATTTCTGGACCAAGCTCCAGACATTTCTCACTAGGACAAGTTTAACATCTCTCTTGCAGGTTTCCACTTTTCTGTGTTTAAAAATGTCTACTGCCAGCACAGCATACTTCATCCATTATAACTTTTTTTTTCCACCAGGGTTATTGCTGGGGATTGGTGCCTGCACTACAAATGCCCTGTTCCCGATGACCATTTTTTCCTTTTTAATTTTCTTTCTATTTTTTTAATTAGGTAAGACAGAGAAAAAAATGAGAGAGTATGGGGAGATAGAGAGAGGGAGAGAATGATAGACACCTGTAGACCTGCCTCACCACTTGTGAAGTGGACCCCCGTGTAGGTAGGGAGTGGGAGCTTGAACCCAGGTCCTTGCTGCATGGTAATATGTGTGCTTAACCACTTGCACCACAACCTGGCCACCCAGTAAGCCTTTTAGCATGTCTTACCTACTAGAAAACAGGCACAGAACCTGCTGCTGGGAAGTCAGGATGTCCTTACATGAGGAATCTAAGTATTAGTGTGTTGAAAAAACATTTTTCGAGGGGTGGCATAGAACAGAATACCTCTCACTTTACAGTAATTTATGGAGGCATTTCTGGTCATTAATCTCAAATACAGGAAAATGGGGTTAGCTGACTTCCCATTACCATAACCACAACTTGTGGGCCAACGCCCTGCTCCTGGAATTTTAAGAGAAGGAGTTGTTAGCATTGTAGACCAGTTGTCTATCCTAGGCTTTTTCTGTAATAGCCTGTTTGGCATTCCCAGTAAAAGCAGGCATACTTGTGAACATGGAGCCTGCTACCTTTTAGGATATTCAAGAGGATTCCTTGACTAGATGCTTAGTCTGCCTCATCAGGACATAAAATATGGATATGAAGAGGAAAGACCCTTCTTCTTGAGACAGCCAGAACTGAAATGTTTCTGATGGATGTAGAAAGCTGGGAAGGTTTTTGACAGTAGTTGAAAAGCAGCTGAAAAGTGAGACATCATGGAGCCCTCCTACTAGAAAAACTCAATTCACTTATAGACTGGAAGAGCTATGGCAAAAGGTCACAGGAAGTGCCGTATATGATGTTGGTGTCCTAAGAAAGTGAAGGACTTTGGTAGTAGTTTGGGAGAGACTTTTGTCAAGCCAAAAGAGGCCACAGAAGAATTGCTGGATGGCATTACCATTAATGGACCCTCAGAGACAGAGGTGCCTTAGAGAATAGAAATAAGTACTAGGCAAGAAGACTGATCCACTGGCATGTGTGGTTGGTAAGACTGACCCAAGAAGGAGTTTATAAGAATGTGTTCAAATGCCAAGTTGTGTTTGAGTGTTAGGATACCAACAGGAAAAGAACAGTCAAGTCAGGAGAGGACAAACCAAGGGGCAGATCTAGGGTGAGGCCAGGGCAAGAGAAGGCATATGGAAAGGAGGGGTTAAATTTTTTAGGGACAACCTAAGAGCTCATAAAGTACGTGACCTTCCTCCGGGGCTACTGTACATCTTCCTTTGGTGGGAGGAGGACCAGAGAAAATATTTCAAAGGTGAGGGACCCTTTTGGATAATAGCACCCCCACCATTTAAAAACAGCCACAAGACTAGGGAAGGGAAAAATATTTTGATTGAGGAATCCCATTCTTAGTATTATGCAGTATTATTTAATAAAGCTTTTCTATTCACATCGTTTTCTCAGCAGCATTGGGCAGTGGACTTTCCTGCCCTGTTTCAGAGTCAGAACAGTCAGTGATGGGGGAAGGATGGGTACATATTCTCCTTTATTTCAGGAGAAAATTCACAGCCACAGCTTCTTAATGGGGGTTTCAAATATAGATGCTTTCCCTTCTCCTATTGGCAAGTATTACTTAGTTTCAACATTTTTCTCAAGCTAGACTGGTCCCTGAAATATATCACTAACATACTAGAAGCATTTCCACTAAGGTTTTATTTGAGCCTCTACCACCCCAAATCAAAATTTTTCTCACTGTTCAGAAAGTCACCACAAATCTGAAGGGCTATCATTTCTTTATCATGCTTATTCAGTTCAATTATTTCTCTTTATTTTCTTTATTTATTTACCAGAGCACTGCTCAGCTCAGGATTATGGTGGTGCTGAGGACTGAACCTGAGAGCTGGGAAGTATCAGGCACAAAATTCCATTTGTGCAGGCATTATGCTATCTTCTCAGCCCCCAGTTATTTATTTTGTGGTATTTAAGGATCCACTTCCTTTAGGAAGATTTTACTGACTGTCCAGGAACTTGCCCACCTCTGAATGCCAACAAAACATCAGTAACTCTTAAGTTAACTTTAGTAATATGTTTCAGTGGGATCTAATCCAGATTCTGATTTATCTTTTTGAAATTCAGTTTTCTATGTGTGTACATCATAGAATTCTGATTGGAAGGTTCTCAAAGGGAGACAGCATGCTTTACATCCTTTAGCTTTTATCCTTGCAAATGCAAATCTCTGTCATGGTTCTAAAGTCATAACAGGTGTTATACGTACAAGTGTAGTGTGTGTTTGTGTGTTCTAATGAGTGGGAGAACAATAATCTGAAGGAACCCTGAATTTTCCACTCATAATAATGCCAAATTTTGGAATGATAATTCAAAGATTTATATTTAAATTTGTTAGAAGTTAGGAGCCCATAAAGTACCTGTCCTTTCTCCTTGAGTACTGTACATCTTCCTTTGGAGGGAGGAGGACCAGGGAAAATATTCCAAAGGTGAAAAACCATTTTGGATAATAGCACCCCCACCATTTAAAAACAGCTAGGTTAGTTTCTGGTCTAAAATTATGCTTTCTCAAGTGCAGGAGAGGTTCATAGTTAATCCCTGCAGTGCTCAGATGAAGTAGGTGTCCTCTTCCTACTTTCTAACAATCAGATGTCAGGCTTAGAAAAAAAAAAAAAACTAGTATAGACATGGACCCTTCTGGAATATAACTAAAATAGGCCTACTTACTATCTACAAAACGGAGACCCCCCCTGCAACTCATCATCTGAACTATTCCAGCCTTTAGGTTCATGATTGTTCAACAATTTGTTTGGCTTTATATGTTAACTCTTTTTCCAGCCACCAGGTCCCAGATGCTAAGAGGATGCCAACTGGACTTCCCTTGTCAGAGGACCCCACCAATGTGTCCTGGAGCCCCGCTTCCCGAGCCCTGCCCCACTAGGGAAAGAGAGACAGGCTGGGAGTATGGATCGACCTATCAACACCCAGGTTCAGCAGGGAAGCAATTACAGATGCTTCCACCTTCTGCACCTTATAATGACTCTGGGTCCATACTCCCAGAGGGATAAAGAACAGGAAAGCTATCAGGGTAAAGGATGGGTTATGGAGTTATGGTGGTGGGAATGGTGTGGAGTTGTACCCCCTCTTATCCTATGGTTTTTGTCAGTGTTTCCTTTTTATAAATAAAAATAAACAAAAAAGTCTAGTATAAGTTTTCCTGGCAAGAAGAGAATGTTTGATGATCTGTTTTGGCCATTTGTGTATAATACCCAGTATAAAATACAGTCTTGGGAAGTAGCTTTACCTATGATGAGAGGTGGGGAGTGAAGTTGGGCAACTGTTGGTTCAGGTTGCAGGATACAGGAGATATTTATACTGCTTGCTCCATGAGGTACTGGAAAAGACAAGCTGATAGAGACATCATACAATCCTGTGATGTTATTTTGAGATTTCACCATAGAAGTTTCAGGCACATTAGTTGAGTTCTCTGTTTTTATCAAAAACCACATATCAACAGGGTCTGGGTAGCCATGTATAGACGAGCAGGTCAAATTTATGATGTCAGGATTTTCTGTTATATTGGAAAGAGGCTTTATCTCAGGTTGACTGTAGTTAGCTGGAAGTAGAATAAAGATATGAGAAAAAGAGAGGAATAAGTCTAAATGTAAATGCATCTAGAAAAAAAACAGCAAATAACTAGGTACCTGATATAAGAGCTCACTGGTAGCACACCTGGGAGCCTTAACATCTCTAAAGTGTGAGCCTCCATCCATGGGGAGAACTACATAACAACCCATTTGTTTTTCAGTAATGAAGTTTCAAGTTATGTTTACTATCATTTGTATACTTAGGACCTTCCTAAGTCAATGTGGGGGGGGTGAGGGGTGTACAGCTTTCTTAGAAACAGGAGGGCTGAAATGCTAAATCCTGAATGCTACTCAGGAATAAGAAGGAGCAGACTTTGATTCACGCAACAATTTGGATGTAAGTATCCATTATTAAATGGTATCATGCAGTATGGCTCCATATATGTGACATTCTCAAAATGACATGACGACAGGAGACAAAACAGGGTAATGAGTCTGGAGAAAGAATAACTATGTAAGGGTAGCATGAGGAATATTTTTTATCATAGTGGAAATGCTTTGTATCATATTTAGAATGGTTGTTATGTATCTATACATGAATTAAAGTTAACAAAACTATACCAAAATAATTTTATGGAAGTACAATATAAAAAATTTCTAGTGTCATAGAATTTCAAGTCCTGAAAAATGAGTTACTGGTTTGTTAGCTTTGGAGTTATGTGCATCACGTTTATTTTCTTTCTTTCTTTCTATCAGGCTCACAGCTGGGAAGAATAATAATTTATAAGCATTGTCCAAGAAGCTGAAAGGAAAATCTAAATTACTTCATTGTCACTCTTGCTGGACATTTCAGACAAAGACATGAGCAAGAAATCTTGGATCAAAGAAGAAAATGAATATAAAACATATTTGAGGCCTATGCGGTTGCATAAACTTAGTAGTGGAGAAATAGCTCATAATTTTCACTTGACCACATCCCATCTATTTGACTATCTTTAGTTTGCTCTAATGTAGATTTTTGCTGGTCCTTTAGAAGCAAAGTATAAAAACATACAAAGACTTTTCAGTAGCTCTACTCTCAGGTCTTGTATTCTTTTCCAGTGGGATTCCCAGAAGTGCCTGGTCTCTGCTTTCTCCCCCTACCCAGGTTTCTCTGCTTATTGACATTTCATGTGAGGATGTCAGGCATCTAAACATACCATTGACTACATACCAATCACTGACAGCTCAGAAATCATCTGGTGAATGAGCATCAATCCTGTGGACCTTTTATGATGGATAAAACAGTAATAGGTGCCTCTGTCCTTGATTTGAACATTGTGGAGCTGTAGGGTCCAAGTATTCTGGTCAAAACTTGTGCGACCTTTATAACTGTCATGAACATTGCTAGTTTTCTCAATGCCATTATATAGCTCAAAGAGAACCTGATTTTTTTGGTCCTGCAAAAATAGTATCATCTCATTCAGGCTTCTGTTTTGAGGATTTTTAAACTGGCATGGCAGCTCTCCGGTCTCATTAAAATAGGCCTGAGTCTTCACCGCAGCATTCACTCTCCTTGCTGGAAGAGAGAAGGTGGAGGTTAAGGGAGGAGAAACAAGAGGGAAGGAACAAGTTCATTTTTCCTTTACACATAATTCAGAGGCTACCTTATCAGGAAAAGACATGAAGAACTAGATGTTAAACTATGTAAATGTGCATACATTACTGGCATCTGGAAAGTGGAAATTTTGTCCTCATAGTACAACTTAGTAAATGTGTGACCTTGTACAAACTGCTACTGCTATCAGGATCAGTTTCCTTATCTCTTTATTGGAGAGGTGGACTAAATGTTCTAAGAGGTTTTCCAGTACTCTGGTTCTGTGAGTTTAAATCCTGAAATAGGGAAAACCAACAGTTAGACAACACTTGTACCCATCTGTTATCTTCCTATAGCCAGAATGTTGATGTTCTTTAAAGTAGCTGTTACAGGCTTCATTACTTCTACACCATTATTAAAAGCTTCCTTTTCCCTTCCTTCTCCCCTTATTCCTTTGGTTTGCCAGGGTGAAAATCTTCTCGATAATAGCAACAAATTTGTTGTTTCTCCCTTTCATTAAACCTCAGTAGTTGGAAATCACACTGAGTGATATCTTTGAAATTCATTGTTTTCTTGATAGAGCCACTCTCATAACTCCTGTTGCTGCCACAGTCAGTGCATCTAAGAATATAAAACAGTTAGGAAAGGACATAGATAATCAACTAAAGTCTCTGTTCTCATTGATCTTTTGAAGGAATTTCAGGAATCAGAAAGAGAACCAGGTAAGCATAATGGCTATTTTGTAATTGTCATAGTCAAAGAGCATTGAAGGTGCAAAATAAAATGCTGGAAATCAGATGTAGAAGTGAGGAAGAGCTTCTGGAATATTAAGAAAAACCTCCATGTACTACAGACTTGCTTTTCCCAGTATGCTTTGCTCCTAGGAAAGTTCAGAGAAAATCTTTTATCCTTGTGGCATAATATGCCTTGCGGGTATATTAAAATGAGAAATGTGGCAACCTAACTTTTAGCTTTGATGATGCCTTCTCCTTTTGGAAACAGACTTTTTTGTTTCTAGAATGAGTAATGTTGGTTTACAAGACTGTATACTTTGGGGGTAGAATTTCACCCTTATCAAAATATGTACTGTCACACACCACCAAAATGAAAATATTGCTCCACTGTAGTCCATTGGATCCCCTCTACCCTTTCAACTTCTGACTTCTTCCTTTTTTTAACCTCAGTTCTGTAAGCAGAGTGTAAGGAATTTTGTTTGACTTTTTCCCCTCACTCTTTGAATGTAAGGAGCTTAAAGAGGGCTTCATTGGATCTATTATAGATCACAGAATTATATGAGACCAAGAAATAGTAGGAGTGGTGGGTGATAAATGCCAGGTGGGGGAGGATGCTATTTATTAGTTAATATTAAGTTAGATGCCTCACTGGGGAGGGAGTGACGGTGGAATGTAAATATAGCTTCATCATTTAGGATTTTGTTTAAAAGGATGTTGACACTGGGGCTGAGAAATATCTCACCAGGGAAAAATGAATGCCTTGCATGGGTACCATCTGGGTTCAACCCCTGGCATCACATAGGAATGTCATGACAATGAGGTGCTAGTCTCTCTCTCTATCTCTCTCTTTCTGTCTCTTTCAAAATATTGGCCCAGGAGCAGTGAAATCATGCATGTGTGAGACCCCAGGTTGACCAAGAAAAAAAAAAAAGCTGTCACTAGGAGGAATAGGAAGATAGGTTAGTGAAACAGATGAAAAAGATTTCATTTAGATGTTATTTGGGTATCTGGTAGGAGCAATTAGTAGTAATAAATTCCTAAAAGAGAATAGAAGAGCAAGTAACAGTGGCACGTACTTGGTAAAAATGAACTGTATCTAGTCTGGCCCCATAAGAACACACAATCAAGGTGTTAGTGGCAGTCTTGAACTCTAAGAAAGAAAGACTTGACTTGAGGCATTAGTGGTGGTTGACATAACTTTGAATCACTGCCTGTTAACACTACCCTCACTAAAACACTATGAAGAACTTGAAAGTACCAAATGCAGCATGTGTGCAGGATGTATATTTCCATACTGGGGGTGAAGGGGGAACTATCTACATATCTGAAGAGTGAAAACAGAACCTAAGAAAAGTTTACTGTATTCAACAATTATTTTACAAGGCACTCCTGGAAGTAATGCTACCTTATTTCCCTGACCTCTGAAAGAAAACACAAGAGTGCCACCTACTGTCGTTCTAGTTTTATCACTGACTTGCTCTATGATGTAGGGATAGGCTAGTAGAGAAGCCAAACACACAGTTGGAATTTTTGCTAATTAACAGTCAGTGTTGGCACTAAGCAGCTGTCAGTTGTATCTTCTGGACCTGGAAATGATTTCAAACTTGACTTCTTTCTTCTTGACTTACAGTTGCTCTCAGTAAAGCCTGATGGTATCTTTCTCCTACCCATCTACTCTCTCCACTCACAACTGCTCTGACCCAGATCCTTTCTCCTAAACAGTATAAAGACTTTTCTTCCATTCATATAACTGCTTCCTTCTTTACTTACCAAACAAACTGTGATCTATGTTCTAAAGGTATTGCCACTATGCTTATATCTATACTATTCACAATCCTGAAGGAGTAGAAACAACTA
Organism: Erinaceus europaeus; assembly: GCF_950295315.1. Classification (NCBI taxonomy): domain Eukaryota; kingdom Metazoa; phylum Chordata; class Mammalia; order Eulipotyphla; family Erinaceidae; genus Erinaceus; species Erinaceus europaeus. The sequence continues at coordinate 80,374,907 of NC_080170.1, forward strand.
AAATGCCCATGTCAGATGCCTGTATAAAAAAGTTATGGGGATGGTCCAGGAGGTGGTGCAGTGGAAAAGGCATTGGACTCTCAAGCATGAGGTCCAGAGTTCAATCCCTGGCAGCACATGTACCAGAGTGAGGTCTGGTTCTTTCTCTCTCTCTCTCTGGTCATTTCTCATGAATAAATAAATAAAATCTTTAAAAGAAGAAGAAGAAGTTATGGGGTATATATGCCATGGAATACTACTGAGCATTAAAAAACAAAAAGATGATATTGTGTCCTTTGGGACAAAATGAATGGAACTGGAGATGATTATTCTTAGTGAAGTAAGTAAAGATGTAAAAGACAACTATGTAATGCTTTTGCTCATATGTGCAATATAGAAAACTGAAAGACATAAAATTGCAAAAAAAAAAAAAAACTGACCAAAATGTCGCTAAGACTTTGTGAGAATTATGATGGCTATCCTTGGGAGTAAGGGAAATAGGACTTTGGTGGTGGTTGGATGTGGAACTATATTCCCGTCATAATCCTATAAACCATTATTGAATCACTAATAATTAAAAAGATATATAAAGGCATTGGAATCACCTAAGGGTTGGTAAGAACTTTAAACTCAGGTCCAACCTCAGACCACAGACTGAGACCTGCCTTTCGACGGGAGCTCCAGTTAAACAAGTTGCCATAAGAGAATCACTACTTCCATCTCCAGAGTGAAACAGAGAAGATAATGATAGGAAGCAAATGTTTCCACCCATTCCTGCCCAAACTCTTTCTCTTCTCTCTTCAGCCTGGGGTGGAAAACACGTTGAAGCCCATCTGAGAGGAACTGAAAGTACTTCACATTTTATACTCCACAGCTTCTCATCAACCACTGGTTTCCCTGACATGACTCAGAGATACAAATGCTAATCCCCTTTCTAACTATTTGTGGAAAGATTAAGCTCAAATTCTACTTTCCCAAAGTATTTTTAAGGCCTTCGCCATTCTGATGTTAGGCCACAAGGTTAGTATACTCACTGTGGCTACATTTGTGCATAAGCACTTAGAATTCTTTCCCTTCTACCATGTGTGCATAATATAAATGGTCTTGATTTACTTAAAACTAGTTGCTACAATGATATCAGAAGTCAAGAATTTTATCACTCCCTGAGCAGTTCAAGAAATCTGTTTCAAAGAATACTTTAGGACTTCCCAGCAATATACTGCTTGGATGTGCTACAAAAATCTACTAATCCTATGAGGTCTCCAACCTCAGCTGGAATTTACATCTCCCCTGAGCATTACTCCAAACATACCTTCTTCATGTGATTATGCTTATGGGCATTCATATTATTTTTTCTTTTGCTAAACTTCTTCCAAAGCTTCACCAGGCCCTCTGGAAACCTCATTCCATTGTAATAAATTTTCTTTGATCTAAACATCTTGATCAAATGCTAGCTGCCTTTAAGGTCATGATTTCACTAAACATAGTTATGTCCAAAGGATGTCACTTGGCCAACATCACTGCTTGTCTTATCTGACCTCATAGGAACCTTGAGCAGTGCCATTGGTCTTTTTCAATATTGCCTTCTCTCAATGCTATTTGCAATCCATATTTGACACTACATTCTTACATATTTTAGTATTATATTATTATTATATTTTAGTATTATATGCAGAGTCTTTTTTATTAGTGATTTAGTAATGATTGACAAGATTGTGGGATAAGAGGGGTACAATTCCACACAATTCCCCCCACCAGAGTTCCACATCCCATCCCCTCCACTGGAGCCTTCCTTATTTACCCCTCTGGGAGCATGGACCAAAGATCTTTATGGGGTGAAGAAGGTGGAAGGTCTGACTTCTATAATTGCTTCCCTGGTGGACCTGAGTGTTGACAAGTCAATTTATATTCCCAGCCTGTTTCTATCTTTCCCTAGTAGGGTAAGACTCTGAGGAAGTGGGGCTCCAGGACTCGTTGGTGAGGTCATCTGCTCAGGGAAGTTAGATCGTCATCATGGTAGCATCACATCATATGCAGAGTCTTTTTTTCCCCCAACCAATTAGTATTATACTGTGGATGGCTTCAGCATGAATGAGTTCACCAGCAACCTTGCGTCAAAGTTCTTTGATGATCCTTTCTATTACAAAGACCCTCCACTCCCCAAGAGCTATTTCAGTTAGTCCCTCTTTCACAACATAATCCTGATCCTTTTCACTAAGAATGGCTCTGTCCCTAGAACCTTCAACCTCAGTGTCCTTATTCCTATCCACAAGATGTCTTCCTCAAAGACATGCTCTTAAGCACTCTACCTACAGCTAATCTTTTACTTCAACATGACCCCAGCTCTATTCAGTCTAACTCCTATATTGCAGTGTTTTTCAAAAGAACTCTGCAATGATGGGAATTTACTTATGCTGACCAATATAGTAACCACCAACCACTATGACCAATGAAACTTATATGATAATTAGGGATGGCAAGTAATGGATTGTTAATCTTATTTAGTTTGAACTTAAATATAAATAGTTACACTTGGTTAGTGGCTATCATATTTAATTAGCATGGCACTTGTATATTTTTTTCATTTTCTATTTGTGATTAATAATTGGTTACAAGGTTGTAAGGTTACAGGTTATAGTTCCACGTCACACCCACCACCAAATTTCTCTGTCTCTACCCTCCTATCTCCCAAAGATAACCACCATTGTTCTCACAAAGTATTAGAAACAGCTTGTTTGCTTCTGATTTTTTATATATTTGTTTCTCAGGTTCATGTGTATCAGTTCTCTAGATTCTACATATGAGTGAAATTATCTGGTAGTGGTGTTTCATCTATTATTCTATTAAGCACAATCGCCTCTAATTCTATCCACTTGTCCAAAAGGACAATTTTTTTTTTTCATTGCAGAGTAGTACTTCATGGAATATATATCAAATAACTAATTTAGCCAGTTATCCGTTGATGGATTTTTTAGCTACTTCCACTTGCAAATAAAATTTTCTTCAAAATATTTATATATTAACATCAGAGAAGAAAGAAAACCAGAGCATCACTCTGTGGGATCAAACCTGGGACATCATGCTTTTAAGTCCAATAACTCTAGGCACTGTGCCACTTCCTGGATCTACCTGCCAACACTCCCCCCCAAAACACACTTTTTTTTTGCATGATTACACAGTAGGTGTTGTCCCAAAGATTCTCAAGATTTGAGGCTTGCGCATATACAGCTCAATTACTCATTTAAGTGTTTTTCCCAAGCAGTGACAGTTTTCAGGTCTACCATGCTGTGTTATTATTCTCAAGTTGGATAGTTTCTGGTACCAGTTTAAAAGGAACTTTTGGGCTGGGGGTGGGCGATCACAGTGGTGGTATGCTAAATTTTCATGCCTGAAACTCCAAAACTCCCAGATTTAATCGACAGTACCAGCATATGGCAAAGATGAACAGAGTTCTACTGTCTTTTCTTTCATAAACATAATGAAATCTGGGGCTGTGCACTGGCTCAAGTCCCCAGTCCCCATCGGCAGGGGGTAAGCTTCACAAGTGGGTGATGCAAGTCCTGGTATATCTTTTCAATCATCTGCAAACAACTTCAATAACTTACTCACTCTTTGATGCAAAATCCATCCTAGAAACACACTACATTTGTTCTACGTATCTGTTCTTACAACTGAATGGCACTGTGGGAAGATCTGATGCTGTGATAATTTTCTCTCTCTCTACCTCTATCACTCTCTCTGCCTCTAAGTGAACAACCCTCCCACTGAGAGTAGTAAAATTGCATATGAACATGACTTTAGGTCATTAAAAATAAGTACATAAATAGAAAAAATTAACAAAGATGTTCAGGGAGATAGTACAGAGGTAGCCTACCTATCAGCCTTGCATGTCTGAGGCCCCAGAGGTTCTGGGTCCAATATCGTATCACCATAGTCCAATCTCTGGTATCACCATATGCCAGAGTTGAGCAGTGATTTGCTCTCAGTCTTATGAGATAAAAAAATGTTAAAAAGGGAAAAGAGCATAGAACACCTATAAAACAATGACCATTAAACTAGAAACTCCTTAACTACAATAAAACTAAAGAAAACAGTGGAACAATGACTTCTGTATGAATAAGACACACAAGAGAGAAAAAGGAAAGGTTATTGAAATATTCTGATTCAGTGGAATAATACAGTTTTAAAACTTGTCAAAATAACAAATTAGCTAGAAACTTTAGAAAGCATGTATGCACATAATATTCAATAAAACATGTTCAGAGATTTGCATGTATAATAATATGACTTTTTTACTCTCTTATCTTTTACTTTGTAGTATTAAAGTGATTTTGAATCAGTGTAAAGAATTGAACACTTTTCAATAGAGATATGGAGGTGGGAGGTGGTGCACCTGGCTAAGCACACATATCACCATGGGCAAGGACCTGGTTCAAGTCCCTACTCATGCACATCTGCATGGGAATGCTTCACAAGTGGTGAAGCTGGTCTGTGGATTTCTCTCTCTCTCTCTCTCTCTCTCTCTTTCTCTCTCTCTCTCTTTCTCCCCCTCTTTTTGCCACCAGGGTTATGGCTGGGACTCTGTGCCTGCACTGTGAATCCACCACTCCCAGTGGCCATTTTTTAAATTTTAATTTTGACAAAACAGAGAGAAATTGAGGGGGGGGAGTTAGAGAGGGGTAGAGAGTGAAAATTCTGGAAACAATTCTAAGATCACTTCTCACACACACAAAAAAATAAGTAAACCACAGTCTCTCAAAAACTTACTATTTCCCAGTGGAAATTTCCAGAAGAAATTCTCTCTTTCTTACCAATTTTACTCTTACTTCCAAACAACCCCCCACTTATTCTAGTCAATGACTATATTACATTAAATTAAATTGTCTGATACCCAGTCTATCTGGAAACTATGATATGCTAAAATGATAATTTGGTTTTTTCATATGTGTGTGCATATATGTATATACATGTATGTGTATATGTTTTAAGAACCCTGAATCAATACCTTAATTGAAAGAAGTGATTCCATGGACTTTTGGAGGTGTGGCTATTGACTAGCAGCTGCCTCATTTTTTTCTCTTCCTAAGCAACTAGGAAAAGGAACAAAAATCACTGGAAAACTCAACAAAATACAACCAGGATCTCTTCAAACTCACCAAGCCACAGGTGAGTAGAGACTTGTGTGGCTCAGACAGAAAGGGGTAAGGAAGCGATTCCTGAAACTAAAAGGTCATATTCAGGGTTGGCTGGTGCCAGACTGGTAGCTGAGGCACACACCACTTCTGGGTGTAATTAAAAAAAAAAAGATAATTTAAAAGAAAGAAAGAGAAAAAGAAAATTACCTAAGCCACAGATGAGTGCAGACACATGTGGCTTGAAAACTGAAAGGGGGTGAGTGAAAGATTCCCAGAACTAAAAGTCAGGACCGAGATGGCAGGCACCAAATTATATTGGTGGCTGAGACACACCACTTCTGGGTTTGAGTTTAAGCAACAAAATTACTGTAATAATAATAATAATAATAATAATAATAATAATAATAATACACCCTAAAAACTCAATTTACAACTATGACTTCTCGGCTCTCCATTGCTGTTGTCCCAGAGAGGCTGGAACAGCAGCAGGAGACCCTATATTTACATTAAGGTCACAAAACCAGCCCAGTGACTAAAGATAGAAATATTCCCTCTCCCACCAAGATATATAAACAAGGAATTGAATACCTTAGCCACAGTGCCTCCTGCTGACACAACAATGAAATCCACACTAAATGAAGAAACAGAGAAATACACAGATAGCAATGAGAGAAACCCGAAATGACCAGACAGAAACAGATCTAGAAAAAATGATGGAGATAGAGTTCAGAAAACTCATTATGAAATCAATTCAAGAACTAAGCAATAAATTACAAAGTATAGAAGAAAAAACAGAACAACAGGGCCAAAAGGACTCTGAATGTAGTTGATGTTGAGGTAAGAGGCCTCAGAAGTTGATTTAACCAGGTGGAGGAGAGAACATCAACACCAGAAGACACAACCAACACACTGAATTTAAAACTCCTGGAGAGGAAAGGTTTCAGAAAAATGAAACACTTCTCAATGAAATAGCAGGTTCTATCAGAAAGGTGAACATCAGAGTTATTGGATTCCTGAGGAAGAAGAGAGCAAGGGAAAGAAATAAAGAGAGAGAGAGAAAGCAAAATCAAAGAAATATTAACAGATTATTTTCCAAAACCCAAGCAATGTTCAAAATGTAGAAATCCAATAATATGAACACACACTAAATTTCTGAATCCAAAATGACACACACCAAGACCCATTATTGTAAGATTATCCAAAACCAAGGACAAGGAAAAAAAATATTGCAAGCTTCTAGGGATAGGGAGAAAGTCACATACAAAGGAAGAACCATCAGGCTTTCATTAGATTTCTCATCACAAACCCTAGAGGCAAGGAGGGAGTGGAATGGCATATTCAAAGTATTAAAAGATAAGAATTGCCAGTTACAAATTATGTATCCAGATAAATTATCCTTGAAATGTGAGGGAGAAATAAAGGTATTTTCAAAGATTCAGGAACTGAAGAAATTTGCCACTACCAATGCTGCCTTGCAAAAAATCCTGAGAGGTGTCCAACATGAAAAGGAGAGATATATTTGGAGATTCGACTCCCAGACATGGGAAATGAAAATAAGATTAAATAAATGGGATTATGTGAAACTAAAAATCTCCTACATTAGGATGACCAGGCAGGGAGAAGATATTTACACATCATACATCAGACAAACAATTGATATCAAACATCTAAACAGAAATAGTACAGATCTACAAAAGAAGCAAAAAGAACCCAATAAAAAAAGTGGGCCAAAGAACTAAACAGTTTTCTCCCATCCAAGTACTAACCAGGCCCGACCCTGCTTAGCTTCCGAGATCAGACGAGATCGGGCGTGTTCAGGGTGGTATGGCCGTAGACGAACTAAACAGTTTTCTAAGGAAGAGATACACATGACCCACAGACACATGAGGAAATGCTCCACTTCATTAAAATTATGAGATCTCACACCTGAGAGAATGGGTTACATCAACAAACCAGGAAATGAGGAGAGTTGGAGAGGTTGTGAAGAAAAGGGAACCTTGCTTCACTGCTAGTGAGAATGCAAACTTGTACAGCCCCTTTAGAAGACTGCATGGAGAGTGCTTAAACAGATAAAAATGGAAGTACCTTGTGATCCAGCAATACCACTTGAGCATTTATCTAGTGGACACTCAAGCACTAATTAAAGGGACTTATGCACCCCTGTGTTCATAGCTGCATTATCCACAATAGCCAGAGAGTTGAAGCGGCCTAGATGCCTATCATCAGATGACTGACTGAAGAAGTTATGAGATATATATTCCATGGAATATTATTCTGCAGTCAAAAAATATGATGTGTCTTTTGGGACAAAATGGATAGAACTGAAGGTGATTTTGCTTAGTGAAAAAGTAAAGAGAAGAAAGACAACTACCAGATGATTTCATTCATATGTAGAATCTAGAGATCTGATTTACGTAAACTTGCCAAAAACAAAAACAAAACATCCAAAGAAAACAGACACAAGCAAACTGTTTGTAAGATTCATAAGAACTTGAGGAGGTGGGAGGGTAGGGATACAGAACTTTGATGGTGGCTGTGGTGTGGAACTGTACATTGTAATCTTACAATCTGGTAACAAACTATTAATAACAAGTAAAAAAAAATTAAAAAGAGAAGTGTTTCCAACAGAACAATTAACCCCCATGATCTGATCTTTTTATTTGTTTTGGAAATTAAAAATGGGTCTTGACTACTCACCTCTAGGTGATAGTTTTAGTGACCATTATCAACAGTAGCGGAAAACAGTAGTTAAAGTAACCACATAAGCAAGGTTCATACAATCATCCATGTAGGGGAGGGAAGGGCAACTACAGTGTCAAATTTCCAAGACTAGGGAAGGGCACAAAAGGTATGAAAGAGAAGAATAAGGAGAAAGAGAGTCATTTCACTGTACTCCTTAATATCTGCCATCTAATGAATTATTCAATCCTGCGTTTTTGTTGTGGATTATCTGGGCCAATTACATCTCCTTTCTCCCTTTGAGTACCTGCCTTTATTTGGCCAGGTCCCTGATCACCTGTCCAGTAAACTGAGGTGTGCCCTGAGAAGAAAATCAGATGAAATTCAAATAGATTATTTGTATTAATTTAAAAAATAAGAATGTAATTTTTTTTAATAGTTGTATTTAATGCTTTGTGAAATAAAGGCAATTCTCTTTTAACTTATGCCACCACTTTCCTATCCCATTTTAAATATGTACTGCCAAAAATAGAATCACTGTACGTGTGGGGCCTCATTTCTGGGCTCTCAATTCTATTCCACTGGTCAGTGTGTCTGTTCATGTTCCAGTACCAAGCAGTTTTGATGACAATGGCCGTATAATACAGTTTGAGATCTGGGAGTGTGATGCCTCCTGTTCTGTTCTTTTTTCTCAAGATTGTTTTGGCAATTCTAGGTCTTTTCTGGTTCCAGATAAACATTTGTAGCATTTTTTCTATTCTCCTAAAAAATGTGCTTGGGATCTTGATGGGGATAGCATTAAATTTGTAGATGGCTCTGGGTAGTATATTCATTTTGATGATGTTAATTCTTCCAACCCATGAACATGGAATATCTTTCCACTTCTTTGTGTCTTTTTCAATTTCTTTGAGTAGTGACTCATAATTTTCAGTATACAAGTCTTTCACTTCTTTGGTTAGGTTTATTCCTAGATATTTTATTGTTTTTGTTGCTATAGAAAAAGGAACTGATTTCTGGATTTCAATTTCTTCTAACTTAGTGTTTGCATAGAGGAATGCCACTGACTTTTGAATGTTAATTTTATAGCCTGACACCTTACTGTATTGCCTGATGATTTCCAAAAGCTTCTTGCTGGATTCCTTAGGTTTTTCCATGTATACTATCATGTCATCTGCAAATAAGGAGAGTTTGACTTCTTCTCTTCCAATCTGTATGCCTTTAATTCCTTGCTCCTGCCTGATTGCTATGGCAAGAACTTCCAACACTATGTTGAATAGTAATGGTGATAGTGGGCAGCCCTGTCTAGTACCTGATCTGAGGGGAAATGCTTCCAGTTTTTCACCATTGAGTATGATGTTGGCTGTAGGTTTGCTATATATAGACTCCACTATCTTCAGGAATTTTCCATCTATTCCTAATCTTTGACAAAGGGGCCCAGACTATTACATGGGGGAAGCAGAGTCTCTTCAACAAATGGTGTTGGAAATAATGGGTTGAAACATGCAGAAGAATGAAACTGAATCACTGTATTTCACCAAATACAAAAGTAAATTCCAAGTGGATCAAGGACTTGGATGTTAGACCACAAACTATCAGATACTTAGAGGAAAATATTGGAAGAACTTTTTTCCGCATAAATTTTAAAGACATTTTCAATGAAACGAATCCAATTACAAAGAAGACTAAGGCAAGTATAAACCTATGGGACTACATCAAATTAAAAAGCTTCTTCACAGCAAAAGAAACCACTACCCAACTCAAGAGACCCCTCACAGAATGGGAGAAGATCTTTACATGCCATACATCAGATAAGAGTTTAATAACCAACATATATAAAGAGCTTGCCAGACTCAACAACAAGACAACAAATAACCCCATCCAAAAATGGGGGGAGGACTTGCACAGAATATTCACCACAGAAGAGATCCTAAAGGCCGAGAAACACATGAAAAAATGCTCCAAGTCTCTGATTGTCAGAGAAATGCAAATCAAGACAACAATGAGATATCACTTCACTCCTGTGAGAATGTCACACATCAGAAAAGGTAACAGCAGCAAATGCTGGAGAGGGTGTGGGGTCAAAGGAACCCTCCTGCACTGCTGGTGGGAATGTCAATTGGTCCAACCTCTGTGGAGAACAGTCTGGAGAACTCTCAGAAGGCTAGAAATGGACCTACCCTATGACCCTGCAATTCCCCTCCTGGGGATATATCCTAAGGAACCCAACACACCCATCCAAAAAGATCTGTGTACACATATGTTCTTGGCAGCACAATTTGTAATAGCCAAAACCTGGAAGCAACCCAGGTGTCCAACAACAGATGAGTGGCTGAGCAAGTTGTGGTATATATACACAATGGAATACTACTCAGCTGTAAAAAATGGTGACTTCACCGTTTTCAGCCGGTCTTGGATGGACCTTGAAAAAATCATGTTGAGTGAAATAAGTCAGAAACAGAAGGATGAATACGGGATGATCTCACTCTCAGGCCGAAGTTGAAAAACAAGATTAGAAAAGAAAACACAAGTCGAACCTGAAATGGAATTGGAGTATTACACCAAAGTAAAAGACTCTGGGGTGGGTGGGTGTGTGGGGAGAATACAGGTCCATGAAAAATGATGAATGAAATAGTGGGGGTTGTATTGTTAAATGGGAATCTGGGGAATGTTATGCATGTAAAAAAAAAAAAAAAAAGAAGTAGAAACGCAAAGCAGAAATTGACTGAGTTTGGAGTATGGCACCAAAGTAAGAAAGCAGTACACTAGAGTTTGCAGTGAGTACCTCCCTAATACTTCCTCTCCACTTTTCCAAGCTTTGGGTCCATGATTGCTCAACAATTTGTTTGGCTTTGTATGTTAACTCTCTTTTCAGTCACCAGGTTCCAGGTGTCTTCAGGATGCCGGCCAGATTTCCCTGGATTGAAGACCCCACCAATATGTCCTGGAGCTCAGCTTCCCCAGAGACCCACCCTACTAGGGAAAGAGAGGGGCAGACTGGGAGTATGGACCGACCAGTCAACGCCCATGTTCAGCGGGGAAGCAATTACAGAAGCCAGACCTTCTACCTTCTGCAACCCACAATGACCCTGGGTCCATGCTCCCAGAGGGATAGAGAATGGGAAAGCTATCGGGGGAGGGGTGGGATATGGAGATTGGGCGGTGGGAATTGTGTGGAGTTGTACCCCTCCTACCCTATGGTTTTGTTAATTAATCCTTTCTTAAATAAATATAAAAAAGAGAAAAAAAAATAGAATCACTGGTTTTTCTCACCAATACAAAACTCAAACAGCTACTACTTAGGGGAATAATTTTTAAAATTTCAATAGCAATAACTTTCTTTTTAATTTTTTTATTATCTCTATTCATTTATTGGATAAAGACAGACAGAAATCAAGAAGAAGAGGGATAATAGGGAAAGAGACACTTGAAGCATTGCTTCACCACTCAAAAACTTTCCCCCTGCAGGTGGGGACCAGGGGCTCAAACCCAGGTCCTTGCACATTATAGCATGTGCATTCAACCAGGTGTGTCATCACCTGGCCCCGTGGTAACTTTCTTTTCAAGTGCTGATCACTGTTCAAACCATTTCAAAGACAAGGTAAAGGCAAAAGAGACTTGATAGGGCTCCTCAACTTTGTTTACTTTCATTACTCAAAGTTAAAAACCTTTGGGAGGAAATGGTATCTCAGTTTATGTTTTCTTTTTGTTCTCACCAGAGTTTCACTGATATGGTAATATTTTTTGAGAAAAAGGGAGAGAGGGAGAGAGAGATTGAAAGAGAAAGAAAAAAGAGACAAAGAGAGGAATCGACTACAGCATAGAATTTCCTAATTATTAAACAAAATTTTCTGCTTTATATCTTAATGCTTTTCAACCACCAAGTTGCAGATTCTACCATGACACCAACTTGACTTCCCTGGATAGACAACCTTACCAGTGTGTCTTGAAACCCCACGTCCCCAGAGCCCTACTCCACTAGGGAAAGGTAGAGACAGGCTCAGGGTATGAATATACCTGTCAGTGTCCATGTCCTGTGGAGAAGCAATTATGGAAGCTAGACTTCTGCACTCCATAAAGATCTTTGGTCCATACTCTCAAATGAATAAGTAATAGGGAAGGTTTCAATGGAGGAGATGGGGTATAGAACTCTGGTGGTGGGAATTGTATGGTATTTGTACCCCTCTTAGCCCACAATCTTGTCGATTATTATTAAATCACTAATAAAGAAATAATAAAAAAAAAGAAAAGAAGAGAAGGCAGGACCTTAGAGAAAAATGGGCAAATACATCCAAATATAGGCAGATGGTTATTGAGGTAATAGTCATCCTATTTCTGTAACCTTGGGAGAACTACTGCAGTTCCTAATGGACGGAATGGGAATACAGAATTCTGATGGTGGGAGCAATGTGGAATTATGCCCCTGTTGTCTTAGAATTTTGTAAATCAAAATTAATTCACTAATAAAAATTTTTTTTAAAGAATTGTCCCCCAGGGCCATAGCCATATGGTTCTGAGGGCTTAAATCAGGGTTGTGCACATGACAAATCCAGCACCTTCCCAGGTGAACTGTTATGCTGGGTTATATATATACATATTTTTTTTTTCCAGGGCTTGGTGCCTGCACTACAAATTCACTGCTTCTGGCGGCCATTTTTCCTTTTTTTTTTTAATTGGATAGGACCGAGAAATTGAGAGAAGAGGGGGAGATAGAGTGGGAGAGAGAAAAATAGGCACCTGCAGACTTTTTTTGAAGTGACTCCTGTGCAGGTGGGGAGTTGGGAACCTGAACTGGGATCCTTGCATGGGGCCTTATGCTTCATAAGTGTGCTTTACCCAGTGTACCACCACCCAACCCCCTTAGTATATATTTTCTAAAAGTTTGTTTCTATGTCATTTTCACTTCTTCTCTCTCAAGTCATAAGAGATGGTTTGTTTACTGAGAGGAGGACTGTGACCCAAGTTTTAAGAACCAGTAAAGTGCAGCTTACTTAGTGTAAAAATGATGAAGTTATTTCCTTTGCAATATTTTTTCTGTTTTTATTATTATTATTTTATTTATAAAATAGAAAATATTGATGACCATAGGATAAGAGGGGTACAATTCCACCCAATTTCCACCACTAGAGTTCCATATCCCATCCCTTCCCTTGTAAGTTTTCCCATTCTTTATCCCTCTGGGAGTATGGACCCAGGGTCATTATGGGGTGCAGAAGGTGGAAGATATGGCTTCTGTAATTGCTTCTCTGCTGGACATGGGCATTAGCAGGTTGATCCATTCCTAAAACTCATCTGCTATATTCTTTCATTTAAGTTCCTGACTATGAAACAATTTGTTCTGTTTATATCTTAATGCTTTTTCAGCCACCAAGTTGCAAATGCTACCATGATGCCAACCTGACTTCACCAGACAGAAGACTTCACCTATGTACCCTGGACCCTCCCACCAGAGCCCTGCCCCACTAGTGAAAGATAGGAATGGGCTGGAAGTATGGATCAACCTTTGCAATGTCTTGGACAGAACTTGAAAGTGTTATGTTGAGGGAGATAACCCAGAAAGAGAAGGACAAATACCAAGTGGTCTCACTAATAGGCAGAACTTAAGAAACAAGGACGGTAAGGGAAAACATAAGGTGAAACTTGGACTGGTTGTGGTATATTGCACTAAAGCAAAGGATTCTAAGCAAGGAGTGAAAAGGATATGAAGAAGGGGCATAGGGTCCTGGTGTGTGATGGGGTAGGGAGCCTACGTTTGAAGAGCAAGTATCTTCCAGACATGTAGATACCTAGATACCTATCATGGGCAGATGATGGATTATACCTATGTGTCAATAACTGTACTATAAACCATTAATCACCCCCCAATAAAGTATTTAAAAAAAAGAAAAGGAAAAGAATGTGGTGGTGTCAATGTGGGCTTGGTTTGGGCACAAATGTTATTCATCAAAATTGTTTGGGTTTCCAAGGAATAAACCCCATCAGTTACAGATAGCTTCTAGCAAAACTTATAAGAAATAGTAGAGATGAATAGATGGTGAACCTATGCTGCTTGTTGTGAATCCAACAACAAAGTAGTTTTGCTACTCCTGGACACATTAGCTAACATCTTTGAGCTTTACTTTCCACATTTGTAAAAGAGAGGGGCCATAACAATACCTAAAGCAGAGTTATGCTGGCATTTAAATGAGCCAGTACTCAAAAAGTACTTAGAGCAGCACCTGACGCAATGTAAGTGCTACCAATTTAAGTGTCAAATAATTAACTCTTATTTAATTAAACTTATTAAAAGAAAGGTAAGAGAGTTCTTATTGGATAGTGTTTTCCAGAGCCTTACCAATGTTTACCCTTTTTTGCTTGCCCTCACATATCTTCTACCTCCCTGAAAGCCAAGGCAGCAGGTCCTTGGTCCTGAGAGGTGAACACTGCTGTAATAGTCTAAGTCAGAAAAGTTATCAGTTGTTATATTTGTAGACTTCACACACAGAGACTCCACAAGCTTGAAGATGCCAAGCAGAAAAGAAAAAAAAAAAAAACACGAAAGGCCTGTCCTAGCCAGCTTGGGTCTGAGAGCACATCTCCCCCTTGGCCTCTGACTCCTTATTATCCATAGTAGGCCAAAGACCTGGTGTGTGACCATCTAGAGGAGGGGACTCTGGCCACTTCTGTAAATTCCTTGTAACCAAATTGCAGACTTAGTTTATTTCCTTCCCTGTTGTTTTCACACCAGCTCAAAGGGTGGGAAAATAAACAACAGGTAGGAGCTGGCCAGGAGAAATTTAAGGCACTTAGTCACAGGATGTGTGGCAGGAATCTTGGTCAACTCCAGTTTTCTGATGAAGAAACTCAAAGAAGAGATGTGCCTGATGATTCTCAAGTGGGGTGGGAAGGGGAGGCTTTGTGAATAAAGACAGAATTCAATATAAAATACCAGTGATCATTATAACGTCACCCATTCCAAGGAGAGAATGTAAAGGAGAGAAAAGTCACAGTGGAAAGAGAGTTTCTAATTTGGTGTGGTTAAAATGTCTTACTTGGGAACATTTTGCCAAAGCATGAGACATGCCCTGGAGGAAGAATCAGAAAGGACTGGTGCAAGTGAGACACCCTGAAGCTCAAGGTCCTAAATTTCATTGTAAATTGGCTGAAGCAACTAGCAGAAGATTAATGGAAGAGGGCACATTTCTTGGTCCTACCAGTAAGCAGTGGTAACTATGACCTATGACTCTGGGCTGGTAGAAAAGGTAGTGGAAGGGAAGAGGGAAGGTAAAGAATGTGGCAGCCAAGGCTTCCTATAGGAAGGAGACTTTTGGAAGCTAGTCAGTTGTTTTCTGAAAGACTGGCAATGCCAGAAATGAAAACAGAGATCAGAAGGAAATATTTGTAGAGCAAACAGGTGGAACTTTCTCCTGGTTACAGCACCACTGGACAGGTCAGTCTACCCTACTCTGTGGCATGCAAGTTCATGTTTATGAGATGGTAAAAGCACAGCAAGCAGGGGCCTCATTCTCTCTCCCAGGCCAGACTTGACCTGTTTTAATTATGATGCTACCTTCTTCTCCAATGAAGTCTATTTTTCCCCTTTACATCCATGCTGTGCAAAACTGGATAGAAAGTGAGTACAACACAAGTCTTAATCCCAGGTTTGCAATGGTCAAGTTCATCCGAAAACAGTAGGAGCATTCTAAGATTTTATAAAGCAAAACAGTGTCTTACCATAGAGCAGGATGACCATCACAATGAGTTTCATAATGCTAGAGTTAAAACAGAAAAGATAAAACTTGATTAGAAAATGAAACTGAAAAATAAAAATAAAATGATAGTTGGAGTTTGAGAATCACTTAGGGCTCATATGGGTGATGGAGACCATGCTACGTATTTCCCAAGTCATTTCCTTTTACTATTGACATCACAGTTATACCCTATTTCCTGGCCTCCTTTGCAGTTAGATGAGCCATGTGATAGGGCTGCTGCCTGTGGAGTTGCAGGTAGAAAATATGGTGTCCCTTTCAGCACCAGCTGCTAATGCTTCCTTTCCTTCTCTTCCTTCTCCTACTTTCTTGAATGAAGATAATGCATTTGCTTTCTTGAATAAAGAGGAATTTCCCATTTATTCTAATCTCAACCAAAAAAGTCTAATAGGGAAGCATAAAATAAGGAATGAGGGATAATGTTAAAAATAGATAAAGCAAATCAAATACAGAAATATGACATGGAGTCAAGTATAAAATCAATGCTAAGTGATTACCATAGAAATCTACCCACCTTGCATGGTGTGGGACTCAAGTTTGGCTTGTAATGTTTGAGCAGCTACAGTGAAAAGAAAACCTTTATTGGTAAATTGATTTACAGAGCTTTCCAAAAGAGAAAAATAAACTAGTGCTCAGGAGAAGATGCACAGCTATATCTAATCTGGTAGAAATGTTTTTCTTGGCAATGGTTTGTTTAGAAGTTAGACCTTTTTGGATTTTGTCAGGCATCCACCCTCTATATACATTCACAGTACCCAGCAAAAAGCTATTTTTAAAATTTTGTATTAATGATTTAATAGTTATTTACAAAATTATAAGATAATAGGGATATAACTCCACACTGTTCTTACCACCAGAGCTCTGTGTCCCCACCCCCTCAAATGGAAATTGCCATAGTGATACCCAGGTCACAGATATGTAGCATAGAATTTTAAGCTAAAAAAGTTTATTTTATTTTTTCCTTCTAGTATCTTTTTTAAAATTAATTTTTAATGGAATATAGCTGTGCACAGTACCAAATTTAAAAAGTAAAAGTAATGAACATTGGAAATAGTGGTAATCTTTTGCCCAACTCTTTTTTAAGGTAGACTAATAGAGCATTGTATGCGTATTTCACACTTTTATCTATTTTATATTTAAAATTTTAAATAGGTGTGCATATTTCACATTTTATATATCTATAAAACATATTTATTTTTCTGTTGATGTAAATTTGAGTGGTTTCTACCTTTTGGCTTTTGTAAATAATCCTATAAACATGGTATATAAATATCTCTGAAAATCTGAAATAAATACCTCTTTGAAACTCTGCTTACATGAGCTGCTGATGGTGCACTTGGCTGAGTGCACATGTTGCAATATGCAAGGACATAGATTCAATCCTCCAGCTCCTCCCAGCAGGGGGAAAGTGTCTACAGCAGTGAAGTAGTGCTGCAGGTATCTCTCTGTCTCTCTCTACTTCTATCTCTATTTCCTTCCCTCTGTATTTCTAGCTGTTTCTGTCTAATAAATAAATAAAGATAATATTTTTCAGATTTATTTATTTAAAAAACTGCTTTTACTTCTTTTGGGTATATTATCAGAAGTGGAATTATTGGATCATACTTTGTAATTCTGTTTTTTTTTTTTTTAAGTGACTACCATATTATTTTCTTTAACAGCAGCACTGTTTTCTGTTACCACATAGTATAGACTTTCAACTTCTTCATAGTATTGTCAAAACTTTTCTTCTGTTTTTATATAGTGTTTGTCCTAGTGGGTAGGAAGTTCTTATAACTTTTAAATGAATACTTTCATTATAGCATCTTTTCATTTCCTTTTCTCATACTGTCTATACATTTCTTTGTCTATTTTTAATTTGGTTCTTTAGCCTTTTTATTTTTCTTGTTGACTTGTAGGAGCTGTTTTATACTAAAATTAATACTAATGACAGTGAGTTGTATACTTCAGTTATTGAAGTATATAAATATATATACTAAACAGATGTTCAGTATATATATCTATATACTGAACATCTGTTCAATATATAAATTTCACACTGGCTCCTGATTGCTCTCTCCCTTCCTTCCAGCAATTTCAATAGGTTTCAAAACTTGGGAATTGTCTCTTGGACCAAAGTTGGCATCATTCAGTGGTAGAGTTTGGAAATCTTACCATATTATTCCCTTACACTATCTTGTACCACATCACTATCACCATTCTACTTACCATGGAATCTAAGAGCTAGAAACTGCCATCTAATGTAGGAATCTCACATTTTTTAAAACCAAAAACCATTATCTTAACTGTATGTTTTTCCTTGGGATAATGTATCAAACAGGGACACATAGTCAAACTGTATTTTACTACAAACTTAGGGCATCACCTTTATTCAAATAATCACATGAAATTGTTATGTCCTTGGGAAACATGGACAAAAAGTCTCTGTAATTCACATAGCAGGCAGGAGCACTGGGTTTGACAAGGAAGTCAAAACCGTTTTTTAATTCTCTAATTCAAAATTCTCTCTTCCCTAGTGAAAAGCTACTTTTTAAAAAATTTCTTTATTGGGGGATTAATGTTTTATAGTCGATAGTAAATAAATACAATAGTTTGTACATGCATAACATGTCTTAGTTTTCCACATAACAATACAAGCCCCACTAGATCACCCTTTTCCAGGACCTGTACTTTCCCTTCCACCCACCGCAGAGTCTTTTACTTTGGTGCAACACATCAATTCCAGTTCAGGTTTAACTTGTGTTTTCTCTTCTTATCTTGTTTTTCAAGTTCTGCCTGAGAGTGACATCATCCCATATTCATCCTTCTGTTTCTGACTTACTTCACTTTAACATGATTTTTTCAAGCTCCATCCAAGATCGGCTGAAAACGGTGAAATCACTATTTTTAATAGCTGAGCAGTATTCCATTGTGTATATATACCACAACTTACTCAGCCACTCATCTGTTGTTGGATACCTGGGTTGCTTCCAGGTTTTGATTACTGAAAATTATGCTGCTATGAACATAGGTATACACAGATCTTTTTTGGATGGGTGTATTGGGTTCCTTAGGACATATCCCCAGGAGAGGAATTGCAGGGTCATAGGGTAAGTCCATTTCTATCCTTCTGAGAGTTCTCCAGACTGCTCTCCACAGAGGTTGGATCAATTTACATTCTCACCAGCAGTGCAGAAGGTTCCTTTGACCCCACAACCTCTACAGCATTTGTTGCTGTTACCTTTTCTGATGTATGACATTTTCACAGGAGTGAAGTGGTATCTCATGATTGTCTTTATTTGAATTTTCTGACAATCAAAGACTTGGAGCATTTTTCATGTGTTTCATAAGCCTGACCTGTGGTAAAAAAAATACTATATCTATTATTATATATATATAGTATTTTACATTATATCTTTATATTATTTATATATAGTAATAACATATATTATGCTTGCCTCCTGCCCCTGTAGGTGAGGTCATTGTACATTTTCACTTTGTGTGATTTCCTTTGCTATCTCTTGTAGGTTTGGTTTAGTGGTGATGAGTTCTTTCAGCTGCTGATCTTCTGAAAAGCCAATTTTTCCTCCTTGAAACCTGATTGATAATGTAGCAGGATAAAGTATTCTTGGGTGGGGTCCTTTTGAAGTAGAAACTCTTGTTTTTGAAGGAGAGAACAAAAGAAAAATTACAGAACAGAGTTGAGATTTAACCCCATGCAGCTTCACGGCATTCTTTTAATACGGTTGAGATCCTTTTTAAAATGTTCCAGCCTGTTTCAGCTATGGTGTGGAAAGAGATGGACAGGATTCAGAATCTAATGCATCCCCAAGGCCAGGTGTGAGGATTGTTCCTAAGATCCAGGTGAGATATTGAGGGACAGTGGCTGAGAAGATAGATGCCATTTACATCAGGGGAGTTTCTATCCTGAGCTCCCATTCATCCCACAAATACTGCCCACACCCTTCATTATGTACAAGGCAGAGAGTTCTCTTCTCTACTCCAGTCCTAAACAGGTGCACAATTTCTGGCATAGATATAGCTCCCAGGTCACATACAAAGCCCACCTAGATGAGTTCTGGGAAAATCTGAGCATGCGAATAGGAAAAAGAGGCAATAGAGTAGGGATGTTTTGCATCTGAAGTCTGAAGGAGTTTATGTGATTCAGCTTAAGCATAAGACAGTAAGTAGAAATGGGGTGGTGGCTGGGGGGCAGCATACCTGGCAGAGTGCAAATGAAACAATCCACAAGGATCTCAGTTCAAATTCCCTAGTTCTCGTCTGTGTGTGTTGGGGTTGAACAGTGAAGCAGTGCCTCAGGTGTCTCTATCTCCCTCAATCCATCTCTCTCTCCTCTCAATTTCTCTCTGACTTTGTCCAAAATAAATACAATAGATAAATAAATAAGGGATGGAATGGTGGTAACCAGAAATAGAGTGAGTCAGGCAAGTGTAGATACGATACGGAAAGTGAGAGGAGGCTTCCAAAGCAGAAGCTGGGGGAGTAACAAAGTTCCCTATTTTACTGCTTTGTTTAGATTATTTTTAGTAATCTGAGTTCCCAAGGAAATGCTAAATTTAAATTTAAATGATAAATTTGTGTCTAAGGAAGGTTGTTTACTGAGACTTTCTGACCAATATTTGCTAAATATACTCAGGCTTTCTCTAGAGGTTATGGGAGAATGTAAAGATGTGTGGGGCTTGATCCCTCAATAATTTATTTTTATGTTTTTATCTATTTGTTTATTTGACTATGATATTTATTATTTCTTATCAGAGAATAGCTAATTTCAGTCTTCCAGGAAATGAACCTGAGACATAGTATAGTCAGACATCAGAAGCTTTTGCATGAGCATTATATTAACTCCCCATATCCCTTATTACTTTCTGAAAAGAAAGGTATAATGTCCACAGAAAACTGAAATTTCAGCTTAGGACCAGTGAGGAAGGCAGTAGGCACATGACACATACAAAAGTCCTTGCTCTGAGCAAAGGACACATTGACATTGTAACTTCTGTGGAAGGAGGACTCAATTAGCCTCAGTCCAATAGCTCCAGGAAGCCCTTTGCTTTGGCCAGATTTACTTGTTGACTGGACTAGTTGGGCTTGCTGGACTGGCACTGTCAATTCAGTGAGTAGAGCATGAAGTCCAAAAGTACAGGCTTCCCTGATCCTCAGCTTGCCTCCAAGAATGACAGCTGACATAGATTATTTCTCAGAGCACCAGAAACTGAAGCAAAACATTTAGAGTGGATATCACTACTTTTGATCTGCTGAAATGGGTAGGTTTATTTCCTTTTTAACAAAGTTTCTAAACCTCAAAATAAAAAGGCTGCTGGGAAGTGACCGCATCTGTTTTTTAACAAGGCTTGTGACAGAGTGTCGCATGATTTTTTCAGAGCAGTATGGAGAAATGTAGAGTCAATAGTGATACAGTTCCTTGTGTTACTTTTGATTCATTCATTCCACAAATATTTATGGAGTCAGAAACTGTGCTAGGGGGCTCACTATAATGATGTGGTAGATTGAAGATGGACTTAAAATCTTTTCTACTCTCCTGTAAGGAGATGATCTTCTCTCTACTCCTGAAATATAGGCTGACCTCAGAGACATAGAAGAGATATTTTTTATCATCACCAGGGGATTCACTGGTCCAAGTCAATTTTTGTCAGATAGAAATAGAGAAAGAGAAAAATAAAGGAAAAGAAGCCATAGCATCAAATCTTCTTCCAGTGTGATGGGTACCTGGGTCAAACACAAGGGAAAGTAGGAACACTATCCAGGTGAGCTATCTTGCTGATCCTAGAAGAGATATCCGAGCCTTCTGAAACTATCACTAAGTCATAAAAGGCCTTGAAGCTTCTTTTTCTCATGAAATACTTTTTCATTTTTCTAGGGCTCTGAGCCACCACTTATGATAACCTACTACCCTGAGAGCAACATGGTGAAGAGGTTACCAGTCCCAGCTTAGCCTCGTCTCTTCTAGTCATCTCTGCCACATCATGTAAAAAAAAAAAAATCTCAGATCCTCTAGACTGGTACGTCAGCAAAAGACTAATCTGCCCACCACCTTTTATTACAATAAAGTTTTGTCACAATGTCATCTTATTTATATAATTGATGTCTAAGGCTAATCTTGTGCAACAAAAGTAGAATTGAGTAGTTGTGACAGAGACTACATAACCTACAAAGCTGAAAATATTTTATCAATTTAATTTTTTTTAATTTATTGCCACCAGGGTTATAGATGGCACTTAGTACCTACATAACTCCATCATTCCCAGAGGCCATATTTTGTACAGAGGATAAGAAACAGAGAGAACTAGAGAAGATGAGAGAGAGGGAGGGAGAAAGAGAACTAGAGAAGGTGAGAGGGGGAGAAAGAGAGAGAGAGAGAGAAGAGATCCCTGCAGCATTGGTCAAATACATGTGAAGCTTCCCTCTTTTGCAGGTAGGGATTGGGAGCTTAAACTCAGGTTCTTGCGCATAGTAACATGTGTACTTTGTTGGTTGAATACCACCTGGGCTCACTGTTTTCTTAAAGTATTTATTTATTTATTTTAAGAGAGATCATGAAAAAGGAGGGACAGAAAAAGAGGACCAGACCACTACCCAGGTCTGGTGTAAGCTTGTCCTACAGTCTTTGTGCCCTCAAACATGAAAGTTAGTATTCTAGAAAGCTAAGCTACCTCCTAAACCTTCTATTAAAAAAATTACTGGAGGCCTGGAGGTGGCACAACTAGTAGAGTGTGCATGTTAAAGGACACAAGACCCTGACCCCCACCTGCAGTGGGGAAGCTTCAGAATCACTGAAGCAGTGATTCCCTCCTTTTCTCTCCAGTCCCCTTTCAATTTCTCTTTGTGTATGTCCAAAGTAAATAAATAAATATATGTATCAAAAGAAAAAAATTTCTGACCCCTACTCTTGTGCAGGTCATATGTGTAATTAAAAAACAGGGACCGGCGTAAGGATCCCGGTTCAAGCCCCCGGCTCCCCACCTGCAGGGGAGTCGCTTCACAGGCGGTGAAGCAGGTCTGCAGGTGTCTGTCTTTCTCTCCCCTTCTCTGTCTTCCCCTCCTCTCTCCATTTCTCTCTGTCCTATCCAACAACTAATTGCGTCAACAAGGGCAATAATAATAACCACAACGAAGCTACAACAAGGGCAACAAAAGGGGGAAAAATAAATAAAATAAATAGTTAAAACTAATTTAAATAGCATATTTTATTTAATCAAATATATCTAAAATATTATTCTTAATGTAATAAATATATAACATCAATTGATATTTTACCTTTTTCTGTACAAAAAAACCTGTATTTTATATGTACAGCACAGCTCGATTAGTAGTAGTTGCATCTGAAGTAATCAGTAGTTACAAGTAATTGGTGGCTACTAAATTGGACCATGCAACTTTAGACAAGTTCATTTAATAGCTTATTACCAAGTAACCACAACTAGTACCACCAAAAACAACAGAATAATCTAGAACCTTATCTAAATTTCTAGCCTGCAATACTGTGAGAGATGATAAAATATCCATTGTTTTAAGTTGCTAAGCTTGAACATACTCAATAGGTGCTAAGAAGGTGAAGAGTTGTGGGGGTAACATGGAAAGGTTCTAAGCAAAAAGAATAGCATGTACAAGGTCCCCAAAGAAGAATGGCACATAAGAGAAAGTCACTGTGGCTAAAATGGATAGAGACAAGAATGGGGAGGTCAGCAGCAGCTAGGTCATGCCTGTTTTGTGAGTCAGAGAAGGATTTGGGTCTTTATTCTGAAAACAATGTGAACCATTAGACAAGTAAGAGGAGTGGCATAACTAAGTGTACACTTTGTAAATATGACCCTGGCTACTGTTTAGCAAATGGATTTTAGAGAAGGCAGAATATAGTTTTGAAAACCATTAATTGTATTCTGTAGTGGTTTAAGTGAAAGTAGATGGCCACGTGGGTTAGGGTGCTAGCAACAAAAATAGAAAAAAATAGGTAAGGGGGAGATAGATTCAAGTACTATTTAAGAGTAGAATGAACAGTATATAATCATGGATTAAATATGGGAGAATGAGGACTTCCGGAGGCAAGGCTATGGAGTAGGGGCCATTTCACTTTGTGTTCCTGATTAACTAGAAGAAAAAAGAAAGACAACAACAACAAAAAAATACCTGAAAATGCAACAAAATACAATGAGGATTTCTTCAGAAACTCACTAAGCTAATACACCAAAGCCTCCAAGTTGTGGATGCTACTACAATTTCATTCTGAACTTCCTGGCCAGATGACCTCACCAATGTGTCTCAGAACCTCTCCAGAGCCCTACCTGACTAGGGAAAATTAGAAACAGGCTGGGGGCAAGGATCAACCCGCCAAGGTCCATGTCTGGTAGAGAAACAATTACAGAAGCCAGGCCTTCCACCTTCTGCACCCCATAAAGAATGTTGGTCCATACTCCCAGAGAGGTAAATGTTAGAGAAAGATGACTAGAGGGCTCTGAACTCTAATTCTATCAGTACCCAGAGAGAGAAGGGGTGGGGGGAAAGGAGAGGAAGGATTCTCAGAAGTAGTAGGTGTGATTTAAAGAGGAAGAGAAGGCAGGATCACAGAAAAAATGGATATATATGTATATAAATAAATAATAGTCAACTCAACTCATATCTTTGATCTTGGGAGAACTAATGCAGTTACCAATGGAGAGAATGGGGACATAAAACTCTGGTGTTAAAACAAAAACAAAAAACGTCTGGTAGTGAGAAAGGAACTATACTCCTGTTACCTTATAAAATTTAAATCACTAATAAAAAATTAAAATAAATAAATATAGGGTAATGATTAAAAAATACTGACTGATTCACTTATTCAGCGCTTTTTTTTTTTTTGCCTCAGGGTTATTGCTGGGGCTCGGTGCCTACACTATGAATCCACTGCTCCTAGAGGCCATTTTTCCCATTTTGTTGCCCTTGTTGTTGTCATTATTATTGTTGTCATTGCTTTTGTTGTTGTTAAATAGAACAGAGAGAAATTGAGAGAGAAGGAGAGACAGAGAGGGGTAGAGAAAGAGAGACACCTGCAGACCTGCTTCACCACCTGTGAAGTGACCCCCCTGCAAGCGAGGAGCTGGAGCTTAAACTGGGATCCTTTTGATGGTCCTTGTGCTTCGAATCATGTGTGCCTAATCTGTTGAACTACTGCCCAGCCCCCCATTCAGATTTTTAGTGGCAGAAATTATTATTTTTTAAGATACTGTAGATGTTATAGGACTTTTTTTTTTACTTTCACACATATAGTAAAATTATGAATGAATTCACAGAGATCATATTTCTGCTTTCAAATGTGCAGCTGACACAAAAATTAGTCAGATAGCCAGTAAGATAGCCAGCTAAATTAGTATTCATAAAACCCAAAATGAGAGTTTGATCCTAATATGATGAATCTCATGAAGATATATGTAAAGATCTGCATTTAGGTCCTGAAATTACTATGAAGTGGAATATGTGGACAATAGAGATAGAATTTATCCATAGTAAGTGTAAAACTGACATGAATGTGAGTGTTGTGAAGCAAACCAGAACTCAATTAACCTTCATGCAGCATCTAGTCACAGCATTCTGTGCTAATCAGACCATATCTCTTGTGGTATCATATTCAAGAAGGTCAGTTCTACTTGAATAACACTAACAAATTCGAGCTTATCAAGAGGAAGAGTAGTATGAGAGAATAATGAAATTATGCCAAATGAGGAACAGTGAAAGGGCTGGAGGTAATAACCTTGGGGGAGAGAAGTCTACAAATACATAGTGGTCAGATGCAACTTTTTAAGGGCTTTCCTGTTGAATGAAACATGCACTGTTTCTGAAGGGTAAGAAGTTGAAAGTTGCAGGGTTCCACTGAGGTAATGAAGAATGTTGAATATTGTGCTACTGCCAAGGCCTAGACTTAAAATTTTTTAACTATTTTTTAATTTTATTTTAATAAGAGAGAAGAAGAGGGAGTCGGGCTGTAGCGCAGCGGGTTAAGCGCAGGTGGCGCAAAGCACAAGGACCGGCATAAGGATCCCGGTTCGAACCCCGGCTCCCCACCTGCAGGGGAGTCGCTTCACAGGCAGTGAAGCAGGTCTGCAGGTGTCTATCTTTCCTCCTCTCTGTCTTCCCCTCCTCTCTCCATTTCTCTCTGTCCTATCCAACAACAACAACAATAATAACTACAACAATAAAACAAGGGCAACAAAAGGGAATAAATAAATAAAATAAATATAAAAAAAGAGAGAAGAAGAAGGTGGAAGAGGAGGAAGAGAAGGAGGAGAAGGAGGAGGAGGAGGAAGAAGAAGAAGAAGACGAAGAAGAAGAAGAAGAAGACGATGAAGAAGAAGACGAAGAAGAAGGAGAAGGAGAATAGAACACTGTTCAGCTCAATGCCAGGGACATAACAATTTAGTGCTCCCTGGCCCAAGGCCTAGGGTGTGTGTGTGTGTGTGTGTGTGTGTGTGTGTGTGTGTGTGTGTGTGTATGTGCATTCTTCATTACCAGAATTGCCCAAGCAAAAACTGGGCAATAGTATAGAGGACAAAGGTTAGGAAAGGCTCTTGGGTTGAGCTGAAGGGGGTGGGGTGCTTGAACTTTATAACTTCCAAGTTTACCTTTAAAATTTTAACCAATTTTCTATGAAGGAGGAAAGTCTCACACATATTGCCATTAAACAAATCATTAAGATATCTGGAATTTAAAAAGAAAAATAAAACCTACATAAACCACTTTCCCTTTTCTCCCATGGAATCCCTGCCTCTCATTTTTAGCATAGTAAGGTTAGGAAAATAGCTCCCTTGAATAGTGTGATGCTTTGCCATGTGTGCAACTCAGACTTAAGCCTGGCCTGTGACATATTTAAGAAAGCATCAGTATGGTAGTCTCCATCATTCTCACTTTGCTTCTCTACTTCCGTCTCTCCCTACCTCCAACCCCACATATATATATGAAAAAGGAAGAGAAAGGGAAGAAAGAAAAGAAAACCCTGGCTCATTTTCAGCATAACAAACAGTAACAGTATGCTATATTGAAAGGATCTTGCTATCCTAGAGGGTCTGCTGAATTGACTACAAGAGGACAAAGGCCACAGAATGTGAGCAAAGGTCACATAGGCTCCTAAGCTAAATATGGGCCCCAGACCAAATCAAATTGATGGGGTTTACAGTCAACAATATTTATACACCTTTCCCATATTAGGGAGCTACTCTCTTCCCTGATTCAGCTTTCTGTTCCTTTTCCAGCCATGGCTTTGAGATCTCCCCAGACAATAAGTTGGATCCACCTCATATCAGATTTCAGGATCCGTGGGGAAAAAAAAACTAGTATAGCCATAGGCCCTTTGGAATATAACTAAAATATGCCTACTATCTATCTACAAAATGGAGGATCACCCAACACTTCATCTGCACTATCACAGACTTTAAGTTCATGATTGTTCAACAATTTGTTTAGCTTTGTATGTTAACTCTCTTTTCAGCCACCAGGCTCCAGATGCTAGCATGATGCTGACCAGACTTCCCTGGACAGACAACCCTACCAATGTATCCTGGAGCCCTGCTTCCCTAGATCCCTGCCTGACTAGGGAAAGA
The DNA here is from genome assembly GCF_950295315.1 of Erinaceus europaeus. Lineage (NCBI taxonomy): Eukaryota > Metazoa > Chordata > Mammalia > Eulipotyphla > Erinaceidae > Erinaceus > Erinaceus europaeus. The sequence goes on from NC_080170.1 coordinate 80,402,030, forward strand.
GAGAGGCAGGCTGGGAGTATGGATCAACTAGTCAACGCCCATGTTCAGCAGGGAAGCAATTACAGAAGCCAGACCTTCCACCTTCTGCACCCCACAGTGACCTTGGGTCCATACTCCCAGAGGGTTAAAGAATAAGAAAGCCATTAGGGGAGGGATACGGAGATTCGGTGGTGGGAATTGTGTGGAGTTTTACCCCTTTTATCCTATGGTTTTGTCAATGTTTCCTTTTTATAAATAAATAATAAAAATAACAAAGAATAAGATGGACATGAGTAATGCTTTGGTGGAACTGTAAGCACTTCCTTATGGACATCAGAGACAGCTGGCTGTGACTATGCATCACCCACCCTGAGCTATGAGATCCCTTGTCAACCACATATCCTTCTAGTGTAGGTTGGATCATCTGCCTGTCTTGGTGTCAATCTCTTCTTGAAACTAATCCTTTGTAAGTCCCATGTGTGGAAAATGTTCTTACCTAACACTTACTTTTCTTTTATTAACTCTCCTTTCTCACACCTCATAACTGTCCACAGAAGAGCAGCATCAGAGAAGACATGTTGGTACAAACTCAGAAGGACATTCTCCAACATTGTATCTAACTAAAGTAACAAAATTAAGAGTCTATTCCCCTCACTACCTTTAAAAAAGGAGCATGGAAGAATATTGTCCTTTGATTTTTTTTTCCAGTTACCAACAGCAAATGTGTGTATAAGATAGTTACCTAATTCTAGTCATATTCAGAATCTAACTTGTCTGATTCAAGAAAGCCTCCCCACTCTTCAAATTATCAGTAACTTTAGAAACCATTTTTTTTTCCTTTTTGCCAAAAGAAGGCCGAAGATTAAGAATCAAGCAGTTTTATAGGTTCCTCTTCTGGGTCTGTGTTCCTCCCATTAAGAACTCTTTCTACCACAAGCAAATCCCACAGAGCTCACTAAAAGTCCAGGCCCTATGAAAGAGCTTTTTTTCTTTTCTCTCAGAACCAGAGTCATGGTCAAAGAGAGAAAGCCAAAGTTTCAAGGACAACTTGAGGGACATCTACCTCTCCCTGTTCTGTACCCTGGTGCTTGGAATTCCCAAATTACTCATTCCTTAGCCTAAGGCATTTTTGAAAGCCCCTATTAAATGCAAATAGCCACTTAAAGGGAGAAATTAGGTTTTTGTTTCTTTGTTCTTTTATAGTCAATAAGAGTTAAGTTCAAGTTAATTTATCTAAATCAGAAATTGAATCCAAGAAGAAATCATGCTCATGAAAGGAGAGAGAATAACAAATGATGGGTCTTTCATAGCTCGATGGGAAGATAAAAAGTGCTGTGGACAACACTTTTCTACCTACCACCCCAATACTCTGTGTTATTGTCGCTAGGACTTCACTACTCCAGGCTCACTTTCTCAGACAGAGAGTGATAGAAGAAAAGTGGCTGGGTGGGTGGTGGCACAACCAGTAGATCTCACATGTTACAATGCACAAGGACCCCAGTTCAAGCCACTGGTCCCCACCTGCAGGAGTAAAACTTCATGAGCAGTGAAGCAATGCTGCAGATATCTCTCTCTCTCTCTCTTTGTTTTATCTACCTTTTCCTCTCAAGTTCTTTCTGTCTCTACCTAAGTAAAATAAATAAATAAATAAATAAATATTAAAAAGGGAAAGAGACAAGGAAATACACCACATCACTGAAGCCTCCTCCAGTGCAGTGGAGGCTGCCCAAAATATTTTACTGACCACAAAAGATAAATTGTCACCACTTGCTCAAACTCTGAACAATTTATTCATGAATCTTCTTGCCATTCTTCTTGCTTAGTTTAGATATGTTTCACTTTAGTTCTATCTCCTCATAACTCCAATAATATGGCCCTGAGATCTCTAAGCTCAACTATTTGCTCTATCTGATTTTTGAAACACTGAAGTTGAAAACTTGATTTTCTCCTAAAGAATCTGGCTTGGTTGGCCTTTTCAACTAACACATTCTTCTACTCACAGCTATATCTCAACACCTTTAAAGTCAATTTTCACCTCTACTGAGAAGAGACATGTTTAGAGATTTTATAGCTACCAAAGTATTAAGTTCAATGACATGTTTATTAAACAGTAAGCACAATCACATAGAACTATTTTATTCCCTTCAAAGCATTGTTTCTATACAGTCATTTTAGTGTGACTATTTAATGAACACAGTCTATTCATGAGATCAGAAATGCAAGAATACAGAGATCATGTTTCTTTTTTAATTTTTTATTATCTTTATTTATTTATTGGTTAGAGACAGCCAGAAATTGAGAGGGAAGGAGGAGATAGAGAGGAAGAGAGACAGAGAGACACCTGCAGCCCTGCTTCACCGCTCATGAAGCTTTCCCCCTGCAGGTGGGGATCAGGGGCTTGAACCTGGGTCCTTGCACACTGTAACATTTGTACTCAACCAGGTGTGCCACCACCAGGCCCCTAGAAACCATGTTTCTTAATCTTCCTGATAAAACTTTAATTTTCAGAAATCTGGAAGAATACATTTAACATACACAATGGAAGCTGGGAAGGTGGCTTAGGGATAGAAGAGCAAGACCTGTCTGTGAGAGGTCCCAAGTTTGATCCCCAGTACCACATGCTCCAGAGTGACACTTGGCATTTCTTTTTCTTTCTTTCTCTGAATTAATTAATAAATAGACTTTTAAACACACACAAATGAACACAAACTTATAAAAGCTAACACTATATATGCCATAGCTCACATTAATGGCATCTGCAGCTGCAAATAAAAGACATAATACAGAACTTCAAACTTGTGCACATAATTACTCATTTTTGTACAGAGCCTTCACCCCAAAATTGAGACTGCATGTTGAAGGACTAATTCATCTCCTTAGTTATTATAATTTGAGTGGAGTGGGAAGTTCCCTTGGACAAAAATTATATTCACCAGTCTTTCCAGAACATTAAATAACTATTAGTGGAGACACTATTTTAAACACATTTGCAAATGCAAATATGTTCATGGTATTCAGAACACGATAACCACTGCTTGAGCTCTTTTTTTTTTTTCAATATAAGATTTTTTCTTTCTAAATGAACTAATGGTCTCTGGTACCAATAGGGGTTAACATTGGATGAGGCACTTGGATGGGAAGCATAAATACGAAAAGATTTTTAAACAGAAGAAAAATGTCAAACCAAAGACAAAATATAAGCAAAATGATTAAAATAAAAGACCTACAGAGACCACTACAGGGAGACTGTGGATGTTGCCCCATTCTCTGGACTTCTCACCATACAAGGGACCCAGGCAAGGTTAATATTCTTGAATAATTTCTGAAGCAAAGTGACAAGGATCCCACAGCACTCTCGGACCAAAGGTGATTGTCACTTGTCTGCTAAGCAATAACTTCTATTTCCTGCCTGCCTTCCTAATTTACCAAAGCATATTAAGAGACTTACTGAAAAAGGCACGCTCGTAAAATTTCCTGCTTTGAATGTAACTGGTCTGAGAAGCCAAATTGCAAGGGTCTGAAGCACATACTCCATGCTCCCTCTTACCCACTCCCTAGCTGGTGATCAGCCCTGAATCTCTGCCCCAGATACAACTTTACCCCATACGAAGTTCCCAAAGTATAAGAACATACCTGTCATAAATTCCCCTCCAGTACAGCTCCCAGACGCCAGGTACATAAACCCAGTGGCATTCCCAAGGAAGACAGAAGCAAGGTATCAGTAACCAGTTAGGAGGAGCCTTTGTGATCTCCCCATGCCTCTTAGTGTGGCTTGCAGAGAAACAAAAATGTCAGCACTGCAGAGGCTAGAGCTCAAGTAGAGAAAGGGGAACTGACTAGCAAGAAACACCACCACAGACAGAAGCAATGTTCTCGCTGGTTCCAGATAACTTTTGCTGGCAGGTGGGCATTTCCACTGATGAGAATATACACCCTTGGAGAGTGAGTGAGTGTAAAGCCCTGAGGAAAACCCCCAAAGACAGCCCCAGCCACAAGCAAGAAAAGGATATCTTCCCTGACAATAGACAGAGATCCAGAAGTGCTGCTGTGTCTGACTCCACAGGAAAAGATAGAGCTCAGTCCCTAGGCAACCATGTGGCAGATGCCATGTCTGGCTCACCAGGGCTGCAGGAGATTGTCCTCAATGGGGTGCTTTGCCTTCACCTCAAATCATGGACTGAATCCTTCTTTACATATTCTGCTAGAAGGCGATTAACACACATAACCTTGAATAAATAATAAACTTTTTGATTTTGAACTTAGAATTATGAAGCAATAGACACTGTTCTAAGTGCTTGAGACAGGTCACACAGCCCCTGTGTTCATATTATCTTAGTCTAGTATTATTTTGTCTTGTTCAGAATGTTTCCATTATTTCTGTTCACTATTCCTGGAAGTGGGTAGGTGGGTACTCTTGTGTCTAGGAAGAAGTTCCAAGCAGAAGTGTGAATGCCAAGTAGATTTTTCCTCCCAAACCTAGTACTTTAAAAGGCATTGACATAAATAATCCTCTTCCAAATACATGGTTTCTTCCTTTCTATTTTTTCCCCCTGACCCAGTCAGGCCCTCTGTTCCATGAGAGTGGGGCTGAGGGCATTTGTTATGCTTCCAGATGTGTTGCTAATTGTGCCCTCTGTGATAGGGAAATGAAAAATGGCAAAGTAGAAACTGCCTGCTGTGGGTTGAGGAGACCCAGCCAGGCAAGGAGACCAGGGGCAGGGGAAGTAACACTTGTTTGGAATTAATGGTCCAAGGTCAAATTCTGGCCTGACTACAAAACCCTAAGGCTATTACTGAGCATCTCCAAGTCTCAATCTCCTCAATTATGAAATGTGACTAATAAGAGTCTCCATGTTGCATTGTTGTAGATAATACAATGACACCTCCATTCTCATTGTTAACTGGTTCCAGATGGCATGAGTGACAACCAGTACCAAAGGATTGGTGGCACTGGAGTTGAAGGGAGGAACCCCTTTATATAGTGGGGGGTTGGGTCCAAGGTAAGCCTGTCTGAACATCCCCCGCTTCCCCCACTTGCTCCCCAGGCCCACCTTGTTATGTGAGAGGATCCAGAGAAGGTGTGGTCTACAGAAGTAGTTCCAGTCTGTCTGGGGCAACTGCAACATATAGTTGAGACACACCCCTCTCACCCCCTCCCTCAACTGACCCTACTGCTGTTCCTGCCCCTTCTCCTACATCCCTGCATTCCTGGTCCCCAGCAATCTCGCTCTTCCCACCTCTGCCCCCATATCTCTGCTCCTAACAGCCCTGCAAAGTGTGCCAGCAAACGCCCAGTGCTAAAGCGTTTTTTTTTTTTCATTGTAGAAATGCATGGAATACTAAATCCTAGGAGTTCCAAAGTCCACCAGTGCTAAGCTTCACATTAAGTCACTTGGCTCAGAGGGTGCTACATATGATTTAGTCTTTATTATTACTTTCCTATCTTTTTTTCTTTTTTTTTTTTCAGAAACTCCAATACTCACTCTGGCCTTTCCACAAAAATCTACCTACTATCACCAGAGAGGTGATGCTCACTCTTGCCCAGACTAATCTGTAAACCTGTTCACCCTTCACCTAGGCCTCTTCTAAATGCCGTGGGCTCCTCGCATGCAGGTTCTGGACCCTGACTCACAGGTCATCACTTCCTCACTGTCCTTCCATGAGCATACCTTGGAAACTTCATCCTTTATTCAGATAGGCCCTACCTGGGGTTTTCCTCTGGATTTTACAATTATGTAGTTTTTTTTTTTCCTTTCTTTTTATTGGAAAGAGTCCATTTGGTTTCTTTATTGTATCACATGAAATTACCCACCTATCAGAGCACAGAAGAATTAATTCATATCTCACTCAGTTTTCATATTCCCTTCCTTCCCTTCTACTTCCTTTACACTAAATTAGAAAATCTACTATCAAAATATGTGAATAATATTTCCCAAATTTCAGTCATTCCAGCCACTAGTGCTACTTTAAATCTATGTAAAATCTATACTATTTACTTTTGTGATTTTTTTAAATTTCTTTATTGGGGGATTAATGGTTTACAGTTGACAGTAAAATACAATAGATTGTACATTTCCAAGTTTTCCACATAACAATTCAACCTCCACTAGGTCCCCCTCTGCCATCATGTTCCAGGACCTGAACCCTCCCCCCAACCTCAGAGTTATTTACTTTGGTGTAATACACCAACTAAATCTGTATTATTTTTAATGATACTTTGCTCTTACTTTACCTAAGATTATTTAAAGTAAATCTCCATGTCAATACTAATTTTTTAAAAAGTGTTTCATTCACCATAAATGGATAAATAAAAATACCATGTCACACTTGGCTTTAGAATCACAGAGAACTGGGAGTCAGGGAGTAGCGCAGCAGGTTAAGCACAGGTGGCGCAAAGCGCAAGGACTGGTGTAAGGATTCCGGCTTAAGCCCCTGGCTCCCCACCTGCAGGAGAGTAGCTTCACAAGCAGTGAAGCAGGTCTGCAGGTGTCTGTCTATCTTTCTCTCCCCTTCTCTGTCTTCCCTTCCTCTCTCCATTTCTCTATCTGTCCTATCCAAGAACAACAACATCAGTAACAACAACAATAATAACTACAACAAGGGCAAAAAAAGGGGAATAAATAAATAAATATTAAAAAAGAATCACAGAGAACTGTGTTCAGATCTTGGTTTCACTAATTAATGCCTGTGTGGTTTTTAGAGAAGTTACTTAACCTCTCTGAACTTTAATTTTCTCACAAAATACTAAATATTTATTTAATGCCTAACAAAGATCCTAGCATATAGTAGACATTGAACTAAGACTTGGTGCCTGCATGACTCCACCACTCCCAGCAACTATATATATCTTTAAGTAGAGTGTGAAAAACAGAAAGAGGGAAAGGTGGGAAGAGAAAGCGAGAGTAAGAGAATGGGGACACCACAACACTGCTCCATTGTTTGTGAAACTTTCTCCCTGCAGGTGATTCTATATGGAGGCCCTGGGCTCAAACCTGTGTCATCCCACATAGTAATGCATATGCTCTCTGTTGAGTAAGCCACCTACCTGCTGGCTCCCTATAGTAATTTTTGGAGTTTTGTTTGTTTGGGGTTTTCTATGCCCCTTCTCTCAAGTATTCCTAGTACTGCTGCCACACTAACATGGAAGTAGAGAGACATAAGCAATAAGGCAGGCAGAAGAACCTAAGGACAATGTTGTGTCCTGGAATTTACTGTATGGCTTAATTAGAATTTTGTGGCTGATTAAGATACTTCAAAAGTCATTATAGCTTCTCACTTAGGCAAGTACCCCATCAGTGTCATCTCTGATGTTTATCCAGCCTTTACTTTCTTACTTAACTTCGAAAACTTAATACCTAATAAAACAGACCTGATAAAAGAAAGTTCTTTATATAGTTTTAAATCTACCACTTCCCACAATTTCAGCCCTATAAGTATCATCTAGTTAGCCTGTTCTATTTTCTAAAATTCCTAGAGGAAAAAAAACTGTATATATTATAACAGCAGATATTATATATCTCCTTAATATTATTTCTCTCAGTAAAACAACCACAGTATCTTCAATTGTTCCTCAATGATATAATCCCCACAGCTCTAGTCAACTCAGCAGCTTTCTCACTGGCACAGATCTCTCTGAACTTGTCAGAATAGCTCTTTGCTGAGATGGCCTATAGAATGGAATGGGCAGTACCAAGATCACTTTCATTAATGAGTCAGAAATTAAATTAACCTGTAAACAGTTGTATTGAGAAGTTGTATGGCCATAATATTTTTTTTTTTTTAGCATATCAAGTAAGATCGCAACTCCTTGGTCCCATCTTGGTTGTGTGTTAGTATTCAGGACAAGTATTCAGTCAATCAAAAAGTTACTCTAAATCTGATCTATATTCTCCATTATATTTGTAATCCTTCAAAGCCTTGTGCTTTCAGAACAAATGACAAGGAGACCTTATCCAAGCATCATTAGTCAGGGACTCAGAGGGCTTGAGGGGTCAGCAGTATCAAACACAGAGAAGAGGTGGAACAGAATGAAGACATCAGTTCCTTGTGTTTAGTGAAGAGGAAGTTGCTGGTAACCTCAGAAAGCTGCTTTCTGAGTGAGGCTTCTTCCTCCACTGCCTCATTCCCGGATGTTCTCAGGACTGAGGAGACCAAAGCTATAAGGAAAAAGCAGCAGGAGGTGCAGATGGTAGTTGGGCAAAGGAAGCAGATGCTTTTCTGATATCCTTGCTCAACTTTGTCTAAGAGATAGTTCCTTGAGATTTCCAAGATAAGATTTACTCTGAGAGACAAAATTAGAAAATTGTGGACATTTGAAAATATCCAAACACTTGAATGTTCCAGTCTCAGCTATGTATTTTTTTGTTATATATGAATGGTTTTACTTTCTGTAGCCAGTGATCAAGAGGCAGCCTACAAGTATTCCAGGTGGTGATCCCTGAATTAAGGTACAATAATTCCCATAAATTGCTGTTGTAACACTATATTTATTTATTTACTGGGGGATTAATGATTTACATTCAACAGTAAATACAATAGAATATACATGTATAACATTTCTCAGTTTTCTACATAACAATACAAGCCCCACTAGGTCCTCTGTCATCCTTTTGGGACCTGTACTCTCCCCCTTTCCCCAACCCTCTCCAGAGTCTTTTACTTTGGTGCGATATACCAACTCCAGTTCAGGTTCTACTTGTGTTTTCTCTTCTGATCTTGTTTTTCAACTTCTGCCTGAGAGTGAGATCATCCCATATTCATCCTTCTGTTTCTGACTTATTTCACTTAACATGATTTCTTCAAGCTCCATCCAAGATGGGCTGAAAATAGTGAAGTCACCATTTTAAATAGCCGAGTAATATTCCATTGTGTATATATACCACATCTTGTTCAGCCACTCATCTGTTATTGGGCATCTGGGTTACTTCCAGGTTTTGTCTATTACAAATTGAGCAGCACTATTTATTGAACTATATGTTAGGATATGTTTTCTTCATATATACTTCAGTAAGGGAGAAAACAGGAGAAAGTTAGTCAAAATATTTCTGGACTTCTGTGAAAGTCCATGAAAGAACACAGATGTCCTAGGGAAAGGAATGAGAAGATATGCTTTAGAGATGCAAGAGGGAGAGAAAAGCAGAAATGTATGAGTTCTGCAAGAATTAGAGCCCAAATCCCAAAACCCAAGTGAATAGCAACCTCAGGGTGGTGGTTCTTGCCTACAGAAGCAATGCCCTCCCAGGCAGTTTCCAGCACCAGTATATTGACTATGGCATTATGAGAACTGAGAGCTTCCAGATTTCATAGCCCTCTGTGGGACTAGATAGTAATGTTCCTGATGGGAGTCACAGACTAGGGAATTGAAGTCCTTTCATCACTTTCTAGATCCGACAAGTTTTATTTTTTGGTGTTCTGCTTCCTATCCCCACCCCAACCAGAATTATCACTGGGAGTTGATGCCTGCAAGATGGCTCTACCATTCCCAGTGACCATTTGTTTTCCTTTTTCTTTTTGGGTAAAAGTGAGACAAAGAGAGATTAAGAGGGAGAGAAAGACAGAGATATATCTGAAGCACTGTCCCATCACTCATAAAATTTCCCCAACCTCTGCATGTGTGACCCAGGGGCTTGAACCTTGGTCCTTGAGCATGGTACTCTATGTGCTCTAACACCACCTCCTCAGGTAAACTTTCTGAATTCTAACTGGGCTTCAGCAGGGGAAGGAAACTCCTACACAAATACTATGGAGTCTTTTGTACAACTGGCAAGAAGCTTAGAAGTAGAATTAAGACTAATCAAGAGAAATGGGGAAAATTATTATATACTTGTATTCAAGGACAGAAGTTAATACTGTATGCATAGAATAATCCTTACACATCAGAGGGTAGGATGGAGAGGGGTAGGTAGGATTGAACCGTTAATGCAGTTCTTGAATATTTCTTAATTTAAAAGTACTGTAGCACAGCACTGAGTCCTGTTCTCATTTCCAGCTCTGTTGTACAAGTTCTAATAACAAAGTCAGTCACATATCTCAAGATGTGACACTCTCTTTATATATATATATATATATATATATATATATATATATATATATATATTCCCTTTTGTTGCCCTTGTTTTATTGTAGTAGTTGTTGTTATTGCTGTCACTGTTGGATAGGACAAAGAGAAATTGAGAGAGGAGGGGAAGACAGAGAGAGGGAGAGAAAGATAGACACCTGCAGACCTGCTTTACCTCCTGTAAAGAGACTCCTCTGTAGGTGGGGAGCCTGGGGCTCCAACCGGGATCCTTATGCCAGTCCTTGCACTTTGCACCACTTGTGCTTAACCGGCTACCGCCTGACTCCCCTGACACTCACCTTTTAGTAAAACTTTGATGTACTCACAGATAGAGCTCACCTGAGAGGAAGTATAAAACATTTTTCTGTGAAATTTTATTTTTACTGCTCTAGCAGATTTGTAATTTTAGCACCTTTACTCCTTAAAGCATAAATATGGCGTAACTGCTGAGATAATAAAAAGACAAGTCACTGACTGGGAGAAAATACTTGGAAAACATTTATCTGATAAAGAACAAGCATTCAAAATGTACTAGGAACTCTTAAAACTCAATAAAACTGACAACTCAGTTTAAATGTAGGCAAAAGTTCTAAACATATACCTCCCCAAACAAGGCATACAGATGGCAAGTAACAATGTCAAAGGACAGTATCAGGGGCCAGGCAGTGGCAAGCCTGGTTAAGCATTCACACTACTGTGTGATAAAACTCCGGTTCAAGCCCTTATCCCCACCTTCAGGATGAAAGCTTCATGAGTGGTAAAGCAGGGCTTCAGGTGTATCTCTGTCTCTCTCCCTCTCTATCTCCCTTTCCCTTCTCAATTTCTTTCTGTCTCTATCCAACAATAAATAAATAAAATTTTAAAAGACAGTATCATATGTTTTAGTAAATGGTAAATTAAAACAATTATAAGTTATTACCACACATCTATTAAAATGGCTAACTTTATTTTCTCCTTTTATAATTTTTTATTTGTTATTATTAGTATGTTACAAGATTGTAAGATTACAATGTATAGTTCCACACCACACCCACAACCAAAGTTCTGTATTACCACCCTTCTACCTCCCAAAGATAATCATCATAATTCTCACAAGCCTTACAGTTTGCTTGCTTCTATTTTGTTTGAATTTTTTTTTGGCAAGTTCATGTAAGTCAGATCTCTAGATTCCACATATGAGTGAAACCATCTGGTAGCGGTCTTATTCTCTTTACTTACTTCAGTAGGCATAATCACCTCCAGTTATACCCCCAAGGACACACTCATCTTTTTTTATCTCAGGGTAACAGTCCATGGAGTATATATCCCACAACTTATTTTTTAATTATTTTTTATTTTAATTTTATTTATTTTTTATTGGATAGAGACAGAGAGAAATTAAGAGGGCAGGAGGAGATAGAGAGGGAGAGATAGAGAGACACCTGCAGCCCTGAAGCTTTCCTCATGAAGCTTTCCTTCTGCAGGTGGGGACCAGGGGCTTGAACCCGGGCCCTTGCACACTGTAGTGTGTGCTCTTAATCAGGTGCACCACCACCTGGCCCCTTATCCCATAATTTCTTTAGCCAGTCATCTGTTGATGGGCATTTAGGCTGCTTCTACTTCTTGACTATAGTGAATAATGCAGCTATGAGCATAGGAGTACATATATCCCTTCTAATTAATTGTTTACTGGATGAATACCTAATAGTGGTATTTCTGGATCATAAAGTAATTCCACTTTTATTTGTCTAAGTACTGTCTATACAGTTTTCCAAGCGGGATGTACCAGTTTGCATTCCCACCAGCAGTGAAGCACAGTTCCCTCTTTTCCACAACCTCTCCAACACCTGTCATTTCCTGGTTTGTTGATGTAAATCATAGAATGGCTAACTAAAAAAATTAAAATAAAGGGAGTCGGGCGGTAGCGCAGTGGGTTAAGTGCACCTGGCACAAAGCGCAAGGACCAGTGTAAGGATCCCGGTTGGAGCCCCTGGCTCCCCACCTGCAGGGGAGTCTCTTCACAGGCGGTGAAGCTGGTCTGCAGGTGTGTATCTTTCTCTCCCCTTCTCTGTCTTCCCCTCCTCTCTCCATTTCTTTCTGTCCTATCCAAAAACAGTGACATTAATGACAATAATAACTACAACAATAAAACAAGGGCAGCAAAAAGGAATAAATAAATATTAAAAAATAAAACAAAATAAAAAATAAAAACAAACTATAAGACCAAATGCTATTGACAGCAACTGTCATTCATTGTTATAGGAGTGCAAAATGATATAGACATGTTATGTCTATATGAATATGTTCAGCAAATTTCTTGCAAAACTTATAATAAGCCTACCTACAATATGATTCAGCATTCTTGCTCCTCGGTACTCACCCAAAATGAGTTAAAAATGTACATCTACATAAAACCTGCACACAATTTTTTATAGCAGTTTTGTCTCATAGCCAACAAAACTGGAAGTAACTAATTTACCATCTATGGTTAAATGTATTAAATAGAGTATATCTATGCAGTGGGATATAATTCTGTGCTGAAAAGAAGGGAACTCTCAAGCCACAAAAAAAAAAAAAAAACACGCCAAGAAAACATAAATGTCCACTGCTTGATGGAAAAGCTAGTACGAATAGCTGCATCCCATCTGATTCAAACTACATGCCACTTTGGAAAGGACAAATCTATGAAGAAAGCAAAAGATCAGTAGTTGCCAGAGAAGATGAGAAAGGAAGAATAAGGGGAGACCAGAGGATTTTTAGAATAGCAACATTATTATAAATTTCAAAAACCGTAAGATGCTGGAACACAAAGAGGGAAATGTCATGGAGTGTATCACTGTCATTTTATTAATTGTAAGAAATATACCACACTAAAGAAAGGTGGTAAAAATAGGGGAAACTATGTGCAGGGGAAGGAGTCTATGGGAATTCTTTGTACTATCTGCTTACTTTTTCAGTAAATTTAAAGCTGTTCTAAAAATAGCATCTATTAATTTAAAAAATAATAACTCAAGTCCTAACCACATGTACTGATTCCTGGTAAAGCAACTATATAAGTGATGTGACATTTTTAGAGGACTTCTAGACTAGTGGGTAAGAACATTAGCATCAGTTTCACAGTCCAAAGGTTCATACCTCCCTGTTGCACAGTTGTAAGCAAATGCCACACATAAAATATTGTGAAAACTCTCCAGGTGCATATTTCTGCCATCTACGTAAATATTTTTCTGCATCTGTCTGAGACAATCATATTCCAATTTCTTAGGTGAATTAAATAAAATATCCCATTATTTTCTTTTTTACTTTTTTTTAGTACTTTTTTTATATTTATTTTATTTATTCCCTTGTTGTTTTATTGTTGAAGTTATTATTGTTGTTGTTGTTGTTGGATAGGACAGAGAGAAATGGAGAGAGGGAGGGGAAGACAGAGAGGAGGAGAGAAAGATAGACACCTGCAGACCTGCTTCACCGCCTGTGAAGCAACTCCCCTGCAGGTGGGGAGCCGGGGTTCGAACCGGGATCCTTATGCCAGTCCTTGTGCTTTGCGCCACCTGCGCTTAACCCGCTGCACTACAGCCCGACTCCCATCCCATTATTTTCTGAAGTCCAGATCAGCAAAAAAAAAAAAAGCTTTCAGTTCCATATTTCTGGGGAACATTCTTAGAAATGTAGTAAGGTTCTTGTTTTCTTTGAGGGGGAGATAGAACTTAAAAGCAAATTTCATACATTAGAGCACTAGAGGGCGAATCTTTTTCTTTGAGTTTGCAACCTCACATCTATATCCATTAAGGCATCTCCAGGCTTTCAAGGGAGAGACCCTCAATCATATAGCCTTTTGTGCATGTCCCTCTGTAGTTCTGTACTGGCTCATATTATTTCCTGGCTTCCCTGGACTACCTGTTTTTAATCACTTTCTCATGATGCAAATTCATGCCCATCACTCATGCATCTACTTAAAAAAGAGCAAAGCAACTTGTATTGTTTTATAATGTGCATCCTACCAACTGCTGAACACAGTAACTAGGACCCAATAACAGACTTTTACCCAAATGTCCTCTAAGGAGAAGTCAGAAAGGCAAGGGGCATAATTCTGTTAAAAATAATTCTTTTTTTTTTTTTTTGCATAAGATTCTTATTTGTGCTTTCAAAATTATATGGTAGCTTAATGAAACATACCTTCAGCAGCATAATAAATGTATATGGATTGATTACATTAGCATAAGAGGAAGGTTGGAGAAATGTGTACAAAGAGAAAACATCAGGACACATGCATTTTAGAGAAAGAAGTCCTGATGCATCAGCAATGGGTGTGGCCTTTAGATGGGCTATTACTTTAGTGGTATGGACAAGTAAGGAAGATGAGGAAAGCGAGGCTCAAGCTAAGAACAACAATCCCACCAGGTGAGAGCCAACCTTCCCTTACCCAGGGTGTGAGAAAGGATTCTATAATTATTCATCTATAATATAGTGGTGACCTGACAGGGTGCCAGTGGGAGTTGGTTGAATCTAAGTTTTGGGGAAATGTGACATTTACAACTTAGTGAATGGAGATACTTAATCTTTCTTCTTGTAGAAGAAACTCCCTCATAAAGGACAAACCCCAGGGCCAGTGATAAACTGAGCTGCAGGTCAGAAAGCAAGGCTAATCTAGAGAAGAGCTTCAGATGGTACAGCTCAGGGGATCATGATTCACCCTTATAGACACCAGAGACTAGGATTATAGCAGCCAACTACATCCAAAGCACCCTCCTGCCAACAAATATCCAACTACAAATGTACTTCTTTTTGATCTCCAGTGTCACCTGTGGAACATTAACTCCCCAATTCAGAGTACTGTGATCTTAGAATTTAAAACCTAGTTTCTTAGGGTTATACACTTACACTTTCTCAGAAACTGTTTCTTTCACAAACTGGTTGGCATCTTTCCATTTCCTTTATAACTTCACTTAGAAATCAAATGAGGTAGTATTCTAAATACAACTGTTGCTTGAAGAGTTAAGTCCATGTGTTTTTTCCTATGTATGCTGAGGAGGTCATATAATACATAACAGAACTAACACATTTTAACAAATAAGTATATTTCAAGTTTAGGGAAGCATGAAGAGCTGTGAAAGCACCTTTTTATGCAAAATATTTATATAAGAGTATAAATAAAATGTGCACCACAAAGTAAAATAGACTGGGGCATACAGAACATGGTCAACATGATTAAACTTGTTTAAAAATAATAGCCACTGAATTTTTTTAAAGCTTCCATTTTATAACTAGAGCTGGAGGAGAGATCATTGTACACATAAAGGTTCACTTCCCTGTGGCGACTTTCTAGCCAAAAACAATGTACACAAGACTTCAGTGAACCCTTACAATATGTATTTATCAATCTGGGTTTTCAGTTTTTAAGTTGGTAGCACAGAACTATAGATGTGTAATGTTTGCACCTCTCTTCCCATACCTTCATCTGAAAGACTCTTGAAATCCACAATCACATCAAGGTATTGCTACTTGATAGAAATTTTTCAGTAAAATAAGATGCTATTCTTCCTACTCTTCAGCAATATGACTTAGGAATAGCTTCTTTTGAAAAGTGCCTCAGATAGCCTTTTGAAAAGTGCCTCAGATAGCCTCAGATAGCCTATTTTGAAAAGTGCCTCAGATAGTCTGGTCTAAGAATAAAAACAATCTCAAATGAATATTGCCTTGATTGGTTGCCTTTTTTTTGTGGAAAGAAGGATTTTATTTCTTTTTTAAATTTATTTACTTAATAAAGGAGACATTAACAAAACCGTAGGATAGGAGGGGTACAACTCCACACAAATCCCACCATCCAATCTTCATGTGAGGAGCTCAGACATTTTTTAGGACAGCATTTTTTAAAAATTGTTTTAGTGAAGAAATACTGATTTATAAAACTGTTATCACAGGAGTACATTTTCACATCTCCCTAAAATAAGTGTCAGCACATCTTATCTAAAAGGACAACATTTATAAACCAATTTGATCTTTGTATTTCATTGATTAGAGGTGAAATATTGCATTTGTCATTACACTTGAGTTGCATTTTCACTGTGTGTGGCCTATTTGCATACAAACAAAAGAGCTTATTTTTAAAAGAGGGTTTCTTTGTTTTTATTTTGGTCCTTTGGGATGACTGTAGTAAGAAAGGATCAAGCCATTTTCATAGCTTGGATTTCACGTGTTGTTATTCTTTACCTCCTCATCCTCACCAACCATTTCTAATTTATTGGCACCCAGTTCTGAGGTCTTTGTCTTATCTAGATAATTACAATAGTTTCTGGACTGGTTTCCTCTCAGTATCATTTACCTTGTCATTATCTTTCATAAAAAAAAAAAAAAAAAAAAAAACTGATTATGAAGCTCACTGGCTTGAGAGATTTGCTCCTTTTTCCTTATAAGAGAGTGGTTGTGTTTCTTAGCAAGACATTCTTAAATAGCTTAGCAAGGCCTTTTACAGACTGAATCCAGTTTTTCTTTGTTGCTTTTATCAGTCAATCCATTTAATATTTCCTCCAGTCACACTTAAATTGTAAACTATTCCTTGACCTTCCCAGGCTCTTTCAAGACATTCCCTCTCTCTATCTGCAAAGCTTCATTTCACAATCCCTTTGAGGTCCAGAACTCACTATTGAAACCTTTTCTGACCTCTTTCCCTCTTCTTTTTATCATATCTGTATCTCCCACCCTTTGAAATTACTTTATTGAATCTTCCACTATAACAGTTTCCTCATTGTAAAATTTTTCTGCTGTGCTCCAAAAGAAGAGGGAACATGTTTCATTCCTGTTTGTATTCCCAGTACTTAGCATAACATCATAAACAACAGTCATAAAGTTAATATTTATTAGTTGATTGCCTATAAGCTATATTCTTGATTAAGTACTTTAAATATCACTTCATTAAGTCTACACAATAAGAATAAGCATATTGAGTTTTACAGATGAGGAAACCAAGTTTCAGAGAGGCTAAATCACTTGCCCAAGGATACAAAACTAATGAACTCCAGATTTTAAGGCATATAGAATTGAAACAGTTTTAATTTCTACCAATAATGTTTTAAGGCTGAATTAGCATGTCACAAATGTTAGTATACTTTTTTTTTAATTCTAATTTCTGTAGGTTTGGTTTGGCAGTTTGAGTAAATCTCTCTACTCTGCTGTATTTATTAACTGTGTGACCTTGAATAAGTCACCAAACCTCTACTTCCTGTTTCTCCTCCAGGAGAGAAAAAAAATACATAACTCACACAGCCACTTAATAATTTGAGGATATCATTGCTCATCACAGAATTGCTTAGTTCTTCCTGCTCTAACCAAGAGCTTCATGTTTCTCCATTTCCTCACTTAATCCTGACTCTCTGAAAATGTAAAGCTAAGCCTTCTAATGGACAAAGAGACTAAGTATTAGAAAAGTGAATAACCTGCACAATTTTCCTTTAATATAAGGGAAATATTCTTCCTAAGGAGTTCCAGAACTGAAATGGGGCCTTTTTGCCATATCTGAAAAGTATATGAAGGGATCAGTCAAGCACCGGTCATGAAAAAGACAAGAGGCTTTAAAGAGACTGGATTTGGTTTATTTTCCCTTTTTTCTGGCAGCCATGAATGATCAATATGCCAGGGAATTCTACTGGAAATAGAATCTTAGATGAAACATTGAATGTGCACATTAATTTTTCAGCGCCCTGTTGTCAAATTCTCTATGACCCACAAATGTCTACCTTCTTCTCCCCTGAATCCTTAGTCAGGTTCCCTGATCTCTTCATTTCACTTTCTCCCAACTCCTAGGCAAAAATCTGTGGCCACTTCTTACCCAGTCAGGAGGAAAGAAAGTAAATGCTGTTCTCAGACAGCGTCTTATGGTGTTCAGCCTTTCAAAACCCCCTAGCTTCTGTATTCCCACCTCTCACCTATCTCCTTCCATTTGGTTATCTCTCCTCACCTACTGGTGCCTTAGACACCAGACTTTCACTTGCTAGACACAAGTGTTTCCTGAGTTCTGGTAGATAATGTAAATGAGCAAAGCTGACCATATGGGAGGACCCCACTGGAAGCCAGAAAGCTGCCAGATTCACCAGTCGTTACCATATGAGAATGTGGGTTACCATGTTTTTCTGATTTTCCAGAGGAACTGGAAAGAAATTTTATGTGAACTCTCCATACTTTTAAAACACTGGAAATTAATTATAATGATGTTCTTTTCTTTTAAAGACTATTATCTGAACACACACCTTACATATGATAAAGCCATCCTAGATAATTACTGAAAAGAAAGTAGACTGTGTATGTACTGGTTTGTTATGAGGTCCCTCTCTCACTACTTTTCAATCCTCTGATCCCACTTGCCTGGATTGACTTGTATCTAAATAAAGTTTTTAAGAGTTTGCAGTTTCATATCTTAACACTTGTTTCAATGTTATCTCAATTCCTGAGGTAAAGCACAGTAGCTAAACTTATGTAATTTATATTCCCTGAGGCAATGGGACCCTGAGGGCTTTTTAACTATAAAGTAGATTTTTTAGTTTAATCACTCACTCCTGGCCAAGAGATAAAATAGGGTGGGGGACAGACAGCACAGTGGTTATGCAAAGAGACTCCCACACCCTGAGGGTCCAAAGCCCTGTGCCCAGTTCAGCTCTGCCAATAGCCAGAACCAAGTAGGGTGGCACTCCTTGGCCCTGTGAGTTTCTAAACAAATCTTGTTTGTACTCTGTGGGTTCTGAGGCAATTATTCACTGTGTCTCCCAATTCATAATGAAAACAATGTAGAAAGGCTCCCCCTATACAGCCCCACCTCCAGACCACTGGGAATGTAAATCTCCTAAATTGTCTGGTCAGTTCTCTGCCCCACCCACCCACCTCATGTCAGCACAGGGCCTCCCCACTGCTGCTCTAGCCTCCAGAGACAGTAGCAGTGGGGATTCACAGTTGCAAGTGGTGAGGCTTAGGGGATCCTCTCCTTCTTTCAACAGTCTTTTTTTTTTTTTTTTATGAAACTCAGATAAGAGATGGTACCTCAGTTGGCAAACTGCTGGACTGTTACCAGCCGCTCCTGAGCAGGTAAGGGCTTTTAGCCCCAGGAATCTCTCCTTAATCCCCTCTCTGTCCAGAAGCCACAGGTGTTTGCACTCACCAGTGATTTGGTGGATTCCCAAAGTAATCCTAGTCTTGTCTTGTTCATTCTCAGATGATCCTCTTTGCTATTCCTACTTGATCTCCTAGTTGATCAGAGGAAAGTAAAACACAGCTGCTGCTACTCTGTAGCCCCTTCCCTTTTATATATATATTAAAGAGAGGATGAGGATGTAGATAGGGAAAGAGACAGACACCTGAAGCCCTGCTTCACTTGTGAATATTTCACCCTGAAAATGGGGACCAGGGCCTTGAACCTGGGTCCTTGCAAACTGTAATGTGTTTGCTTAACCAGGTGTGCCACCGCCTGACCCCTTTATTTATATTTTTTAATTGCCACCAGGGTTTTCACTGGGACTCTGTGACTGCACTATGCTTCTTAGTGACCATACCCCCCCTTTTTTATAGGACAGAGAGAAATTGAGAGGAGGAGGAGGAGATAGAGAGACAACAAGTGCACTACTTGACTGATTGTGAAGCTTTCTCCCACCAAGGCTTGAACCTAGATCCTTCCACAGAGTAATATTTGCACTCAATTGGGTGCATCACCATCCAGTCCATATAGCAGGCCTCCTAATTATAGATAAAAGAGTGATAATTAGAGATAAAAGAGAGGAAAGCTTCCAATGGAGGGGATGGGATATGGAACTCTGGTGGTGGGAATTGTGCGGAATTATACCCCTCTTATCCTATAGTCTTGTCAATCATTATTAAATCAATAAAGTGAGAGAGAGGGAGGGAGAGAGAGAGAGAGAAGACTTACTGCCGATGAGTTACATGAAAGTCAAACATCAAAGCCACTTAAAATTTATTCTATGTTGTTTCCTAAAATCTTTCAGATAAATTCCTGTCTTATTATTGGCAATCATACACATATATTTATAAAACTTTGCTTCTGTATAGGACCTCTATTTGACTCAGCATCTTTTCTCACTGTTAAAAAACAAAAACCTTCTTAAGTAAACTAATATATAAATATCCCATTCCTGCCCTTTCTAATCCTTTATTCACTACTATATGTTTCCCTTATATCATATATCTAAACTACTCCATTTTCAGTGATCTCTCAAAATGTGTTTTGCACTATTCAGAGATCAAAACTAGTGCCTTGGATCAAAGCAGCCCCTCCAGACATTGAGACATTATGTTAAAACAAATTTTTCACCTATAAATATACCTTTCTGACTTCTCTAAAAAAAAAAAAAAAAAAAAAAAAAGACTGGCTGTACTGGACCACATTGCTGCACACAGGACTTAGTGGTGACCAACAACGTCTTTCAAGATGAGGCCTATTGGCTGGTGTAACACAACTTCCACTATTTATAAGTCATGAGGTTGCAATAAGCCACAGACCATCATCACTCAGTTCTCTTATCTCGGGTTCTCCATAAGCATTTACACTTGTCACTCCTGACTTGAGTCTGTACCTCACCACCAGATTACATTTAACCTATTTCTATCATGTTTAACAAATCACTGTCTATTTAGCAATATTAATTTAAAATTTAAAAAACTATTTCTGTTGTCCTAGCAATCTAGAGTCAACTACTTTTGGATATTTTGACATATTTCCTACCTAGCTATCTGATTTGTATGCAAATTTGTGTTCATAATTCCATAACCTTTATTTTACTTATTGGATAGAAACAAATAGAAATCAAGAGGGAAGGAGGTGATAGAGAGGGAGAGAGACAAAAAGACACTTTCTTTTTATTTTATTTTATTTATAAAAAGGAAACATTGACTAAACCATAGGATAAGAGGGGTACAACTTCACACAATTCCCACCACCAAAACTCTGTATCCATCCCCTCCCCTGATGGCTTTCCTATTCTTTAACCCTCTGAGTGTATGGACCTAAGGTCATTGTGGGGTGCAGAAGGTGGAAGGTCTGGCTTCTGTAATTGCTTCCCTGCTGAACATGGGCATTGAAGGGTCTATCCATACTCCCAGCCTGAAAGAGACACTTTCTACACTGCTTCACCACTTGCAAAGCTTTTCCCCTGTAGATGAGGACTGGGGGCTCGAACCCAGGCCCTTGCTCACTGTAACATGTACACTCAGCCAGACATGTCACCACCTGGCTCCTTTAATTTTTAATTTACTTTACCATTCACCTGCTATGAAAAAATTTAGTTTGACTCTTATATTTCATTATGTTAAAATACTGTAATAAACTTTTATTTTTAATTCTGTTTCCATATCTTACTAGTAACTTATTTGGATTAAGGTAAAATTACTAGAGCAAGATGTAGAAGAACTTTTTATGATAAAGAAAAATGGTAGTTATATATCTTCTAGAGTTAGAGATAAAAATTTAAGTGCATTATTCTAATGAGTAATGAGCAAAAAAGTTCTTTATAAGTTAAAGGAAGACAAAATATATGAGATCATGAAAACTAAAAACAGAGGTCATTTGTGAGAACTTGTATTTCATTCCCGGTGCCTCATATTCTAAAGGGGTATTCCAATCTCTCTTTTTCTCATAAAATAAATAAATAAATAAATAAATAAATAAATATAATGTTTAAAAAGTTTGTATAAACAAATACCCATCCTGATACCACCTGTGTACTCTACATCCTTGGTCAAGTTTTCAGTTTATTTAGCATCTTTGTTCCATAACTGTGATATTTTAATACTTTTAAAATTATTATTATTATTATTATTATTATTATTGTTACTAATACTATTACTATTGTTATTATTACTTCCAGGGTTATTGCTGGGACTCAGTTCTGGCAATATGAATTCACTGCTCCTGGAAGCCATTTTTTCCCATTTTCTTGGGTAAAGGGATATTGAGAGAATACATATTTAAAGTATACTAAAGAGGGAGCTGGGTGGTAACGCAGCAAGTTAAGCGCACATGGTGCAAAGTGCAAGGACCAGTGTTGGTCTGCTAAATTCTGCTTCTAAGACCTCTTCTGTTGAATGTTGGTCTGCTTCTAAATTCTGCTTCTAAGACCTCTTCTGTTGCACTGCTTACACTGTGGTCTATTTACATAATCACTATGTTACCTGGGAACCGCCCTGCCTGCAGGGCATTGGTTTAATCCCCACTGGTTCCATCACTTTTTCCTTCTCCCCACCCCTTATCCTATGTACATCCTCTTCTGACCTGACACTTCCACTTCAGGAGATATATATATAGGACAGGACTAGCTAGATCAAACTGCATCCCCGCTCATCAATAAAGATTGAACTGTGTCCCAGCTCAGCCATGAATCCCTGGTCTTCTCTCTCCCACCTGGGAAGCTAGATTGGCAACCAAGGACAGGCGGAAGGATTATGGTTCGAGCCCCAGCTCCCCACCTGCAGGGGTCACTTCACAGGCAGTGAAGCAGGTCTGCAGGTGTCTATGTTTCTCCCCACCTCTCTGTCCTATCCAACAATGATGACAGCAATAACAACAACAATTACAATAACTACAATAAAACAACAAGGGCAACAAAAGGGAAAATAAATATAAAAAATCTTTTAAAAAATAATTTAAAAAATATAAAATAGACTAAAGATAAGTAAATAGATCTTTTGTCCTCAATGAGCTAGTTACAGTGGTAAATACATTGTTTTTTTTTAAGTATCAGTCAAAGGTGCAAAGTTTCACAGTTGCATGAAGGTACTGTTTTCTATTTGCTAATAGCTGATACTATATATTAAATAAGTCCCAGAGTCTTGAGTCTGTTTTGAACTGGTGTCAAATAACAAACAGTAAGTCATTATGTACTTACTAGTAGTATCACCTTGTGGAAGCTTTCTAACTAACTTCAGTGCCCTCATCTGTAAGATATGCTAACTAGCTTTCACAGATGCCATGGAGATCATTAGAATGTACAGTGATATAGTCTTATGGAAATAAAATATTTTAGATATCACATTCTTTTATTATTTCTTACATTTTTAATTGTTTTCAATTTCTTTTGCTCTACCTTTTTCTGATTCACTTCAGTTAGGAGGTTTTTAAATTGCTGTTTCTTTAATATTTGTTGAGAGTCAGCAGTGTATTATTTACATTATGTTTTAAATCAGTAAATCACTGGCATCTGTTCAGTGATCTTACCAACAAATCTATTCCTGCAATTCTAATTAACTCTATCCCCTCTGAAGATTCCTACAGGCGCTTCCGCCAAGCCATCTTCAAAGCAGCTTCCCAAGCCATTCCTCGTGGGAGACGTGCTAACTATACGCCTTGTCTTGATGCTGAATGCGAGCAACTACTAAAGCAGTATGATGAGTCGGGTGACCCAGATGTGGCTGACCATCTCATTGCCTCCCTGGATGCAGCACGCCAAGCCCGCTGGCAACAACTCACGGAAAGTCTGAACTTCACCCACTCAAGTAGGAAGGCCTGGAAGCTTCTTCACAGACTGGGTGCCGGTAGCCAACCCT
The DNA here is from genome assembly GCF_950295315.1 of Erinaceus europaeus. Classification (NCBI taxonomy): domain Eukaryota; kingdom Metazoa; phylum Chordata; class Mammalia; order Eulipotyphla; family Erinaceidae; genus Erinaceus; species Erinaceus europaeus. Next base: position 80,425,581 of record NC_080170.1, read on the forward strand.
CTCCCATCTCCCATCCTCCTGTATCTCCAAACTCAGTGGCCAGTCACCTAACTCAAGTTGGACGTGCTAAAATCGACCCAGTCTGGAAAAGAGAAATTTCCCATGAGTGGTCATCCCACTTCCGGTTATCTTGTCCATCTCCAAAACTCTCTCCCTTTACACTGTCTGAACTGGAAGACGCTTTGAAGAGGGTTAAACCGGGAACAGCTGCTGGCTATGATAACATCACCCCAGAACTCATTCTTAACCTGGGCCCCACGGCAAAGAAGTGGCTCGCTTCATTCCTGTCCCACATCTTGGAATCTGAGTCTATGCCAAAAGTTTGGCGTCATGCGAAGATAACAGCGGTTTTGAAACCAAAGAAAGACCCAGCACTGGCCGCCAGCTATAGAACAATTTCTCTCCTCTCCGTGTGTTACAAACTCCTTGAGAGGCTGCTTCTGTCACGTATTTCTCATCTCACAGAGAAATTCCTATCACCAGCCCAAGCTGGTTTCCGCCCAGGAAGATATACCTGCGAACAAGCCCTGGCCCTCTCAACTTACATTGAAAATGGATTCCAGAAGAATTTAAAGACAGGTGCTGTCTTTGTTGATCTCACAGAAGCCTATGACACGGTATGGCACCGTGGTCTCCTAGTCAAGATCTCAAGATGCCTGGCTCCATGGGTGGCCAACACTATATCGTTTCTTCTCCAAAACAGAAGATTCCGGGTGCATCTGGGTGACAAGTCTAGCAGATGGAGACTTGTCTCAAGTGGCCTCCCCCAGGGCTCTGTTCTGGCTCCTATGCTATTTAATATTTACATCAATGACCTCCCAGAAACTTCTTCAAGGAAGTTCATCTATGCCGATGACATCTGCTGTGCAACTCAGGCATCAAAGTTCGACATCCTTGAGGAAACACTCACAAAAGACATGTCTCTGATATCTGATTACTGTAAAAAATGGCGACTAATCCCTAGCACTGCAAAAACGGTATCATCTGTTTTCCATCTACACCATGCCTCGGCCTCGCGTGAGCTTAATGTGCAGCTTGGCGATACGAGAATCCGGCATGAAGACCAGCCAGTCTATCTTGGCGTTACTCTCGATCACACTCTGTCATTTCACAAACATCTCATAAAAACTGCAGCAAAGGTGGGCGCGAGGAATCACATCATTGCAAGACTGGCCAGCTCCTCATGGGACGCGAGCGCTTCCACACTACGATCATCATCTCTGGCATTATGCTATTCCACTGCAGAATACTGTGCCTCAGTATGGTTCTGTAGCCCCCATGTCCACTTGGTCAATTCCAAATTATATTCCTCCATGAGGATAATTTCTGGAACCATCCATTCCACCCCGGTCCCATGGCTGCCAGTTCTTAGCAACATCACCCCGCCAGATATTCGTCGGGATGCAGCATCATCTAAGTTCGTTTCCCACATCTACGCTCCACCGGACCTGCCAATATACACGGATATCTTCGCCCACCCTGTCCAACGCTTGACGTCTCCTCACCCAATCTGGTCCCCTATGCCTACACTGAACTTCTCTGTTCCAGTCTCTTGGAAACAGAGTTGGCAGTCAGCTGAGGTAAAGAACAAACACCTCATCACAGACCCCTGCAAGCGTCAACCCGGCTTTGACCTAGCACGTTATTTATTATTGGGCCCTCCTCAATCGCTATCGAACAGGCCATGGCCGGTGCGCCGCTATGTTCCATCGCTGGGGAGCCAGAGACGACCCGAACTGCCCCTGTGGCTACAGACAGACTATGACCCACATAGTCAACGACTGCCACCTCTCCAGATTCAAAGGAGGTCTCAAAACTTTACATCAGGCTCAACCTGATGCTGTTGACTGGCTACGGAAGAAGGACAAATGCTAGAAGAAGAAGAAAGTAAATCACTGAGTCAACATGAGAGCTCACTTGGATATTATGCCTAAATTGTAACACACTCAACTTCAGTTTAAGTGCAGCCCCCACTACACTGCAGGAAGATTTGGTACTTGATATCTCTATCTATCTGTCTACCTATCTACCTATTATCTGAAAAAGTCAGCCCGGAGCAGTGAAGCTCTGGAGGTGAAAAAAAAAAATCAATAAGTTATTAACCGCATTGTATTTCTTTTGTCATTTCATTATTTTATCTATTCCTAGTTAAGCTGTACAAATAGTATGACAGTTATTTCTTCTCTCCACTGTGTTTTAAAGTTTTTAAGTTCTTGATAAAGCTGTATTGCTTGTTTTGTTGAAAATGATGATTTAGATGCATATTTTGGGTAGTTATTTATTTCAGATTTCACTAATAGTTGGTTTCTAGTAAACTTGAAACAAATTGATTTACTAATTAAATGCCCCCTTTTTGGTTGTTGTTCAACTTTATTTTATTAGTGATTTAGTAACCATTTATAACATTATAGAATTACAGGGGCCCTTTGGAATATAACTAAAATGTGCCTACTAGCTATCTACAAAATGGAGGGAACACCCCCCCCCAACACTTCATCTGCACTATTCCAGCCTTTAGGTTCATGATTGCTCAATAATTTGTTTGGCTTTGTATGCTAACTCTCTTTTCAGCCACCAGGTTCCAGATGCTAGCATGATGCCAATCAGACTTCCCTTGGCAGACGACCCCACCAATATATCCTGGAGCTCCGCTTCCCCAGAGCCCCACCCTACTAGGGAAAGAGAGAGGCAGGCTGGGAGTATGGATTGACCAGTCAATGCCCATGTTCAGCAGGGAAGCAATTACAGAAGCCAGACCTTCCACCTTCTGCATCCCACAATGACCTTGGGTCCATACTCTCAGAGGGTTAAAGAGTAGGAAAGCTATCAGGGGAGGGGAGGGGATATGGAGAGCTGGTGGTGGGAATTGTGTGGAATTGTACCCCTCTTATGCTATGGTTTTGTTAATGTCTCCTTTTTATAAAGAAAGAAAGAAAAAAAGAAAGAGAGAGAGAGAAAGGAAGGAAGGAAGGAAGGAAGGAAGGAAGGAAGGAAGGAAAGGAAGGAAGGAAGGAAGGAAGAAAGAAAGAAAGAAAGAAAGAAAGAAAGAAAGAAAGAAAGAAAGAAAGAAAAAAAGAATTACAGGGGTATAGTTACACACCATACCCACCACCAAAGTTCTGTGCCCCACCCTCCACAATGAGTATTACATAGTTCTCACAAAGTCTTAGAGAAAGCTTGAACACTTTTTTTTGCAATATCATGCATTTCAATTACTTTTATTCTACATATGAATTGCTCATTCTTTGTAAAATTTTTATTAAATCTTTTTGATCAGATCAATGTTATCCCCAATAACAAAGAACTGTGACAAGGGACCAGGTGTTGATGTACCTGGTTGTTACCATGCACAAGGACCTGGGTTCAAACCCTTAGCCCCCCACCTGTTAGGAGAAGCAATGATGCCAGTGTCTCTCTTTCTCTCTCCCTATCTTCCCCTCCCCTCTCAAATTTTCTCTGTACTATCAACACACACACATACACACACACACATATATAAATATATGAAGGACTAGGGAGACAGCATAATGATTATACAGAAGATTTTCATGCCTGAGGTCTGAGATCCCAAGTTCAATCCCTAGCCCCACCATAAACCAGAACTGATCAGTGATTTAGTATCTCTCTCTTTCTCTCTTTCACTAAAACAAGTAAAAAAAATAATAGTAATAAAAGTCTTAAGTAAATAAATAAAAAAAAAAAAAGAGGACAAAATGGCCACTAGGAGCAGTGTATTAGTAGTGCAGGCACCAAGTCCCAGTGATAACCCGAGTGGTAATAAATAAATAAATAAATAAATTGTAATATTTGGGTTGGTTGGCCAATAATATCCCTGAGCTATCAAAAGAAAATTTTAGATTTTTAACACTTATTATGTAAGTAATTTAGTACTTCTATATTTCAATTCCATTGAGTTTTACTTTATTGATATAACTTATGCATGATCCCCAAAATTCCATTCAGGTTCACTTTCTTCTTTCAGTCACCAGACTCACCACAGACTTCATCTCTGAGAAGTGTCAATAACAACTTTCTTAAAGCTTAACCAAACAGAAAAGACTCTCTTGATACCAAAAATCCAACATGTAAGTGACAACTGTAAAAATCCCTTTCTTCTTGGAATCCAAAACCAGTTTTAGAAAGAAAAGGAAGTATTGACTTTTGTTCTCCTGTGTTTAACTATCAAGATTGAGAAAGAAATCCAAAGAACACAAAGACGATTGTTTGAAAAAGTTTATCCACACTAATGTTCACCACAGCACTGTTTGTAATAGCCAGTATTTGGAATGCTACACAAATGTAATGGATAAATAAATTGTGGCATAAAAACACAATGAAATATTACTCAGTTGTAAGAAAAGATGAGATCTTCTCTTTTGCTACAACATGGTTGGAATTAGAGGGAATAATGTTAAGTAAGAATAAAACAACATGAGAAAGATGAATGCCAGATACTCTCATTCATAGGTGGGACTTAAGAAGCAAAGCAAAGGAAAATGCAAGGAAAGAAATGAGTGAATGAATGAATGGTGGTCTGTTTCAGTATATCCAAGAACACAGAAGAGTGATGGTCGGAAAGAATTGAACTGGTGTTAGGGACCAAGTAACCTAAGGTAGGTGGTGATGACAGTTTGGTGGTGGGTGAAGTGTGCTGACCCCTAACTTGGGGAGATGTGAAAATGTACTCTTGTAGTGATGACAAGGATGGTAAATCAGCATGTCCTCAATAAAGTGGTTACGTAAATAAATGGAGATGAGGCTGAGTCTAGTTTATGACTCTAGGTTGCTTCCACATAGTTCTTAATGTGCACTAAAGGTGACTTTGGTTCAGTGACGAGATCCTTTTTCATCACTAAATATTTTGCAGAGAAGACTATCTCTACCGTCTCTGAGTCTTAAGCTCTAAAAGATTTTCTCCCTTGTCTCAACAAGAAATACTCTGGAAAGGTCATTGAGGGCCTCAGGAGTGACATTTCAGTCATTTTCTTACTTCACCATTCTACAGAATTTGACATTGTGACTGTCCTTCACTTTGGGAAATATTTTTCTCCTCTTAGCTTAGGTGATCTAACCCTTTTTTGGTTTCTTACCACTTCTCTGGTACTCTTATCCACAGTTTCTCTTGCTCTTTTTTGTTTTTCTCTAAATAAAAGTAGACAGCTTACAAGCTATCTTTTTTCTTTTAAATATATATTGTTAAGGATATGAAATCAGGGTAGTTATGGTGGATCAAATGGAAGGCATACATTTGGGATAAAGTCTAAGTACTCGTTTTTGATAGATGTGGAACTTGGGAGACTGTGGCATCTTTCACAAAATGGAAGATACAGGAAGTGTATTGGGTTTGGACAAGAGAGAGAAAAAGAATAGAATGCACATTCTGAATTTTTGGCTTTCTAAGCTATGAGACAATATGTTTTTGTTGTTGAAACCATTCAACTTTGTGTAGTTTGTTATCACTGTCCTAATAAATGTATTGAGTATGAATAATATTTTTTTAAGAATGCACACAGAGAAAGAAACTGTGATACAGGGCTAGAGAGCATGGCAGTTATGCAAAGGGACTCTCATGGCTGAGGTTCCAAAGTTCTAGGTTCAATCCCTTGTACCACCATAAACTAGAGCTGAGAAGTGAGCAGTACTCTGGTAAATAAAATTATATATATATAATATAAATTTTAAATAATTATATATAAATACATGTAATTTTATATATTATATATAAACAAAATTATAGTTATATATTTATAATTATACCTATTCTATATAAACAAAATTATATATAATATAAATATAAATTTTAAATAACTATATATAAATAATTATATACATATATAACTTTATATATATTATATATATATATATATATATATAATTTTGTTTACCAGAGTACTGCTCACTGTGCAGTCATTGCAGACGTCGTAGTTAAATTGCAGTCATGAAGTAGACCCTAGTTTGGCATGTGTTTTCTTTTTTTCCTTCAGAGCATTTCTTAGGTCTGGATGATGATGGTGTGGGGGGTTGAACCTGGGATTTTGAAGCCTCAGGCATGAGAGTCTCTTTACATAATCATTATGCTATCTAACCTCCACCTAGACCCTAGCTCAGTATGACTGATGTCCATATAAAAGAATAATTTTGGACACACTAACAGACAGAAATAGAATTGGGGGAAAGAGAGGAAATTCCATGCCAAGACAAAGGCAGAAATTGGGATGATGCTTCCACAAACCAAGAAATACCAAATCACTGGCAAAACACTATCAAGCTAGAGAAGCCTAGAATAAATATTTTCTCACAGCTAGAGAGGTTGTGGGGACAAAGGAACCTTCCAGCAATGCTGATAGGAATGTAAATTAGTCCAACCCCTGTGGAGAACAGTCTGGAGAACTCTCAGAAGGCTAAAAATTAGACCTACCCTAAGACCCTGCAATTCCTCTACTGGGGGTATATCCTAAGGAACCAAACACAACCATCCAAAAGATTTGTGTATACCTATGCTCATAGCAGCACAATTTGTAATAACCAAAACCTGTAAGCAAACCAGGTGTCCAACAACAGATGAGCAAGTTCTGGTATATACACATGATGGAATGTTACTCAGCTATTTAAAAAATGGTGATTTCACCATTTTCAGCCCATCTTGGATGGAACTTGAAGAAATCATGTTAAGTGAAATAAGTCAAAAACAGAAGGATGAATATGGGATGATCTCAGGCTCAGGCAGAAGTTGAAAAACAAGATCAGAAGAGAAAACACAAGTAGAACTTGAACTAGAATTGGTGTATTGCACCAAAGTAAAAGACTCTGGGGTGGGTGGGTAGGGGGGGTTTCGTGTCCTGGAACATGATGGCAGAGGACCTAATGGGGGTTATATTGTTATGTGGAAAACTGGGAAATGTTATGCATGTACAAACAATTGTATTTACTGTCAAATGTAAAACATTAATGCCCTAAAAAATAAATTAAAGGGAGTCAGGGTAGCACAGCAGGTTAAGCGCACCTGGCATGAAACACAAGGACTGGCTGTAAGGATCCCAGTTCAAGCCCCAGGCTCCCCACCTGCAGGGGAGTTGCTTCACAATTAGTGAAGCAGGTCAGCAGGTGTCTGTTTTTCTTTTCCCCCTTTCTGTCTTCCCCTCCTCTCTCCATTTCTCTCTGTCCTATCCAACAACAACAACATCAATAACAGCAATAATAACTAAAACAATTTAAAAAGGACAGCAAAAGGGAATAAATATTTTAAAAATAATAAAAATTAAAAATAAATTTTTAAAAATCTTCCTCACAGTTTTCAGAATGAATCAACCTGCTAACACAATGTAGACTTCAGAGTGCTGAGACAATAAATTTCTGTTACTTAATAAAAAATATATATTGTTCTAAGCACTTCTCATGATTGAGCCTCATCAGAGTCTCACAAGCACCTATGACAATTACAACAGATAAAAATCTGAAGATACAGAGGTTAACCAGCTTGTCCAAGGTCATGCAACTAGAAAGCAGAAGACACTGAGGGATTTAGGTCCCAGCAGGCTGTTTTCAAAGTGTGATCACTTAACAACTATACTATTCTTCCTCCCTTGGTGTAGCCTGCTCTAGAATAACGCTGTCATATCTATAAAATAAGGAAATCAATGTGCTAGTCTCTTCTGTATGTTCTCTGAAAGAAGTCCAATAAGGATTTAATTGTGAATTATGGGTAAAGTGATTATTTTTTTAAAGAAGAGTCAGAGACTAAAAGAGAGAGAATTTAAACACAAAGAGTCAAACTCTTACAATGGAATTCTACAAATTATGATCATATACCAATAGACAACTACCTGATTGTTGGGTCCTTTTCTTTTTTTCTTTATTAGGGAGATTAATGTTTTATAGTCAACAGTAAAATACAGCAGTTTGTACATGTATAACATTTCTCAGTTTCCCACATAACAATCTAATCCCCCCACCCAGGTCCTCTTCTGCCATCATGTTCCAGGACCTGAACACTATTCCCTCCTGCTGCCTTCCTTAAAGTCTTATTTGGGGGGCAATGCATGAGTTTCTTTTTCTTAACTATCTAGCTCAACAGAAACAAGTGCTGGAGAGAATGTGGTGAAAAGGAACCATTTTACACTGTTGGTAAGAATGTAAATCAGTCCAGTCTCTGGCAAGCAGTCTGGAGCACCTCAAAGTATTAAAAATAATACATACAATCCTCTCCTAGGTATTTAGTTTTTAGTATATAGTCCATTCCTCTCCTAGGTATTTCTCCAAAGAACACAAAAACACATATCTTATGAGATCTGTGTATACCTATGTTCATAGCAACTCTATTTGTAGTAGCCAAAATTTGGAAATGACCCAATGTACAATAACAAACAAGTATTTAAGAAAGTTGTGGTGTATATAAGGAATAATGAAATTATTATTAATGAAATGTTAAGTGAGATAAGGCAGAAGAAGGGCAAATATTGGATGGATGGTTTCATTCATAGGTGAAACTTAAGAAACAAAGAGAGGGACATATAAAACAAAAGACTAGCTTTGGTTTACTGCAGCAGATCCAAGGACTCTAAAAAGGGACGGAGGTTCAAGACCCATTGTCCTATGATAGGAGATAATGATTAGTGGTGGGTATGGTGTGTTGACACCTATGGGGGAGATAAGAAACTGTACACATGTGACAACAGAAGTCCTATAACTCATCATTTCCCCAATAAAATAATTTTTAAAATAGGAAGTTGTGTATAGACACAGTGGAATACTACTTGTTAGAGGAAATGATGAAATTTACTCATATGCTACACTTGGATGGAACTTGCAGGAATTTTGCAAGTGAAATATGCCAGAAGGAGAAGGGAAAATTGTTGAATAATCTCACTCACAGCTAGAACTTAAAAAACAAATAAACAAAAAAGAGAAAAATACAGAGTGAAACTTTAATTAGTTGTGGTCTATCTTGATAGATCCAAGGAATCTAAAGGGGAGAGCGGCGCAGGGGTTGAGGACTCAGTTTCTCATGATAGAGAGCAATGGTAGTGGGTGTGTTGTTTGACACTTATTAAGGGAGGTAAGAAATTATACTCACAGCGCATGTGGCACAGAGCACAAGGACCGGCATAAGGATCCTGGTTAGAGACCCCGGCTCCCCACCTGCTGGGGGGGGTTTGCTTCAAAGGCGGTGAAGCAGGTCTGCAGGTATCTGTCTTTCCCCCTCTCTGTCTTCCCCTCCCCTCTCCATTTCTCTCTGTCCTATCCAACAACAACAACATCAGTAAGAACAACAATAATAACTACAACAATAAAACAACAAGGTCAACAAAAAGGTCAACAAAAATAAATAAATGAATGAATAAATATTTTTAATAAGAAAGAAATTATACTCACAAAACAACAATGGGGTGGGGATCAAAAATAAATAAAAGGAAAAAAGGAAAAAGAAAAAAAAGAAATTATACTCACATAGTAATGACAGTCTTATAAATCAGAATTTCCTCCATGAAGTGATTTGAAAAAGTATATCTCATTTAATTTTTGAATCACATTTAAGATGTGATTCAATTTCAAAATCACAAAGAAGATAAAGTGATCTATATTTCAGAACATTTTGTGTACATGTGTCATGTTTAAAAAATATCAGAACTTTACATACTTATCTTTTATTCCTTAATTTAAACACATTGAGAATTACTCGATAGCAAGGTAAAATACAGGGGAAGATGTCAATAAACTTGGGATCCATTTTAAAAGCATATCTGAGGATATTAAAGGGTGTCGGCTATAAGGAGATTAAAAGGGACTAGAACCCCAGTGCCCTATGGTGGAGAGAGATGGCACTTTTGTGGTGGAACAGGTGTGTTGGCACATATTTAGGGAGATATGAAATTATACCCCTGTGACATCAGTCTTATAAAACAACATTTCCTCAACACAAATAAATAAAAAGACTTGTATTGTTCTATAATATAATATTTAATGATTGCATAATATTCCATTATGGTTATTGCATAACTAGCTAATTGTCTATTTTTAGACATTGAGGGTTTTTAGGCTTCCCACAAGTAGAAACAACAGCAAGAAAAATATTCATACCACTAAAACTTCACCTGATTATATCCTTTGTAGAAAGTTCTAAAAATTGAACTTGTTTGGATGAAAGGAATATACATTTTTAAGAGCTTATTACACGTATCGCTAACTTTTTGTCCAAAAAGATCATATTACTGGGAGTCAGATGGTAGCGCAGTGGGTTAAGCGCACATGGCGTGAAGCATAAGGGCCAGCTTAAGGATCCCAGTTCAAGCCCCCAGCTCCCCACCTGCAGCGGAGTTGCTTCCTTCACAAGTGGTGAAGCTGGTCTGCAATTGTTAATCTTTATCTCTCCCTCTCTGTCTTCCCCTTCTCTCTCCATTTCTCTCTGTCCTTTCTAACAACAACAACATCATCAACAACAATAATAACTACAACAATAAAAATGGCAAGAAAAGGGAAAAATAAATAAATATTTTTTAAAAAGATCATATTACCACCAGCAGATAGTAAGGACACAAATGGACCTCCCTTCCTAACAATATGTAGAATTCTGCTTGCCTACTTGAAAAAAAAATTTTGATAAAAAATAAAATGGTAGTTCACTGTTTTTATTTGCATGTTTTTATTTCTAGTGATACTAAATATCATCAATTAGCTATTTAAATTTAAAAATCTCTTGTTCATGACCAATTATTAGACACTGAAACAGAATATTACAGTCATATAAATAGTGACCTGTGATTCTAGTGTGATCTGTAGGCAGTGTTAGCATAATTAAGTGGTATTACTTCTAGGTTCCATAAAATATATAAATACTAAAGAATTTTTTTTCTCATATGTGAAACATTCCAAATTTCTACTGGAGGAGAAAGAAATTTTCTTCATTTGAATATTAAAAAGGAGATATTAGGTGAAATTTTCATTCTAATCTTCTGAAATAAAAATAGAAAAGTGATTTCCCAGCACAATAGGTATTGAGTAGGTGAGGGTTACCTGGATTTTCAGGCAGTAATAAATGACTCTAGCAGCCATGTCCGTGAGAAACATGGGTAGGACGTCTTCCAAAAAATCCCTGCTACTGGGGCCTGCCACAGATTGAAGCTTTGTGGTGGGAGTCAGGCAGTGGCACACCCTGGTGAGCACACATGCACAAGGACCTGAGTTTAAGCCCCTGGTCCCCACCTACAGGGAGAGCTTCACAAGTAGTAAAGCAGAGCTACTGGTACATCTTTCTCTATCCTCTATCTCCCCCTTCTCTCTTGATTTCTCTCTGCCTCTATCCAATAAGTAAATAAAATAATTAACAATTAAATATGGTATAGAGCAAAGCAGAGAGATAGATTTGGTTCTTACTAGTGTGCAAATTTGAGGAAGATATTTCGCCCCTTTATGTTACCGCTCTGTCTCAGTCTGAAAGTCATAGCAGAGATTTAAATGCAGTGAAATAGCACAAGAAGACAGGATACTATGTATGTTCAATACCCAAGAGTAAGTGGTATTACTTGACTTCTTTCCACTACCTCATACTACTCAGAATCTCCCATGGCTAGTTTATGACTCATTATCTAGCTTCTGTGTTTTCTTCTTTATATCTGCGCTTCCTCTTCTTTTTCTTTGACAAGTTTCCTAATGTTTCTATCTTATTCTCTCACCCTCAGGTCAAACTGATCTCAATAATTCTCACCTTTGGGTGGCAAATATCTTTGTTTGTAAAATGTTTTTCAAAGGACCAGGGAGGTGGCTCATTAGTAGAGCATTACTTTGCAAGTGTGAGATTCTGGGCTTGGTTCCCAGCACAGTATGAAAGTGACAAAAGACAAAAACATGAGAACTTCAAGGATGGTGGTACATGGTAGTGTTCTGTTCTCTCTCTGTCACTTCCATTCTCATAAAAAAGAAAAATTAAGATGAAATTACAAGTTTTCCCACCTTGAAGCCATGGAGTCAGTAGACTATAAACTCTCAAAATGGAAGCTTTAGTTAACTTCACAGTATAGACTACTTTTCTAACTATTTCTGTTTTGGCCCTTATATTCAAATACCCTTAACACATACCAGAATTTTGGGAATTAAAGAAAAAAACAGCACAATCTTCAACTGAGATCACTTAGCTCATAATTGCCAATCATAAAATAATAAGAAGGATCACTCACCATTCAAGATCCATCTTGCTTGCTTTTGCTGTTGGCCCAATGACTGGGAATGACCCTGCTTTTCTGTGTTGTCTGTGTTAGTCCCAGTGAGAGTAGAAGGAGGAGCAAACCCTTCCACGCCTGTGAAAACTTCCTTCTCAATGGCCATATACCATGTAACTTTTTTTAATAAAGGCTGTTCCTCTTTTTTTCTACAGATTTTGCTGACACTTGTGGAAGAAATTTAACTCTTTCCTTGCATTTGAATTTGGTGACATCAATCTAAGTGTAACTTTAAAAGTCATCCAGTGGTTTGAGTTTAAGATGTGACATCAAAATAAGCCTGGCTAAAAACCCCTCCCTTGAAATTACTTTTTAAAAAGGCCTAGAAAATCAGATAATTAAAAAGAGAACAAATCTCAGTACTATAAAATACAATAAAATAACATACAACAATTGACTACTATTATTATTACTATTTTGTCATGGCCAGAACTTCATGGCTCTAAGCTCTTTTTCAGAGAGAGAGAGACTGAAGTTTCCTTCAGTGCAATGAGTGCCTGACATAGACCTGAGCTATGTGAAATAATGATTAACGAGTCTATTGGGTAAGAGGGGTACAACTCCACATAATTTCCACCACCAGAGTTTCTCATTCCATCCCCTCCATTGGAAGTTTTCTATTTTTATCTCTCTGGGACTATGGACCCAGGATCATTATGGGATACAGAAGGTGAAAGGTCTGGCTTCTGTAACTGCTTCTCCACTGGACATGGGCATTGGCAAGTCAGTCCATACTATTAGCCTGTTTATATCTCTCCCTAAAGGGGCAGGGCTCTGGAGAGGTAGGGTTCCAGGACACACTGGTGAGGTCCTCTGCCCAGGAAAGTCATGATGACCTCGTGGTAGCATCTGCAACTTGGTGGCTGAAAAGCATTAAGATAAAAAGTAGAAAAAATTGTTTGATAGTCAAGAACCTAAAGGTAAGAATATAGCAGATGAGATTTGGGGGTCTCTATTTTAGAAAAGGCTAGTAGGTCTATTTTTTATTTTATATTTTATATACCAATGGGCCCATGACTTTACTAATTTTTATCTGAGCCCAACAGCTAACATGCAAGTGGTCTAGGAGTATTGTCTGAGAAGATGGTGTCAGAGTTGGAAATAGGACTAGAAAGATGGATTAGGGAAGAAAGTATCTCTTGAATATGGAAAAAGTCTATACATACTGTTAACTGTAAACTCCATCAATCTTACCTGGGGCCCATATTCAGCACAGGAGCTTGTGTAACCTCTGTATCCCTGTAGGTCTGAGCTCGCATTCCATGGTCTGGTCACAGATAGGAACATTCTAGGCTGCACTCATTGCAGGACAAGTCTTCCTCAAGTGGCAGAGTATGTTGACCCAGCCTTGCTTTAGAAAGTGGGGCCATCCTTACCATTGTTATTCCACATTCAGGGCAAGGAACTGTAGCAGCTCACAAGCGAGTCCACTCTGTTGCTTCTGATGGAGATGACAAACAATGGTAGAGAAAGGGATCTATTAGAAGTCTAGTCCCCAGACTATTAAATGGGGAAAGCAGAGTCTCAACAAATGGTGTTGGAAACAATGGGTTGAAACATGCAGAAGAATGAAACTGAACCACTGTATTTCACCAAATACAAAAGTAAATTCCAAGTGGATCAAGGACTTGGATGTTAGACCACAAACTATCAGATACTTAGAAGAAAATATTGGCAGAACTCTTTTCCGCATAAATTTTAAAGACATCTTCAATGAAACAAATCCAATTATAAAGAAGACTAAGGCAAGTATAAACCTATGGGACTACATCAAATTAAAAGGCTTCTGCACAGCAAAAGAAGCCACTACCCAAACCAAGAGACCCCTCACAGAATGAGAGAAGATCTTTACATGCTATACATCAGACAAGAGGCTAATACCTAAAATGTATAAAGAGCTTGCCAAACTCAACCACAAGAAAACAAATAACCTTATCCAAAAATGAGGACAGGACATGGACAGAATATTCACCACAGAAGAGAAACATATGAAAAAAATGTTTCAAGTCTTTGATTGTCAGAGAAATGCAAATAAAGACAACAACGAGATACCACTTCACTCCTGTGAGAATGTCATGCATCAGAAAAGGTAACAGCAGCAAATGCTGAAGAGGTGGGGTGAAAGGAACCCTCCTACACTGCTGGTTGGAATGTAAATTGGTCCAACCTCTGTGGAGAGCAGTCTGAAGAACTCTCAGAAGGCTAGAAATGGACCTACCCTATGACCCTGCAAATCCTCTCCTGGGGATATATCCTAAAGAACCCAACATATCCATCCAAAAAGATCTGTGTACACATATGTTCTTAGTAGCACAATTTGTAATAGCCAAAACCTGGAAGCAACCCAGATGTCCAACAACAGATGAATGGTTGAGCAAGTTGTGGTCTATATACACAATGGAACACCACTCAGCTATAAAAAATGGTGACTTCACCGTTTTCAGCTGATCTTGGATGGACCTTGAAAAATTCATGTTAAGTGAAATAAGCCAGAAACAGAAGGATGAATATGGGATGATCTCACTCTCAGGAAGAAGTTGAAAAACAAGATCAGAAGAGAAAACACAAGTAGAACCTGAGCTTGGAATTGGCATGCTGCACCAAAGTAAAAGACTCTGGGGTGGGGGTGGAGGGGAGAATACAGGTCCAAAAAGGATGACAGAGGACCTAGTGGGGGTTGTATTGTTATATGGAAAACTGGGAAATGTTATGCATGTACAAACTATTGTATTTACTGGTGATTGTAAAGCATTAATTCCCAAAAAAAGAAATTTAAAAATAAAAGGAAGTCGTCTAGTCCCATCATATTTATATGGTAATCCCAGGATTCCCTGACTAGGGCCCCAGATGATGGGAGTGGCCTGGTAGTAACCAAGAGCCATCATTAAAGTATGCCAGTATCTCGCCCTATCCAGCTTTTGTAGTCTTTATCTGACAAGGCTAGCCTTAGAGTGCTTGAGGAAAGTGAAATAGGAGGTAAGTGAGTGTCAGTATGAACATTTTAAATTCCAAAGACTATGAAAGCTAAAAAAAAAGTCAAAAATAGCCTAATTTTTCCAAATGTATTTGCTTCTTATGTTTCTGATGTTTGTGTTCCCAGTTTTATTCTATCATTGGGGTACTACACCAAAGTAAAAGACTCTGGGGAAGCAATGGTAGAAGAAGGGCTTGGGGGAATGTTGGGGTCACTGGTTAGGGGGGAGAGCAGTTTTCACACACCCATCATGCAGAGCAGAGGAATGGTGCCCATGTTATAAACCATCAACCCCTCCATAAGCTAGGAAAAAAAGGAGTTGACTATAGAGAAAGATAAGCCAGTTTGGCCTCTTATTCAACCCTAAATTTTAGAATATCATAGAATAATATCTAAGAATTTTGAGGTGACATCCTCTACCTAATTAAGTATAAAGTGAATATAAATATATTACTAAGAAAACAACAATACTAACATCAAGATAACACTCCTAAATAAATTAAAGATGTATTCCAAAATACTAAAACATGTTAAAATACAGACTCCTGTGCTAAATATGAATATATATAAGCCCTGGGTCAGATCAATGGAGTAAACAGTTCATTGTATTTATATATTTTCTTCAAAGTTGGGAGCTACTGTCTGCCCTAATCCACCTTTCTAGCCCTATTCTTAACTCTGACACCATCTACCCAGGCAATATTTTTAGTCCACTTCTATGTTAATTGTCAAACTCAAGCAAAAACTACTATTCATGAGCACCTTGGAACATATATAAAATATACTTCCTAGCTTTGTTTCCACCCTAAGATCCCTATTCTCATCCTAAGTTTTGGTTCCTGTTTATTAAATATTCTGTCTTGGTTTATATCTTATCCCCTTTCAGCCACCTAGTTGCAGATGCTACTACAATCCCATCCTGACTTTCCTGGTCAGATGACCTCACCAATATGAACCTCACCTCTCCAGAACCCTACCCCACTAGGGAAAGAAAACAGGCTGTGGGGTGTGGATCGGCCTGTCAACACCCATGCCTAGTGGAGAAGTAGTTACAGAAGCCAGAACTCCCACCTTCTGCACCCCAAATAGAATTTTGGTCCATACACCCAGAGGGGTGAAATGTTAGGGAAAAATGACCAGAGGGTTCTAAACTCCAATTCCATCAGGACCCAGAGAAAGAAGACGGAGAAAAAAATGGAAGGACACTTAGAAATAATAGGTGTAGGTGTGACTTTAGAAAGGAAGAGATGGTGGGATCATAGAAAAATGGGTAAATATATATATATATAATTATAGATAGATATAGATAGTTATAGAAATAAAGTCAATCCATATCTGTGACCAGAGGAGAACTATTGTAGTTTCCAAGGAGGGAATGGAGACACAGGATTGTGATGGTGGGAATGGTGTGAAATTATATCCTTGTTACCTCATAATTTTGTAAATCAATACTAAATAACTAATAAAAATTAAGGCTAAAATTGAAAATCTGTAGTTGACTTTTTAAAAAGTGGTGAGATTTGAGTTCCAAGGCCAAGAAAATTTCCTAAATCAATTTCTTAAAGATATGTTCCAGAATACTAAGAAATAAATTAAACTTGAAAGCCAAGAATGAAGAAGACACGGTTGAGGGAACAGTGATGAACTTTGAACTGTAGCACCAGTTATATACAAAAAGCCAATCAATTGTCAATTAGTTCAGAAGATAAAAACATTGAAAAATAATAGAAAGAGCCTATACAATTGAGAAAGAGGATTCTGAGAAAATGGCAGAGTAGGAAGCATCATGTAGTCTTTCTACCTAGTCAACAATTGCACTAACGGAAGCCAGAGGAAGTCTACAAATTTTACTATACATTTTGGTTTTAATTTTGGCCTGTTTCAGCTCTAGTAGCAGCTACCCTCCCTGTTCTACATGGCAAGCACCCACACACATATATCTGGAGCAGTTACACAAAACTTCCAGGAGCTAGAGTCGGCAAAAATTATCTTG
Source organism: Erinaceus europaeus (assembly GCF_950295315.1). Lineage (NCBI taxonomy): Eukaryota > Metazoa > Chordata > Mammalia > Eulipotyphla > Erinaceidae > Erinaceus > Erinaceus europaeus. The sequence goes on from NC_080170.1 coordinate 80,442,760, forward strand.
TCCCCAAGTATCTGGATCTATGATATGACTCCTGGCTGCTACCACAATTTTTTTAAGAAAACAGAGGCAGACAACTTCCATACAGTTTTGTTCTATGTTCAATATAAAGAATACATTAACTTTTTTTTATTGGGGAATTAATTTTTTACATTACATTTTTACATTTTTTACATTAAGTACAATGGTTTGTACATGCATAACATTCCCCAGTTTCCCATATAACAACATAACCCCCACTAGGTCCTCTGAATCCTTCTTGGACCTGTATTTTCCCCACCCACCCGTCCCAGAGTCTTTTACTTTGGTGCAATACGCCAATTCCATTTCAGGTTCTACTTGTGTTTTATTTTCTGATCTTGTTTTTCAACTTCTGCCTGAGAGTGAGATCATCCCATATTCAGCCTTCTGTTTCTGACTTATTTCACTCAACATGAATTTTTCAAGGACCATCCAAGATTGGCTGAAAATGGTGAAGTCACCATTTTTTACAGCTGAGTAGTATTCCATTGTGTATATAGACCACAACTTGCTCAGCCACTCATCTGTTGTTGGACACCTGGGTTGCTTCCAGGTTTTGGCTATTACAAATTGTGCTGCCAAGAACATATGTGTACACAGATCTTTTTGGATGGATATGTTGGGTTCCTTAGGATATATCCCCAGGAGAGGAATTGCAGGGTCATAGGGTAGGTCCATTTCTAGCCTTCTGAGAGTTCTTCAGACTGCTCTCCACAGAGGTTGGACCAATTTACATTCCAACCAGGAGGGTTCCTTTGACCCCACAACCTCTCCAGCATTTGCTGCTGTTACCTTTTCTGATGCATGATGTTCTCACAGGAGTGAAGTGGTATCTCATTGTTGTCTTTACTTGCATTTCTCTGACAATCAGAGACTTGGAGCATTTTTTCATGTGTTTCTTGGCCTTTTGGATATCTTTTCTGGTGAATATTCTGTCCATGTCCTCCCCCCATTTTTGGATGGAGTTATTTGTTGTCTTGTTGAGTTTGGCAAGCTTTTTATATATGTTGGTTATTAACCTCTTATCTGATGTATGGAATGTAAAGATCTCCTCTCATTCTGTGAGGGGTCTCTTGGTTTGGGTCATGGTTTCTTTTGCTATGAAGAAGCTTTTTAATTTGATGTAGTCCCATAGGTTTATACCTGCCTTAGTCTTCTTTATAAGTGGATTTGTTTCATTGAAGATGTCTTTAAAATTTATGCGGAAAAGAGTTCTGCCAATATTTTCTTCTAAGTATCTGATAGTTTGTGGTCTAACATCCAATTCCTTGATCCACTTGGAATTTACTTTTGTATTTGGTGAAATACAGTGGTTCAGTTTCATTCTTCTGCATGTTTCAACCCATTGTTTCCAACACCATTTGTTGAAGAAACTCTGCTTTCCCCATTTAATAGTCTGAGCCCCTTTGTCAAAAATTAGATGTCCATAGGTGTGGGGGTTACATTAACTTTTTAAAAATATTTATTTATTTCCTTTTTGTTGCCCTTGATTTTATTGTTGTTGTAGTTATTATTGTTATTGATGTCATCATTGTTGGATAGGACAGAGAGAAATGGAGAGAGGAGGGAAGACAGAGAGGAGGAGAGAAAGATAGACACCTGAAGACCTGCTTCATCACTTGTGAAGTGACTTCCCTGCAGGTGGGAAGCCCAAGGCTTGAACTGTGTCCTTACGCCAGTCCTTGTGCTTTGTACCTTGTGCACTTAACCCATGCTACTGCCTGACCACCACCCCCCTTTTTTAAAAGTTTTAAACTGTCACTAAGACTCTGTGAAAACTATGGGGATGAAGGGGAAGTGAGTGGGGGAGAGAAGGCACAGAACTGTGATGTGGAGTGTGGAGTGTGGAACTGCACCCCTGTTATATGATCTTATAAACCATTATTAAATCACTAATAAAATATTTTTATAGGGACCGGGTGGTGGCACACAAGGTTGAGCACATAGGTTACAATGCGCAAGGACCTCCAGATTTGCTTCACCATTCATGAAGTGTCCCACCTACAGGTGGGAAGCAGGGGCTTGGACCCAGGTTTTTGTGCATGGTAATGTGTGCATTAACTGGGTACACCATTGCCCAGCCCCCCTAATGAAATATTTTTAAAAGACTAATAATATTACTAGAAAAATAAATAATACAGGCTGAGAGAGAAAGAGAAACCACAGCTTCCTTAGGTTGAGATTAAGCCTGGGTCATGCACATAGCAAACCAGTGCACTGTTCAAATGAGCTATTATGTCACTGGCTATTGCTTCTTTAGAGAAATGAAAAGAGATGTAGTTTTTTTTTAGCTTTTTTTCTTTTAATTTCTTTATTGGGAGATTAATGGCTTACAGTCAACAGTAAAATGTAAGTTTGTACATGCTTAACATTTCTCAGTTTTCCACATTTCCATTCAACCAACCCCCACTAGGTAGGTCCTCTTCTGACATCATGTTCCAGGACCTGAACCTGCCCCTCCAACTCCAACCCAGAGTCTTTTACTTTGGTGTAATACACCAGAGCAGCCAGTGTAGTTAAATATGTTCTCACTGTTGCAAATCCCTCCTCCTTTCACTGAAGTGACTTACTATCTAAGCTGAAGAGATAGCCTGTTGGATAGTGTGAGCCTTGACAAACACACTCCTCATGTCCAAGCCCTGGCACCACATGGGAAGATGTATGGTTCTGCTCTCTGCCTCCCTATACCCCACCTCTCTGTCTGAATGAAAAGGTGGCCAGGGCAGTTAAGTCATACATGTGTGAGGCCCTAGCTACACAAAGGTGGGGGAGGGAGAGTCTTCTAGGCATTATAAAAATCTGGCATGTTGGGAGTCGGGCGGTAGCACAATGGTTAAGTGCAGGTGGCGCAAAGCACAATGACCGGCGAGAGGATCCTGGTTCAAGCCCCCGGCTCCCCACCTGCAGGGGAGTCGTTTCACAAGCAGTGAAGCAGGTCTGCAGGTGTCTATCTTTCTCTTCCCTCTCTATCTCCCCCTCCTCTCTCCATTTCTCTCTGTCCTATCCTACAACGAAGACATCAATAACAACAACAATAATAACTACAACAATAAAACAACAAAGGCAAAAAAAGGGAAAAATGAATAAATAAATATATATATAAAATTGATTTAAAAAAATTTAAAAAAAATCTCGCATGTTTTCTTACCCTTCATTTTTTTTTTTGCCCTTTTTTTAGAGGTCATATATTGAATACCAGGAAATTCAAAAGCAACTACATACATGGAAGCAATTAGTGACTTTGAATGCCCAAAGGGAAATCATAGGCACAGAAAGCCTGAGAAGACCTTAAGTATATACCTCAGTGGAGACTTTAGCATAGAGATAACCTATACTAACAGCTAAAAAGCAGTAGACAAAAACAATATCTCAAATCATCAAACACCAAGGAAGGTATATAAATCTGATCTCAGGCAGGGATTGTAGTTATGCAGAGACTCTAGTGCCTGAGGCTCTGAAGTCCCAGGTTCAATCCCCTGTACTATCACAAAACCAGAGCTGCTCCGTGTTCTGGTGTGACTCTGCTAGCCGGTAAACTTTTAGACCCCTCTACAGCCATGAGCAACCTTTACCAGAGCTTATAATTGTTTATCTTATGGGACTAAACTTTGATAACCATATTCAGACTTTATAGACCTAGTGTACACTTAACCCTTAATGATAATTGCTTATTTTGCCTTTTACCTGTTTCACCTTAATAAACCGTGTATTGATTAAACCAGTTCCCAGCTCCCGCTGTGAATTCTTCTATATGCACCACAAGCAGCCCCAACCCCATACCTCTTTTTAAGTTAATTTACAACAAATGGCACCTCAACGTGTTGCAATTTTTGTCTCACTCCTATTTTAGTTATTTGACTTTAATTTCACCCTAACCATTTTTTGCACTATGCAGTTTAACTTTATCTCCCACATATTGAGTTACTATGGTCCACTTTGATTTTTCCCACTGTGGGTCCCAAAAAGTGTTTCAAAGTTTTAACCCCGCCTCCATGTGGCTCTGAATTTAATTTGCTCCAACGTGTTTCTGTGGTTACCCGCTCCTTTTTTTTGTTTGTTTTTTGTTGTTAGTTTTTCTGCTCAAGGCAATTTTTTTTCCTTGACTTTTATTTACTACACGTGTTAAATCTTTTATTCTTACCCCCATGCCCTTTACTACTTGACTTTAACCTTACTAGGGACCCAACAAACATGCTAACTCTTGGTAAGTGACCGACAATTAATTTTAACCTTTCTTTTGCTCTCACTTTTTTAAACTGCCACAATGGGTATATTACATTCTAAAGAAGACAGTTTTCACCTCAGACAGTTGAAAGAAACTTTAAAGATATGCAAAATTCAGTGTTCCAGCCGAGAATTAAGAAAGTTATTGAATGTTATAGAGGTGGTCTCTGGACCTCTTCTCAAGAATATAGCTATATCAGTTGAGATATGGATAAAAATTGGAGATTATTTTTAAAAAATTAGAGATTACTGAAAAATATTGGTCTAGTCACAGCAAAACAACTTTGGACTTATCAGCACTGCTTTTCTGCTTTAAATCAATTACAGGCTTCTTTGCAGGACTAATCCCTAAATCCTTCTTCTCCTCAGATTTCCAATTCCAATTCTTCTTCCTCCTCTTCTCAGACACAAACTGTTTCTGTCACGCCTGAAAGCCAGACATTCTCACATTTTTCTACTGAGCCTAAACCAGCTAACCCGCCTTTATATGGAACTTATCTATACTGTCTTGCTATTCCATACACCACCCCACTACCACAATCTTTGATCCATGGAAATCCTTTCCTTAGCCCAGATCCCCCTGTTGCATCCATGCAGCCTCTGGAGCTTCCACCTTCACCCTCTGTGGTGCCCCACCTCCACCCCCTCTTCCAGTGTGTTCACCACCCTCCCTTTCACACACACTTCAGCAGGCTACCCCTCTGTGATGCCACACCATTTAACACATCCTTACAACTACCACCTCTTCCTACTGTGCCATGTGACTCACTCAACCCTTTTCTAACTCCTCCTCATTCTCCCTTGATCTCACCTGCTATAGACCCAGATTTGCCCGCTACCAGTGATAAAACCAGAAAAATTCCTGTTGGGGGAGGCCTTAAATTTGATGCTTTTCCCATGCTCCCTACACGAGAAGGAACTGAGATGGAATATAAAGGTTGGCCAGATCAGGTTCCCAGAGATATTTCACCCAGTCAGTTAGTTAGTGGGTGATAGTGCCGTTACTTCTCCCACTGAACATATGAATATTACAAAAAATGACAGGCACCTTGCTGTGCAATCAGCAGTCAGAATAAGTGGTAAGTTACCTAGCACTCATGTAGAGTCTTTCAGCTCTGTTTTTCAGGAAGCCACAGAACCCTACAGAGAATTTGTGGACAGGTTACAAGAAGCTATCACTAGACAAGTAGACAATAAAGAAGCAGCCAGAATTTTAATTAAGCGACTAGCCTATGAAAATGCAAACCAAGATTGTAAAGAAATTCTTGGGCCACTTGAGGATCTAGATTTAAGTGTTGATCAGATGATAAAAGCATGTACTGAGGTACAGTCTCAAACCCATAAAGTATATGTAATGGCTACATTTAATCAGGCCACATATGTGACGGACTCAGTACACCCCATGCAAAACAAGGTTTGTTTTAAATGTAATAATGAGGGCTATTTACAAAAGAATTGCAAAATGAATCTCAAATGGTTTGATTACAAGGTATCTGGAGATGACAGATATTTAAAACCTCCCTTAACCAAATGCCCACTCTGTAAAAGAGGCTTTCACTGGGCAATCCACTGTCCATCCAAGGCTTATGCAGGAGACAATTCTCTGCCAGATTACAAAAAGCAGGGTCCTGGCCCTCCAGCCTGCAGAGCTATGAGGACTATTGGGTGACTCTAGGACAGTCACTTGCTACAGGCATAAATCTTAATAGATTGCTTAACTGTGTAACTTGTCTTTAACCTTCTAGTTTCTAGGAAAGTGATTTATTTGAGTATGAGGTATGTATTATGTATTGACACAAGTTTATCCTAAAACCATTGTTGATTGTGGTATGCTGTTATACACACCTGAGTCATTTAACCAGAAGTGAAGGAATGGAAACTGTATCCACTAGTGTTTGGTGTCCTTTCCCCATAGCTTTTACAGATGTTTTGCTACTGTGCTCTAGTTAACCTCTCTAGTTCAAGCACATTCTAGAACCTAAGTGTTGAGCTCTAATTAAATGATTGGATATTTCTCTGGTATAGCATGAGTCATTGTTTCTTTATGCCTAGACTGGTGTGACTCCTCTGTTTATGGGTGTTTAACTCAGTATATCTTTTTTAATGTTGATTCTGAAAAATGGATGTTTCACACATCTCTAAGTTTGCTAAGTTGAAATGTATTCCTATTTCTGTGGACACTGTTACAGGCTTTATATTCGACCTCTCACACAGAAAGCAACCCATGTTTGTGAACACTTTCTCTGCCTTTGCTGCTGAGGTATTCCTTATTAGACTGATTATGACCATGCTAGATGAGTAATTGTGGAAGGCCATATGTTACCCGTAAAGGGCTATTTCTCAGACATGAACAGAATACAAGGAGCTTTATATATATAATTTTGTACTGCATAATTTTAATCAGATAGCTGCTAAATGTTACTTTTCTCCACAGAGCTATTTCTTCTCCAGAGGATGCCTCATGATTTGTCTAGTCTTTGTGATTGAAATAAAATTACTAACTTGAGGCATAGGGTGTGTTTGTTCTAGTTTCTCATTCACAGGTCCTGCTTGGACCCAAGCTGAGCAGATGAGCCCCTCTCATCTGTGAACTCCTCACAAGAACACGAGCTGACGTATGGATTGCAGCAGTCTAACACCCTGGATATGCCACGATTGCCACCCAGGAGCTACTTGAACTTGGGGATGCCACTGTAAGATTCTGTTCTGAGACTCCCTGAGTGATGGACCATCTCTGGGTTGGAAACAGATACTAGACCACAGGTCTTCAGGCTAACAGGGCCTTATCTGATACCCAGTTATTGCGCCCGCACTCTGGGGGGTGAAGGAAGAGCTTGCAGGGGCAACCCTAGAATCACTGAAGATTTGCTTATTTCTCCTATGCTCATACAGACTGTACATCTTGTCCATGTCTATAATCAAAAGTGGGGAATTGTGGTGACACTATATGCCCTGACACAGTGGTGACATCAGCTTTAGTGACAGAAGGCTGACACAGAGTGTGCAGTGATCTCCTGGTCAGATGCCTCTCAACGGAGGTGCCCCAGGCATCCATCTGCCATGTCTACTTCTCCTGGGAACAGAGCACATGTGACTCTGCTAGCCGGTAAACTTTTAGACCCCTCTACAGCCATGAGCAACCTTTACCAGAGCTTATAATTGTTTATCTTATGGGACTAAACTTTGGTAACCATATTCAGACTTTATAGACCTAGTGTACGCTTAACCCTTGATGATAATTGCTTATTTTGCCTTTTACCTGTTTCACCTTAATAAACCATGTATTGATTAAACCAGTTCTCTAAAGAATTCCCGCTGTGAATTCTTCTATATGTGCCACAAGCAGCCCTAACCCCCATACCTCTTTTTAATTTAATTTACAACACTATGGTAAATAATAATAATAATAAATAAAATAAATAAATATGATCTCTAAAGTTTCTATAACTCTAGATTCATATGAACAATTTTTTTTCTTGATTTCTATCATCTCATCTTTTTTCTTCTTTTTTTAAAAAAATTTTTATTAATGATTTAATATAGATTTACCCAATTACAGACAGGGGAGACAGCATAATGGTTATGCAAACAGACTCTCATGCCTGAGGATCCTAAATCCCAGGTTCAGTCCCCTGCACCACCATAAGCCAGGGCTGAGCAGTGCTCTGGTGTTTCTCTCTCCTTCTCTCTCTCTCTCTCTTTGCATCTCTCTCAAAAATAAAATAAATTAAAATAAAAAAGATTTACCCAATTACATGTCAACATTCCTACTATCAGACTTCTACCACCAGAGTTCTGAATCCCCAGTCCCTCCATTGCAAACCACAGCAGTTCTCCTATGGTTGTATACATGAGCTAAATATAATCTATACAACTATCTGCCTACATTGGCACATAATTGTTATCTTTTTCTTCCAGGTCCCATTCCCTCTTCCCCTCCAAGCCATACATAACCCTATTACTACATCTAAAGGTCTCTCCTTTTTTCCTCCTGATGGAGCTGAAGTTCAGAGTCCACTTAGCCTCTCCTCTTATCACTTCTCCCCCACTGGGAGTATGGATCAAAGTTGTTTTTGTGGTGCAGAAGGTAGGAGTTCTGGCTTCTGTAATTGCTTCTCCAGTGGACATGGGTGTTGGCAGTTCAGTCCATACCCCCAGCCTGTTTCTATCTTTCCCTAGTGGGCTAAAGCACTGGAAAAGTGAGGTTCCAGGACATCCTGACGGTCGTCTGCCCGGAGAAGTCAGGATAGAATCATGATAGCATCTGCAACTTGTTGTCTGGAATGTGGCAGGATATACAGTGAGACAAAATTGTTAATGAACAGGAAGAAAAAAAACAGGAACAAAGCATATGAAATTAGGGATCTTAGGGTTAGAAGGGAGCTAGGAAATCCATTTTTTGGCATGTTTCTGGGGCCCACAACTATGGTAGTTTTTGCTTGAGCTTGACAGCTAACATAAAGTTAGATTAAAATATTGTCTGAAAAAATTGGTGTCAGAGTAGAGAAAAGTACTAGAAAGTTGGATTAGGGCACAGTTGGACTAGGGCTCCCATTCTTGAGAAAAATTCTATGAATAAAATTAACAGTTTACCTCATTCACCTGATCCAGGGACCATGTATATAATATATATGTGTATATATATTTAGCATATGAGCCTGTGTAACCTCTAAGTCCCTATTGGTCTGAGTTTGCATGGTCACAGCTGCAAACATTGCAGACTACACATATCTCAGGTCCAGTCTTCCTTGAATGGCAGGGCAGGATATCCCAGCCTCCCTTCAGAGACTGGGGCAGTCCCTATCATCACTAATTTGTGACAAATGTCAGTTTTCAACAATAACAACAACAGCAACAACAACAAAAAGACAAAGATACAAAGAAATGGAAAATATGATCCATTTACTTAAAAAAAAAAGAGGGGAAAAAAGCAAAAGCAGGAATTGCCTCTGATAAATACTTCATGTCAATTCTACTTGATAGAGAATTTCCAAAATTTTAGCCTTGGAATATGTGCTTATAATATGATTGTGGTGTGTTTGTAAGAAGTCCTCAACACAGAACAGAATAACTGACAATTAAAGTTTAAGAGAAGAGGGTGGAGCCAAGATGACAACTTGGAAGCAGCTGTGGGCATGAGCTCCAACAACAACAGTTGGAAATGATAGAATACCTGGCTATCAGCAGGATGGGGAATAAGGGGTTCTAAGCATGATACCAAGGAGGTGACTTTAGCTCAATTTGGGTTAGAAAATAGAGAAAAAAGAAAGGAAATTTTTTTATTATTTCTGAAGCACACTCCTCTCCCTCCTCCACCCCATAACCAGACCTCTGGGGCTGGAGAGCTGCTACTAGCAGGCTCTCTGCTGAGCTTTTTTCTTTACCAAGATTCCTGGCTCACCAGGGGTGTCATTCCAATCCTATTCCTTTCTGAATCCCTTTGCTCTTTTTTCTTCTGTATAAGCGGCTTAGGCCCAATTGGAGCTACAAATAGCTGACCAAGCAGAGCCTCACCTCACCTGGGAAAGACTGCCTGGAGGTTTATTTTTGTTTGTTTTTTTTGTTTATTTGTTTGGTCTTTTTAACAATTGGCTGCCTCTGCTCAGGGTGCATGAGCCAATCGGGAGCCTTCCAAGCTGCAGACCGACTGTTAGCATTTTTTACTCTGTTCTATTTTATTATTACTATTATATATAGTATGTCCCTTTCCCTCCCTCCTTCAGGTTGACCAAAATTAACTCTTAGTGTATTTTCCATTGCTAAGTTACTGGGTATATTATCCATTGTGAGAGGAACTTGTTTCACACTTCCTACCTCCTCTATCCACTCTCCCCCTTCTCCCTCCTCCTAGCTAAATAAATAAATAAATAAATAAAATAAAAAATTATTTCCTTTCACTGCTTTTATTTACTGTTTTATTCTTTTCTTTTTTCTTTTCTTTCCTTTTTTTTCACATTCGTGTCTTACTTTCTCCCTTCCTCCTTCTTCTGCTTTCTGAATTCACTGATACTCATTTGTGAATTATTTGGGGAAAGAAATCTGGCTCAGAGTGGACTCTCTTTGTGTGTGTCTCAGCTCTACTTCCCTTCCTCCTCTTGCTAACGCTAGAATTTACAGTGGAGAGTAGATTTGCATAACTGTCTATTCTTGCTATCCCTTTTTTCCTTTCTCTTTCTTTTTCATTTGGATTTGGTTGCTATTTTTTTCTTGAACTTGAGACATTATTTGGCTAACTGGTAATGGTTAAACTTCTTCAATCCTTGCTTCAGTTACTATTGTAATTTTTTAGATTGGTGATTGCATTTGTCACAAAGGTATTTAGTATAGCGTGTACTCAAAACACAACAACTGAGGAACAACAGAACATAGAAATAAAAAACACATCAATAAAAAAATGGTTAGGGAGTTGAGCGGTAGCACAGTGGGTTCTGTGCACATGGTGAAAAGTGCACGGACTGGCATGAGGATCCCGGTTTGAGCCTCCAGCTCCACACTTGCAGGGGAGTCACTTCACAAGCGGTGAAGCAAGTCTGCAAGTGTCTATCTTTCTCTCCCCCTCTCTGTCTTCCCCTCCTCTCTCCATTTCTCTCTGTCCTATCCAAAACATGATGACATCAATAACAACAACAATAACAATCACAACAATAAAACAACAAGGGTAACAAAAGGGAACAAATAAATAAAATAAAATAAAAATTTCTTAAAAATAATTAAACCAAGAACAAACAAAACTGCTACTACAATGGATGAAGAAAAGAGCCCAGAAGAAACTACAAATCAGTCAGAAGTAACCATAGATAAAAAAAGTATGCAAGGAATAATAAACTTGTTAATCACAGAAATGAAAACAACTTTGGAGGAATAAGCCAGCAGAATTAGGGGAACAACGGATGAGACCCTCAAAGAAAACACTAGCTACCTCAAGGTAATTAGAGAACTAAAAGCTGAAATAGCTGAACTGAAGAAAGAAGCTGAGGGAAGGGAAAGACTAACAGAAGCAGAAAACAGAATTAGCCAGACAGAGGATGAGCTAGATAAAACAAAGAAGGAAGTGAAAGAGCTCAAAAAGAGATTGAGAGACACTGAAAACAACAACAGAGACATATGGGATGATCTCAAAAGAAATAACATTTGTATCATTGGCCTGCCAGAGGAAGAAAGAGAGGAAGGGGAAGTAAACATTCTAGAGGAAATTATAGAAGAAAACTTCCCAGACCTGAACAATAGAAAGAACATTAAGATTCAAGAGATAGTCCCAAACAGAATCAACCCAGACCTGAAGACATCAAGACACATCATAGTTACAATGAAAAGAAGTAAGGATAAAGAAAGGATCCTAAATTCTGCAAGAGAAAAACAAAAGTCACATACAGGGGAAAACCCGTAAGACTATCAGCAGAATTCCCCACTCAAACTCTAAAAGCCAGAAGAGAATGGCAAGATATCTATCAAGCCCTGAATGAAAAAGGGTTTCAACCAAGGATAATTTATCCTGCTAGACTTTCATTCAAACTAGATGGAGGGATCAAAACCTTCTTAGACAGACAACAGTTAAAAGAGGCAACCATCACCAAGACTGCTCTGAAAGAGATTCTAAAAGAGCTCTTATAAACAAGAACATCACTGTAATATTTATAATATATCAGAGCAAATAAAAAATTGTTGAATAATGGCACTATAATACATTAAATCCATAATATCATTAAATGTCAATGGCTTAAACTCACCCATCAAAAGGCATGGAGTGGGAGGATGAATCAGAAAATATAACCCAAACATATGCTGCTTGCAAGAATCCCATCTGACCCAACAAGATAAACAGAGACTTAAAGTGAAAGGATGGAAAAATATCATACAGGCTAATAGACCATAAAAAAGGCAGGAGCACCCATTCTCATCTCTGACACAATAGATTTTAAATTAAATAAAGTAATAAAAGATAGACAAGGGCTTTACAAAATGATTAGAGGATCAATCAGCCAAGAAGACTTAACAATTACTAACTCTATGCACCCAATGAGGAACCATCTAAATACATCAAGCACCCACTGAAAGAACTTCAAAAGTACATCAATAGTAATACAATAATAGTGGGAAACTTTAAAACCCCAAGATTAAACAAGATTGACAAACCCTTAACCAGACACACTAAAAAAAAAAGGAGGAAGACACAAATTAATAGAATTGTAAATGATAGAGGAGATATCACAACTGACACCACAGAAATCCATAAAATCATGCGAAACTTCTAGGAAGAACTATATGCCACCAAGCTAGAAAATCTGGAAGAAATGTAAGAATTCCTAGAAACATATTCCCTTCCAAAACTGAAACAACAAGAACAACAAAACCTAAATACACCAATCACAGACAAAGAAATCGAAACAGTTATTAAGAATCTCCCCAACAACAAAAGTCCTGGACCAGATGGCTTCACAAATGAATTCTACAAAACCTTCAGGAAACAGTTAATACCCATACTTCTAAAGCTTTTCCCTAAGATTGAAGAAACAGGAACACTCCCTTCCACCTTCTATTAAGCCAACATCACCCTGATATCAAAAGCAGTAGGGACACAACAAAAAAGGAAAGCTACAGACCAATATCTCTGATGAACATAGATGCCAAAATATTAAACAAGATCTTGGCCAACCGGATACAACAGTATATCAAAAAGATCGTTCATCACAACCAAGTGAGATTTATCCCAGGAATGCAAGGCTGGTTCAACATATGTAAGTTAATCAATGTCATTCACCACATAAGTAAAGGCAAAGCCAAAAACCACATAGAAATCTCTTTTCAGCCACCAGGTTCCAGAGGCCAGCAGGAAGCCGACCAGACTTCCCTGGACTGAGGACCCCATCAATATGTCCTGGAGCTACACTTCCCTAGGGACCCACCTTACTAGGGAGAGAGGCAGACTGGTAGTATGGATCAACCAGTCAACGTCCATGTTCAGCAGGGAAGTAATTACAGAAGCCAGACCTTCTACCTTCTGCAACCCTCAATGACCCTGGGTCCATGCTCCCAGAGGGATAGAGAATGGGAAAGCTATCAGGGGAGGGGGGGGTTATGGAGATTGGGTGGTGGGAATTGTGTGGAGTTGTACCCCTCCTAGCCTATGTTTTTGTTAATGTCTCCTTTCTTAAACAAATAAATTTTTAAAAGTCTAAGAATGGGGGGTCGGGCGGTGGCACAGCGGGTTAAGCACACGTGAGGGAAAGCGTAAGGACCATCATAAGGATCCCAGTTTGAGCCCCTGGTTCCCCACCTGTGGGGTAGTCGCTTCACAGGCGGTGAAGCAGGTCTGCAGGTGTCTATCTTTTTCTCCTCCTCTCTGTCTTCCCATCCTCTGTCCATTTCTCTCTGTCCTATCCAACAATGAACAACATCAACAATAACAATAATAACCACAAAAAGGCTACAACAACAAGGGCAACAAAAGGGGAAAAAATGGCCTCCAGGAGCAGTGGATCAGGGTGCAGGCACTGAGCCCTAGCAATAACCCTGGAGGGAAAAGAAAGGAAGAAAGAAAGAAAGAACAAAAGAAAAAAAGAAAGAGAAAGAAAAAAGTTTAAGAATGTGTAGAAAGACTGAGTACATGCAGAAACTTTGAGACAGAGCAGGTGGTTGTGTAAAAGTAGATTAAAGTAAGTGAAAACAAAAATTGAGACAGAGAAGATTGGGCTGACCCTTATAAGCAGAAGTCCAATGAAGTAAGATGTTTGACATAAAAAAAAGCAAATGTGCCAAAGGCATATACAGTAAGCAAGGTTACTGCCATATTTTGTTTTTAACTGCCTGTCACATCAGCTTCTGTAACCCTGACTAGTTTCTCCCTCCTAAAGTGTGCTGGGAAATTGTGCAGATGCAGTCACATCTGCCATGCTGTGCCCTCAGGGCACTGTTGATTCCCCACGATAGTTGGAGTGCTTTGGTTACTTCTCCCCCTTCCCATTCTCATGAAAGTTATTATACTACCCTGGAGTGCTATGGTTACTCTTCCCCCTTCCCATCCTCGTGAGAGCTATTCCCATAAAAGCCCTTCTTCTTCCGCACCTCACTCTCTTGCCAGCCCTTCACTTCGGTGGTTAGACACAGGGAAGGTTGCTGTGTGAGGAGGCCATTTTTGCTACCTCCACATGGCCCAAGCTGCTTCTCTCTCACCCAACTCTGAGGTGCCAATAAAGATTTGTGTTCCCTCTTCGCTCCAGATCTCCTCTTTCTCTTCTTCATGGCGCAGCTCAACATCTGGTGCCCAACGTGTCCCACACTCACACCCCACTGGGTGGCCTGGCCTGAGGTCCAGAAAAGCCACCCAGACACAAGTAAGTGGCAGCCACCTGACTCTGTGGCCCTGCATTTCCCCCCCACTATGGGATTTTTTCTGCTTTACTAGGAGGCGTCCCAAACATTCTATTCTTTTCTCATGGGACAGGCTCTCTATCTCAGAGATGCTTTAGTTGGAGCTGCACCATGGGTTCTCTTGGCTATGTTTGCAACTCTCAGCATATGTATAAGGGGTCCTGCCAAAAGGTTAAGAGACCTTGAGGCTGAGATACAAGAGTTAAAGGATATGTTCTCAGCACTTAAACACCCTAAGTCTTCTGCAGTTTACCCCAAGAGTTCTCTTCCAGCAGACACCTGTTCAGTTTCTCCAGCATCTGCTATCCCAGCAGCTTCCATTTCCATGACTCCTCCCCCTGCTGATACCTGATCATTAAGAGACCTTGAGGCTGAGATACAAAAGTTAAAAGAGATGTTCTCAGCACTTAACCACCCTAATTCCTCTACAGTTTGCCCCAAGAGTTCTCTTCCGGCAGCTCTGACAGCTGCCATCCCAGCAGCTTCCACTTCTGTGACTCCTTCCCCCGCGTCATCAAACCAAGTCCACACCTTCCCAGTAAATGTGGTCCCCAATAGACAAAACCCTCCGGTGTGGCATCCATACTACTCCAAAGAACTCAGAGAACTCAGGCAGGCAGTGAAGGAGGACGGGTTCATTCCCCATGGACCAAGTCCATTTTATGAGGCTTTTTCCAGCACCTTAATACCCCCCAAGATTGGAGGGACTTAGCTCGTGCTGCACTCCCAGACCCCCTCTACCTGCAATGGGAGGCATGTTTTCATGATGAATGCTCAAAACAATCCCAGAAAAATAGTCACAAACAGCTAGAATGGAATTTTAATGCATTGTTTGGAGCAGGAGAGTTTGAAACTGGAATTCAGCAGGCAGAAGCCAAGTTTCCAACCGGTTATTTTGAACAGGTACACATCTGTGCAACACAAGCATGGGAGAGGTTAAGCCCATCCACAGGAGAGGCCTCAGTCCCCACTAACTCCCTTCACCAAACGATGAATCCTTAGCTGACTTCATTTCCAGGGTGCAGTCAACCTTAGAGAGAAAGATTTATAATCCTGAAGTCCGTTCTCTCCTCCTGCGTTCTATTGTCTGGGAAGGCATGATTCCAGAATTCCATCAGGCATGCCTCAGTCTTAAACACCAACACCCAGATAATTGGATTTTAGTGACACATGAACTTAGACCAGGTTCTTATGGGGCACCCATTATGACACAGGCTTATGCAGTCACCCCACATAATCAAAATGAGGCCTGCTTTCAGTGCAGTCACCAAGGCCATTGGATTGGCGTAACCAATGTCCAGATAAGCTGCGACCACGCCTCCAGTCAGGGCAACCACACCTCCAGTGAGGGCAATCACGCCTCCAGTTAGGGAAACCATGCCTCCAGTCAGGGCAATACTGCCTTCAGTCAGGGAGCCAGAGGCCACGAACACCTTGTCCTAGATGTCAGAAAAGTTTTCATTGGAAGAGAGATTGTTGGTCTAAGTTTCATAAAGATGGCATGCCCCTGAATGGTACAAATTCGGGGCCTGAGATTTTGTGGACCACTCCTGTTTTAGAACGAGGTCTCTCTACTATGACAGTAAGGATTGGCAATATTCCTTTTAAATATTTGATTGACACGGGGGCAGAAAAGATGATTTTAAGGCAAGCAGAGGTTCCCTAAAATTGGGAACTCCTCCCAGGACCCTGTTTACACGGAGTTGGAGGGTTGACCCAAGCCTTTCCCACACGAGATTCGCTCATGTGGGAAAACCCTGAAGGGACTACCGGACACTTCCACCCTTTGGTAGCTGATATTAGCACCAACCTACTGGTAAGGGATCTTCTGGAATGTCTTGATGTTACGATATCCACAGATACCTCTGCAGAGTGTAACACCTGCTCCTGCGAGACTAGATCTAATCAGCACCCCCAATACTAACTACCACTGTTCGTAACCAAACTCCCTGTTTAGACTGGCTTTCTAATGAGCCTGTCTGGGTGGAACAGTGGCCTTTGCCTAGGGGTAAGCTAGAAATTTTAAAAGAGCTCATCTGAGAGCAGTTGTCCTTGGGACACATTCGTCATCCCAGAAGCCCATGGAATACTCCTGTATTTGTGATTAAAAAGCACTCAGGAAAATGGTGCCTCCTCCAAGATCTCCATGCCGTAAATAAAACCATGCAGGTCTGGGGCTCCCCCAAAGGAGTTTTCCTCTTGCTTCTGCAGTTCCCACGGGAATTCCAATCATAGCTATTGATATACAAGATTGTTTTTTCTCTATTCCCTTGCATCCGCAAGATTGTAAACGTTTTGCCTTCTCTGTTCCTTCTATTAATAAAGCTAGCCCTGCCGATAGATTTGAATGGGTGGTGCTGCCCCAGGGCATGGCCAATAGTCCTACAGTTTGTCAAGAGGCTGTTAAATCTGCCCTTTTCCCATATATTCATAAGGGCCTTAATGTTTTTCACTACATGGATGACGTCTTAATATGGGGAGAATTAGATACAGATATCTGTGCCCTATGTGATTTTCTCATTCCTGCCTTAAAGAAAAGTGGCCTTAATGTAGCTCCTGAGAAGATACAGCTAATTCCTCCAATATCTTTCTTAGGTTCAGAGATTTCTCTAACGCAAATTCCTCCCTTAAAACCTAGTGTTACTTTTCCTTCTAACCTCACTCTTGCTTCTTTACAAAGTTTTCTTGGAAATTCAAAATTGGCTTAGGCAGTATCTTTATCTGCCTACTAGCTGCCTCCAACCACTGTTTGACCTGTTAAAAGGAAACAAACAGCCCTCCTCAAAATGTAAGTTAACTCCTAAGGCCTCTTGGCACTGGAAAGGGTTAACCAGGCCCTCCAGGACATGTACCTTGTTTGATTCTCCCCCTCCTCTTCGGTAAACCTTCTAATCTTCAACTCCACCCCCACAGTAGTGGGGGCATTGTGGCAGAACCATGGATTTCTCGAGTGGCTTCACACGCCAGTAGGTGGAGCTCCAAGACTCCTCACTGAGATAGACGCATTAGCATTCATGGTTCACCAAGGAAGAAATAGGTCTGTGCAGGTCTTAGGGAAAGAACCGGATTTAATTATTCTTCCCTTTTCTCTCACAGATAGAGTAGCTCATACACCATCATTCCCATTTTGCCATAAGCTTCATGGGATTTCCAGGACAAATAGATAACCATTTTCCTTCTAATAAATTGATAGCTTCTTTACCTCTTTTGCCTATACTAGCACCTAAACTTTTCTCTCAAGATCCCATCCCCTCTGCTCCTACAGTCTTCACTGATGGTGGAAAAAAAGGAGCTGCTACCCTTATATATTGTCCAGACCAGCAATACCCCAAACCTCTCTTTACTGAGCTTCCTGATAATTCCCCTCAGTACAAAGAACTTTTGTTCTTTGTACTGAGGGGATGCTGTTTTCCTTGCATTAAAAGTTGTACCAGAATCCTTCAACCTTTTTTCTGACAGTGTGTATACTGTTAACTTACTTCCATGGCTTGCTCGTTCTTATGTTATGACTGGCCAGTTGTGATTTGTGAGTGAGTGTGTTGAATGACCAAAAAATTTTTTATGACCCATCTGCTCAGAGTACTCTAAAACATAATTGACTTTATATAAAAATGCTGAACGCAGCCAAAGTTTCTGGAGACATCCAGAAACATTCCAAAAAATTTTTTTTTCTCTTTTGATTTTTTATATGTAAGTCTTGGTATATATATATATATATATATATATATATATATATATATATATATGTGTGTGTGTGTGTGTGTGTGCTTAGTCTTAAACTGTGTGAGTAAAGACGGATCTAAATTTGTTTTTAAAATGATATTTTTTCATAACAAAAGTTTTTATCCCCCAGTGTGTTATAACTAAATGTTTATGGGTATGTTTCAAGTTTGGTAAACATTAGTTTAACGGTTAAAAGTGTAACCTTGAAGCTACATTACTACCAGGCAAGGTAAAATTAATTTGCTAAAAGTAACTAACTATTTAAGGTAAAGTCTAAATATTTAACGTGACAATATATCCCCAAAACTAAAATGCAAATTCTCTATACAGGGCACTTTTGGAGGGCCCCCCAAAGTGCCCTGTAAACTATCTTGTGGAAATTAATCCACAACAGATCTGGCATCAATCTGGAACTGTAAATGTTAAAACCATTGTCACTAACATGCATTAACTCTCTAAGTAACCTGAGTCTGTTTATAGTCCAAAGTAAAAATAGTTAAAAAATCAAAATATATATTTTAACTAAAATTGGTCTGAAGATCCTGCTGTAGAGATTGCTACAAGAGATAACATTAGATCACCTTTAAACAAAATCATAAAGATATTTAAACCAATTATAATAATTGAGGTATCAATTATAGTTAACCTCTAACTTGTTACAAGTTTTATTTTTTTTCACAAGTAAGTGATTACAGCTATCAAACCTTCATATGAAGAATCATCTGTTCATATGGTAAGGTATTAAGCTATAAAAAGTTCCTCCATATACAACTTATGTGAATTAACAACATTCACATATTCTTCTACACTTAACTGATGCATCTCGTCTTGTCACTATAGGCCTCCCTTTGTCAGCCAACAATTTAAAGATATTTCCCTTTATAACATCACCCATGCCACGGACATCTCTTACTACCCCCAAAGACAAATGGCTGTTGAGAAGGCCCGCCATACGCCTAGGCTCAATTAAGTAAAAAAATTAAATTAAATAATAATAATAATTAATAAATAGAAATATACATCCTCCAATACTCAGTTGGCTAAGACACCAAACCTCTTTTTATATAAAAAAATTCAAATAAGATGCCCTGCTAACCATGAGAAGCAGATTGTTTGTTTCTTTCACAGGAATCCTGGGAAAAACCATCTGGACCCCTGCACACCCTGACGTCACCCACTAGACAGCACAACTACAGTGGCACACCCCCCTGAAACCCTAGATGTCACCTGATGCGATCTGAAGAACCTGATTCACAGACTCCAAGGACAGAACTTTTTTACCGCCTGTCTGCCTTTCCTGCTTCTGCTTTGCCTGTCACATTTTGGCGGTTCCAGCTCACTCTCTACAGAAAAATGGAATTCCAGCGGCTGACCTTCCTCATGCAGTGTTTCATTCCCTGCCATTTCTCTCCCTAGTCACCTACTTTGGACTGAGACTTCTATTGGACTTGTTGGTATACCCTTTGGACACTTTAGACAATTTTACAGCAGCTTCCTTCCCTTCATGCTGCTGGTTTTCCATAGACTGACCCTGAGTAGTTCATAGACTTTGCAGACTGTTGCCTTGAGAACTATACAATGCCAAATAGCCCCTCTGCTTGGCGGGCCATGCCCTCCCACTTACAGGTCCTTCCCTTTGAGGTAGGAAATGCCCCTTTCATTACAAACCCCTCCCACCCCCAGAGACAGGGAATGTTCCTTTGTGCACCAATCCTTCCCTTGACATCATACTGGCTTTTACTGCTCCCCTACTTGTCCCTTCCTGTTTTGTTATATCATTCAGGTTTATGCCCAAAATGTTTCTGCTCACCCCTACACCACTATTCCTCGGTCACAGATGGTGTCTTTTATAGACATTGACCCATCTTAATGCGATGACTAGATAGAAAGATAGGGAAAAATGTAGAAAAATTGTGAGGAGATGGTGGAGCCTGGCAGAGCTTAACCTATGAGATGAGTCCTTCCTGGTAAGTCTCTCTCTCTACAGAGGGGTTGAGCACAGGGGGGACACATAATCTCACAAGGTTGGCGGCCATGTAAGTCTTCCCTCCTCCACAAAAACATCCTACATCTTCCCACCTGAGCATGGCATTCCTTAAAAACTTTCAAGCCTGCTCCACTCTAATATCCTATACTGTGGCCATTAGATATAAGGAAAGGGGGAGATGCTGGGAAATTGTGTAGATGCAGTCACATCTGCCATGCTGTGCTCTCAGGGCACTGTTGATTCCCCGTGATAGTTGGAGTGCTTTGGTTACTCCTCCCCCTTCCCATTCTCGTGAGAGCTATTCCCATAAAATCCCTTCTTCTTCCGCACCTCACTCTCTTGTCAGCCCTTCACTTCAGTGGTTAGACACAGGGAAGGTTGCTGCGTGAGGCGGCCATTTTTGCTACCTCCACGTGGCCCAAGCTGCTTCTCTCTCACCCAACTCTGAGGTGCCAGTGCAAATAAAGATTTGTGTTCCCTCTTCGCTCCGGATCTCCTCTCTCTCTTCTCCACAGCGCAGCTCAACAAAAGTGTAACTACAACCCATCCCCATCCACTACCCCCAGGCCCAGTGGTGTATCATTATGCTGAGACTAAACTTTCCCAGACACAGCTATGCAGGAAAGATAACAAGTAACAGCAGTAACTAAGGTAACCAGACCCTGAGCAATGGGTATAAGACACACCTTACAGCCTCTGCTTCAGTAATGACACTTTTTAATCTGAAGCCAGCACCCTCTATATAAGCTTGTGCCACTCCTTTTTTTTTTTTTTTTTTTTTTTTGAGGCTGGAGTTTTCAAAGAGATCTGAACTCTTGGCTTATACATAAAAAAAGACTCTAGATTTACAGCAGAGTTCCTTAACATACTAAACAAAAACTTGATATGTGTGCTCAACCCAGGTCGCCACTGACTGGCCCCTGACTTTCTGTTTTTTGGTAGTGACCCCTTTTTCCCTGTAGCTTTTCAATTTGAAGCAGTCAAACTGGTTTATTCTTGTTCTCTTTTCTGTTGGACTCAAGTCTTTGAAAACATTTCTGAAGCATAGATCACAAAAGTTCTACCAACATTTTCTTCTATATAGTTGATAGCTTCTGGTCTAATGTCCATATCTTAATCTATTTGAAAATGACTTTTGTACATGGTGATAGGTCCAATTTCATTCTTCTGTGGGTTTCAGCCCAACTCTCACAACATAATTTGTTGAAGGCTCCCCTTTCTCCATTTCATGTTTTATGTCCTTTGTCAAAAATTAGTTGTCTTTAAATATGTAAGTAGCAGAAAAGAGCTGTAAGCAGGGAGATGGCTCAGTACCTTACTGTGGAGGGACAATAGCATTTTGGCAGTGGACAGATATGTTAACATACATTGTGGATGTGTGTGAAATTATACCCCTAAAGTAACAACAGTACTTGTAAAATAGTTATACAATAAATAAAATAAAAAACATATCTGATTCTAAAGGATCCAAGGAACACTATCAAATGGTCCAACTTACTCATTGTAGGGGTCAGTGAAGAAGAAGACAGAAAGAAGCAAAGAATATACAGAGATGTAATGACTGAAAACTTCACAAATTTAATGAAATACATGAACATAGGGCTGGGGAGATAGATAGTATTTATGCAAAAAACTTTCATGCCTGAGACTCCAAGGTCCCAGGTTCAATATATATATTTAAGTTATTCAATGAACTTCAAATAAGATAAGAGAGATTTACTTTGAGATAGAATGTAATAAAGTATGTGAAAACTGAAGACAAAGAAGACCCTTGAGATTAACAGAAGATATGTGTCTTGTTATGTATAAAGGCTACTCAAAAAGGACTGTTAGCATATTTATCAGAAACTTTGGAGGTCAAAATGCAGTAGGCCAATATATTCAAAGAGTTAAAAGAAAATAGAAAAAAAAGCTATGAACTATTAATCTAACATATAGGAAAACTGTCCTATGAAAATGAAGGATGAGGGCCAACAAGATAGTTCACTTGGATAGGTGTTTTCTTTATTATACACTCAACCCACCATCATACTGAAGGTCTTGCCATGTGGTGTCTTTCTCTACTTGTCTCTCTGTCTTTCTTCTTGAAATATCATTTTATTAGTGATTTAATAATAATTAACAAGACTGTAAGGTAACAAGGGTACAATTCCACACAGTTCCTACCACCAGAGATGACCAAGGGAATGTCATTATTTGGAAAGCTGCAAAACAAGATGTACACGCTGTGCCACAGCTGCAGTTCCAAGGCCTACTACCTGCAGAAGTCCACTTGTGGCAAGTGTGGCTACCTGGCCAAGCACAAGAGAAAGTATAACTGGAGTGCCAAGGCTAAGAGATGAAATACCACTGGGACCAGTCTAATGAGGCACCTTAAAATTGTATATTGCAAATTCAGGCATGGATTCTGTGAAGGAACGACAAACAAATCCAAGAGGGGAGCAGCTGTAGCATCCGGTTCATCTTGAGAATTCCAAAAGTTGCACAATAACTGTTTTGGTTTAAACAAATAGAAAAAGAAAGAGAAGGAAGAGGAGGAGGAGAAAGAGTTGGATATACATACTCCATGGACTACTACTCTCCAATGAAAAAGACAATAGTGTGTCCTTTGGGACATAATGAATGGAACTGGAGGTGATTACACTTAATGAGATAAGATATGAAAGATAGCTACCAGATGGTGTCATTCATTTGTAGCATCCAGAGAACTGGAATACATGAACTTACCAAAAAAAAAAAAAAAAAGAGTGAGAGAGAGAGAGAGAGAGAGAAAGAAAGAGAAAGAGAAAGAAAGGAGAAAGGGAGGGACATATGGAAGAAAGGAAAACAAGTTGTTTCTAAGATTATGTGAGAACTATGGTGGTTACCTATTATCTTTGGGATATGGGAGGGTAAGGCTAATGAACTTTGGTGGTTTGTGGGTGTGGTGTGGAACTATATCCTGTCATTTTACAGTCTTGTAGCCCACTATTAATCATAAAGAAAAATGCAAAATATAAATAAATTCAATGGAGGGAAACTATCTAATTCATGCTATTCTTTATTATGCTTTGGGACACACAGAACTCCTTTTCTGACTCTATTGTTCTGAACATAAGATTTGACATCTCTTATTAAGGCTGACTATATGCACATTGTCCTTGTAATCTGTTGCTATATGATAACAACAGTGTATTAGTAACTTAAAACAATAAGCATCTTCTCATTCTTCCTGTAGGTCAGGAATTAGCTGTATGTTTTTGGCTTAGGTCACTCATGAATTTATAGTTAAAAGCTCTCAGAAGTCTGAGAGGTGATTCTGAAAGCAAAGCACACTCCTCACAAGCATGAGGCCCTGGGTTCATTTGCAAGCAACACATAGAGCACTATGGACAACACCAAGGGAACTCCATGCAATGCGAAGGGATACTTTGGTATCTCTTCCTACCTGCCTCCTCTCTATCCCTTTCTTTCTTGCTTGAAATACACAGTAAAAGCTGGGAATAGACATCAACTCAGTGGTGTCACACATACTGGAGGATCTAAGTTCATTTTCTGGTGCAATGTTAAGGAAAAAAAAAAAAGTGGCTCTTCTGAAGATTTGACTACAGCTAGAAAGTTTCCTTCAAGATAATCTTATTCACATGACTATTGGCAGGAGGTACTAGTTCCTCCCCATATGAACCTCTCCATAGGCTTGCCTACATATTGTCATGACAGAGCAACTAGCTTCCATTGAACTGAGCATGGAGAAGCTATTATGCTTTTTATATCTTAGTCTTAGAAGCAACACTCATTTCTGCTATTTTGTTCATTGGAAATGAATCACTGAATTCTAATCATATATAAGGGTCATGGATTTAGTCTCCCCTTTCTGAAGGAAGGAAGATCAAAGAAATTATGGAACTATATTAAAATCACTACACATGCTCTATGACCAAACAATTGTACTCTGAGTTACAAAAGCAAAATTAGGTGGGTGTATGACTCACTCTAAAACATTTATAACAATGCTTATATGCCAGGCTAGCTTCGCGGGCAGGAGAGAGAGATGACCAGGGACTCATGGCTGAGTGGTATGCAGTTCAGTCTTTATTCATGTGGAATGCAGCACAATCTAAGTTATCTCTAATCACAATCCTGTCTTTATATATCCTGAGGCGGAAGAGTCAGGTCCGAAGAGGATGTACGTAGGATAGGGGGTGGAGAGAAGGAAAAAGCGTGCAAAACAGTGAGGATTAAACCAATGCCCTGGCTGCAACCCACAATGACCCTGGGTCCATGCTCCCAGAGGGATAGAGAATGGGAAAGCTATCAGGGGAGGGGGTGGGATATGGAGATTGGGTGGTGGGAATTGTGTGGAGTTGTACCCCTCGTACCCTATGGTTTTGTTAATTAATCCTTTCTTAAATAAAAAAAGAAAAAAAAACCAATGCCCTGGAGGCAGGGCGGTGCTTAGTTAACCGTGGTTATATAAATAGAATACAGTGTTAAGCAGTGGGGATTAAACCAATGAAACAGAAAGGGTCTTAGAAGCAGAATTTAGAAGCAGACCAACACTTATAATATCAATAGTCATAAAAGTCCAGTAGAAACTAATCAAGTATATGTGAATAATAGGGTGAATAACTATAGTATATTCTAATAATGAAATACTATTCATAAATAATAAAAATTAACTAGATACATTCAATCATAGACAAATGGTATTAATAAAATAGTGAACAAAAGGGACAAACTCAAAACTGATCTACATTATTTCTTTTATGTAATTTTTTTAATTTGATGTTCTTTTTTAAGTTTTTTTTAATTATCTTTATTTATTGGATAGAGACAGCCAGAAATCCGAAGGGTAGGGGAGATAGAAAGAGAGATACTGCAGTACTGCCTCGCCACTTGCAAAGCTTTCCTCCTGCATGTGAGGATCAGGGACTGAAACCTAGGTCTTTGAGCACTGTAACATATTTGCTCAACCAGGTGTACCACCCCCTGGCCCCTCTTTTATGTAATTTTTAAATGAGGCAAACCAATCTATAATATAAAAAGACCATATATGGTTGTTACCTTTGGAGAGGAGGAAGAAGGGAATGATTAAGAAAGGGTATGAGGTCCCCTGGGGTCCTAGTCAGGGAACCTTAGATTCTTCCATAAATACTGTGTACCTAACCTTCTAACAAATCTCTCTCTCTCTCTCTCTCTCTCTCTCTCTCTTTACCATCACTGGTGACTTCCATCAGGAATGTCCTCACTAGCCCTTTTATGAAACTCTTTAAAACCTTATCCTCACTACGAACTAGTGATAGTAAGGATGGTAAGAACTGCCCCACTATCCAAAGGGAGGCTAGGTCATCTTATTCTGTCACTCAAGGAGGACTGGTCCTATAAAGTGTGTAGCCTAGAATGCTCCCAGCTCTAGCCATGGACTGTGAGCTCAGAATGACAGGAACCTAGAGGTTATATAGGCTCCTATGATAATATGAATATTCATGGACGCTGGATCAGATATATGTGGTAAATATATATATTTATATATTCATATATATATTTATATATTCATATATATTTATATATTCATATACTCATATTCTCATATTCAAGTTTGGGAACCACTCTCATCCATGATTTGTCTTTCAAGTACTATACTCCACTCTGACACCATCCACTCAGACAATATTGCTATTCCATCTTCATGTTAGCTATCAAGCTTAAGCAAAGATTATCAAAGTCCTGGGTTCCTAGAAACACACCTGAAAAAATCCTAGCTTTTTTCCACTCTAAGGTCCCTATTCTTATTCATTCTATTTCTACTCTTAGGTCTTTGTTTATTAAACTTTTTATCCTGCTTTATTTTTTAACATACTTTTCTTTTTAATTTTTTTATTATTAAATAGAGAAATTGAGAAGGGAGGAGAATATAGAGAGGGAAAGACAGAGAGACACCTGTAGCCCTGTTTCACCACTCATGAAGCTTTCCACCTGCAGGTGAGGACCAGGGCCTTGAACCCAGATCCTTGTACACTATAGTACATACACTTAACCAGGTGTACCACCACCTAACTCCTTATCCTACTTCATATCTTATTGCCTTTTAACCACCAAGTTCCAGATGTTACTATGATCCCATCCTGACCTCCCCAGGCATATGTCTTCACCAATGTGTTCTGGAACCTCACCTCTCGAGAGCTTTACTCTGCCAGGAAAGATAAGAGACAAGCTATGGGAATGGATCAACTGGTTAATGTCCATGTCTAGCAGAGAAGCAATTATATAAGCCCAAAAAGGAATTTTGATCCATACTCCCAGAATGGGAAATGTGAGGGGAAGATGACCAGAAGATTCTGAACCCCATTTCCACCGAGACCCAAAGCTTTTATAACCAGGAACCTTTGCTTTTGCCCCATCACTGAGAGGGAAGAAAATCTGGAGAATACCCAAGGAAGTCAAATACTGTTTTCCATATCTGAGAGGGAAGAGGAAAAAGGAAGGACACCCAGAAGTTGTAATGGAGGTAGGTATAGCTTAGAAAGGAAATAAAGGTGAGACCTTAGAAGTGAATAAAAATGAGCATTACTTTTCACACGTGGTCAGCCACCTTTGCCCAAATGGCCCACTTGATTCTTTTGTGTGTGCCTTTTCATTTTCCTAATGAAACATTTAAAATATCTGAGAGATGTAGGAGAACCTTATGAGGAATACTTCAGAGCTAGGAGGAAAAAAACAGTGGAATAAAGATCACTTGATAAGGAAAATAAAAAGTCCTAAGAATTACCTAACCTGATAAACAGTTCTGCCTCCCTGAAAGACCTGGCCCCAAAGATAAGACAAAAATACATACATGGCTTGCTTGATGTGGTAACCTCTTCCCTTTTGTTTCTGTAAGCATGCTTCCTGCTAAGCCCGAAAATTCTCCCATGACTAGTGGCGAAGATATTTTTTCCTTTTGTATTTTCTGCTTTTTGTGTCTGTTCCCACTGTAGATTTAAAAATTCTCATCCTGTATTTATCCAGTAAGCAATCTAGCACTAATTAGAGGGGATATGTGCACCCCTATGTTTATAGCTGCTTTATTCACAATAGCCAAAGAATGGAAGCAACCTAAATGCCTATCATCAGATGACTGGCTAAAGAAGTTATGGCATATATATTTCATGGAATACTACTTTGAAATAAAAAAAGATGATATTATATCATTTGGAACAAAATAGATAGAACTAGAGGTGACTGTGCTTAGTGAAATAAGAGGTGAAAGACAACTACCAGATGGTTTCACTCATATGTGGAATCTAGAGATTTGATTTATATGAACTTGACAAAAAAAAATCCAAACAATACAAAAGCTAGAAAACTATAAGACCTATGAGAACTATGGTGGTTATCTTTGGGAGGTGGGAGGGTGGAGATACAGAATTTTGGCAATAGGTATGGTATAGAACTATACATTGTAATCTCACAATCTTGTAATAAACTGTTATTAACAAATAAAAAAATTTAAATAAAATTCCTGCCCTAAGAATCTCCTGCCTTCATGAGGCAGATAAATACCCTTTTGCAGTATTGTTCAGAGCCTATAGTTAGAGCATGAGCTTGATGGGACTCTGTAAACATAACAAAGGTGTATTCTCCTAATCCCTGAGAGGTATATGGTTCTTGCTGGCCTGTAACTTCTGCAACAGCTATTTCGAGTCTTATAAATACAAAAAGTAAAGTCATGGGACATATACTCACTGGAGTACTACTCAGCAGTTAACATAAGACTATGTCTGTTTGGAACTAAACAGATGGAACTGGCAGTAATTATGGTTAATGAAATAAGTAAAGAAGTGAAAGACAACTATAGGATCATTCCACTCATATATGGAATATAAATAATTGAAACACATGAACTGGGAAAAGTCAAAGAAAATATCTATATCTATGACCTTGAGAGAACTATGGTGGTTACTGCTGGAGGTGGGGGTGGGGGTTGGGTGGGAGCACAGGATGTTGACAATGGTAATGGTGTGAAGTTATTATACTCCTATTATAATCTTGTAAATCACTAATAAACTATACTAAAAATACATCAAATAAAATTTTTAAAAGAAAGGTGATGAAGGAAAGCTTCTAAAATGATGATTTTAAAAAATCTTATCTAGAATGGTGATTGAGAAGATGTCTTTACATTATGACAGATAGGTGAGCCATATGCCTCTGACTTGTATATATTTCAGAATTGTCTTTTCACATATGAAAAAAATTGTAAATATTTAATTTTTTAATTGTGGGTATAGACAGGAGAAATGGAGAGGGAAGGGGGAGATAGAGAGGGAGAGAGAGTGAAAGACATCTGCAGCCCTGCTTTACCACTCATGAAACTTCCCTCCTGTAGGTAGGAACCAGGGGCTTGAATCAGGATCTTTGCACATTGTAACATGTGTGCTCTACCAAATATGCCAATACTGGCCCCTGAAAAGTTTTTTTAAAAAATACCAAGGAGAGACAGGATAAGATTACTCTTTAGGCAAATACAAAACAAGTATCTACACTGGATTTTTGTTGTTACTGTTTTCAAGTAGCTCACTTATAACATCTGCTCTAGACTAGGGTTGGTAACTATGGTCTTCAGTGACCCTCAAAGTTTATAGGCTATGTTAGCCTTTGGTGGCAATAAAATATATTTCTGTAGAACACAGAATTGAATAATGTTGCTTTTTAAAAATCCTTTTATCATTTGATCCGCTGATTTTTCACACCAACTTCCTTGGCAAAGGCAACCTCTTAGGCATTCAATTGCATTACAATAAAGAAACAGAGGGTTAGGAAAGATGACCAGAGAGTTCTGAACTCTAATTCCATAAGGACCCAGCGAGAGAAGGGGGGAGGAGACACTCAGAAGTAGTAGGTGTGACTTAGAAAGAAAGAGAAGGCAAGACCATAGGGGAAAAAAATGGATATATATACATGGAGAGAGAGAGGGAAATAATAGTCAAGCCATATCTGTGGTCTTGGAAGAACAAATGCAGTTTCCAATGGAGGGAATGGGGACAAAGAACTCTGGTGATGAGGAAGGTATGGAATTATACCCCATGTTATCTTATAATTTTGTAAATCAATATTAAATCACTAATAAAAAACTGGAAAAAAGAAAAAAGAGAAAAAGAGAGAGTGAGCAAGAGAAAGAAAAGAAACAGGCTTAGAATGACTGGACTACTTGACAGAGTTACACAGATACTTTGTAGTAGTGTCCTGAGTTTCATTACTGTAAGTATGTTATGCTGTCCTTGTGAAGAAACAAGAAAAGGAAAAGTTACACATCTCAGAAACATGGTCTTTGGTGTAAAAGCTCTCCTATTCTGTCATTTGGTGTGGTGGCAAAGTTACCAAGAGAAGCTAAGATAGGAAATGTACTGAATGGTAACCAATGGGGACTGTCCTGGGGAATGCCCTATTTGGCAATAAAAATGTGGGGCATTTTCTCATCCAGCTCATCCTTCAACTTGCTTCTCAACTCTGGATGCACATTAGAACCACCTGGGAACTTTTTTTAAAATACTGCTTCCTGGGCCTCCCCAAAGACTAATTGAACCAGACCCTCTGCAATGGCCTGGAAAGAACAGGATATTCTGATTTTACTGAACTACATACTAAGGTGTGAATGGACTGAGCTCATCATCTCAGTGGACTTATGAGTGCAAACAGAAAGCTGAGTCTTGTTACAAGAGGAAGAAACACTAAAGTGGAAGAAAAATACTCCTGCAGATAGAAAAACTCCAGCTTTCTACCTATATTGCTATGACCTAGGAGCTTGGACCTCTTCTATATGACTCTAGCATAAGTACTGCTCTTCTCCTCCCATATTATCCTAATTTCTTGACTTATAATACAATACTGAGAGAACAAGATTCTAAGCTCTGCATGAAAAGTGAAGTTAAATTTTCTGATTACCATGTATAGATTCTGGCTGATCACGGAATCTACAACTCTGCTTAGAATGGGTAGATCTAGCAAGATATCCACCCTTCACGTTGATTAGTTCTAATTTTCTACCTAATCAAGAAAGTCTGACATCTTTCTGATCTGGGTCTACCTCACTTATGAACAGCAGAATGCCAGCGTTGCAGGACCAAAGAAGTTATCTCATTCAGTTTCCTATTTTATAGATAAAATATACTTGCCCCCAAACTAACCTACAAAAAAAAAATCACACACAATTACAGGTTTCTTTGAATGTCCTAGTACTAGAAGTAACTGAAGATTTCCTATAGCTTGAAGGATCCCTCCAAGATAGCTCAGTCACATGATTATTGCTGAAAGATCTTAGTCACTCACCACATGTAACTGTGAGTCTCCATTGCTACTGGAGCAGCACTCATAAATCCACTGAGATGATGGGCTCAGTCCATTCACACCTTAGTATGTAGTTCAGTAAAATCAGTTACAATTGGTGAGCCTTAGGGGATCCTATCTTTCCCTTCAGCAGTCTTCTTGTTGACAAAACTCAAACCCAGGGTGGCTCCTCAACTGACAGACTGCCGGACTATTACCAGCTGCTACCAAGTAAGTAAGGGCTTTTAGCCCCAGGAATCGCTCTTTAAGCCCCTCTCTGTCCATGAGCCACAGGTATTTGCACTCACCCGTGACTTGGTGTGTTCCCAAAGTAATCTTAGTCTTGTCTTCTTGCTTTCTCAAGTGATCTGATGAAGTCATTTTCTTCACCTCATCTTGCATGGAGCTTGAAGGGATTATGTTAAGTAAAATAATCTGGAAAGATGAATATGGGATGATCTCACTCCTGGACATAAATTGAGAAATAAGAACAGGAGGAACACAAAATATGACTTGGACTGGGTTAGGTGAGTTGCACCAAAGTAAAGAACTTGGGAGGAGGAGCCTTTCAAGTTCTGGTGCATGATTGTAGAGGAGGACCCAGGCTGGGGATGTAGGAGTGTTTTGCAGAAATTGAGAACTTTTACACATATATCAACAGCTGTAATTGCTGTAAACAATTAATCATCCCAATTAAAAAAAAGTTTTACAGCTGGAACACACACACAAATAGTGAATAGAAAAATAATGAGTGGACCCATGTAGTTGAAACATATATTGTTCCAACATTAAGTGTATTTTTAATATTCATCAATGATTAATTAATTGTAACAGTAACATATTTTTTGATGAATTCCATCTTATTTATTTCTCTCCCAATACCAAGTTGTCTCTAAGTTTTTCACAGATCACTTTGCGTGAATATATTAGTATGTACACACTTATTTGGATACAAGAGAGTGAGAATTTGTATAGAAAGGAGACCTAGACGGGAAGTCACAAGGCTGTAGGATACATGTAACTTTAACTTTATCAGATTTTGTCAACTTTTTAAAGTAGTGAGCCAGTTTATACTTCTTTATGTGTTTTAACTAGTTTGACAGGTGTGAAATAACATTTATTGTCTAAAATGTGAATTTTTTATTAGTAATCAAAATTATTTTGTCTATCACTATTCTAAACTGTTCATTTAATTTTAGGAACAGGTTGTGAAGTTGTGGGCAAAATGCTTGGGTTTTCATTACAAATATAAAAATATATATTGATTAAGCTGGCAAGGGTTATCATATCAGTGGTACTGTCTTATCTGTGAAACTGATACATTTTTACACTTATTTAAATATTTTTTTGTCATTGTCAGGCTTTACCACTCTTGGCTGACATTTCCAGACAGAGAGAGAAAGAAGAAGGAAGGAAGAATACCACAGGACCAAAGTTTCCTCCAATGCACTTGGTATTGAGGTCCAACCTGTGTGGCAAACATACGAAGTACGCATACTATCCAGGTTACATTTACTTAAAGCTTTAAAAAAAAATGTTTTAAGGGGGAAGGAAGTGGCTTACTTGGTAGAGTATGCACTTTACTATGCATAAGGACTGGGGTTC
Source organism: Erinaceus europaeus (assembly GCF_950295315.1). Lineage (NCBI taxonomy): Eukaryota > Metazoa > Chordata > Mammalia > Eulipotyphla > Erinaceidae > Erinaceus > Erinaceus europaeus. Next base: position 80,474,969 of record NC_080170.1, read on the forward strand.
AAGGTCTCTGCAACAACAGGAGTACCATGGAAAGGAAAGCATCATTAAATAGTGGAACAGTGCTGGAGGTGTCTGTTTCTCTGTCTCTCCTTCCCTTTCTATCTCTCATGTTTTTTCTTAAAAAAAAAAAGTGAAGTCCCCTGGGAGGATTGGAACTATGCAGCCAATTCCCAGCAAAAATAAATTTTTGTGGAAAAAAAACAAAACAATGTTTTCAGTAGCCATGTACATTTTTCTGCCTAGGGCTGTTCCACATATTTTGTTATATTTATCCCTAACATTTTTATAGATTGACTTATATTAAAAATGTATATTTTAAAGTGATGTCTTCCATTTATTTTCTGATTTTTTTGCATTATCATTATTCATTTATTGGCTAGAGACAGCCAGAAATCTAGAGGAATGGGGTGATAGAGAGGAAGGAAGACAGAGAGACACATGAAGGCCTGCTTCACCACTTGCAAAACTTTCCTCCTGCAGGTGGGGGTTGGGGGGTTGAACCCAGTTCCTTGTGCATTATAATATGTGTACTCAACCAGGTACACCACCACCTGACCCCATGTCTTCCATTTTCCAATGGCATTAATATATTAACCTGTTTTCAGAACCACTTGTTAATCCTTACATATAACTTATAAATTATTTTTAATATTCTATGTACAAAACTATAAAATTGTTAACTTCTTTATTCTTTATATGTTTAACTTTTCTCTTTGTAATAATCAAAATATCCAGTATTTTAGATATAGATGATAATAGTAAATGTATTTATTCCAAAAATGCTTTTTCTAGATTTACTATCTCCTGCTTTTAGCTCTACTTCAAAATGAATTGTCTTGTTATGTCCCACTAACCAAGAAGTGGGTTTCTACCAATGTCCATGTTCAGCGGAGAAGCAATACAGAAGACAGACCTGTACTTTCTGCACCCCATAAAGAATTTTGGTTCATACTCCCAGAGATGGATAAAGAATAGAGAAGCTTTCAATAGAGGGGATAGGACACAGAACTCTGATGTTGGGAACTGTGTGAAGTTTTACCCCTGATACCTTAAAATCTTATTAACCATTATTAAATCATTAACAAAAAAAATAAAAATAAAGTAAGAAGCGGGTCTGCAAGTTCCCAATGATGCAGACCTCCCTGGATAGGTATTTAGCTCCTACCAAATTCATTCAACCTATTGTACTTAATAAAGTTGTCCAGTCATCTATGGGAGTTTTATGGGGTTGTTCATATTATCTTGGATGTTGGAAGTGACTTAAAATTTGTTATTTTTATCTGTGTTCTATCAGACAGGAATTTAAATACCATGAATCTATATTCTTCTCTCAGTCCCCATGTCTAAGTCATCATCAGTCCTGTTAATTCTACATCCTAATCGTCTGTCACCGTATTCTTAGCTTTCCTTTTTCAGCATTAATGATTGACTTGTGTATCAGTCTCTTCTATCCTGACTATAGTATTTCTTGATTCCTGACTAGCATTATTCTCACTGATGCCAAGTTTATATTTCTCTAATGCAAGTCTTAACATGCCTTGTCCAGTTTAAAATACTTCACTGACTGAGTTCCCATTGTCTGCTACATGAATAAAGTCTTAGTTCTCCAATTAGTCATACAAGGTTCGTTATTTAGCCTGACTAGCTCTTTAATATACTTTCCTATAACTTCCTTCCTTGCCTCATAGTCTAGAAAAATTAATATGCTTATAACTCAGCTATGTTATTCCTAGTACTATCATTTTTACACATGATGGTCTCTATACTGTTTTTTCAAAGTCCTATTCATTTAAAAGCCCAGCTCACATGTCATTTCCTGCAGGAGTTATGGATAAAGAGATAAACAATTTTTATATATTTAAATATATATATTTGTGAGAGAAAGAGACACCCAGAGCATCAGTCTTATCTGTCTAAAACAATCTTCTTTATTCTTGATAAAAATACATGTACAGATGTACAAATATATTTTATCAAATATAGATCTACATACAAACAGTATTCAGAAATCTTCAAGGACACAGTTTCGACTATATATTGTGCTTATAGATGCAAATTTTCATTATTAGACCTGGGTTAGTTGAGACACAGAAGAGTAGTGTAGCTAAGGTTGTGATTAAAGTTGTGTGCCCCAAGGACACATTGCCTACAGGTGCACATCAGTTTTGCTTCTTGGAAGTGGTCATCTCTGGATAAGTTACTGATCCTTTGTGCCTCAAGTTCTCAAGTTTCTCATCTTTAAAATGAGGACAATGACAGTTTGCTTCATGGTTTTGTTTAAAGAATTATTAAAGGTAATGCAAAAGAGTTTGTAATGGTGTCTAGCATGATATAAGCTATGTAACATAATAATAGTATAGTTAATAATGGTTATTATTATTATTATTTTGCATATGAGGATAGTTTTGTCTCAGGTAGTATAAGTAGGTTAAATGATTTTGCTTCTATCTAGCAGAGAAAGAACTGTTTGTTGTTCTGACACAACTATATATATTCTTATCTAACCTTTGTTAGACCAGTGGCACATGTTGGCAGAAATGACTGGCCCAGAAGAATGTAATGTTCCCCTATGTAGAGATAAGAAAGAAACTTCATTGTCACACACTGATAGAGTCAACTAGCTACAAATTCATATTGAGACATAACTAGAGTGTATATTGTCATAGCTAAGAATACAGAGTTTAGACCCAGACTGCCACCCTTAGATTCATGATTCTATCACTCGCTAGCTCGTTAGTAATGTGAGAAAGTTGTATCTCTGACCCTATTTTCCTATTTGTAAAATGGGACCAATAATAACACTTCCTGTTTTACATAGATATTGTAATGCTATAATGGGATAATTCATTTATAGCATTATTTGGTGCATAATATATAATAAGTGATAAAGGAAAAGATGTAAGTGGGGATAAGCTAGAGGCTTGGGGGTATGCATATGAACAAAAAGGACACATATAATGATCTTTAATAGTGTACAGCTAAAACCAATACAATGTTAAAATGAAATGAAATGTCAATAAAATAATTAAAATATTTAAAACGCATGAGGTAGAGAAACATAAAGTTAATCTATTAGATTAAAAACTCCAAGAGAAGCAATAAAGGAAGGATACACATCCAACTGAGTGGTTTCCCACACCTCCCACAAAAAGAAATTCTGCACTTGGGACGGCATTGTTAAATGTATTTTTTTTTACACCAGGGTTATCACTGGGGTTCCCAGTGGCCATCCCCCTTTTTTATAGTGAAAGAAGTAGAGAGACATCTGTAGTATGGCTCCCTCACCCATGAAGCTTCCTCTTGCAGGTGGGGATAAGTGGCTTGAACCCAGGCACTTGGCATGGTAATATGTGCTCTCTAGTGGGTGTGATGCTGCCTGGAACCATTAAAGCAATTTTTATAAGTCTCCAATATATCTCGCCCAAGTTATATTGACTTAGACCATTAAGATTTCCCAAAATTTGTCATAGAACATTTGTCCTAAAATATGAGTACAGAATAAAGGGGTTTTATGGTTGAATAACTCCAGAAAATGCTGCACTGAGATATCTACATCCTTGGAAATTAAAATGTATAGTAGTGCCCTGAGTATTAGTAGTGCCTACAATACTGCCTGAGGCAAAACTATCCTCACATGCAAAATGATAATAATAACTATTATTAACTATACTATTATTATGTTACATAGCTTATATCATGCTAGACACCATTACAAACTCTTTTGCATTACCTTTAATAATTCTTTAAACAAACCTAAGGGTTTTTAAGTTTTGAAAATAAATATTTTATTTAGTTTTATTCAGTATTTCTTGAATTTATTTGCTCACAGAGTCCTTTTTCCCTATAGTAGTCATTAACATTCCATGGAACCACTGTCCCATGGAATAAAGATAGAGAAATGCCTCCTTCAATGAATATTAAAATGGCCTTATACCAAAGAAAAAAACTTAAGGGCATGAGACATGGGTGTGGGCAGGAGAGAGCTCAACAGTTTACATTTGAGTTGAAAATTTGCCTAGCACAACCACACAAATCTCTGAGGGTCACAGACACTTCAGCCCACACTGTTCCCAGGAGCATGTGCAGAGTCTCAGAGGGGGTTGGGGAATAACCCCTCACTCACAGCATATTCTGCTACTGCTATACTGAGATCTCGCTGTGGAAGATCTAAAGGCTCCTAAACATACAGTATGCTCTGCCTTTGGCTGTGTACTTCCTGAATTTACTTCCTGTTTTCTGGAAAAGAAGAGACTACAGGAAAATATGTGAAGCGAAAAGGCCAAGTGAGAGAACTAGATGCCAGATCCCATAGTGGAGGAGGAGGGGTTTTGTGGAGAAGGGACTCGACTGAGATCTCCAGTCAGGTGTGGGACAAATTCTTGCTCCTCTGGGTGGAAGTGAGGTGAGAAACACCAGTAGTACTGACAAAGAGGATATAGAAGAAAAAAATGAGAACTTCCAATGCAAGTGAGCACTATGGGGGCTTCCTGAGGGACAGAAACTACATCGACTGCGTCTATAATTCTTTTCTTCAGAAAAGGGTGTTGGCTGGTTGATAAAGAAGTTGCTTGTTGTACAAAGGGGAGCACCATGAAAATCCTGATAAAGTAATGGAATACAAAATGATTTGATATCTAGCTACATTGACAAGCATTTTTGTGACTTTTCAAGTCACTATCATAGGTTGGTTGGTTCCAAAAAGACAGTCTTGGTTTAAACCTGGCCTCTTCTTCTTCTTTGGCAGGTAATCACAGGGAGCGTAAAATAATACAGAAGAGGGTTGCAAACTTGTCTTTTGGAATTGAACCTGGGACCTCAGAGCCTCAGGCACGTTTTTTTTTTTTTTTTTTTTTTTTGCATAACCACTCTGCTGTCTTCCTTGCCCTTCCCTAACTTTTCTATAATAAGCATCTTTTACTTTCATAATTAAGGAAAATTCAGTCTATTTCTCTAGTTCATATCCTGTATCTTTAGTTTTCTAGAAAACCCGAACAAACGTTAATGTACATTTCCTGTTACTGTTGTTAATTGGAAAGATGTTTTACAAGTGCATATGAGTGAAAGTAAATATTACAGAAAACACTCCCTAGAAAGATATTTTCACTTAATTCCACTAAGAGCCGAGAAGAAATTTACAAAGGCTAAGATGTGCTGAGAAGTGGGGAAAGAAATGTTGAAAAAGTCTCTAATGGGCGGGACGAGTGAGTTGCAGGTGGCAGTTTCGGTAAAAATTACCTGGCCGCCAGCAGAGGGGGCGGTGGCAGGTAAGGAAGGTGGCCACTGTCCTCTGGGACTGGGACTGGGGGCGGAGCAGGAAACGGCGGCGCGGGTGCGGAGGCGGAGCCACAGAAGCGCCCAGGTAGGGGATGAGCTGGGAGGTACCTGTCCACCGGCCAGGGCCAACCATCCCACCCAGCCGCACCCAGTGAGGGGAAACTGATGAGAGTCCATAGAAAAGCGGTTCGTCCTGGGACACCAGCTGATGAAGAAAGAGGCAGAGCCTCTGAAGTCTCTGAGCTGAAGGGGGCCAGAAAGGGTCCGTCATGGGTCCAGAGCTGCCTGCACCTTGGCTGCTGATCTTCTCCTGGCTCCCAGCAGGTGAGCTGTGGGAAGACCAACCTTGGCCCAGAGAGAGAGAAAGCCATTGTTACCTGGTCTTGCATAACTGGTCACAGGCAAGGCAACGGAGGCCTGGTTTGCGTTTGCGCTCCAGTGGCTCTTGGCACTAGAACGGAGGTGTGGGAACTGGATCAAGTTTCTGCCTTTGGGAACCTGTTGTTTTCTTTTATTGCCCAGACCCTTGAGAAACAGGTACAACCTAGAAGAAGAAAACCAAAGCCTTTGGGCTTCCTTTTCTGTAGTCACGTCTTGGTCTCTGAAGATGAATTATTAGAGGTCAAACATCAGTCTTATAATTCTGAATTACTTTCCCCTTTCATCTGATACTTGATTTTTTTTTTTTTAAGATACATGAATTATTAACCCAGAAACTTCATTTCTGGGAAATTATAAGGAATGTTTGGTATAATCCAGAATCTATTTTACACGACAAAAACATGTGACTGTTTGTTTATATTCAGTGTCACTTTAACATTTTCTTCATCCACTCTTCTCCCTGACTCCTTTCCCGCCATCATCCATCCATTTTGTCTGCTTTGGAAAGTATGGTTTTATATGTCTCAGTTTATCACTCAGGAATATAACTGTATATCGTCAGGGGTGAAACCAGGTGAGAAGGCATAGCTAAGTAATGGAATTAAAGGTGAAGACTTTCAGTCTTTTCCAGTTAGAATGTAGGTGCCACCTTGAAAGTTAACCTTCCCATGGAAAGTTTTATCACATTTCACCTTTTTCTCTTCTTACCCTGTTAGGAATAACTTACTTTGGTTTTTTGTTTGTTTGTTTGTTTGTTTTATTTTTCCATCAGGGTTATCGCTGAGGCTCAGTGTTGCGCTAGGAATCCATCACTCCTGGTGGCCTTTTAAATTTTTTCCCCTCTCTTTCTATTTTTTATTAGGACAGAGAGAAATTGAGAAAGGATGAGGAAATGGAGAGGGGAAGAGAAAGATAAGACACCTGCAAACATGCTTCACTGCTTATGAATCGGAGCAGGGACTGGAACCTGAGTCTTTATGCTTGGTAATATGTATGCTTAACTGGGTGTGTCACTGCCCAGCCCTGGGAAGAATTGACTTCTTACCTCTAAGAGATCAGTGGAAGTTCAGCTCAGTTTTTCTCATAGGCCAATTTGAGTTGTGTGGTTTCCTGAGGGAAAAGATATTAAAGTGCAGACAGAATTAACATGAAAATTGCTCAGAAGTAACCAAGGTTCATTCAGACAAGATTCTGCAATGTAATGCTGGGAATAAAAGGGAAAGAAAATTACAAGAGTAAGGGAATGAGAACAAAGGTTATATCTAAGGTCTTCTGGCTTACATTTTCTGCAAGCTATAGATCTTATAAAGTATTTGAGTCTGATGAGACTAGATATTGAAACCCATTATAAACAAGGAAATGAATAAAACTCATCTAACTTGAAGCACTCGAAATTCCACCGAAGAAATCAGTCACCAGTTTAACCTATAATTGTGATTTCACAAAAACCCACAACTTCATGCAGTCTCCTCTCATGCTATACGTGTTCTGCTCAAACTCCACAATAGGTAGGAAGTTCTGAAACTTTTGTGATTTTCCAAAGGTCTATTCCCATCTCTGCTCCCAGGCAGTTCATCTTTAGAATTAGGAATTAGGAACCTTCTGTCTTTTTACCAATAGAATTAGGAACCTTACAAGAAAAAAAATCAATCCTTAAGTCATAACCATGGTGTTTTAAATTTTAACCAGATTTTATGGACAGTGACAACTTAAAATTTTCAAATACATTAATTATAACATAGGGGTATACCCTCATAGTAAGAGAATTACTTAGAAGACAAGGGCTTCTGAAAGTAGACATCTAGATGTTCATGAATAAGCCATGCAGTATTTGCAGTTGTGATAGGAAACAGTAAAATAATGCGCATTAATGTTTGCCTGACATTTTCAAATAGAAACCCATTTTCATTACACATTTTAAAGTAATGTATGGTGAACACAAAAATAAAAAGTCCTAAATGAGTATATAAGCTTATGTTCATCTCATAATTAATAAATTGAGATCTCAACTGTTGTGACTCCAACATTTTTAGAAAATATTTTCCTCAAGTATATATAGTTTAGTGGAAATAAAGCCACAGTCATATATTAATATGCAATACATTTTGCATCTGTTATGTTTGTGAAGACACTGAGCTGATAAAGGCCTCTAACAAACTGGAATTATAGAGCATTTGTTAGGATTAAATGAAATTAAAGTTTTTGAGCACTTAATACAGTGCCTGGAATAAAATGAGGACTTATTAAGTATTAATCATGTTGATCATAATTTAGTAGTCATGATTTAGATCCAAGAAGGATTAAAAAAAAAAAAAAAACTAGCTCTAAAGGAAAACTTAAGTTTCCCCTACTCCTTTTTCTTCTACAACTAGGAAACCAGTAGTTCATGGTCAGATGACTATCAGACAGGAATTTGGAATCTGCCTCTTAACTAGTTGGAACTTATTAGACACCTTTCATGTGGTGGGGTGAAAAGATGAAATATAGTACAAGCCCCTCCTTACTATATCTCTTCTTCCCTTCAATAACTCCCCTTCCCCACTCAACACAGTCAACTCTTGTGCATAGGTTAAGTCAGAGGCAGTGTCTACAGTATGATTATATGTCAGCTAGTACTGGGTCACTCCCCACTGCCCACTCCTCTTTATTTTTAAAACCAAACTTCCTACAATGTCTCTAAGATCAAACTGAAGGTCAAGCTTCCTCTCTTACTTCCAGTATCTGCTAAAGCAGTGATTTGCAATCTGTCTTTCTCAGCTCCTCATAAGAAATGCAGTTTAGGGACTGGGGAGATAGTATAGTGGTTATGCAAAAAGACTTTCTTTTTTTTTAATTTTTATATTTATGTATCTATTTTCCGTTTTGTTGCCCTTGTTTTTCATTGTTGTTGTAGTTATTGTTGTTGTTGTTATTGATGTCGTCATTGTTGGATAGGACAGAGAGAAAGGGAGAGAGGAGGGGAAGACAGAAAGGGGGAGAGAAAGACAGACACCTGCAGACCTGCTTCACCACTTGTGAACCGGGATCCTTCCGCCTGTCCTTGGTTCCTTGCACTTTGTGCCATGTGCGCTTAATCCACTGTGCTACTGCCCAACTCCTGCAAAAAGACTTTAGTGCCTGAGACTCCAAGGTCCCAGATTCAATCCCCAGCACCCCTATAAACCAAAGTTAATAATGCTTTGGTAAAAAGCAAAAAAAAAAAAAAAAAAGAAAGAAAACTAAACAAAAAGTGACATTTCCATTGTGACATGTATACACATATATAAAATCTAGAAAATTAAATCAAAAGGTTTACATAAGTGGTCAGGAAGGTGGCTCAGTGGTAGAGAGCATGTTTTGCTTGTTCAGGGCCCCAGGTTTGATACCCTAGCATTGTATATGACTGAGTGTCTCTCTCATAAGATTAGCTGTTTGTTTTTTTTTTAAGAGATTTATAGAGGACTGATAAAATAACTCACTTGGATAGTACACTGCTTTGCCATGCATGCTACCCAGGTTCAATCCCAGCCCCCATGACACTGAATAAAGCTTCTGTCCTATGGTATTTTTCGATCACCTGTGTTTTTTGGTCTCTGTCTATCTGGAAAAGTTAGGCCAGAATGGAGAAGCCCCAGTGAGGAAGAGGAAGAGAAAGAGAGAGAGAAAGAGATGGAGACTTATAGAAAAGGCTTGTTACTGTACCTAATAAAAGAATAAAAATCAACATCAAATACTATTTTGCTGACATTTAAGTTCACAGAAAATAATACCTCAAACTATCAATATTAAATAGAAAAATCCAGTTAGTACATTTTCACAAGACCCACTGCAAACCACTATGTGAACTTTGGAAAACCCTCTTACTAGAATATGTTCATTTTGGTGCATCGCCTTGTTCTCTTCTCTTTCTAAAGAAGAATTAACCTAAACCTCTGATTAGCATCCAAGTTTCCACAACTGCAAAGTGTAGACCTATAGAAAATCATACCAGATTTGAGTATTTACCAATGGGTGTGACTTGAGGGTCCCTGTTTGAAGCCTCTGAGGTCAGAGTCCCAGGAAGTTATCACAGTCCTTATGCTGTTAGCTGTGAAGAGATCAGCTGTCAGGGTTGACTTTTGTTTATTTGTGATTCCCTAATTTTTTTTATTGATTTAATAATGATTGACAAAAGGGGTACAATTCCCACCACCAGAGTTCTATATCCCATCCCCTCCATTGGAAGCTTTCTTTATCCCTCTGGGAGTATGGACCCAGGATCATTATGGGGTACAGAAGATGGGAGGTCTAGCTTCTGTAGTTTCTTCTCCGCTGGACATGGGTATTTCCCTAAAGTTTTTTCTTTAAAAAGAGCAAAGTGTTGCTGTGGAAATAGCTCAGTAGATAGAGTATAGGACTTGCACACCTGAGGCTCCAGGTTCAATCCCTCCTAGCACAGATGTCAACCTACCTTTCCATCTCTCTGTTTCTCTCAGTAAATTAAATAAAATTTAATCACATGACTGACATTTGTTAACTGCAACCCACTGCATTATTGACTAACAGCTCTGGTTACTTTCATCTAGCCTCAAAGTTTCTTCCTGGAGTGAAAGTTTAGTTCCCCCCAAAGATGTGCTGTTTGTGCTTTTGTAGAAACTGCTTAAGGTCATAGAGTGGCATTGCTTTATAAATTCAAACAGATATCCACCTGTATTAACATTTCCTGGAAATCAGACCACTGACTCCAGACCACTAACTCTAATCAGACCAAGACTGTCTTCTTAGTATCTAGATAGGTAATTCAGGGATGTGCAGGAGAGGCTGGGATCCTACTGAGGACTTAATAACATCTTGATTTGTAATAGCAGGTAGTAGAGTGAAACTTTCCAAGGTGAGAGGGTGTGGATGGTGGGCAGGAAACTCTCTACTAAGAGTTAGTCACCATATTCTATTGCCTAATCTAAGGATCTGCCCAATATTCTCTATTCCAAGGGACAATAGTTGCACTAGCCTACATTAAGTATTTTATCCATCTCCTTCCCTTTACATCTGCTACTTTTTTGTCTAGTTCCAACTATCCTCTATCAACATGATAGACCTACTTGGCTTTATCTTTCTCATCTTCACTTTAATCCTTTCAAGAACCTTCACTAGATCCCCATTGCTTCTAAGAGTATTTAAAATTCAAGGTTCATTCTATGCTGACTTTACTAACATGAGCAGTCTTGTCTCACTGATATGGTCATGCTTTCATGCCCCATGGACCCCAACACATATCCATCTTCCTTGCTTTTTGTCTGGACATACTACAAATGGTTAACTTTTAAGTATTTACACTCCATGCTTTCAGAGCAGTTAAAATGTTGTCCAGGCAGTTTATCCTGTTTTACTTTTAGTGATTTAATAATGATTAACAAGATTTAAGGATAAGAGGGGTACAATTCCACATAATTCCCACCAACAGAGTTCCGTATCCAAACCCCTTCATTGGAAGCTTCCCTATGCTTTTTAGCCACCAAATTGCAGGCACTACCTGACTTCCCTGGGCAGTTGACTCTGTTCTATATGGCTATATGTGTCCTTTTATATATAACAGATATTTACTGCACCCTATGTACAGGGCCTACTATCAAAGAAAAGCAGACATGCCCCCCTCCCTACCCCCCAGAGAGCATACAGGCTAAAGGGGAAATAAGCAAATATAGAAAGACAGCTAGGACAGGACCATGCAGAAGGACTACAGGATAACACACAAGCATATTAAATGTGTTTTGCTCATTCAGGGGCCCACCCTTGAAGAGTTAGCTGGAGTTAAAAACTGAGGACTGGGGCCAGAGAGAGAGAGCATAATGGTTGTGCCTGAGGTTCTGAGGTTCCAGGATCAATCCCCAGAACCACCATAAACCAGAGCTGGGCAATGCTTTGATCTTTCTCTTTGTACCTCTCTCAGTAAAAAACAAACAGATAAAAAAAATGTTTAATGAGGACTGGCCATACAAGCTAAAGGAATATCATGTACCAAACTTCTGGATAGGAACTCAGTAAGTATGAGAGGATAAGAAGGTCAGTGAAAGGAGGAAATCACAGGGCCTGAGGTGGAACAGAAGGCAGGGGGTGAATAGGACCAGATGTATGTGGCTTCATGGATCTTGGGAGGAAACTTTGTTTATCCTAAGAATAATGAACAACTTTGGGGAAATTTCCAGGTGAAGATGATAGGAGACTGAGCACTGTGTAAATCTCATGGAAGAGAAACAGGACATGAACAGGTACTAGTTAAGCTGAGCCTAAGAAAGAATCAGTATGGAAATGATTTTTAACTTATAGAAGGGTGGTGGTGAAGATGAAGAGAGAGAAAGAGAGAGGGATAGATTCCAGAAATATTTCAGAGATCAATAAACTCAGCTTGTTTGGTAATTGTTTATGGAGAGTGAGAGAAAAAGATAATATCTATACCTAGTTCCCAGTCTTTCCCATTCACTGAATGGGAAGCATATGATAAACCCAGGTTTGTGTGGAATAATTATAATTTAGATTTGGGACTTGATTTAGAATTTGAAGTAATAAATACCTATCAGGAGCAGCTGGATCTATATATCTATCTTGTCTCAAATAACAGATTGATGAGCAGTAGAGTAAAACTCTAGCAGTTTCCAAGTAACCCTATAAAGCCTATCCATCACGGGTAGTATTTTTTTTGTGTGTGTTTACTTGTTTATTGATAACTCTCCCATCTAGAGTGTAAGTTCTAAGTGTACAGGGACCTGGTTAATCTTACTTGTCACTGTATTCCCATCATCTGGAGCAGTGCCAGGCTCACAGTAGTGAATCAACAAATGACATCTGAAGACACAGGGTACATAGAAATGTTTCATTCTGGTGAGACCCAAATTTGCATGTGCTCTGAGATTAGCCTGTGTGGACACAAATGAGTCACTGACCTGAGTTATAGACTTTGGGAAAGCCCAAGCATCTGCCTCTTAACCAGGTTTTATTGTCAGCTGTACCTAGTAACCAAAGAAATATCAAGTATAAACCACCTGAGTGGTTATTTTTTTCACTTAGTAGTTTATGAAAAAAAAATTTTTTAAGTTTCTTTCCCCTCTTGGAAAGAATGTGGTGGTGATACATGGGACCATTTCAGGTCATTCATGGAAACATAAATATGAATTATCTGTTACATTATAGAAAGTCTTCCTTCATTTGACTCAGAAGCCTCACTTTGAGAAGTATAGCCTACTAGAATATAGACCATGTATATAAAGAAATACTTTATACAGAAATATTCTTTCAGCATTGTCAGTAATAGTGAAGTATAACCAAGGTAAATGTCCATCATTGGCAAAATGGATAAATATGTTACATCTATGTGTTGAATTTTCTTGCAATCACTAAAGAATTAAACTATATATATGGAAATAGAATATAATGACATATTATTAGTTTGAAGAAAAAAGTTTCAAGTCAATGCAAATCGTATGATTAATAAGAAAACATTCGAAATGATATGGAACAACCTATAGCAAATTATCAATAGTGGTACCTCTAGAAAATGGAGTTTATAGGCAGCAAGAAAGGACTTTTTACTTTATACTCTTCTCTGCGATCAAAGCTTACTACTTTCTTTATATTTGTAAACAGGAAAGCTAAGGGTGTCTTCTAGGCAAAAGGATTAAAATAGTCCTGTGAATGCCTCTTCCATTTGTGAATATCTTTTAAAGGGTTAAACCTCCCTTTTTCTAGAAGGCAGGTGGTATGCTGGAAACAATGCAGGCTTGAGAGGTGAGAATTTCAGTCTAGCTTTTCTACTTAACAGCTGTGTAACCTTAAAACCATTACTTAATGTCCCTGAGGATTTTTCTCACCAATAAAAATAAAGGAAAAAAAAAGTATTAAGGCTTATCTGATGAGATTTTTGGATTTTAAATGAGATACAAAGCACCCAATGCCATGCCATATCTAGCAGATAGTGCTTAGCAGATAGCATTTTCCTCCTCCAGGTAGCCATATGCTTCACCCTAGAGAGTTGTACATGCCATACTTTGGCTTACAATGTTGTTGTTGGGTTGTTTTTTTGTTTGTTTGAATCAGAGCACTGCTCAGCTCTGATTTGTGGTGATGCCAGAAACTGAACCTGGGACTTTGGAGCCTCATGCATGAAAGACTTTTTCATAACCAGTATGTAATGTTTTGTATATAAGCATAATTCTTCCACCACCCGAACCTGCCTTCCTTGGTCCCCTTTATTTTATTCCTCAACTTTCTCCATGCCTTACTTCTTATTCTTTGTTACTGCCAGTCTCTCTTTCCTTTGACTCCTCTCATATTTGCACTGTTATCTGAGAAAATGTAATAAGTACTGATGACAAACATACTTGGTAAGATAACTTTCTCAGATGTAAACTCTGACAGGATTCAACCTGTGTACTTTTTGTTAACCTGCTTGGTGGAGTCGAGCTACCTGGGTGCCTGAAAAATGCTCAGAAATTGGGCCATCAAAATGGTTCATTGGTGTGTTGTTTTGCCATGTGTGCAGCCTAGGTTCAAGTCTGGCCTCTACCACACTAAAGGAAATGCTAGTACTGTGGCTTCTTTCTTCTCCTTCTCTCTCTCTCTCTCTCTCTCTCTCTCTCTCTCTCCCTCCCTCCCTCCCTCCCATCCCTCCCTCTCTGCCTTTGTCTGTATTTTAAACAAAAGAAAATTCACAAGAACCTGAGCCTTCCATCAGAGTCAGCATTAGGCCACTGCCCCTCATTGTACAAGGAGGGCTTCCCTCCCTGCCCACTATCTTCTTCTAATCAAGACTTTTCATGAACAAAAATGAAATGTTCTCCAGTCCTTAGAAAAGTTCTTAGCTTTCAAATGATATTGAGTTTGTTTCTATTTCTTTTGTACCTATATCTGTCCTATATGGAGAATATGTTCAAGAAACGCTAACATCTTCCCCAATCTGGTACTGCACATGGACTCTGGAATGAATACATAAATATACAAAGATATGCATCTATTTGGAAACACATGGCATTTAGTTGTAAAAATATTCTTTCTTGGTATGTTTCCTTCTGCTTTAATATAGGACATATGATGGTAGATGGTAGTCCCCACTCTTCACAACGGCCTAGTTTTGGAAAGTACCTCATGGCGAGAAACAGAGAACCCCCTTCCCCTAGCCTCCTTCCCATGAGTTCTGATATCTCATTTTATAGCTCATCTTTCTCCTCTTAAATGACAGGACTCCCCTCCCTTCCTCTTTCATAGAAGAGGCAAACTATGAATGACTTTACTACATAGCTGTTCAAGATTTTAATGCATTCATTTTGCAAAAAAGAAAGGAAAAAGAAAAAGACAGTACTGCTTGATAGTTAACATTTGTATCATTTTAATTCTTTGAAAATGCTTATACAAGTATATCTTAGTTATTGCAGCCTCTTAAAGCAGATACATAAACACACATGGTAGCTGATGTTGACTATCTAGAATGTATCAAGTTCTTTGTTAACTCAACATTCATTATTTCATGTAATCCACATTAAAACTCTGTTAGGCAAGTATTATTATCATTCTGGTTTTTTATATAAACAAACAACAGTTTATTTATTTATTTATTTTCACCAGTGCACAGCTCAGCTCTGGTTTATGGTAGTGTGGGGGATTGAACCTGGGACTTTGGAGCCTCAGGCATGACAGTCTCTTTGCATAACCATTATGCTTCTTACTCCCTTAATTAACTTTTAATTGGTGAGGAAGTGAAGGCAAACTATGAACTCAGAAAATCAGACAGTGAAATTTAAAAAATTCAAGAAAAGTGTAGCAACAGCAAGGAAATAAGGTGCAATAAAATAGAAAAAAAGAAAAGAAATGTTACAGAATGAAGGAAATTTAAGAACAGAAATGATAGTTTGTTGCAACTGAATTGGTAATTTTTTGGCACAAAGGTAGAATGCAGTACTTGCATGCATAAGGTTTTGAGTTCTATCCCTGCCACAGCATGTG
The DNA here is from genome assembly GCF_950295315.1 of Erinaceus europaeus. Classification (NCBI taxonomy): domain Eukaryota; kingdom Metazoa; phylum Chordata; class Mammalia; order Eulipotyphla; family Erinaceidae; genus Erinaceus; species Erinaceus europaeus. The sequence goes on from NC_080170.1 coordinate 80,490,575, forward strand.
CCAGATTGATGCTTTGGTTCTCGTGCTTTTATTAATAAATAAATCTTTCAGAAAAAAAATCAAAGTAAAAGCATTTGCTAACTCATATTATTGAATCTAATAAGCAGCAATGCAACCAGGGCATTTATCTTTGTGAATGTTTATATTTTCAGCCCGGATTCTGTTACCTTTACCTTTTCTTTACCACCTTACCCATGTGCATGTCTGTTGTGGTTAGTTTTAAAGACAAGTTAAAGACTAATGGAAGAGAAATCTGAGTGGTACTTTGCTTGTGACATGGACTATCTTGCTTCTTCCTTCGTCTTTCCAATCTGGAAAATCCAACTCATTTTTGAGAGCCTTGGAATTAACTTACACCTGGAAGGTAAACATGCCTGTTTGGGAAAGAATGGGTTTTGGTGTCAACAAGACCTGAGTTCAGATTCCAAGATTGAGAGAACTTGGTTTATCATGTCTGAACCCACCCGTAAGAGTAAAGCCAGTCTACACATCTACATACTGTGGCTCCAGTACATGTTGGACCCCAGAGCAACAAATGAGGAAAAGGGAAAAGATTTATTGGTTGTTTAGTACCTCTTGTTTTGGAGTGTACCCCATTCTCCATGTGTGTGTGGTGGGGGACATGAATTGAAGGTCTGAATGAAGACAGTGCAGAATGCTATGAGGTAGCCAGACCCCTAAGATATATATGTGAGTGAACTCAAAATAGTTATATTTTTTGAGCAACATAAGGGCTGATATCAAAGAAAGGATAAATGAGTAGTATCTAGGCAGCAAAACCAGTGCTGACATTGGAAAAGGTGAGTCAAGTCACCCAGGTATGGTTTGCCCTTAGTAAGGGCATTCATGGAAGGGGGAGCTGAGTAAGAAGTTGGTAATCAAGATCACCGCCCTTGCGTGCATTCTTCTCTTGCAGGGCATCAGATTCATCCGTCTTCAAAGAAATCTGAGTCCAACTCCTGACTCCCTCAAGGAAGTTCCTTCCTTTGAAATCCAACAAAGCTGCCCATCTCCTCTTTAAATGTGCCACTTCTATGCAAGTAATGCTGACCAGAGTCTTCTGAATAAATAGCTACTTATATTGAATTACCTTTCAGGAAAACAAGGAACATATAGATTATTTTTTTAAAATATTTTATTTATTCACTAATGAGAAAGGTAGGAGGAAGGAGACAGAGAAACCAGGCATCACTCTCATACATGTGTTGCCAGGGACCGAACTCAGGACCTCCTGCTTGAAATCCAATGCTTTTATCCACTGCACCATCTCTCGGGCCACAAGACATAAATTAATCAAAATAAGAAAGAATTATATTAGTATTTTTTAAATCTTTGAGTACATTCAGATAACCAGAAAAATTGTGTATGTATCCCCATCTGCAGTGGGGAAGCTACACATATGACAGAGCAGTGCTGCAGGTGTCTGTTTTTTTCCCTCACCCTCTCTCTAGTTCTGTCTCTATCAGAAAAGAAGGAAAAAGAAGACAAAATAACTACCAAGTAAGATGGGGATAAATAAATATAAATAAAATAGTATAAATAAATCTAAATAAATCTAGTATAAATAAATCTAAAACTATCTGTATAAATGGTAACGGTTCAAGTTAGGAATTGCTAGTCAAAGATCATAATGGACTAGAACATAAAAAGGTAGAAATTAATTTGGAACATGTAGATTATTAATCTTGCTATCAGAGTGGCTGCTGCCAATTGTATGTTAATTGGCCTGGCCCTATTCACTCATTGTTTGTAATCAAATGGATACCAAATACCTTTGTTTATTTAAAGACAATCCAAGAAGAGTGGCAAGAGTATTTCATAGGCACAAAATCTTGATTATGATACCCCCGACCACCCCACAGGAAATTAAAGATCATACATACACAAGCCACTTCTTATGTTTTCCAATCTCAAATTTTCTGTGTCTGAATTGGGATTCATTTGACAAAGAAAGTACTTGAATGTGCTATGCAAACCTCGAATTTCATTAAGACCACACATTTGCAGTTTCTTCTTTATTCCAACCCAGTAAAATTCTTATTTTACTGAGTAAAATAAGATAGTATTGACAATGGCTCCCTGCTCCTTCTTCTGTTCTGTTGTAATTCTGTTGGTCAAAAGTTCTATGGCTGGGGCCAGGTGGTGGCATACCTGATTAAGTGCACACATTACAGTGCACAAAGACCCAGGCTCAAGTCCCTCATCCCCACTTGTAGCACTGCGAGTGTCTCTCTATCTCCCTCTCCCCTCTCAATTTCTCTCTATCTCTATCCAATAATAAGTAAATAAATAATATAGTATTTATGCCCATTTCTAGCAGAGAAACAATTATAGAAGCCAGACCTTCCATCTTCTACACCCCATAATGATCCTGGGTCCATTGTCCCAGAGGAATAAAGAATAAGGAAAGCTTCCAATGGAGAGGATGAGATATGGAGCTCTGGTAATGGGAATTGTGTGGAATTGTACCCCTCTTATCTATGGTCTTCTCAATCATTATTAAATCAATTTTTTTAAGTTCCATGGCCTATTTCAGGCAAGTTCATGGAAGAAAAGAAAACCAGGAATTTGAAAAACAGGTTATTAATTAATCCATTGTTGTGTATGAGATGCTGGTCACCTGCTGGTCACTTGCTGTTCCATTCTGATTAGACTGACTTCCAGGAATCCCTAGCAGCAGTTATTTTTCCCAAGTTATTTAAGATTTCTTTTCATTTTTTAAAATGTATTTTTATTTATAAAAAGATTTACTTCCATACTGATGTTCTTTTTTTTCTCTTACAAAAAAAAAAAAAACATAATGTTTCTTTCACAACTGAACAAGGATGTCCTCCATTTTCCTCAAAACACAACTTCCACTCTATGTCTTCTTCAAAAAATTTCAGAGATTACCCATTAATAAAAATAGACTAGTACATGACTTATTATAATAAGACAGAGAAGCAATTACAGAAGCGAGACCTTCCACATTCTGAATCTCACAGTGATCCTGGGTCCATGCTCCCAGAGAGATAAAGAATAGGAAAGCTTTCAAGGGAAGAGATGGGATATGGAGCTCTGGTGGTAGGAATTGTATGGAATTATGCCCCTCCTATCCTATGGTCTTGTCAATATTTTCATTTTATAAATTAAAATATATATTTATTGTTTTATTGAGAGAAGTACAAAGGGAAATATGCAGAGAAAGGGAGAGATAAAGAAAGAGTGAGAAACCAAGGTGAGAGTACTGCTCAACTCTGGTTTAAGGTAATACTTGGAATTAAACCTGGGACTTTGGAGCCTCATGCATGAAAATCGTTTTGCATAACCATTATGCTATTTTCCCTGCTTTGCAGAAAGATTTAGATATACTTCCCCATGTCCCATCACCAACACTAGATCAGCTTTCTTTTTATTTTGTATTAGTGGTTTATTGGTAATTTACAAGTAGATAATTTACAAGTAGATGGCTTGTAAGTCCACATCACTCCTACCACCAAACTTTTTTTCTTTTCTTTATTGGGAGGATTAATGGTTTACAGTCAACAGTAAAATAAAGTAGTTTGTACATGTGCAACATTTCTCAGTTTTCCACATAATTCAACCCCCCTCTAGATCCTCCTCTGCCATCATGCTCCAGGACCTGAACCCTCCCCACCCCCCAATCCTGGAGTCTTTTACTTTGGTGCAATACACTGAACCCAGTTCAACTTCTGCTTTTTTTTTTATTATTATTATTCTTTGCCTCCAGGGTTATTGCTGGGGCTCGGTGCCTGCACCATGAATCCACTGCTCCTGGATGCCATTTTTTCCCCTTTTTGTTGACCTTGTTGTTGTAGCCTTGTTATGGTTATTATTGTTGTTGTTGATGTCATTCGTTGTTGGGTAGGACAGAGAGAAATGGAGAGAGATGGGGAAGACAGAGGAGAGGAAGATAGACACCTGAAGACCTCCTTCACTGCCTGTGAAGGGACTTCCCTGCAGGTGAGGAGCCGGGATTCTTATGCTGGTCCTTGCGCTTTGCGCCACTGCGCTACTGCCCAACCCCTGTGCTTTCTTATTTTTCAGCTTCTCATTATTACTGTTGTTGTAACTGTTATTATTAGTAGTGGTAGTAGTAGTGATTTAATATTGATAAACAAGTTTATGGAATAAGAGGAGGTACATTTTACACAAGTCCCACCACCAGAATGTCATATCCCATCCCCTCCACTGAGAGCTTCCCCATTCTTTATCCCTCTGGGAGTATGAACCAAAGATCTCTATGTGGCGCAGGAGGTCAGAGGTCTATCTTCTGTAGTTTCTTCTCTGGACATAGGTGTTGACAGATTGATCCATACCCCCAGCATCCATTCCCTAATGGAGTAGGGCTCTAGGGAGGTGGAGTTCCAGGACACATTGGATACTACCACACTTCTGTGTGTCTCCCTACCACTCTCAGTGATAATCACCATAGTTCTCCCAAGATCATAATTATGGGTTGAATATATATTTGTTTTTTCAACTTTGTGTGTTTCAGTTATCTGCATTCCACTTATGAGTGAAATCATGCCATAGCTGTCCTCCCTTTTTCCTCTTCCCTCTCAGATAAGCAAAACAGCATCTAGCTTCCTCAGGTATTCTCTAGAATCTCTTCCTTCTTGGTGATGGTGCAAAAACAGAGGTTCCATATTTTAAAAGTACCTGGACCCAGTGGAACTAAGGGTCAGAGCTCTCTGGTCATCTTCCCCTAACATTTTCACCTCTGGGAGTATGGGCCAAATTTTTTGGGGTGCAGAGGAAAGGAGTTCTGGCTTCTGTAATTGCTTCTCTACTGGACATGAACATTGTCTGGTTGATACATAACCCCAGTCTGTCTCTCTTTCCCTCATAGGCTTGGACTCTAGAAAGTTGAGATTTTGGGACATGTTGGTGAGGTCATTTGCTAAGGGAGGTCAGAATGGGACTATAGTAAGCATCTAGAACGTTAGTCTGAAAGGCAGGAAGATATAAAGTAGACAAAATATTTAGTAAACAAGGACCAAAGAGTAGGAATAAAGCAAATGAGAACAGAGGCCCCAGGGTGGAAAGAGGCTTAGGATATCTATTTTGCATATATCCTAGGAGCCCAGGACTTTAGTAATCTTTGAGTTTGCTAGCTAACATGGAGGTAGACTA